>NC_136408.1:28045288-29245288 GCF_051521515.1 Lactuca serriola
AGGTTAAAGTAAAGACGCGGCAAAATGGAAATATTGAATTCATGAACTACATGGTAATCATTGCATGATTTTCACTTTCAGTAATTTCACGTGATATTTTTGTATGTTTTTCACGTTTCAAACGAAAATGATATGAAGAAATATAATAACTATACTTTTTGTTTGGTTAAAAAAAGTGTACTTTTTTTTTTAATCGGGCGTTATTATTAAAGTTTAGTAGTTCACTGCTGACATACTTATACATATATGATTATAAAAATTATATTATTTATATTGCATTGATGTTATACCTGGTATAAACCATATGAATGTAATCAATGCATAGATAAATATTAAAAAGGAAACCGAATAATATTCAATTGTTATTTTACTCTAAAGTTATTATTCTTCTTATTATTGTTATTATTTTTTATTTTATTTTATTTTTTTTGTGGTAAGCTGGAAGTAGTCATTATTTCATTTTACTCGAATATAATGTTATCAATCTACCGATATCTTATGTAATAACATGACTAACGTAATTTCGTAACTGTATGATTTTAGTTTTGGTACAACTCTTTTTCACAAATATTGGATAAGGTAGATTTCTTGTTTCATTTTGTAAATAAAAATACTATTATGAATTATCGCTATCCAATTAGGTTTGTTAATATCGTTGTGCAAACGAGGAAGCAAAACAATAGTTATAAAAAAAAAAGATTGCTAGAAGAATCAACAAAGATCGAATAAGATACCCTTGTTCTTTGATGAGAAACACATACAAGAGAAAAAAAATTGAGTAAATTACATGAATGGTCCCTATGGTTTTGGGTAATTTGCACGTTTGGTCCCTAACTTATTTTTGTAACTCGGAAGGTCCCTACTGTTTGTTTTTGTTACACGCCTGGGCCCTACAGTTTGTTTTTGTTACGCATCTTACCTAAAAAGACTATTATTTAAATATGGAAAAATTGTGAGGTAAGTAAGGTAAGGTGAGGGGTGGGATTGGGGATGTGTTTATTTAAACAAATTAGAAAATCGAAGGCAAAATAGTATTTTTAGGTAAGAAAGGGACCAAGCACGTAACAAAAACAAATAGTATGGACCTTCCGAGTTAAAAAATTAAGTTAGAGACCAAACGTGCAAATTACCCTAAACCATAGGGACCATTCGTGTAATTTACTCAAAAAAATTAGAAATTAAAAAAAAATCGTTACAAAGCTCATCGAACTCCACTTCAGCTAAACTTTTGCCCGCATCAACCATTTACCAAGAGGTGAGAGAGCTCACTTTTAGGTGCCTAGCAAGACATAATTTTTTGCTTTGTCGAGAAGACATGACAGTGTGCATCTCGGTATGCCGACTCCTGGTCTTTTATAAAATCCATAAAGTCATATGTAGTTAGGGATCGGATAGATAGAAGAACAGAAGGTCCACCAGAAAGCGAACAATTAGACAAGAACATTTGAAGAAGGGATTAGACCAAAAGTTTTCAGGCTATCCAACTTAGGCTACATAAAACCTAAGCTATCATCACCATATAATCATGTAACATAAAAATTGATATTGCTACATTTATACATATATTTAGACATTATTTCAATACATTTTAAGCTATATTTTGGTTATTTGAAAGGATATTTGGTACTTATTGAGTTGAATTACAATTTGCAGCCAAATAGAACATTCTTGAAGAAAAATGACCAAAATTGACAAAAGCTGGAACCTAGAAGGACTGGAGCTGAAGCTGGGAGCTTAAAAGGGAGAAAACCCATAAAAAAAAAATACAAGTCCCACAATGTGGCTTCAGAGTCCCATGGGGTGGCAAGAGGAAAAATCTCAGCGATATGCATTATAACCGAGCTCACGACATGAGCCTTATAACCTCACGTCGTGAGTATAGATTCTTCAAAAAGATAATTATGCGAAATGTAGTTTCCTTGATAGACACGATTTTCACTAATCACACGACATGAGACCTTAATGCTCACGACGTAAGATATGATTTTATGGAAACTATAAATACTCCTTTACATGTCGACTTTAAGAGGTTGGATTGGATTTTTTGGAGAGATAGTCGATTTTAGAGGCCACAAATCTACGAAAAAGAGCTATTTGGAAGAGAGAACGCTTGGAGATTGAAGATTTGAAGATTACACATCACATTCGATTTGCATAAGATTAACTATGTTAAATTCTTATGTTTTTGTGTGCTTATTTTATGCTATGAGTACCTAATGATTAGGATTTTGTTTAGTGTGGATGAACCCTAATATATGTGTTAGTTTCTACCTTAATTTGGATTTTATGAAGTTGGTTAGTACATATGTTTGATTATCATTACCTAGCATGTTAAAGCTTGCATCTTTGTTGCTTTGATTCAAGCTAAGTGTAGTTTAATGACCACTTGAATTGCATTAACTTGTTTACCTAGTAATTTATGATCATTAAATTGCTAGAGCTAGGATTAATCACATCTTAGATTAAGTAATAAAGTAACAACTTTAACTGTGTTGGAGAACATTAGTTTGATCATAATTGTGTTTAACTTAGATATATCTTACATAGTCCAATTATCTTTAATAATCAATTATGTGTTTGCTTATGTATGATCATTACATAGTATTTCATGAATTGATAAAAATATATTAGGAGATCATATCAAGACTGCTAATTACTTCTAAATTGGTAACCAACTGAATAAATCCATACTTAGAAACTATACATAGGAAAAGGGGGGATTCGAAGCTAAACGGAAGTGTCTTTTAAATCTTGTTTACAATCATTTTTAGTTGAGTGTTGAGTTTTAAGTTAATCTTAACTTGCAAAATCAGATAAAACCCCTTCTTTAATTATTGTTTTTAGATTAATTTTTAGTAACTATTTTATTAGCTAAATTTGTTCCCTGTGTTTGACACTCGACTTACCTAAACTATTCTATAAATTTGACTAGGTACATTACCTAAGTGCAATTAGTTAGTTAAGTAGGTTAGGATTATAAATTAAAACTAGATAGTATATAATTTGCAAATCAAACACATACATATACTAACATATTAGATACTCTTTACAGCTAGCCTTCCCTAGTTACCCTACCACTAACCACTTCTCAATTAAGTCCTTCGCTGGTCAATCATATATTCTTCTAGTAACTGGCCTTCCCCAGTTACCCTAAATAAACATAAATCCTAACAGTATCATACGATTAACACGCAAGACCCTAACGGTTTAACATACAATTACACCAAGTGCTCTAACTACACATGCATAACAAGGAGTTATCCTAGTCAACTCGCATACTTATACCCTAACAATACATATATCCTACAATGTAAAGGATATACAATTGGATGCCTGACATAATGAGAAACTCACATGAATTAAAGACCAAAGAATCACAACAACACTCTCACACCTTGCACTGCTCAAACTCATGAACCGGCTAACACCAAAAGAGATGAATCCTCAATCAATAACGAAAATCATCCAAGCTTGCCCCTAAGTCAAACTAGTCAAAAGTCAAAGGTCAACCAAGTCAACAATCACCACGACGTGGAGACCTCTTGGCTACATCGTGGGCATGTTCAGATAAAACAGTCGACATGCAGAACATCAACACTTTGTGGGACCTCCATGTCCATGTCGTGGGCATCACTACTAGAAAAACAACCTTCTACGACGCTCATTATGCGTCGTAAAAGGCTCAGACGACGCGCAAATGCGCATCAAGAAAGGCCCTGTCATAAAGAGAGACGACGCGCATTTACGGCGCGCGTTTACGACACGCAATGCTTATCAAGGAAGGCCCTGTCATAAAGGAAGACGACACGTATTCGCGTGTCGTAACCTTACGACGCGTGTGTTAATGACACGTAATGCGTATCAAGAAATCCCTTGTCAAGAAAGGTCATGTCATAAATGAAGATGACACAATTTTTGCGTATCATAATTTTAAATGTTTAAAAAATATATTTTTAATAGATTTACTAATTTTCAAATTAAATTTGCATTTAATGCCTCATAATAAAAAATAAAATATCATATACAAAAAATATAATCCATTTCATAATATTTTATTACAAATTTGACATTTTTTGTTTCCGTACTTTGACAATTTGTGCTGCTGCTGATTCCGGAACCAATCCGCGACTGCATTCCAGAGCTGATTCAGTGGAAAGAGCATCCCAGACTCCATCACTTGAAATTACAAGCCACCCACAAGAAGAAGATAGTTGAAGATCATGAATAAATAAAAGTTGTTAATAAAAAGAGGAAGAAATTGAGTTTAATTACTAAACTAACCTTCACTTGTTTGACATGAGGAACTGGAATAATGAACTCCCCAACATCTCTATCTCCAATAGATCTTGAAAGGCATAACCCACCTCACCAACATTTTAAAGGACCAATCTATCATAAATATAAAAACATTGTTAAGTTAAGTAAGATCCCATTTAAGTTGTAGCATATGCAAGTACAATTTGACACTAGTCAAATGTGTTATCTATGGAACTCCAGGATAACAAATTTTCTACGATGTAACAATAAATAAACCTATTCAAGTAGTGAAATAATGGATCTGTGTTAAAGGAGATTCACTTTAGCAATATTAATATTAAACAAAAATAATACATTGCTAACATGGGTTATACATTCCTATAAAACTAACATGTGACCTTGTTCTAGATCGAGGTCGAATTGGATCGATGGCGACGATTGGATTTTAGATATACAACATGATTACTAACCTAAGACCTTATGCAACAAGTGCATCCCATGCCCTACATCCAGCAACCACCACACGTTTTAGTGTCTCAGGGGCTAGTATATATACTTTCTCCTTGCCATCCAATAGCTTTCATTAACAATGGAACCATCTGTAATTTAATTTAAAAAAAATAAACAAGGTCAAAACTGGAAACTAAGTATGACCTTGCTCCAAGTGTCTTTGTGCATTTCTATTTCAAAAAAAAGTGTCTGTGTGCATTTAATAACCCAATAGTAAATAAAAAGATAAAAAAAAATAGATATAAATATGAATATATAGTTATATAGTTATATACCTCGTATCCTGGTATAGAACCAGAAATGCAAACACTACATCCACTAGGAAAATGCCAAACAGAAAAAATGATAAGATAAATCTTCTTTTAACTTGAGGTTTATAAGGAATTTTATAACTTTGTAATACATATACAAGCTACATACAAGAACTTATGGTTTATGTGCAAAGTATTCTAGAAATGATGTTGAATAAGAAATGTCTATTCATTTCAAAACTGATAATGAATTGACATTGTAAATGAAAAAATATAAAAAGAAATTAAATTTACTAAACATAAAACCTAACATACCCCCACCCTAAGCGTCGGATGAAGAAAGAAACCCATTGTTTCAACTGAAGCATCAAATTAAGAAATCTTAGAAACGTTGACTTACTAGTCCAATGCATTGACCAACCCATGGACAGTGATGGTCAAATCTTTGAAAACAATTGTTGCATACAGAGCAATATGACGCTCTTGGAGGATGATAGAGCATACTAGTATCATAGTATTTGACATTAACTGTGTGACCATTCACAAGTTACATTGTAGTTCAAATTTTCTCTGTTTCATACCTTTCCTGCGATTTTACTATGAAAGGCAACAAAAGAAACATGACATCAGATGTTGATATGGAAACAATATCCTGCAAATTTAGCAAATACAAAAATTAAAAACCCCCTGAAAATAAAACTGCACAAAGTTGGTCAACTCACAGACTAACCTTGAACCCATCCATTGACACATTGGCCCAATCAGGAAAGAGCTGGTACCAAGAACCACCTGCCCAATACTTATTATGATCAGATCAGAGAAATGATTATAAATATGAATTTAGTGATTATTTAGAATTTGAAAAAGGAAATAAAAATGCAAAACTCTTGTACTTACTGAATTCAATAGCAAACCAAAAGCACCTTCTCTAACACCTTCATCATAACCTTGAACTTTGTTAGCATCTCCTTTTGGGTCCCCATGATAAACCTCTCTCCCCATCCAATCCGTATTAAAAAGAAAAAAAAGGAACCATGACAACTGCACATGTGATGTGAATATATAAAAAAGTAAACAAAATCAAAATGACCATTTTACCCTTAGTTTCATTTTAAAAACTTACCCATGTGAGAGCCATGACAATAAGCACTGAATGCATCCCTACTGGTAAATGGTGTAAGCTGGTCAACAAGTGTACCTTTATACACACTGAATTATGGAATTATGTTATATACATTCAATTATTATGATATATAATGAGAGATATAAACTATAAAGAAGAAACTGGAAACCTGCAATGTTCCTTTATATCTCCAATCAAGTATCCAATGTCTGCAGAAAACCCAATAGTTATCACCTAAAGTGAAAAATGTAGTTCGGTGGATACAAAATATAGTAAAATAAAACTACTGAAAAAAAATATTTGTCATGTGAATGATCACAACAATTAATATCATTAAGGATCCAACCATAAGTATAAAAAACCACCAGAATTCGGTGAGTGTGTGAGGGAACCTTATTCTTGATTTCACGTCCAATATATATATATATATATATATATATATATATATATATATATATATATATATATATATATATATATATATATATCAGTGGCTAAATTGATAAAATGGTGTGAATACCCAAAAATCATCATCATCATCATCATCATCATATCTTGAGAAAACATATTTCTTTCTTCTTTCCTTTCTTACAAAAAGTAAGGTACCCCTGTCCTTGGTCCTCTCTCATCTGATTGTTTTTTTCAAATTCTGTGAAAAACTTTACCTCTCTCTCCCATCACACCCACCACAATCATTAATTCATTATTAAATAATATACTCCTAAAAGAAAGAAAAAAAGATAAATTAACTTATGGGAATACCATGTTTTCACTAAAGCTCAAAATTGAAGCCATGTTGCCACACCGATAGCAGTAATTTGGTGTAGACCAAACCTATAAGATGAAGAAAGAAAATGAAACATCAAATTTTTTGATTTTTGGGAGTGAAAGAAAGGGTAAAACAGGAAACTTACAGTTACAAGTCGTTTATATTGAAACATGTACTTTAAAGAATTGAATCTCTAAGGTTTTTGTTTGGTTCAAAAGTAAACTTGAGGTGGATTTCTTCCCGAAGCCACCAATGTTGGCTGCAAAAACAACACTGAGTATTACATATACACTTGAAAGGAATTGAAAATATCTACAGTCATACACTTAGTTAGTTACCTGATTAAGGGTGGGATAATTATCTACTTTTTGGATCTTTGTTATCAGGTAAGCCTGGTGACATATATAAAGAGTCATGATCATATTTTGCAATCCAGAATGTGTAGTAATCCTTTTCATTGAGGCTCTTAGATAGATTGAAACATAGTTTAGTGTTGTGTTTTCCCTCAGCCTATCGCACATAGACATTATGTCAAGCACCTTGTGGGCGTGCATTAGTAACTGACCTAACAGAGACTGATTCGTGTTCATGGTTATACCCTCCAAAGCAGATTTATGAGTAGACAAATTAAGTGTGTGATATATCAACCATTAGTTCTGATATTACATAAGAAAATGATAAAGTAAGAGAAAGAAACCTAGGGTACATACATGGAGAAGAAGAGAATAATATTCAAACCTAGTGCCTCTTCCATCTGACCATGAACCTCCGATTTCTAATCCCAAATCTGACCTTCAACCTTCGATTTCTGATCTTCAACCTCTAACTTGAGCCCTATAGTTTCGAAACCCCAGAACTGACCTTTCGAGCTTGACAACTTTTAAGATTATTGCAAATCTATTGGCCTTGCAAGGACATCGGAGTATCCAGAAGTCGCTAAGTTTTCACAAAAGCGATTAGATGTCATGGATAAGTTTATCAGAGAAAAATCTGGAACGAGTCAGTACCAGACGGAAAAAGAGTCAGAATCTAAGGAAGAAGAAGAAGAAGAAGAAGCTAGGTCGTCGGAGCCGGAGAAGAAAGAAGGGAAACTGAGTCAAGATGATGTGTTGAACTTGGGAGACAGTGGAAGACTACGCTAATAAAGTCGGATTAGCTTTCTATGATGGTGGTCCGGCGAACCACCAGCCATCTATACCTGACGGTTTCAGTCCAGAGGTTCTCGATGATATGTACCAACAAAGAAGGCAAAACTCCGGGAACATAGATGCCAAAAGTTCCAGTAGTGTCGCCGAATAGATGTTAGTGGAGGAGCAGATGATGTGGCAACAATATCAAAAAATATGGATTGCAAGATCATAGGAAAACACACACACACACACACACACACACCTTTTTAAGCGCCTAAAACACAGTTGTTGATATCTGGCAATGAAATCTTGGTGTGTTTCTTTATGGAAACCCCTAATTGCATTCCAACTGTAACTAGGGTTTCCAGAGATCTTGCACTATCGGGGACAAAAAACCTTAAAATCACAGGCGTTTTGAGTGTGAGGAGTCGTAGACCCCCAATAGCCGACTCCATGAGTTCAGCTCCCTGATTGTAGAATACGTATGAGTCAATGAGTAAAGAAAATGCATAACACCAGTCCCTATAGTGGCTTACAACACCGAGATAAAGATTGGAAACATCAAAACAATCGTCGTCGCTACTAGAAAAACAGCCTTTTACGACGCTCATTGCGTGTCGTAAAAGGCTCAGACGACGTGCAAATGCACGTCAAGGAAGTCCCTGTCATAAAGAGAGACGACGCGTTTTTGCACGTCGTCTATAGACGACGCTCAATTACGACGCACAATTACGACGCGCGTTTACGACACGCAATGCTTATCAAGGAATGCCCTGTCATAAAGGAAAACGACACGCATTCGCGTGTCGTAACCTTACGACGCGCATGGTAATGACACGCAATGTGTATCAAAAAAGCCCCTGTCAAGAAAGGCGATGTCATAAATGAAGATGACACACATTTTTGCGTATCGTAAATTTAAATGTTTAAAAAATAAATTTATATATTTATTAATTTTTAAATTAAATTTGCATTTAATTTCTCATAATAGAAATAAAATACCATATACAAAAAATACAATCCATTGCATAATATAAAATAAAATTTCATACTCAAAAAATAAAATAAATTGCACAAATTATAATGTCATACAAAGAATCATTTAAATGTTAAACAAAAATAATACATTGCTAACATGGGTTATACATTCCTATAAAACTAACAAATCTTACTGGAAAGGAATGCCAAACATGATTACAAGTCTCCCTTAATCTTGATTACTCACCTCCTTAAGTAGAATGTTGTTGTTGAGAAGGTTACCTAGCAAAAAGACTTCACTCTATCAAGAGCTTCTTCAAGAGAAGATGGGTCTGCAGCAAAAGTTACGCGAATCTAGTTTTTCAAACTTACAGTAAGTCCTGCAAAACCCAAAAAGAAAAATCAAAGTGGTATATTACTATATTATATGGTAGTTTGTATTAAGATAAGAATATGTGTATCTACATGAGAACGAATGAATTGCCATAAAAGTCATAATTATGGTTAGGCCTTTGATTTGAAAGTGGCATACTGTAAGACTCAGACATGGCTAAAATGGAGATAACAGGGATATATATATATATATATATATATATATATATATATATATATATATATATATATATATACACACACACACCTTAAACAAATTAGCTTCCAGATCAGATTGAGAGCTGCAAAAAAACTAATATATGAGATTTAAAGAGACATATGTTAAGTAGTATTTGGAGGATGTAATATGATGACATATACGTCTAGAAGGCTATTATCTCTGAGCAGCTAACTTGACTAAGTTGACATGGTTTCTAATTGGAACTAGTTTCTAGATGATGAATGGAATATAAATTCAGCAAGTAGGGTTTTGAAGTTTGAACAACAGATATGGTGTTACCTTAACGAGGCCAGGTGGACCATAACACCACATTTTTGTTGAATTTAATAAATGAGAGATATTTCAAAATTTTGTAAATACATAAATCATGATACCTGATATTGGAATACAAACTTTAAGACATGAATACGAGTAGATTAAACTAGATACATAGGAAGTAAAGATGGAAGGTGCCAGAACTCTGGGGGCATTGGGTTGGTTCCTTCCCATTCGCACACACCAAGTATCTAAAAACAAATAAAATTTTCTAAGTTCTTTTCAAATATAAACTAAAGCATATATTCTATATAATACACTCAACCAAAGGAAAAACAAAAAGAGAAAAAGTTGATGTATTACAGAAAGCCATGTTTTGCCCCATGATAAGATGGTGGTGACACTGCCATGATCCAAGATCGATTTGTGGGCTTTGGTGCATGCACCATTCAGACCACCATACAGACCTTCACCCAAACACATGACCAATGATAAACAAACACATGACCAAGGTAAACATGCAGTGCCTCCAACCAAGACAATGGTCTAGAGCCAAGTTTCATCAGGGGTTAATCCTGCATCATGGAAATGTTCAAGGCAAATTGCCACTTCTTGATGCAAACCACTAGCAAGCTTCCTGTATCAGTATGTACCAAAAATACCAAAATACCCCTTCAATCATATAAGTAATAAAATTTGATTGATTGATATGATGTATGTATCATATGCTTAAGGTGTACATACAGTCCTGCAATGCATGGCTGGAATAAAATCTCTCTTGTACGAAATTTTTCTTGCTTAAGAGTAAACAAACCCTCAACAGGAACTTCATATGATGCCTCTGTGTCTTTTCGTAATTCACCTTTATAGTCAATAGCAACATAATAAAGCTTCTGCAATGCCATTTTATTCCAACAACATTAAGGCAAAATACGCTAAATTCCCTTTTAAAACAATCATAAAATATATGTATATACCTCTTTCAACATGCACACTTTGTATAATGAGGAAAAATTAAGATTTCTCTGCTGCATTTGTTCCCTAAGGTATCATGTTAAGCTTTAAAGCTCCAACTCCCATACTTTCCACACCCACTTTGTGCCACTGAAATATATGTATTCACACCATTTTATCAATTTAGCCACTGATTGATATATATATATATATATATATATATATATATATATATATATATATATATATATATATATATATTAGAAATAATCAATAAAATAAGAATCCATTATTATCATAAATTTAACAAATCAAAATTCATCGTAAGTTGTAATTTGCTTTTCGTTTCATAAAAGTGTTACAATAATCAATATGGAATCTTATTTTACTTCACAACCTTTCAATATTCATTATTATTTTACTTTTACTTGCATGCAATAAAATCTGACAGATATACCTATCTTTATTTATATTATCATTGACAAAAAAAATATTCTCATAATAAAAATCGATGATAGTCCGTTAAAGCAAAATGGTTGCATTTAATTTGTTATTCAAAATTGCCAAGAACAAAATTTAATTGTGTATGAAAGTAACCTCCATCATAATTATAATTTATTAGCAAATTTTTGGTATTATACATTCTAACAAATTTTCTTAAAAATCTGAAAAAATCATTAAACACAAAAATTGCACAAAATTTATATTTAAATTTTTTTTACTAAGAATCTTGCATTGTATAACAACTTCGATTTGAGGAGGATATTACAATGTAGAAAAATATATCAACAAACATCATATATAAAACTTTATTCGAGGAGGATATAACAATGTAGAAAAATATACACATACAAAACCCTTTTCAACCAAATCTGAAAATCATTTTCATATTAAACTCATTTTGCCTATTGATGTGAGAACTCTACTACATAGCGGATAAAACCACGAAAAACATTGTTATTATTTTTCATAACTAAAAAACTTTATTGAAACATAAATCAACTTGCATATCATTAAAAAAAGATAAAACAATATAATGTGATTATATGTATATGGGTTTTCACTCTTTCCAAAGCTTCGATGGATATGGGTTTTTTCCCTATCTAAGCTCCAAACACATTGTTATGTGTTTTTGTTCAAGCTATAGTAAAAAAGACATGAGAAAAAAAACATAATAAAATATATCCAAAGAATATCTTGTTGGCGATAGCAGATGGTGACTGATGAGGAAAAAAACGTCACCAAATATGGCAATATTGTTTAAGGTAAACAGGTGAGGGAAAGAAGCAATGCAGAACAAATCCAAACCAAACCTTAATCAATTAAAATCTAAACAAGATCAAGAAAAACATATATGTATGCAAATCTGGGGATAGATTTGGATACAAACAAATGAAATCGACACATATGGATGCTTTGTCCGACGATTCTGGTGACATTTAGATAGAGAGAAAAAAGAGAAAACCAGGAGTTGTTGGTAAAAGACGGAAATGGCGGTTTTAGATCTAGGGTATGGTGGAAGGTGGCGGTAGGGGAAAGCAGAGATGGTGGACAACGAAGATAGTAGTGTTGGTGCGATGGTTGAAGTGTCCGAGAGGATTGGCCAGAAATGATATTGGCGTGTGATTGAGGTGCACTCTTGCTGGTGTTGGTACCAAATAGTTGATAGGTTGTGTATCTTTTCTTAAATGGAAAACGAAGGGGTTTAAACAAAAGCAATTAATGGTTTTGTGAATTAGGTTAACTGGTATGGTGTTGGTTTTATATCCGTGTAATTTGTATTTGTAAATGTGTATTGTTTTTTTTTTGGTTATATTTTGTTCACAAGGATTATGATCTTATACCATTAGATGTATCCAACACAAGATAAAAGTACTATATAGGACACCATAAAAGCAAAGCACTTGAAAATTTACCTTGCATCGTGATTCAACAACACAAGTGAACACGCTGTGAGAGCGTGAACTCTCCAAATTTATACTTGTAGCACCTGTCCTTCTATTTGACAACCCCTGCATACAACTATCATATTAAGAAAAACATAAAACAAAGCCAAATAAATAATTCGAATATGAACATTTTCTGATGACTATGGCACTTATTATAATGGCAACCTTTCATTAAACAAGAGTCAAGTATCCAAACCTTTTTTAGAAGTTTTGTCACATCTTTTTTACTGCTAATAGACTCCTCTGTTAAATTTTCAACATATACACCTGTTTTAGTATCGTCTCTTATTTGAAGATTTCTTTGAGTTGGATCCAACAAATCAGTAATCTGTTCATTATAGATCTGTAAATACAGTTTCCCAGAATTAGGATTTAAGATACTTGTAACAACAACAGTTCAATTGTCCATGATAAATAAATTATCATGTTACCTCAAAAAAAGAACAGCGGCATTGATACATGAGTTGCTTGTCAACATGTTTATTTTGTTCCTATACAAAATTGCCTTTAATGCATGAGGAAGATTTAAGTGAACATTAAGGTAAATATCAATATAGACTTAACATACAATCTCACCTTATTCATGCAAAAAAATAGACTTTCAAACACACGCGGTGTCAATCCTTGTTGATCACTAGATAACTCCTCTTCCAACAATGCATTGGATGGACCCCATATTGTGTAGGTCTTTCCACTCCCAAGCTACTCAAATTTTTTTATGGTGTGTAATTAGTATTAGTAGCCATGAAAACGAAAGAAAGTTATTACATTTATAGTCAGCACAAGGAAGACAAACTATACCTGCCCATATGCAAACACAGAGCTATTAAATCCAGCAATACAGTTTTCAACAAGGAGAGCTCCTTTACGTCCCCAGCTATTGTCCAACACATGAGATTTCATTAATCAAAAAGACAAAACAACCGAATATTTTGTCCAACACATGAACTACAAACTACAAAACTTGTTATTGTATTTGTATATTGAAAAAAATGATACAGAATCATAATCAAAGTCTACCTAAGTGTTAAGCAGTGAGCCACTGACCGGAGAAACCGCCTGAAGGGGCTACCAATGCCGTGAGATGATAGAATCGACAGATGACGTGAGTGCTGAAAAATTGTTTTGTAGTCTCCCGAGTTTTAGGGACAATCCCACAAAGGGTATTTCGGTCTTTATGAGTTTTTTCCCATGTATGTACCATGCATGCGTCTAACGAACTGGTCAAGTTCTGAGAAACATAATGTTGTATCAAGCAAGCGCAAAATGGGAAATGGTGGTTTATAATTAAAAAACACAAAATGATGATGATCCGGATCATTACTCGGTTTTGCAGTCTCAAGTAATCTCATCAACACTTCCCTATCAAAACATGGAAATGCATTTTCACCAGCTACACATAAACCTTCCTCCCAAGCTGAATTCAATACCTGTAAAAATCAAATTCAATAAAGATTCTATAACATCATTCTAAAGATAAAAAAAAGTCAACAAACAACCTGCCAAGTCAACCCTTCTGGATCATGATTTTCTTTACTAGAAAGATTAAGATTCGATCCTGGACACACAAACTTCACTGCAACTGAATGTTTCTACTTTTTGTGTTGGAAGTACCGGTAGAGCTTCCGAACATGGTAAGAATGTAAACTGTGATAGTCTTCGATCTCTTCAGATAGATCACAAATAATTTCAACCTGATAAGAATAAGAATGATAATAATTTAATTAATTAAGATGTGTCACATATACAAATCCATTGAAAATATGGCATGTCTAATAGAGAATTTAACCTTAAACTTATTATCAGAACACATTTCAAGAGTCTGCTTTCATGACACTTCAATTCGCTCAAAAACTTGTTTTTATGGATTCTATCTTTACAAATATCTTAAGTGGCCAACACAACTCCCTGAAAACATATTTGATTTAATTAGTTAGGGGTTTTGACGTGTTTGTTGTTTATATTCATGAATCTACTATCAAAGCATTGTAAATGATGCTTTTTAAATTATAGATAAAATATATGTATAAATCTATCACAGAATTATTATATACACCAATGAAGAACATCAATTATACTGTAAAATTTGACCAAAGGAACAAAAAACCCCAAGAATTGTGTAATTTTCAGGTCGTAAAGTATGCATATGAAAGCTAAAGATTAAGGCTTATAATCATATGATCATCACGACCCCAGTGTAATTGTACCCCAGAAGGAGAAATAAGGTAAGCAATCTTCACGCATAGACAAGAACAGAAAAACCTTACATTGGGTAATCGATGTAATTGCAACCGGTAAGCATACCTCGAAGCCGGATATCGTGTTCCACTGGGAGACTAGCTAACACCGAAATAATTGAAGAGAAAACCAAAAAGCTTTGATCGATTGGAGCATAAACACAGTCATATTTGGGGAAATCTGAATTTAACATGCATACATGCCATCACTCTAGCACGAAAGAAAATGGCAGTTGATTTGGATCTTCAAATCCAAAGAAAGTAGATCAAGGCCGCAATCAATTGTTTTTATCTTTTATCTTTTTCACAAAACATATGGCGGCTACTTCGCAGCTAAAAACGGCGGTTAATAAGTAAAGCTAAACAGCCCAAAAAAAGTAGAATTAAGGTTTTATCAACATCCGAGTAGATTACAATAACTACATTCTATAAATCAAGCAGAAATTGGGGGCTTATAAGGAAAAAGAAACTCCTCAATTGAGTTGTAACACTCGAGTAGCTGTGAAACCTCTTAATCTGAACAAAATTACGTTAATTACACAATAGTCTCTTAGGTGGGTGTTTGAAACCATTAGGCAAGATATCGTCGGCCCGCTTTCGGCGACTATACAACCCATCAATAGCAGAACAAAATAAAATCAACAGAAATTATAGGATTGGTGATGATATTAGGGTTTTTATTGGGTATTAGAGTGATATATATATATATATATATATATATATATATATATATAGAGAGAGAGAGAGAGAGAGAGAGAGAGAGAAAAGAAAGATGGAAATAGGGTAGAGGATAACAATGGCGGCCTTTTAAACTTTTGGGATTTTGGTTTCCCCCCAGCTGCAAAAGAAGAGACCGCGTCTTTCATTAAAAAAATATAAAGCGACATTTCTACACGACACCCATTTTTAAATAAGTGCCCTCCGTGTTTTTAAATTTTTTTGTTGGACATTAATTTTAGGGCACGCATAAAAGCGTGTCCTCTATCCTTCAAATTTCAGAAGAGATGACATTATTTTTAGGTCACACGCTTTTGCGTACCGTAAATCACCGCGTGTCATTGTTTGCGAGTCATTAAAGGGTTGTTTTCTAGTAGATCGTGAGGCATTTGATCAAGAAGGAAAAGCAATTTTGCTATGAAGACGAAGGCCCTAGGGATTTTTCTTGCTAATTGGAAGAGGCGGTGAGTTTAATTTTTGGGATCCAATAGGCGGGTGAAATCCGCTTAAAACGCATGTTTCATTAAAAAATTATAAAGCGACACATTTAGATGACACCCATTTTATGGAAGGCACCCTCCGTATTTCCATTTTTTCTTTTCTGACACCAATTTTAGGGTACGCACAAATGCGTGTCCACTATCCTTCATATTTTCCAAAACTGACATTATTTTTTAAGGCACGTACAAATGTGTGTCCTCTATCAGCGTGTATCATTGTTTGCGCGTCATTAAAGGGTATTTTTCTAGTAGTGCATGGAGGTCCCAAGTCAACAATCACCACGACGTGGAGACCTCTTGGCCACATCGTGGGCATGTTCGGATAAAACAGTCGGCATGCAAGAAATCAACACTTTGTAGGACCTCCATGTCCATGTCGTGGGCATGCCCAGATAAAACCATCATGAAGTTGGACACCACAACGTTATGGTGATTCCTTGACCACGTCATGGTCACTGGCAAAATCCTTAATTCTTCATTAAGAGCTTAATCCTTACAAATAAAGGATCAAAACTTCAGATATAATCCATTTCAATGACTTAATGGATAAAGTTTCCAACTTTATCCATTAGGACCTTTCACCATAGCAAGATCTACAACCCTAAGCCCAAAATGGAATGAATCCTTCACAAAACATGCATGGCTCCAAGGACAAGATCAAGCTACCAACTTTCCAACAAGAAAAGGTCCAGAAGACAGTACTTAGTGCTTAGAAGGGGCTGGAGTCATCTCAAATCCAAGTAGATCGACCACCAAAAAGGGACCAAAATCATAAAAATAGAACAAAAGCTAGATCTAACAAACTAGAAGCAAATGTTGAAGCTTTATACTCACAATGGTCCATAAATGTAACATCCCAAAAATCATGACCAAAAATTTCTTTAAAAATATTACTAACCATAGAATTATATCGTTTCAAACATACTAAAAAGGATTATATAACAAATCAGAGTATTCTACTCAAAACACTTATTCATTTTATCAAAGTAAACATCCCAGGCTAAATTTCTTGGTGTGTGCCATGCGATCATCCCAAGCTCTTCATTTCGCTATCGGAAACACCTGAAACCAAAACTGAAAAACCGTAAACACGAAGCTTAGTGAGTTCCTCAACCTACCACATACCATACATATCTACTGATCAAAACATGCCATACACAATTCTGAGCACATAATCACATACTGGGCCCTGGCCTGATGCATTGGGCCACGCCCGCCGTCGGACCCCGTTCGTCATCAGGCCCCGCTTGGCATCAAGTCCTACCAGGCTTCGAGCCCCGCTCGGTATACATATTTATGTCCCTTAAGCCCCACCTGTCTTTGGGCCTCGCCCGCCATACACATACATACGATCAAATAACATACTGAAACATACATACACATTCCCTAACCATACCATGATCTAAGGCCTCGCCTAACTTGGGCCCCGCCCCTGGTTTGCTACTGAAGTAGTGGAACCCCGTCCACACTCCTACTAGTTATGAGATACGGGCCCCCGCCCACACTCACATCCTTCCTACCACGGGCCTCCCCCCTGCTTTGCTAATATCGTGATATGGAACCCCATCCATACTCAGATAGTGATGAGGTATGGGACCTCACCCACACTCACCTTCCTACCAGGCACGTACAAGCATCACAAAGACAACAAGTATAATCTAACGTATTACATAAGAATCTTCCTCGGGAATACCCAGACATCGGACCCCCGACCCGGAAAAATACTATTATTTATTGTACTTCGGGCTTACCCCGACATCTGACCCTCGGTTCGGATCCTATCATACCAACCCATGCAAGAATCACAAAGACCTCTAGCATCCTATCATTCCTCGGTCCTCGCCCGACATCAGGTCGTAACTTGGAACATATATCAATAAGTGCCTAGGGCTAATCCCCGTGTCTTCCTTCTATATATAAGCAAAGAATAAACATGAACATAATGGGCCGGTATTGTGGCCGTAGACCCATGCACACAGTGAGGAGACTCACCTCGCACTGCTGAAAACTTGTTGAACACTTCCGATTGCAACCCGGCAACTTTTGAACCGCTGACCCTTCGGCTTCCCAAACTAACAATACCTAAAATAACATTAGACCATTATAAACCAAAAGTCCACTCTAGTAAAACTTGGTCAAAGTCAACATCCAGTTGACCTGACTCGCCAAGTTGTTCTTCCAACTCGTCGAGTTCATATCCCTACAACCCAATACATCCCTCGACTCAACTCGTCGAGTCTATCAAGAACTCGACGGATCCTCCTTCAACCATACTATCAGGACCATCTTCAACCAACTCGTCGAGTTCATCATCCACATATGAATGTGTCTAGACTGTGATTCGCCGAGTTATATAAACAACTCGTCGAGTCCATCTTCAAAACTAAGGAGATTGCCTTAGACTCGCCGAGTTCTTCCTTGAACTCGTCGAGTACGATGAACTTCATGACTATTATGGACTCAGACTGGTTGATTCCCTTTCCAATCTCAACTCATATCCTTAACAGGAGGGTTTTGGGGTAAGAACTGGCCTGACTCGCCGAGTCCTACAACTGAATCACCGAGTCTCTCTATATCAAACACTATTAAGACAACTTCAGACAAGCTCAAGGCATCCAAAACCCAGATTTGGCCTCCTAGGGTCGGGATATCACACAAAGCTGCTACCTTTGCACCCATGCATGGCCCTTTTTGCTCAAAAGGCCATAATAACCATTTAATCTATGCATGGAGAGGTATAATGGCATTAAGCTTCCACCTTTATGTATTTACTACTCAAGACCCTCCTACAATGCATCCTCCTAGGACCATAAACTCCATAAAAAGGGAAATAAGGAGATCAAACAAACTAGAAGACAAGGCGAGAATTTGATTACCAGAAATTGAAGAAAATGAAGCAAACTTCCTGGATCTACAACCTTCTCCTTGGACCTCCAACCTCCTTCTCTTCTTCAAGACTTCAAGAACACTCTAAATCCTTTAATAAAGGCTCACACACTCATGGGAGGCACTAGGGCTTCGTTCTGGAGTTGAGAGAGCATCAAGGAGGATGATGAAGGGTTATAGTGCTCTTTAAATAGGGTACAAGACCCGCATTTAGGGTTTTCCCCAAACCTGACCAACTCGCCGAGTCAGTCCTCTGACTTGTCGAGTAGGTCACTTAACTCGCGACCCTATCCGCGCTCCTACTCGTCGAGTCACTCCATCTACTCGACGAGTCCCTTCCTTAATTTTAGGTTTTCTTTCCTTTCTAGACCTCCTGAATTTGGTGTGATACAATTCTCCCCCACTTAAACTAGACTTCATCCTCGAAGTCCTCCATGGTCAACTATCTTACAATCTGCTTACAGCTTAATGCACTTCACCCATTAGGTCCATTCCTTTTCCTTGTACTGTCACCGGCCCTTCCAAGGCATCTTCCTATATGCGACAAACCTTACCAATCTCTTTCTAGGACCAATCCTCTCCTGAAACTGCAATCTCGGCCACTACCAGTGTCGGCCATTCTACTAATACTCACGGAATAATCCCACAACGATGCACCAATACTGAAAACTCCACCCAACGTGAAAATTCAGACAATCCTTCAAGTAGCGGATCCCTCTCTGCTACGTTTAAGGCTCAGACGAGAACAGCATCACCAAGCCAAATCATTTACTCTAAGATCATTTGATTCCGCGGTGAGCAACTTAGCACCACCCGATCAGCTCACGACTTCTTACACCAAATCCCTTACCATCATTCCTGCCTAATGTCCTGCCGACTCCCATCCGTCTACCGGATGAACCGAGACCACCCTGGTCCCGAATAATCTATCATTACCCAAAATACCGGTTTCCCCCACCAGTTACCGAACGCAAGAACATTCCCTCAGTCGCTCTCAGCGACATATGAAGATACAGCGACTACCTGAACTGCTCTACGAACCCGGCCACTCTGGCTCTAGAGGATCTAGGATCCCCGATCCCTACCTTACCCTAAGGTCTCTACCAGGTCCCACCTATTGCTAAAAGAACACGGGCCTCGCCCGCGGGTCTCACCCATCTATACTTCGGAGCGGCCTCTCCCACAGGTCTCACCTATCCGAGGCTATACAGACCCACTCCTCCTCTGATCTCAACTAGCTAAAATTTCCTGATTCTCCACATGCTAACTCGGAGATACGGGCCCCCACCCACACTCCGCGAACTAGGAGATACGGGCCCCCGCCCACACTCTTCTAACTAAGCTGCTAATGAATGCTACTGCTTACCCACAGTCTTACATCACTTCCCTCACCGAATCGTTGCTGGGGAATGCTGCGAATACCCTGTAGCCTTATATCCTGACTAAACTCGCACCTGCCGAAGGCTCTACGACCTGGTTTCCCCGAACTAGCCATCAACTATCGGCAAAGACGCAAACTCAAGGTTCGAAAGTTTCCCCAACTTCCAACCTAACTGCTCCTCAATCCAAACAACCACATGAGTTGCTTCCTTCCTTACCAAGACTGCGGAACCACCCCAGTCTTGCACTTTCTTCTGTCTCTGGCCCCACGAGTGGCTCTCCCCCACTTCAATTCGTCTAGCTCCTCACAACTCACAGCTTGAGAGAATTACCAATTCTTCCTACCATCCACTGGCCACTTCTGCTGAAACCCCGAGCTTACCAAAGGTGGGAATCTAACCGATCTATCCCCCAATGACACCTTCTCGAAACTACCGAGCCCCACACATGCATACTACAGTTACTGCATCCAAAGTAACCTGCTCTAAAGGAGGCGACCTCCTATTATCATTCTAAAATCCAAGGTATGTAGATGGCATATATTTCAATCACAAGCAGGCCACAAAATTCCGAATATTATTATCAATACCGATGCATAACCATAACATTAAGATCATAACATAATAGGGAAATGAAGGAAGATATGTACCTGACGCATCAGGCTACTCACACCTCTTCTGAAACCAACTGATACACCATGTTCCTTGCTGCAGGCATCTCTGCCCAGCCCTGATGGCCGTCGGTGATCCTCAAGGTTGCAGGGGCAGGTGCTATCACTTGTCCTGCTAAATACAAACTTGGACATTGGGCCTTCATGTGGCCCTTCTGACTGCAATGGAAACATATCAGGTATGATCCTTAGGTGGTGGTAGCAGTACAATCCCTGCTAAAATGACCAACCTGGCCACACCTGAAGCAGCTAGAATCACCACCGCTGCCACTCCTACACGCACCCTCGAGCGTCCTGCCGCACTTGCCGTAGCAGCCCCGGTCCTGAGGACCTCTCAATCTAGAATCTGATGTCTTGGGCCTCTTGCCCGATCCCATGGGTATCTGAACCTCTGCCAACTTTCTCTTCCTTTCTGTCTCAAGATCAATCTCTCTTTCTCAGTTTCTCTGGCTCGAGCGATCATGTCTTCTAGCGTCTTGCAGCTGGAACGACTCACAAACTGGCTGATATCACTCCATAACATCTTGTAGTACCGAGCCTTATTCATCTCCTCATCTGCCACATACTGTGGAACCAGAAGGGCTATCTCCTTGAATTTGGCGGTGATCTCCGCCACTGTCTCTGTAGTCTACTGCAAATCCTGAAACTCCCGGGCTAACTGTTGCACCTCAATCACCGGTGCAAACTCGGCCTTGAACCTGGCCAAGAAATCGCTCCATGTTATCGCGTCCAACGCGGCATCATCCCCGATAGCATGTCCAACCTCCTGCCACCAATCCCGTGCTCTGTCCTTCAGAAGACAGGGGCAAGTCGAACCTTGTCCCCCTCGGGACATCGGCTAGAATGAAAAGCGTTGGCGACATTAGCCAACCATCTGCCACTAGCAATGGGGTCCCTAGCCCCATGGTAGTCTGGAGCTCCACAAGCTCTGAACTCCTAGAATGTCAATGTACGCGCTCCCAACAAGGCCATCATCTCTATGCGGAAGGCTCCAAGCCTCTCATCCAAAATCTCCAGGATGCCCTCCTTGACCGTGCCAAAGATCACGGGAGTCTGTTCTAGAATACTGCGCGTAACCTCCGCTGATACAAACTCCCTCATCCGCTCCTCGAGCTGCTCGATCCCTTAACCCGAGCTTGCTCCCTCTCTAACACTTGACCCATCCACTGGTCCATCTTTCAATGTCACCATACTGAAAACATGCCATAACAATCATCAAATACACATCACTGTTGAGGGATCACACACACACACACCACAAGTTCCCTGGTTTATCTCGTCCCCTCTTGAATCGAGTACAGATCTTCTGCTTTCAGTAGTATGGGCCCATACTACCTTCCACATCTATCCGTACTTTCCTTAAGAGTTGCCTCGACTCCACCAAGTCCCTTACTACTACTATTGCTGCTCCCAGCACTACTCTCATCCTAGGCTTGACCTAGGGTATCCTCCAACTCACTCCGTCCTCAGCTACTGAAGGCATCGTCACAATGCTAGTTAGCCACTACCTGAATACCATCACATGTGACGAGGCTCTGATAATCCTTTGAGTAAAGGACTCATCCCTACAACGGTTGGACTCAGACAAGAGTTGCGCAATAGGGCCAAATCCAGCACTCTGAGATTATTCAACCCTGATCACATGACTTAACGCGTTCACCTAATGGCTAACTCCCATCACTCAGAGTCTCACAAAGCACAAAGCAAGTAGCATTCAGACAAAACGGGAAATCCAACCAGAACATAATCAAGCAATTCTATCCACACAACAAGAATTTGCACTAGCATGCGACATAAGCTCATATAATCAGGCATAACCTAAACAGGCTATCCTACCACTGTGTAACCAATACTAGCATATAGCTTAATAAGCACATATAACATGCACATAAGGCATCCTCCTAGATCCTTAGCCCTAAATCTAGCATGCTGGTCACATAATCATAAAATAACATAACTTACATGGGTAATTTGGGAGAACTTACTTGAGCTCGGCTGATTGGCACCACACCCTTTCCTCTTTTCAAAGTCCTTACTTCCCTTTTGAAATCCTTTTCCATTTCAAAGTTCTTTTTATAAAAACGATTTTCCCTTTTTTTGTAAAAAAATTTTTCCTTACCCAGCCCTCAGTTTGAGTTCAGTCACACCCGAGAGTGTGCCCGAATCCCTCAAACCAAGGCTCTGATACTATCTTATAACATCCCAAAAATCATGACCAACAATTTCTTTAAAAATATTACTAACCATAGCATTATATCATTTCAAACATACTAAAAAGGATTATATGACAAATCAGAGTATTCTTCTCAAAACACTTATTCATTTTATCAGAGTAAACATCCCAGGCTAAACTTCTTGGTGTGTGCCATGCGATCATCCCAAGCTCTTCATTCCGCTATCGGAAACACCTGAAACCAAAACTGAAAACCGTAAGCACGGAGCTTAGTGAGTTCCCTAACCTACCGCATACCATACATATCTATTGTCCCAAACATGCTATACATAATTCTGAGCACATAATCACATACTGGGCCCCCACCCGCTGCATTTGGCCACACCCGCCATCGGACCCCGTCAGTCATCAGGCCCCGCCTGGCATCAGGTCCCACCTGGCATCGAGCCCTGCTCAGTATACAAATCTGTTTCCCTTAGGCCCCGACTATCTCTGGACCTCGCCCGCCATACACATACATACTAGGGGTGACCATGTTGTGGTTTGGTGCGGTTTTCAGACCAAACCGAACCGCAAACCGCATGGTGCGGTTTTTGCATTCTTAAAACCGTTGGGTGCGGTTTTGCAATGGTTCGGTTTTATGGTTTTTAAATGCGGTTTCGGTTTGTATCGGTGCGGTTTCGGTTTTTAAACCGTGTTAAGAATTTAGTGTGGTTTTTTTTATGTTTTTTGGTGCGGTTTTTTAAAACTGTAAGAACTGAAAACCATGTGCATATAAGCTTGTATTGTGCTGTTTTTTTAATACATTCATTTTTAGCTCAAAACAAAATTACATAATCAAAAATTGTAAGTCGCTTAAAATACAACTTGTGACCACTCTCACAAACTAATTAATAATTGAAGGTTGGTTGATTTTGACTTAATTTGTTACAAGCTTATTACATGTAATCGATTAGTACGTTTGGCTAACAATAGAACATTTCTTTTGCACCCCATATAGTCTTATACAAACACAAAATAAACATTTAATCAATATATTATCGTTTATAACTATTTTAAAAAGCATGTATATAATATACATTGATTGATTTATTACTATACACGTTTGCGGTGCGGTTCAGTTTTGGTGGACCGGTTTTTAGGATAGAAATCGCACCGCACCGTTGACCTTCGGTTTTTGCAAAAATTAAATCCACACCATTAGTTTTTGCATCGGTTTCGGTTTTTCGGTTGCGGTTTATTGTGGTTTTGTCGATTTTTCTTTAGTCGGTTCGGTTTTTGCTCACCCCTAATACATACGATCAAATAACATATTGAAAAATACATAAACATTCCCTAACCATACCCTGATCTAAGGCCTCGCCTAACTTGGGCCCCGCCCCTGGTCTGCTAAGGAAGTAGTGGAACCCCGTCCACACTCCTACTAGTTGGGAGATACGGGCCCCTGCCCGCACTCACATCCTTCCTACCACAAGCCTCGCCCCTATTATGCTAATATCGAGATATGGAACCCCATCCATACTCAGCTAGTGATGAGGTACGAGACCTCGCCCACACTCACCTCCCTACCAGGCACATACAAGCATCACGAAGACAACAAGTATAATCTCACACATTACATAAGAATCTTCCTCGGGAATACCCCGGTATCGGACCCCCGACCCGGAAACATACTCGTCGAGTTCATATCCCTATAACCCAATACATCCCTCGACTCAACTCGTCGAGTCTATCAAGAACTCAACGACTCCTCCTTCAACCATACTATCAGGACCATCTTCAACCGACTCGCCGAGTTCATCCTTGAACTCGTTGAGTTCATCATCCACATATGAATGTGTCTAGATTGTGACTCGCCGAGTTGTATGAACAACTCGTCGAGTCCATCTTCATAACTAAGGATATTGCCTTAGACTTGCCGAGTTCTTCCTTGAACTCGTTGAGTACGATGAACTTCATGATTATTATGGACTCAGACTGGCTGAGTCCCTTTCCAATCTCAACTCATATCCTTAACAGGAGGGTTTTGGGGCAAGAACTGGCCTGACTCGTCAAGTCCCACAACTGACTCGCCAAGTCTCTCTATATCCAACACTATTCAGAATATTTCAGATAAGCTCAAGGCATCCAAGACCCAGATCTGGCCTCCTAGGGTCGACATATCACACAAAGTTTCTACCTTTGCACCCATGCATGGCCCTTTTTACTCAAAAGGCCATAATAACCACTTAATCTATGCATAGAGAGGTATAATGGCATAAAGCTTCCACCTTTATGTCTTTACTACTCAAGCCCCTCCTAGATCTGAAAGGATCTAGCTTGGGGACGTCCAAATTCCACAAGACATCCTCCTTGGACCATAAACTCCATAAAAAGGGACATAAGTAGATCAAACAAACTAGAAATCAAGGTGAGAACTTGATTACCAGAAATTGAAGAAAATGAAGCAAACTTCCTGGATCTACAACCTTCTCCTTGGACCTCCAACCTCCTTCTTCTTCTTAAAGACTTCAAGAACACTCTAAATCCTTCAATAAAGGCTCACACACTCATGGGAGGCATTAGGGCTTCGTTCTGGAGTTGAGAGAGCATCAAGGAGGCTGATGAAGGCTTATAATGTTCTTTAAATAGGGTACAAGACCCACATTTAGGGTTTTCCCCAAACCTGACCAACTCGTCGAGTAGGTCACTTAACTCGCGACCCTATCCGCGCTCCTACTCGTCGAGTCACTCCAACACCTTAAGAACACTCAAAAGGAGCTAGGGTTTCGAGATATGAGGGTGGAGGGTGAAAAGAATGACCCACCCCTAAAGTTAAGGTCTTTAAATATGGGAGAAACCCTAAAAATCATGGGCTTAGGATGCAACAGCTGCCATGCCATGACCAACACCTTGTCACGTTGTGACAAACAAGCCAGACGTGTTCTTCACTAAATTGTCATGTCACGCCGTGGTCATAAACCCACCATGTCGTGTCTTGTGGTTTTCTCCAAAAAAACATAACTTTAGCCCATTTAAGTCTTTAGCCGATCCGTTTTGGAAAATGGGTATTACAATTTTAGTCGAAATCATTAGTAATTCGTTGTATTAAAGGATCATTAATGATAAAGTTATTCCTTTTTTTTAATAAAAAGTGATTAAGAGAATATAACATAATTACATTTATATAATACAATATGTCACACAAATGAAATATCGTAATAGTACAACAATATAACATCATTTATTAGTCGGGGAGAATACAATAAGATTATAATTGATAATACTTTTTGTCAGACGGAAAAAATATAGTAAGGGTATAGTAAGATAATATATCTATCACACGATGAAAATACAATAAAATTATAATCGGATAATACCATCTGTTAGATAAATAGAATCAAGTAAGATTATAGTTAAACAATATTTTATATAAGACAAAGAGAATACCATAAAATTAAAGCAATACAATACCATCCGTGCGACAAAGAAATACAATAAGATAAGACTATAGTAATATAATATCATTTGTAGAACAAGAGAGAGAATGAATAGGATTATAAGATTATGGTAAGATAAAATCTCTTTTAGCCAGAGAATACAATAAATCTATATTAAGATAATATACTCTGTTAGACAGAAAGAATACAATAAGATTTCAATAAGACATGACTTTTTGTTAGACAAAAAGAATACAATAAGATAATATCCTCTTTCACACATAGATAATGTAGTAAGGCAATACTCTTTCTCCATTTTTGTTAGAAAAAATAATGTCTTTATCATTAATCAGCTAAAAATATAAGGGCTTTTCTAAATATTAATGAGTAAAATCCAAGATTACCATCTAAAATCCTTAATGTGTAAATGAATGCATTATGTAAATAATTATCGTGTTTTCATCCTTTTACGCTAAAAATGTATAAAGTCATGGCTTTTTCATTAGAGAAATTAAGAGTGTGTTTGAGATTGCTCTTTAAACACAAAAGTCCTTTTTATAAAATGACTTTTTGTAAAAGAACTTTTTCTAAAAGATTGTGTTTAAAATATGTTTGGTTTGTCTTTTATGACTTTTAAATGATAAAAGCTAAAAATCACAAAAAGATAGGAATTCCTATCTTTTCTCTAGCCAACTTTTCCTTCTTGACTAAAAGTTGATTTCAAAAGATCTTTTTAATTTACCAAACAACTTTTAGTAATTTTTAACTTTCTGAAAAAATTAAAAATCAAAAAGATAATTAAAAAGGAATCCCAAACACCCTCTAAATATCCTCCTACATTTTATTTCTACAAATCGTCCTACCCAATTAAATGGTGACATGTGTAACATTTAACGCTCATTTACTGATATTTTAGTATACTAATATGACACATGTTATCATCTAAATGGGTAAGAGAATTTGTAGGAATAAAATGTAGGAGGATATTTAATTTCTCCATTCATAAAGGGTTAATGATGTATAAGGGTAACCTACTTTATTTAATGTTCATATTTACCCATTAATGTGTTTTTTGTATACTTTTACCATTGAACTTGTTGTGGTTGTTAAAAAAAACACTAATATTACCGGTTGTTGTAGGTTTATAGGTTATATTCTTATTTCTGAAAATACATGGAAATATTTGAAATTACATGAAAATTAAGTATCAGTAATTAAAACATCCACACATTTATCCAATTTCGTTTATCAGGGCATCTGTAATGTCCCAAAAATTCATAGTATATTTTTCATTTTTAAAACAATAATACATAAAACAATTTGTTCCCAAAACCATTCAAGGTGAAATATAGTATTTAAACATCAGAGTAAAAATCACAAATAGCCAAATGCAGAATAAACTTTGGGAGATGTTGTGCAGTCACGTCAGGCCATTCCTTTTGAAACTGAAAGTACTTGAAGCCATAAACATGAAACTGTAAGCACAAAGTTTATTGAGTTCTTCAAAATACCATATACCATACATATCATCGGGCATTGCCCTCATATTGGGCGCAACCCATAATAATGGGCCGATCCCTTATTAATCAATAGACCCATCCCCACATACAAATGGGCCTAGCCCGACATATAATGGGGCTAACCCAACATACAATAGGCCCAACCCACTCATGCAAATGGGCCCAACCCTACATGCATGCTAATGGGCCAAGCCCAACACATCAATGCAAGAGTCACAAAAACAACTAGCATCTTACATAACACATTCCAGTGAGTCGGCATTGGTGCCTTCGACCCATGAGTATAGTGAGGAGACTCAACTAACTCATGAATCAGCTAACCCACAGCTTAAGGCCTCACAACCGATGCTACAGCACTCTTATCACAACATACAAGGTCAAACCTTAGTCTACACACTAAAACCAACCATCTTAACCAAAAGTCAACCAATGTCAAAAGTCAACGGTCAAAGTCAACAACACACAATGCCAACTATCAAGCCTCACATCATGACCAACCCTTGGCCACATTATGAGAGTCCACTCGGTCCGATTCCAACTCATCTCGACCCGACTCAGCCAACTCCGTCATGGAAATTCCTTTGAGCTGACCTCACAACGTGAACATCCTTCTGTCACGTCGTGAGCCCAAAAAATCTTGGCAAAAACGGGTTCTTTTAGTCTCAAGTTGTGAGACCTTGTGTCTCACGTCGTGATTACAGTCTGACGCCAAAATCCAAGGATTTAAGTCCTTAATCCATTAAACATTTCACTCTAACTTTTCCACAAACTAAAGTGGACTCCAAAGGTCCATAAAAATGATTACTTTATGGACATGCATGCCTCATACATGTCCTTTATCCATTCTTGGTCAAACATGAAGAAATTTCACCAAAACTCATATGCATGAACCCGATCCTCAACCAACTCCTAGATCGGAACATTACCATACTCAAGGGATACAAAGCATAAAGTTGCCAACTCTATGTGTTCCTTCCATTCAAACTTGCTTAAACATGAAAAACATGGGACACTAACTTAGATCTAACCACTTTAATCAATAAATTTTGAGTCTTTTACACTTACAAAGGTCCATAAACAAAATGATATGATGATGATGATGTTTACTTGCAAGCTCCACCAATAGAACACCTTCTTCTCCTTCTTCTCTTCTTCTTCAAGTCAAGAAGTGCTCCAAAAGGCCAAGAATCAACCAAGGAATTAGGACTAGGGTTTTTCTGAGGTAAAAAGATCTTGGAGACATATAATGAACCCTAAAAATGACTTAGAGGGGCTTAACTACGAGCCCTAAAAGATCATGGGTTTAGGTTGCAGCAGTTCTCACGTCGTGAGACCTTATGTCTCACGCCATGAGATTGGTCCTGAATACATTTCTTGTATTTACCCTTATCACGTCATGTCACTCGATTTTATCCAAAAATAGGCCTTTTGACACCTTGAAACCCTAAATCTACCCATCCTCAAAAATGGGTGTTACAACTCTCCCCCGCTTAAATTAGATTTCATCCTCGAAATCATCCCCCACTACCCTCTCTGCTACACTGGTAAACCCTGCCCGAACAACCTGAGCTCCTATTTAAACTAAAAAGTCATCTCTTACAATCGGTCGTCTTCTAATACTGCTATCAAAGCCCATTCTTAGCATAAATCTCTTATTCGGCCGAAGAAATGAACCTTGACCCACTAACTTTAACCAATGAAGAGTAACTATCACTACTCTGTCCGAAATCTGGAAACGTAATACCTTGTCTGACTTCCATACAGACTTCACCATTCCAAAACACAGCTAATATGACTCCAGGTCGCAACCCAAACCACATGAAACTCTTCCGACCCTAAATTATCTTGCTGATAACTGGAAAACAAAATCCCTAACCATTCATCGTTGTAGAACTTTTCATTTGAAAACAAGGGTGACTCCTAACGCGAGTCTCACCCCTAAGTGTCAAACCAATATATAACTCACATCCCGATAATTGAATATTTATTCGATCTATCCGAGATCTTCTTATTCCATGCTAAGCTTTTACTAAACTTGGATGCAGAATCCTCAACCGTCTGTTGAGACTGACAATTTCATGCTTGGTCGCACCACGAGACTCCGCCCAAGAGTCTAACTGATAAAGGCTACCCTAGCCTATTTACCAACCGTATCCAATCCATTGATCACATAGTTTCCCCCACACTAAACATGATCTAACACATCAACTAATCCATTCACTATTGGGTCCCACCCTCATGATTCATGCACTTACTACTTCACGATCTACCGAGATACTACCTAATCCGCTAGAACACTTAAGATTACATGTTACAATGATCTTTCCATCACTCCAACATTGATCTGAGACTTACAACTAACACCTCATGCCCTAAGCTTATCTTGAATGCATGAGGTTTGCTCACCCATGTTAACCTAACCAAACTGGGCCTTGCCCATGGGTCTCACCCACACTATTATAACTAAACGAGCCTCGGCCACTGATCCCACCCAAATCTAACATAACCAAATAGGCCTTGCTCATGGGTCTCCCTCATCTAAGAGCTATACAAGCCTAATATAACGTCACAACTCTAACATTCCTCAATCCCAACAAGGAGTGGTCAACCATAAATAACAGTCCGACTTGACCCATGCATGCGTTGTGATCCGCCTACAGTCCAACAACAACTCCTGCAATGGTCTAACTCATCTTAGTGAATGCTACGACTCTCATCATAGACTTATAACACTTCCACAACAGCCATGGGACCAACCCATGGTCTTGCCATCCATCTACCATACCAAACCATAATCAACATGAGTCGAAACCTCATCTGGCTATACCCCAATCATGTGTTTGGGTCATGCTTTGAACCCCAAAACCTTTATCATACAAGAACAAACATAGAGGCTCTAACACAACCCTTAAAATGAACCTATTCACATATCCATAATGCGTCACTATTGATGCTTCACGTATCCGGGCAAGATAACCTGAATCATCATTCCTTGTACAAACCTCAATCTATACCGCAAGGAGAATTGGCTCTCCACTTGCCTAGGGTATGAAACTCGTCCTTGTTTCACGCCTGGAATTATTCTCATTAATCCAAACAGTTCTCCCCCTACTTGGATTCAACTGCACTCTGCCAACTAGGCCTGTCGAAAAAACCTGAAACCCGTTCTACCCACCCGACCCGTTCCGAATTCGGGTAGAATGGGTCGGGTAGAACGGGTAACGGGTATGAACATTCGGGTAATAGGTTAACCCGATAATAATATAGGTCGGGTTTTAGGTATGAATATTTATTTTCGGGTACACCCGAATACCCGAATTCGTTTTTTAAATAATACCAAATATACAATGCAATCACATATGCACACTTCAAATAAAACAAAACTCTTCGTTTCCTTCTTATGAACGACGGCTCGACAGTCAACGCAAACTTGCAAAGGGAATACGACGCTGAAGCTAAAGTCTTGAACCGTCATCACGATTCTCAGTCTCTCTATCGCACGTAATGGAATTAAAAAAGTACATAACATATTATAATTATTTGTATTGTTATTATAGATGTACTTGTTAATTGTATTGAGTATTTTCCTACCCAATTTTTTATTAAACCAACCAACATGTAAAAAAAATATCAATAAATGTCATTTAAGAAATTTTTGGGTATACCCGATGATTACCCGACCCGACCTCAAACCCGAATACCCAAAACCCGAAAACCCGAATTACAATATAGGTCGGGTATCGGGTATTATTTTCTTAAGGAAATATCCATTCTACCCGACCCGTTCTACCCGAAACCCGAAAATTTTACCCGTTCGACACCCCTACTGCCAACCTCGTAATCGATGGATTTTGAACCATCTTAAAACCTTACTGCTCTACCACTATCCTCCTAAGCTTACAAGAGCTAAGATTCCAATACCAAACAACCTAGGGTATCCACTCCCCAAACCGGACAAGACATTTCGCTACCCTTGCAGGAAAACATCGTTGCACCCAAAGCACCTTCCTTTGCCGAAAGATCGACACACTCAAAACCTAAACCTGGGACATGACTTTTCTTTAGATTAGGACTCTTTTATTATTTCTTATATATAGGGATAATTCGACACTATTTTTTTTATCTTTTTCATTCCTGTTTTTTATCAAACACTTTAACATTTGTAACCCTTCAATTACAAGAGATTAAATGTTCAAAAGCTATAAAAGATGTTGATCATGTTCTTTGGTGTTGTGAGGTGGCGGCTAAAATATGGCAAATGTTTTTAAGTGGGTTGTTGTTGTACTTCCAGTTACTAATAAACTTCTCCAAGTGGTCTCCTGGCTTGACGTCACTCGTATCAATCAGGCCGCGTTGATCATTTATGTAGGGCTTTTGGTGTTGTGGAGATTCCGAATGAGGTCGTTTTTGGAGAAACACCTCTTTTAAGTGACGATTTATTTGAAAACGTTGTTGATTGTTCCTTTTTATGGTTTTTAGTAGGAACAAGGCAAATGCTTTTTGGAGCAATTGACTTCAAAATCCACTTTTGGCCTTAACTTTGTAATTAATTACTATTTTCTAGCTTCACGTTAGTTTTACTTATATAGCTGTAAAAAAATGGAGTGTTCTTTCCGATTGTTTTTTTTACCATAAATCAAGTGTTCCTAGTTGATTGCTTACTTTATTAACATTACAAATAGAATAAAGAATAATACTTCAAGAAACCAACCACAGTTTCCGCACTTCCACTTTGAGAGATTCGTATATGGAGAAATACAAGAAAAACAAAGCTGAAAATTTGATGTTAACTACACTTTACGCTTATTTTGAGACAATTAGGTTTGTTTATACAAATACAAAGCATTTATAAAAAAATGCTTAGAATTATATTTCACTGTATTTTATTGCTGCTTAGTTCTTTATCACTTCTAACAAGATTGATTATATAAGCTTTAGTATATTTAAAAGAATATTTGACCTATCAAAAAGCATTTATACTTGAGACTTGAAAGTTAAATTAAAACTTGAAAAATATTAAACTTTTGGTAGATGTGCAAGATCGAAGATCAATTTAAATTTTGGGGTTTTGTTTCAAAAGTTAATTTAAGTGAGCCCGACTTGTAAAGAGGTTATTTAATTAAGTCAGATTAAATCTTTAATTTGAATTTAAACCAAAGAATATGTAAATGTATTTTTAATTACACATTGCTTTGTAAAGTGACCTTTAGCTTTTATCATAACTTTAGGATAGTTTATTCAAATCTTGTGGTTGAAATTTATCAAAGTTTTAGAACTTTAGTTATTAAAATTGAACATATATGTTTGGTCATTAATATAATGTATGTTCGAATATAATATAATAACATGTAATGTAAACTAGTTATAATACCATTGTTTTAAAATTTTGGTTGCTAATATAAGTTCAAAGCTATTTTTGCAAATATATAAAAGTAAAAACTTATTATTGACAAAAGTCTCTCCCTCCAGTGACAAGAACAATCCCTTGTGGAGATTTCTTGATAATAACATGTAATGTAAACTAGTTATAATACCATTCTATCAATCCCTTGGTTTATTCCACCACAAACACTATTCGACAAGAACAAAAATCAATCAAATCGATTTCTTGATAAAACAATTCATTTTTTTCTTATATGATAGATAAACATGATTCTTTTATTGCATTGTAATGGTCAAAGCCTATTTCTTTAACACCCCAATTTTAACAAAAATGGTATCCACAAATGTATGTATAACAACACAACATGAATATATTAACAAGTTACAACAAAACTAGACTCTTTCATCCGATATAATTTATCTTGAATATTACCATCGCTTGCAAATTGTTCTTGCATATGTGCATTAACAGTAAGTAAAACTCCTGACAAGGCATTAGTGTGACATTGTTAAGTTTGTGTGTTTAAAATAATTACAATTGTGGACAAATAGTGCAAATTACATATAATATAAATTTTAGCTCATTTGTAAGGTAGCACGTATGTGCTCTGTATTTCGGGGCAATAATAAGAAATGTCCATGAGGATTGGTCAATTAATAGGATTAGGTGCCAGAAATGTGGGCACATGCTATGCCTTAAGTAAATTGGGTGTATAGATATGACTTATGAATACCAGATTTTTGGTATATCATATTGCGATTTCATAATATAATTCACAATCTCATGCATGTTACTGAATGTATCATTGTTAGAACATTTTGTGTTTTGTAGTTAAAGTAAATGGCTATAATTATTAAAGTCCTAAATTTTATATCTTGGATTTAAATCTACAAGTTTACTTTTTAGTTGATGTTCTGTGATTTACCTATCACGTGATGAACATGGGACAGATGAGACGTGAAACAAAAATTCTAATAATTTGTAGAATTAAAATTAAGACTAATGATTTTTAATTCACTACTTGTGGTTTTGGTCTAGGCCAAATTTAGAACACCTAATCCACAACCGATTTATTTCATTGATTCCTTATAAAGAAGGGGCATTATCCATTTATAATAATACATCAAGTGGGGATCAAGCTTAAGTCTTAAAAAAAGTAATATATGTTGAATGATGATTGATTTATCAGCTAAAACACACCAAAAAGGATTTATTCATACTTGTTATATCCAAATTGACCAATTCTTTATTTTATTTATTAAAAAAGAAAAAGAAACTTAATATCTTTATTACTTTTAATTTTGTGAAATAAACTATTCCTTTTGCCTTCTAGAACAAGTCAACAAACCAAAGTAAACCTTACTTTTCTTTTTTTTATTAAATAATTGCAATTTGGCTGAATTCCCACCCAATCCACAAACCTATTTCCTCATCTTCCATGATTTTAACTTTTCCTTCACTCTTTCAATTTCAAACAACATATAAAGATTACAAAAGGATTGACTCAAAGATAGTGAAATGCAAGCTTCCTTGTTGACAATTGGGCACCATTAACACACTTACATTACATCCCTTAAAGGGTTCGAAATTTTAATTTGTACGTTTTTTTTTTTTTTTGAAAAATCCAAATCAAGAAGATTCAAAAATTATAGTTGCAGATGAGTCTTTCACATTAAGGGAATGATTGTGTTCGCTTTCATAAGTCACAATTAGCATCGTTGGATCATCTAAAGCTCTTTCCACGTGTTTTCTTGCAGGACAACCTCTTAAACTGCTACATTTATAATAACCCCTAAAATCCACAATAATCAATACAAGCTAATTAGAATATATTAAAGTAGAAGTGAAATCTGGAAAATCTTGATAACTAAATATGTAGCATATGTGTTAAATAATTGATGGTTGGAATATATGTTGTAATAAATGCAAAATATTTTTAAGTTAAATATAAGAGTTTATCTTGCTGTATTACACAAGAGTTGGAGTTGACATTTTTGATACCATTGACTTTTAGTTATTTATTTATATGGTTGTTGCCATAAATATTTACCTGATATTCTTGTGATTGAGGATATTTTTGAGATCTTCAATTTAAAATTTCAATAAATATAAAGTCCAAGCAACAAATATAAGTCAATTTCCGAAACTACCCCTCTACAGTCACCATTAATCAAACTGTCTGACTTTTGGCTTTTGGGTAGGCTCCATTGTCCAAGGCTAATAATGTTAATGACAATATTTAATTTAATTAGCCCGAGTTAAGACTCGGTGAGGTGGTCAATGAGTGAGTGAGTAGGAATCAATGAGTTGACTAGGCTGAGTCAAGATCTTCTCCGATATACACTAGAAACTAGAAATATTTACCTTGGATGTGGCGACCCTTTAATCGGCTTTTGGCCGTACTTCCTCCAAGAATAATCGTCCGGCGGTATATCAGCCATCTTCATGCTTATCGCCGGCACTCTCACGACCCTCTTCATCCTTGATTTCCTATAAAAAAAAATTCAAGTGTAAAGGTTAAATCCAATTAATGAAATAGCATACTGTAACACCCAGATTGAGACAATCGTGGTTAGAAGTTGTATGTTTAAAAGGAGATCGGAGTTTAGTACCTCTTTTTGGAACAATGGCAACGACCGGAAGAATTAGTGCATTTTGTGTGAGAATCATCCACCGAGTTACATTTCCTTTTGAAAGAAGAAGTCGACATATTCGGCTGGCCCGCGGAAGAAACCTGTGAAAGGTTCGTGATCTGAAATCCAGAAGACATCGACGGTTGTAACCCATCGGTGTCTCCGGTCAACGATGACATAAACGAATTCGCCGGAGAGGCTGCAGCGGCGGCGAAATTGATGGTGTTGGTAGGAACATCCTTCCTATCAAAGGATCCCGATTTCGCCAGATGGATTTGGGGAAACCGCTGCTGAATCGGTGCCGTAGAAGAATTTACCTTCTCCGCCGCCGCTACAACCGTCTGATTGTATTGCTGGCTGCTATTTCCCGCCGTCGGAGTGAATGCCGACTTTTTCTCTAATACAACAGGTGGATTCGAAACAGGTCCACGTCGGAATCGGGCGTGACCAGTGGAAGTCCGATCGAGAAGAGAGATGAATTTCTTAAACTTAGTGACAGCGACATCGGCGACAGCTACGTAATCGGTGGTTGAAGAAGCATCGCTAGTACCGGCGGAGTACGACGGTTCATGGTGGGATTGGGATGAAAGTAATCCGATTAGATTCTCAAGGCTCTTAAGCCCAGCGGCGCCGGCTTCACGGACGGCGATTTCTTCCATTTTACCATTGAAACTATTGATTCTGATGGAATTCATGAGCTCAACAGCCATATCAGATCAAAAACATTGATCAAAACAATGGACAGTGGTTTCGATGGAGAAAGGGGTAATTTAATTAGGGATGGAAGAGAGTCAAAGAGTTGATGCGGTGGGTGCTATCTAGTAAAATGACCAAAATATCCTTGCTCGTCTATCTGCAGTCAAAGGTTGAAACCAGTAATCGGTTTACACGTGTAGAAATCTTGGGTGGCGAAAATGTCAGAGATTGACCGTAACGTCATGTGTGGCCCAGGGTTATGTTTTTTAGAGAAGACCATGGCAACGGTGCAGATTTTAATAAAAAGTCAAAAACTACTCACATTCGTTGGATTGTTTTGCCTTCTAAAAAAAAAAAAATAATAATCATATTTCATCTTAATTATTTATTTATTATTTATTTATTATTTTTTTATATTTATACTTATTAACGAAAGATGGAAAACAGTGAAAGCCACAAAGGTTACAATGCACTATGTATAAAATGGCTATTTTTTTTCCTTTTATTAAAAATGGTCATCATGTTACTTTTGTAAGCATACATTTTTTTTAATGTGTACTGATGTCTAAATCTAGAATTAACCCATTGAGAATAGTCAATTATATAGAATAGTCAAAATTCAGAATCATTTCATTAAAAATCTATATTATGTTCAGTTTTGTCAAATAGAAATAAAATGAAAATATAATTTATTTATTTATTTTCCTTTGAATTTTGATTTTTTTCCTGTTCGATAGCATTTTATTGTGGTGTATGTAATGTTGTGATCTGAAAGAGTAAATTACACGAATGGTCCCTATGGTTTAGGGTAATTTGCGTGTTTGGTCCCTAACTTATTTTTTAACTTGGAAGGTCCCTACTGTTTGTTTTTGTTACGCGTCTGGTCCCTGTCTCACCTAAAAATACTATTTTGCCCTTGATTTTTTAACTTATTTAAATAAACACACCCCAATCCCAACCCCCTCACATTACCCTACCTACCATATCATTTTTCCCTATTTAAATAATAGTCTTTTTAGGTAAGACACAGACCAAGCGCGAAACAAAAACGAAAAGCAGGGACCAAATGCGTAACAAAAACAAACATTAGGGACCTTCCGAGTTAAAAAAAATAAGTTATTGACCAAATACGAAAATTACCCCAAACCATAAGGACCAATCGTGTAATTTACTCTAAAATTAATCATTTAATACATAGGTCTCAGGTCTCACAACTAGTTTTTATTTCACAAAACTGGACATAATACAGGTTTTCAAGGTTAATTTCTAGATTTTGACTATTCCAAATAATTGACCATTCTCAATGTATTTTCTAGATTTTGACATCAAATACACATGAAAAACTTTTATGGATACAAAAATAATAAGAGAGAGAGAGAGAGAGAGAGAGAGAGAGAGAGAGAGAGAGAGAGAGAGAGAGAGAGAGAGAGAGAGAGAGAGAGAGAGAGAGAGAGAGAGAGAGAGAGAGAGAGAGAGAGAGAGAGAGAGAGAGAGAGAGAGAGAGAGAGAGAGAGAGAGAGAGAGAGAGAGAGAGAGAGAGAGAGAGAGAGAGAGAGAGAGAGAGAGAGAGAGAGAGAGGGTAACCTTTCTGACTTCATTGTTTTTCCATCTTTGGCATGGTGCCTTTTGTTAGTGATTTTCCATGTTTTTGTTATGTGCATTTATTATTTTTCCCTTTGGAATAGTTTAGAATTCTAAAAAATATAAGATCGAATTATAGCAAAATTTGTTAATTAAATATCTATAACTAAGAGGAGATGGAAATATATGGATCACTCATACTTTCAGTTAGTCGATATTATTAATGAGATCACAACATTACATACACCACAATAAAATGCTATCGAAAATGAAAAAAATCAAAATTTAAAGGAAAATAAATAAATAAATTATATTTTCATTTTATTTCTATTTGACAAAACTGAACATAATATAGATTTTCAATGAAATGATTCTGAATTTTGACTATTCTATACAATTGACCATTCTCAATGGGTTAATTCTAGATTTAGACATCAGTACACATAAAAAAAAATGTATGCTTACAAAAGTAACATGATGACCATTTTTAGGAAAAAGGAAAAAAAAATAGCCATTTTATACATAGTGCATTGTAACCTTTGTGGCTTTCACTGTTTTCCATCTTTCGTTAATAAGAAATACATGGTGCCTTTGGTTAATCATTCCCAATCTTTGGTTAATTAAATATCTTATAACTAATAGGAGATGACAATATATGGATCACTCATAGTTCCGATTAGTCGGTATTATTCATGAGACTACGACACTATATACACCACTATACAACGGTAGCGAACATGAAAACAATCGAATTTTAAAGTAAAGGTTTAACTTGATGTTATGTTACTCCGGTTTGAATGAAGGTTTTAGGAGAAGTCATGTTAGCCGCTTGCTACATATTAAATGCAATCCCTATGAAGAGGAGCAAACCAATCTCATATGAACTTTGGTTAAATAAAAAAAAAATCTTTAAAAAAAGTGGTTTTGGTGAAATTTAAGATCTAATCTTAAATTAAATATCTTTAATCCAATAAATAAATAGGCTTATTCTCATATTGACAAATGTTATACTGTTAAAACTTCTTATTAATATTATATGTCATCTATCATTCCACTTGTCAACCTATTAATTATCAATTTAAAATTTAAAATTTAAAATTTCACAGTCTAATTATATTAAATTAATAATTGATTCTCCATTTTAAATTTCAAATTTTAAATTTTTTCACTCTAATTATATTAAATTAATGACATTAGATTAAAAAATAAAATACAATTAGTATAGATTATAAGGTGATATAATTTCATGTATTTATTTAAATCAACTATTATAATTTTATATAACTAAAAAAATACCTCTTAAATAATAATTTATTTAAAATAATTGATTAATAATTTTAAATTTTTAATATGAAAATTTAATTAATTTTATAACTATGATTCTCACGGGTTATAAATTAGTTTCATGAATAAAAATGGATAGAAAACCAACTATTGTAATCATTTTATCATTTTTTTTTACCTTTTCAGCAGGTTACTGCTGAGGTGGCGCGTCAAGTGGATTGTTGGGCTGACATGGCAGTCGACATGACATTTTCTTCATTTGCAATTTAAAAAATCATATTTTTAGGAGAAAATAAAGGGAAGGGTCTTGAACCCTTGACCTCTCACTCCCAAACCATACAACTTATCATGTGAGCTAGAAGTATTTATAGTTATTAAAATGTATTTATAAAGTCTTAGAATTAAAATGGTCAACACTATTCCCCTCTAACCTTTCTTCTTCCCTCAATCGTTCTTCCACCTCCGACTCCCACGTCTTAATTTTGTCGACAACTCCGACGAGTACTCCAACAACCACCACTACACCCTCACTATCGGAAAATTCATTTTGGCTCAAATGTCGACCACCCCACGTTTGTGTTGGTTTGAAAATCCATATCGGCGGACCATGTTAGCAGACCTATTACACTCCGACGGAAAAGAGGAACGAATGAGGTTCGTCGCAGCTCCTCTTGGAGATTCCCCTAAAAAAAACTCCAAACTTGAGGTACTTTTAAGTTTAGGGTTGTCAAGCGGTTGTAATACTACTTGAACCTAAAAATAAAATAGTATGGGAGAGAGGAATTGACACCATTTTCATTAGATATGCTAAATTTTATGTCACAACTGGAAATTTTGTGTCATGTAATCTAAACATTCAAGTTAATGTGAATCAAAAACTTCAATCAAATACATTATACAAGTACCACAAGTAGTCATCAAACAATTGGAAAACCCTAGAAGTTCTTGTTAAGTCTATTTTGGACTAGAACTTCCTTATTGGATCCAAGTGGACCAATAAGCTTCCAATTGGACTATCATGGGCTTAGAACCCTAATTGGGCTCTAATTGGACTCACATCTATTTATTTCAATATTGTGAGCCATGTTGGACCTAGAATGAAATAAATTAATGACTATGAACCATAATTAACCTAATTTGACCCTAACAAGTCATAAAAATCACATTTAAATTTAAATGGACCAAAAATCACTTAACTTAACCATGAGAATTGGGCTTAAGTATTTAAGGCCCAAACACCCTCATTTCCTCCATTATTCTCGGCCCAAAAGCTCAAGCCCAAGAAGAGGGTTGACCTTAGTGTGCCACCTCCTTATTGTCTTGTGGATCTCCATGCAAATCCATTCCATGTATCCATGCACATCACTTCATGTCTACATCTCCCTCTCTCTTCTTGAACTCGGCCGAGAGCAACACCACACACACACAAAACACTCACAAACTCTCTCTAAAATTCACTCAAGACTTCTTCCTCTTCTCCATCCAAAATCTCGAAAATTAGGAAGCATTCAAGGAAGTTCTTCCACAAAATCATCATCTAAGGTAAGGTTTTGCTTGGATCTATGACTTGTATTCCTTATTTACCAAAAATCTCTTCCTAATCCATGCAAAAATCATGATCTTGCACTCTAGAAACCCCATAAACTCGAAAATTTCATCAAGGAGTACAAAGGCCAAAAATCACTTCATCTCTTCCAATCTTTCTTCAAAAACCGAATCAACACCCAAGGTGAGCTTCATACCCCTTATTTTCTGTTTTTATGAGTTTTGTGGGGGGGGGGGGGGGGAATACAAGTGAAAGTGTAGATCTATATGTGTTTATATGCCTTGTATGATTTCCATGCTTATATGTATGCTTTTATGTGTTTTAATGTTGGATCTAGCCATAAAACTCCTCAAAACCGAGATATAACTTATGTTATATGATTTTAGCATGAAATGTATTTCTACATACAAAGTGTTTCAAGAAAGATAGCTAAATGGTTTAGTAACAATTTTCTTTAAGCTAAAAACACAAATTTTGGGCCAAAAATGTGAAAAATACAAAATTAAGGGCCCAAATTGACATTTCACAGATTCTGATGGATGAAGTGTGCCAAAACAGTTTCCATAAAACTATTTCTGGAATTATACTCAATTAGAGGATTAAAAACATGAATTTCAAGCTTAATGGGCTAAAAATGAAAATTTCGGCCCAATGAGGCCCATTATGCGAATTTTTCTGTTTTGGAGGGCCAAAACTGTGATTTTCTGTAAAACAGTGGACCATAAGTGATCCAAGTCCTTTTCAAAGGTTTAAAATGATTTTTAAATTTAAAAAGGACCAAAGTTGCAAAAATTTTACAATTTGGGCCAAAATTGACAAAATTGCGAAAAGAAGGGTATTAACCGAGAAAACTGAAATTTCAGGGACTTAAGCTGTTTTCTATGAAAAATATGCTGGAAAAGGTTTATTTCAATAATTTTTGGTGTTAAAATGTCAAGAAAATTGATTTAAGGACCAAACCGGAAAATATTTTAAATAAAGGGTTGAAAAAGTAAATTTTACAAACAAGGAGGGGCTGAAAACAGAAAATTTTCATGACTAATTCAATACATACAATTTGACCAAGTAATGGTACTACAACTATCGACAAAATACAATACACTACAACACCAAAAGTCGTTGTTAAACGAATTGGTTCGGTCTCGAACCAATAAAAATCCGAAACCACTAACACAACGATACTATGATACTACAATACTATGATTCATACAAATAACGATTCGGAATTCATTATACATGTGCACAGATGTCTACGCACTATCTTTGGGCCCCACACGTGTAAAATCTTGTTCGTTGAGCCTAGCTAGCCCGACGACCTGATCTTAAGGCCCAAAGACTTCATCTTACGAAGTGTTGGGTTTTACCAATCCGACACGACGTAACCGGACTTTCAATGGCTGTAGACTACTGGTCCCCAAGGGTCCTTTAGTGTCGCTAGTAGAGTCTGCCTTTTTGCGAGGCGGGTCTGGGACCCCTCGTACCTTTTTATCCCCAACCGGCTAATGGAGTCGTCGAGGCCTTCGTGTCCTCCTTCTCTTCGGATATGGGACTACAGGACGGTTGGATAACGTGATTAGTACGGACGACGCCTTCGGGATCGTTAGTATTGCTATAGACTAGTCGTTTGTGTAACGCGTGTTTGTAGCGGATAATCATGCTCAAAAATAATCCAATGTCGTCTGGAATTATAACTTCATGTCTTGCAATGGTTTCAAGAAATTTCATGGAATTCAAAGAATTAGGAAAACATCGGGTTTTCCTAGGGTTTTCAATACATACAATTTCAGAATACATATGATTTCAACAAACAATATTTTACAAGTATAGAAAACAAACAAGCATACTTATGGATCTTCACACCTTTTTGACTATACTATTTTCAGAAAATATCGGATTTTCTGGCGGTTTTCAAACGACACGAAACATTGTTTTTTTTTTTTTTAAATACAACTTATGAACTCACCAACATTTCATATGTTGACGTTTTTCAAAATACTTGTATTCTCAGGGAACCAGTGAATCAAAGGAAATCTTATTCAGTGATGGCTTGCAGTTTACTTATGTACGAATCGAATAATTTATGGTGGAATGTAATGTTTAAACAATGTATTTCATGTAAACTCTACTGGTTGTACAATACTAATGCATGGTGACGAATGTTGTTATGTTTCATATATATTCAATGTTATGGTATTCAATTGAGTCACGACAGCCCCCGGACGTTTCCGCCGTCTGGTTCGGGGGTGTGACAGGTTGGTATCAGAGCTTTGTTTATAGTGAACTAGCATGTCGAGCCATACATTGATATGCAACTATAAACCAAAAAGAGGGACTAACATAACTCTGAACAAAACAAGTAAATAAAACACACTTGCTTGCATTAGAGATAAGAACCTAACGCCGAATCAAACACAATAACACTGGTATCTCGGTTAATTCGGGACTGTTCTTAGTGATACCAAGGAGTGAATGTAGCCTGATCAACTACATTCTCTCCAAAGTAAAACTAACACACGTCTTGATGAGATTGGGATGACCAGGGAACCTAAAACTATACCCTTTATCATCAACAAGAGAACGTTTGCTTGGTCTGTACAATAGTCATAGAACCTAGGAATAATGTTAGCATATTTACGTGCTCGCGCAGACAGCATGGCTGGTTTTCATCACCCTGGAGACCCCTACTTTCCTAATCAGGGAAACAACGGGTGGCTAGAGGAGGAGGAGGAGCCTGAGGAGGAGCAGCAGGGTATCCAGTATCACCAGGCCTTAGTAGCTCACGGGATGCTTGTGGATGAGCCAGGAGAGAATCCAGGTGAAGCACACGATGTCGGACCCGACGAATACGTAGACACTGATTACGAATTTGGAGGAATCGACAGTGACGATGAGGAAGGTCAGGCTGGGGACCAGGACCCCATCCCGCCATGCGAGGACGAGACACAACCAGATCACCCCGCCCCACCAGCGAACCCCCCAAGAGAGAACCGTTCCCTCGAAGCTGAGATCGCCGCACTGCGACAACAGCTGTATGCTATGGAGGCTCGGGCAGTGCAAGCGGAGCATGAGAGGGATGAGGTTATTGGAGACATGGCAGAGATGGCGCAACTACTGGCGCAACATTTCGGCATATGACCTCGGCACCACCTCCTGACGCAGCTCATCGCGGTTAGGGATAGACTTATCATAGTAGGTTATTAGGAACTATGTTATGTACTCCGGTTCTATGTTTAAGTGACTACACTACTCATGGAGCCGTTATGCTGTCGGATTAGTGTTACTTATGTATGCTCTTACGAGCAAATTTTCTTGTACTAAACACGGATAATATTAATAAACTTTTGTGTGTTTTGCTATGATATTCTCAGTTGTTATGTGTTGAGACGTTATGATTGTATGCTTGATGATAGTAATGTTTAGGTTCGTACCATACACCTAGTTAGTAGGGTCGCCACCTCACAGAAACCACGTACACTCAACATCTTTCCGTTTCATGACAGAAAGATGCCTCGCCCAGCTACTCGCGGAAATCCCGAACCAACCCCGCCCGAAGTTGACTCCACTGCTTTCCAGGCAGCCGTGTCCGCTGCAGTCACAGCAGCTATGGCACAACTTCACCGAGGGAACAACGGAGGAGGCAATGGTCAAGGCTCCGGAAGTTCGAACAACAGGACGAACCAAGGGCTCACTAAAACGTGAACCTACAAGGACTTTGCGAACGCTAAACCCCGAACTTTCAACGGCACGGGAGGGGTGATTTCCTTGAAGAGATGGATCGAGAAAGTAGAGTCGGTGTTTGAGATATGCGAATGCCCCGAGCAGATGAAGGTGAAGTTCGCGGCCTGCACTTTCGTGGACCAAGCCCTCACTTGGTGGAATGGACATGTGGAAGCTATGACACTTCCTGTCGCCAACTCTATCCCATGGGCAGAAATGAAAGAAATGTTAATGGCTGAGTACTGCCCCCGAGGCGAAATTCAAAGGATGGAGCAGGAACTATGGAACCTCACGGTGCAGAATGCTAACATCGACGCCTACATCTCGAGATTCAACGAATTATCCCTATTGTGCCCGGGTATGATCACGTCGGAAGGGAAGAAGGTTGAACGATTCATTTGGGGACTGACATCCCCCATTCAAGGGAATGTGATAGCTGCGAACCCTGAAACTTTTGACAGTGCGAAGAGATTGGCAAAGAGGCTGTACGATCACAACAACAAAAGATGCGAGAAACCAATAGAGACTGAGAAGAAAAAGGAGGGTGATGGCAGGAGAGGGAAGAACCCCAAGAGGAAGGGGCGTCAGGGCCCCGAGACCTCTAAAAGGCAGCAAACAGTGGCAGTTAACGCTGTCACCGCACCGATTCCAGTCACCCCACATGCTCCAGCCTCAGCTGCTTCAAATGCTTCAAGACCCTACTCCGGTAGTCTTCCTAGTTGCAATAAGTGCGGCCTCCACCATCACGGCGAATGCAGGGAACTCCATTGCACCAGTTGCAACCGAAGGGGACACACTGCAAGGTTCTGCAGAACGTACCCTCCTAGGAACCAGAGTCAGGGGAACAACCAGAACAACAACAACAACAACAACTACCGCAATAACAACAACACCAATACCGGCAGCAACAATGCAGGGCCTAGCCACACCTGTTTTGGGTGTGGAAGGACGGGACATTTCCGTCGAGATTGCCCTAACAACAACAACTCAGGAAACAGAGGAGCAGGAAGAATGCTGACTATGGGTCAGAGTGATGCAGTTCAGGACCCCGCAGTTGTGACCGGTACGTTTCTCCTAAACCACACTTATGCATGCATTTTATTTGATACCGGAGCGGAGCGAAGTTTCGTAAGCGAAAAGTTTAAACATTTATTAAAACAACGACCTCAGAAGCTAAATGAAACCTATACGATGGAAATGGCCAATGGGAAAACCGAATCCACTAGGGAGATCTACATCGGATGTACCCTAACCCTCAACCAACACGTCTTACGAATAGATCTGATGCCAGTATCAATTAGGAGTTTCGACGTGATTATCGGCATGGATTGGTTAAGCCCCCACCATGCTGAGATTATGTGCCACGAGAAGGCCGTTCGCCTTCGTCTCCCAAATCACGAAACCCTAGTAATTTACGGAGACAAACCCAGTACGAATCTTCGTCTCATCTCATGCATCAAAGCACAAAAACACTTGCGAAAGAACAATTTGGCATTCTTGGCTCACATAGTGGACAAGACCAAAGAAGAAACTAACATCCAAGACATTCCAGTAGCGTGTGAATTTTCGGACGTGTTTCCCGAAGATCTTCCAGGAGTACCCCCAGAGAGACAGGTTGAGTTCCGAATCGACCTCGTTCCAGGAGCAACTCCTCTCGCTAAATCACCATATCGATTGGCTCCTGCTGAAATGCAGGAATTATCCAGCCAACTCAGTGAGCTTCTGGACAAGGGATTTATCCGACCTAGCTACTCGCCATGGGGAGCTCCGGTGCTCTTCGTCAAAAAGAAAGACGGATCTTTCAGAATGTGTATCGATTACAGAGAGTTAAATAAACTCACGGTTAAAAACCGCTACCCACTCCCGCGGATCGATGATCTATTCGACCAGCTCCAAGGAGCTAGCTATTTTTCTAAAATAGATTTACGGTCCGGATACCACCAACTCAAAGTCCGAGAAGAGGATATTCCTAAAACCGCGTTCCGAACCCGCTACGGACACTATGAATTCGTCGTAATGCCTTTCGGTCTAACAAATGCACCTGCCGCATTTATGGACCTAATGAATCGAATCTGTCGACCGTTCCTGGACAACTTCGTCATTGTGTTTATCGATGACATCCTCGTCTATTCTCGAAGCAAAGAGGAGCATGGCCAACATCTCCGACAAATCTTAGAGACTCTGCGAACGGAAAAGCTTTACGCCAAACTCTCCAAGTGTGAGTTTTGGCTCCGGAGTGTGAATTTCCTAGGCCACGTAGTTAGCCAAGACGGAATTCATGTGGACCCTTCTAAGGTCAAAGCTGTGGAAGGATGGGCAACTCCGACTACGCCCACAGAAATTCGTCAGTTCTTAGGCCTAGCAGGTTACTATAGGAGGTTCATCCAAAACTTCTCTAAGATCGCCAAGCCGCTTACCTTGCTTACGCAAAAGGGCGTGCCGTTCAAGTGGACCGACCGACAAGAGATTGCGTTTCGAACCTTGAAGCAAGCTCTCTGTAGCGCTCCTGTGCTATCTCTACCTGAAGGAACAAAAGACTTTGTAGTCTACTGTGACGCGTCGAATCATGGCCTAGGTTGCGTTCTCATGCAACGTGGAAGAGTGATAGCATATGCGTCCCGCCAACTAAAGACGCATGAGGTAAATTATACGACCCATGACCTAGAACTGGGAGCCGTGGTCTTTGCTCTGAAAATTTGAAGGCACTACCTGTACGGTACAAAGTGCACCATCTTCACAGACCACAAGAGCCTCCAGCACATCTTGAATCAAAAGGAGCTGAACATGAGACAGCGGCGATGGGTGGAATTACTAAATGACTATGAATGCGAGATCAAGTACCACCCAGGCAAGGCCAACGTGGTAGCTGATGCATTAAGTCGGAAGGAGTACACAAACCGTCGTACGAAAACGCACTCGATAACCATTCAATCTCATCTGGCCACTCAAATTGCATCAGTCCAGTCAGAGGCTATGAAAGCGGAAAATAGAACTAGCGAGGCATTACGCGAAATGGAGAAGAACCTAGAAGTCAAAGAGAATGGGGTATACTACTTCATGAACCGTATTTGGGTCCCAAAAATTGGAGGATTTAGAGAGACCGTTATGAAGGAAGCCCACAAGACACGATACTCCATTCATCCCGGTTCAGACAAGATGTATTTGGACATCAAGCAACACTATTGGTGACCTAACATGAAGGCGGAAATCGCGACTTATGTTGGTAAGTGCCTTTCGTGCGCCAAAGTAAAAGTGGAATACCAGAAACCTTCCGGATTGTTACAGCAACCGGCAATCCCTGAGTGGAAATGGGAGGGGATTTCTATGGATTTCGTGACCAAGCTGCCCAAGACGTCGGACGGACTGGACACCATATGGGTAATAATCGACCGACTGACGAAATCTGCCCATTTCCTACCAATCAAAGAGTCCTACAAGATGGAGAGACTGACGCGTTTGTACCTACGAGAGATTGTAAGACTTCATGGAGTGCCAAAATCTATCATCTCGGATAGGGACAGTAGATTCACGTCGCGCTTTTGGCAGTCGCTCCACAAGGCCATGGGAACTCATCTTGATATGAGCACTGCGTATCACCCACAAACGGACGGTCAGAGCGAATGAACCATTCAAACGCTTGAAGACATGCTTCGTGCATGTGCGATAGACTTTGGAAAGTCTTGGGATACCCACCTACCGTTGATCGAGTTTTCATATAACAATAGTTATCATTCGAGCATCAAGGTGGCCCCTTTCGAAGCACTGTACGGGCGTAAATGTAGATCACCGTTATGTTGGGCTGAAGTAGGTGACACCCAGCTAGCAAGAACACATACGTCAAACAGGGCATTAACGGGACCGGAAATCATTCGCGAGACCACAGAAAAGATTGTCCAGATCAAAGCTCGATTACAAGCATCGCGTGACCGGCAAAAGAGCTACGCTGATAAACGGCGAAAGCCCTTAGAATTCCAGGTCGGTGATCGAGTATTGTTGAAGGTCTCACCCTGGAAAGGGGTTATACGTTTCGGAAAACGGGGAAAGCTGAACCCGCGATACATTGGACCTTTCGAAATCGTCGCCCGAATAGGTCCAGTAGGATACAGACTACAACTACCCGCGGAGCTCAACGGTGTACACCCCGTGTTTCATGTCTCTAATCTGAAAAAGTGCCTATCAGATGAAACCCTTGTCATTCCTCTTGACGAAATCGAAATCAATGAGAATCTCCTATTCGTCGAAGAACCAATCGAAATCATGGACAGGGAGGTGAAGCGTACTAAGCAGAGCCGCATCCCGATCGTGAAGGTACGGTGGAACGCAAAGCGTGGGCCAGAATTCACGTGGGAACGCGAAGATCAAATGAAGCAGAAGTACCCTCACCTATTCTAGCATTCTCAAATCTAGCTTTCAAACAGAATTTCGGGACGAAATTCCCTCTAACGGGGGGATGATGTCACAAATGGAAATTTTGTGTCATGTAATCTAAACATTCAAGTTAATGTGAATCAAAAACTTCAATCAAATACATTATACAAGTACCACAAGTAGTCATCAAACAATTGGAAAACCCTAGAAGTTCTTGTTAAGTCTATTTTGGACTAGAACTTCCTTATTGGATCCAAGTGGACCAATAAGCTTCCAATTGGACTATCATGGGCTTAGAACCCTAATTGGGCTCTAATTGGACTCACATCTATTTATTTCAATATTGTGAGCCATGTTGGACCTAAAATGAAATAAATTAATGACTATGAACCATAATTAACCTAATTTGACCCTAACAAGTCATAAAAATCACATTTAAATTTAAATGGACCAAAAATCACTCAACTTAACCATGAGAATTGGGCTTAAGTATTTAAGGCCCAAACACCCTCATTTCCTCCATTATTCTCGGCCCAAAAGCTCAAGCCCAAGAAGAGGGTTGACCTTAGTGTGCCACCTCCTTATTGTCTTGTGGATCTCCATGCAAATCCATTCCATGTATCCATGCACATCACTTCATGTCTACATCTCCCTCTCTCTTCTTGAACTCGGCCGAGAGCAACACCACACACACACAAAACACTCACAAACTCTCTCTAAAATTCACTCAAGACTTCTTCCTCTTCTCCATCCAAAATCTCGAAAATTAGGAAGCATTCAAGGAAGTTCTTCCACAAAATCATCATCTAAGGTAAGGTTTTGCTTGGATCTATGACTTGTATTCCTTATTTACCAAAAATCTCTTCCTAATCCATGCAAAAATCATGATCTTGCACTCTAGAAACCCCATAAACTCGAAAATTTCATCAAGGAGTACAAAGGCCAAAAATCACTTCATCTCTTCCAATCTTTCTTCAAAAACCGAATCAACACCCAAGGTGAGCTTCATACCCCCTATTTTCTGTTTTTATAAGTTTTGTGGGGGGGGGGGGAATACAAGTGAAAGTGTAGATCTATATGTGTTTATATGCCTTGTATGATTTCCATGCTTATATGTATGCTTTTATGTGTTTTAATGTTGGATCTAGCCATAAAACTCCTCAAAACCGAGATATAACTTATGTTATATGATTTTAGCATGAAATGTATTTCTACATACAAAGTGTTTCAAGAAAGATAGCTAAATGGTTTAGTAACAATTTTCTTTAAGCTAAAAACACAAATTTTGGGCCAAAAATGTGAAAAATACAAAATTAAGGGCCCAAATTGACATTTCACAGATTCTGATGGATGAAGTGTGCCAAAACAGTTTCCATAAAACTATTTCTGGAATTATACTCAATTAGAGGATTAAAAACATGAATTTCAAGCTTAATGGGCTAAAAATGAAAATTTCGGCCCAATGAGGCCCATTATGCGAATTTTTCTGTTTTGGAGGGCCAAAACTGTGATTTTCTGTAAAACAGTGGACCATAAGTGATCCAAGTCCTTTTCAAAGGTTTAAAATGATTTTTAAATTTAAAAAGGACCAAAGTTGCAAAAATTTTACAATTTGGGCCAAAATTGACAAAATTGCGAAAAGAAGGGTATTAACCGAGAAAACTGAAATTTCAGGGACTTAAGCTGTTTTCTATGAAAAATATGCTGGAAAAGGTTTATTTCAATAATTTTTGGTGTTAAAATGTCAAGAAAATTGATTTAAGGACCAAACCGGAAAATATTTTAAATAAAGGGTTGAAAAAGTAAATTTTACAAACAAGGAGGGGCTGAAAACAGAAAATTTTCATGACTAATTCAATACATACAATTTGACCAAGTAATGGTACTACAACTATCGACAAAATACAATACACTACAACACCAAAAGTCGTTGTTAAACGAATTGGTTCGGTCTCGAACCAATAAAAATCCGAAACCACTAACACAACGATACTATGATACTACAATACTATGATTCATACAAATAACGATTCGGAATTCATTATACATGTGCACAGATGTCTACGCACTATCTTTGGGCCCCACACGTGTAAAATCTTGTTCGTTGAGCCTAGCTAGCCCGACGACCTGATCTTAAGGCCCAAAGACTTCATCTTACGAAGTGTTGGGTTTTACCAATCCGACACGACGTAACCGGACTTTCAATGGCTGTAGACTACTGGTCCCCAAGGGTCCTTTAGTGTCGCTAGTAGAGTCTGCCTTTTTGCGAGGCGGGTCTGGGACCCCTCGTACCTTTTTATCCCCAACCGGCTAATGGAGTCGTCGAGGCCTTCGTGTCCTCCTTCTCTTCGGATGTGGGACTACAGGACGGTTGGATAACGTGATTAGTACGGACGACGCCTTCGGGATCGTTAGTATTGCTATAGACTAGTCGTTTGTGTAACGCGTGTTTGTAGCGGATAATCATGCTCAAAAATAATCCAATGTCGTCTGGAATTATAACTTCATGTCTTGCAATGGTTTCAAGAAATTTCATGGAATTCAAAGAATTAGGAAAACATCGGGTTTTCCTAGGGTTTTCAATACATACAATTTCAGAATACATATGATTTCAACAAACAATATTTTACAAGTATAGAAAACAAACAAGCATACTTATGGATCTTCACACCTTTTTGACTATACTATTTTCAGAAAATATCGGATTTTCTGGCGGTTTTCAAACGACACGAAACATTGTTTTTTTTTTTTTTAAATACAACTTATGAACTCACCAACATTTCATATGTTGACGTTTTTCAAAATACTTGTATTCTCAGGGAACCAGTGAATCAAAGGAAATCTTATTCAGTGATGGCTTGCAGTTTACTTATGTACGAATCGAATAATTTATGGTGGAATGTAATGTTTAAACAATGTATTTCATGTAAACTCTACTGGTTGTACAATACTAATGCATGGTGACGAATGTTGTTATGTTTCATATATATTCAATGTTATGGTATTCAATTGAGTCACGACAGCCCCCGGACGTTTCCGCCGTCTGGTTCGGGGGTGTGACAGGTTGGTATCAGAGCTTTGTTTATAGTGAACTAGCATGTCGAGCCATACATTGATATGCAACTATAAACCAAAAAGAGGGACTAACATAACTCTGAACAAAACAAGTAAATAAAACACACTTGCTTGCATTAGAGATAAGAACCTAACGCCGAATCAAACACAATAACACTGGTATCTCGGTTAATTCGGGACTGTTCTTAGTGATACCAAGGAGTGAATGTAGCCTGATCAACTACATTCTCTCCAAAGTAAAACTAACACACGTCTTGATGAGATTGGGATGACCAGGGAACCTAAAACTATACCCTTTATCATCAACAAGAGAACGTTTGCTTGGTCTGTACAATAGTCATAGAACCTAGGAATAATGTTAGCATATTTACGTGCTCGCGCAGACAGCATGGCTGGTTTTCATCACCCTGGAGACCCCTACTTTCCTAATCAGGGAAACAACGGGTGGCTAGAGGAGGAGGAGGAGCCTGAGGAGGAGCAGCAGGGTATCCAGTATCACCAGGCCTTAGTAGCTCACGGGATGCTTGTGGATGAGCCAGGAGAGAATCCAGGTGAAGCACACGATGTCGGACCCGACGAATACGTAGACACTGATTACGAATTTGGAGGAATCGACAGTGACGATGAGGAAGGTCAGGCTGGGGACCAGGACCCCATCCCGCCATGCGAGGACGAGACACAACCAGATCACCCCGCCCCACCAGCGAACCCCCCAAGAGAGAACCGTTCCCTCGAAGCTGAGATCGCCGCACTGCGACAACAGCTGTATGCTATGGAGGCTCGGGCAGTGCAAGCGGAGCATGAGAGGGATGAGGTTATTGGAGACATGGCAGAGATGGCGCAACTACTGGCGCAACATTTCGGCATATGACCTCGGCACCACCTCCTGACGCAGCTCATCGCGGTTAGGGATAGACTTATCATAGTAGGTTATTAGGAACTATGTTATGTACTCCGGTTCTATGTTTAAGTGACTACACTACTCATGGAGCCGTTATGCTGTCGGATTAGTGTTACTTATGTATGCTCTTACGAGCAAATTTTCTTGTACTAAACACGGATAATATTAATAAACTTTTGTGTGTTTTGCTATGATATTCTCAGTTGTTATGTGTTGAGACGTTATGATTGTATGCTTGATGATAGTAATGTTTAGGTTCGTACCATACACCTAGTTAGTAGGGTCGCCACCTCACAGAAACCACGTACACTCAACATCTTTCCGTTTCATGACAGAAAGATGCCTCGCCCAGCTACTCGCGGAAATCCCGAACCAACCCCGCCCGAAGTTGACTCCACTGCTTTCCAGGCAGCCGTGTCCGCTGCAGTCACAGCAGCTATGGCACAACTTCACCGAGGGAACAACGGAGGAGGCAATGGTCAAGGCTCCGGAAGTTCGAACAACAGGACGAACCAAGGGCTCACTAAAACGTGAACCTACAAGGACTTTGCGAACGCTAAACCCCGAACTTTCAACGGCACGGGAGGGGTGATTTCCTTGAAGAGATGGATCGAGAAAGTAGAGTCGGTGTTTGAGATATGCGAATGCCCCGAGCAGATGAAGGTGAAGTTCGCGGCCTGCACTTTCGTGGACCAAGCCCTCACTTGGTGGAATGGACATGTGGAAGCTATGACACTTCCTGTCGCCAACTCTATCCCATGGGCAGAAATGAAAGAAATGTTAATGGCTGAGTACTGCCCCCGAGGCGAAATTCAAAGGATGGAGCAGGAACTATGGAACCTCACGGTGCAGAATGCTAACATCGACGCCTACATCTCGAGATTCAACGAATTATCCCTATTGTGCCCGGGTATGATCACGTCGGAAGGGAAGAAGGTTGAACGATTCATTTGGGGACTGACATCCCCCATTCAAGGGAATGTGATAGCTGCGAACCCTGAAACTTTTGACAGTGCGAAGAGATTGGCAAAGAGGCTGTACGATCACAACAACAAAAGATGCGAGAAACCAATAGAGACTGAGAAGAAAAAGGAGGGTGATGGCAGGAGAGGGAAGAACCCCAAGAGGAAGGGGCGTCAGGGCCCCGAGACCTCTAAAAGGCAGCAAACAGTGGCAGTTAACGCTGTCACCGCACCGATTCCAGTCACCCCACATGCTCCAGCCTCAGCTGCTTCAAATGCTTCAAGACCCTACTCCGGTAGTCTTCCTAGTTGCAATAAGTGCGGCCTCCACCATCACGGCGAATGCAGGGAACTCCATTGCACCAGTTGCAACCGAAGGGGACACACTGCAAGGTTCTGCAGAACGTACCCTCCTAGGAACCAGAGTCAGGGGAACAACCAGAACAACAACAACAACAACAACTACCGCAATAACAACAACACCAATACCGGCAGCAACAATGCAGGGCCTAGCCACACCTGTTTTGGGTGTGGAAGGACGGGACATTTCCGTCGAGATTGCCCTAACAACAACAACTCAGGAAACAGAGGAGCAGGAAGAATGCTGACTATGGGTCAGAGTGATGCAGTTCAGGACCCCGCAGTTGTGACCGGTACGTTTCTCCTAAACCACACTTATGCATGCATTTTATTTGATACCGGAGCGGAGCGAAGTTTCGTAAGCGAAAAGTTTAAACATTTATTAAAACAACGACCTCAGAAGCTAAATGAAACCTATACGATGGAAATGGCCAATGGGAAAACCGAATCCACTAGGGAGATCTACATCGGATGTACCCTAACCCTCAACCAACACGTCTTACGAATAGATCTGATGCCAGTATCAATTAGGAGTTTCGACGTGATTATCGGCATGGATTGGTTAAGCCCCCACCATGCTGAGATTATGTGCCACGAGAAGGCCGTTCGCCTTCGTCTCCCAAATCACGAAACCCTAGTAATTTACGGAGACAAACCCAGTACGAATCTTCGTCTCATCTCATGCATCAAAGCACAAAAACACTTGCGAAAGAACAATTTGGCATTCTTGGCTCACATAGTGGACAAGACCAAAGAAGAAACTAACATCCAAGACATTCCAGTAGCGTGTGAATTTTCGGACGTGTTTCCCGAAGATCTTCCAGGAGTACCCCCAGAGAGACAGGTTGAGTTCCGAATCGACCTCGTTCCAGGAGCAACTCCTCTCGCTAAATCACCATATCGATTGGCTCCTGCTGAAATGCAGGAATTATCCAGCCAACTCAGTGAGCTTCTGGACAAGGGATTTATCCGACCTAGCTACTCGCCATGGGGAGCTCCGGTGCTCTTCGTCAAAAAGAAAGACGGATCTTTCAGAATGTGTATCGATTACAGAGAGTTAAATAAACTCACGGTTAAAAACCGCTACCCACTCCCGCGGATCGATGATCTATTCGACCAGCTCCAAGGAGCTAGCTATTTTTCTAAAATAGATTTACGGTCCGGATACCACCAACTCAAAGTCCGAGAAGAGGATATTCCTAAAACCGCGTTCCGAACCCGCTACGGACACTATGAATTCGTCGTAATGCCTTTCGGTCTAACAAATGCACCTGCCGCATTTATGGACCTAATGAATCGAATCTGTCGACCGTTCCTGGACAACTTCGTCATTGTGTTTATCGATGACATCCTCGTCTATTCTCGAAGCAAAGAGGAGCATGGCCAACATCTCCGACAAATCTTAGAGACTCTGCGAACGGAAAAGCTTTACGCCAAACTCTCCAAGTGTGAGTTTTGGCTCCGGAGTGTGAATTTCCTAGGCCACGTAGTTAGCCAAGACGGAATTCATGTGGACCCTTCTAAGGTCAAAGCTGTGGAAGGATGGGCAACTCCGACTACGCCCACAGAAATTCGTCAGTTCTTAGGCCTAGCAGGTTACTATAGGAGGTTCATCCAAAACTTCTCTAAGATCGCCAAGCCGCTTACCTTGCTTACGCAAAAGGGCGTGCCGTTCAAGTGGACCGACCGACAAGAGATTGCGTTTCGAACCTTGAAGCAAGCTCTCTGTAGCGCTCCTGTGCTATCTCTACCTGAAGGAACAAAAGACTTTGTAGTCTACTGTGACGCGTCGAATCAGGGCCTAGGCTGCGTTCTCATGCAACGTGGAAGAGTGATAGCATATGCGTCCCGCCAACTAAAGACGCATGAGGTAAATTATACGACCCATGACCTAGAACTGGGAGCCGTGGTCTTTGCTCTGAAAATTTGAAGGCACTACCTGTACGGTACAAAGTGCACCATCTTCACAGACCACAAGAGCCTCCAGCACATCTTGAATCAAAAGGAGCTGAACATGAGACAGCGGCGATGGGTGGAATTACTAAATGACTATGAATGCGAGATCAAGTACCACCCAGGCAAGGCCAACGTGGTAGCTGATGCATTAAGTCGGAAGGAGTACACAAACCGTCGTACGAAAACGCACTCGATAACCATTCAATCTCATCTGGCCACTCAAATTGCATCAGTCCAGTCAGAGGCTATGAAAGCGGAAAATAGAACTAGCGAGGCATTACGCGAAATGGAGAAGAACCTAGAAGTCAAAGAGAATGGGGTATACTACTTCATGAACCGTATTTGGGTCCCAAAAATTGGAGGATTTAGAGAGACCGTTATGAAGGAAGCCCACAAGACACGATACTCCATTCATCCCGGTTCAGACAAGATGTATTTGGACATCAAGCAACACTATTGGTGACCTAACATGAAGGCGGAAATCGCGACTTATGTTGGTAAGTGCCTTTCGTGCGCCAAAGTAAAAGTGGAATACCAGAAACCTTCCGGATTGTTACAGCAACCGGCAATCCCTGAGTGGAAATGGGAGGGGATTTCTATGGATTTCGTGACCAAGCTGCCCAAGACGTCGGACGGACTGGACACCATATGGGTAATAATCGACCGACTGACGAAATCTGCCCATTTCCTACCAATCAAAGAGTCCTACAAGATGGAGAGACTGACGCGTTTGTACCTACGAGAGATTGTAAGACTTCATGGAGTGCCAAAATCTATCATCTCGGATAGGGACAGTAGATTCACGTCGCGCTTTTGGCAGTCGCTCCACAAGGCCATGGGAACTCATCTTGATATGAGCACTGCGTATCACCCACAAACGGACGGTCAGAGCGAATGAACCATTCAAACGCTTGAAGACATGCTTCGTGCATGTGCGATAGACTTTGGAAAGTCTTGGGATACCCACCTACCGTTGATCGAGTTTTCATATAACAATAGTTATCATTCGAGCATCAAGGTGGCCCCTTTCGAAGCACTGTACGGGCGTAAATGTAGATCACCGTTATGTTGGGCTGAAGTAGGTGACACCCAGCTAGCAAGAACACATACGTCAAACAGGGCATTAACGGGACCGGAAATCATTCGCGAGACCACAGAAAAGATTGTCCAGATCAAAGCTCGATTACAAGCATCGCGTGACCGGCAAAAGAGCTACGCTGATAAACGGCGAAAGCCCTTAGAATTCCAGGTCGGTGATCGAGTATTGTTGAAGGTCTCACCCTGGAAAGGGGTTATACGTTTCGGAAAACGGGGAAAGCTGAACCCGCGATACATTGGACCTTTCGAAATCGTCGCCCGAATAGGTCCAGTAGGATACAGACTACAACTACCCGCGGAGCTCAACGGTGTACACCCCGTGTTTCATGTCTCTAATCTGAAAAAGTGCCTATCAGATGAAACCCTTGTCATTCCTCTTGACGAAATCGAAATCAATGAGAATCTCCTATTCGTCGAAGAACCAATCGAAATCATGGACAGGGAGGTGAAGCGTACTAAGCAGAGCCGCATCCCGATCGTGAAGGTACGGTGGAACGCAAAGCGTGGGCCAGAATTCACGTGGGAACGCGAAGATCAAATGAAGCAGAAGTACCCTCACCTATTCTAGCATTCTCAAATCTAGCTTTCAAACAGAATTTCGGGACGAAATTCCCTCTAACGGGGGGATGATGTCACAACTGGAAATTTTGTGTCATGTAATCTAAACATTCAAGTTAATGTGAATCAAAAACTTCAATCAAATACATTATACAAGTACCACAAGTAGTCATCAAACAATTGGAAAACCCTAGAAGTTCTTGTTAAGTCTATTTTGGACTAGAACTTCCTTATTGGATCCAAGTGGACCAATAAGCTTCTAATTGGACTATCATGGGCTTAGAACCCTAATTGGGCTCTAATTGGACTCACATCTATTTATTTCAATATTGTGAGCCATGTTGGACCTAAAATGAAATAAATTAATGACTATGAACCATAATTAACCTAATTTGACCCTAACAAGTCATAAAAATCACATTTAAATTTAAATGGACCAAAAATCACTCAACTTAACCATGAGAATTGGGCTTAAGTATTTAAGGCCCAAACACCCTCATTTCCTCCATTATTCTCGGCCCAAAAGCTCAAGCCCAAGAAGAGGGTTGACCTTAGTGTGCCACCTCCTTATTGTCTTGTGGATCTCCATGCAAATCCATTCCATGTATCCATGCACATCACTTCATGTCTACATCTCCCTCTCTCTTCTTGAACTCGGCCGAGAGCAACACCACACACACACAAAACACTCACAAACTCTCTCTAAAATTCACTCAAGACTTCTTCCTCTTCTCCATCCAAAATCTCGAAAATTAGGAAGCATTCAAGGAAGTTCTTCCACAAAATCATCATCTAAGGTAAGGTTTTGCTTGGATCTATGACTTGTATTCCTTATTTACCAAAAATCTCTTCCTAATCCATGCAAAAATCATGATCTTGCACTCTAGAAACCCCATAAACTCGAAAATTTCATCAAGGAGTACAAAGGCCAAAAATCACTTCATCTCTTCCAATCTTTCTTCAAAAACCGAATCAACACCCAAGGTGAGCTTCATACCCCTTATTTTCTGTTTTTATGAGTTTTGTGGGGGGGGGGGGAATACAAGTGAAAGTGTAGATCTATATGTGTTTATATGCCTTGTATGATTTCCATGCTTATATGTATGCTTTTATGTGTTTTAATGTTGGATCTAGCCATAAAACTCCTCAAAACCGAGATATAACTTATGTTATATGATTTTAGCATGAAATGTATTTCTACATACAAAGTGTTTCAAGAAAGATAGCTAAATGGTTTAGTAACAATTTTCTTTAAGCTAAAAACACAAATTTTGGGCCAAAAATGTGAAAAATACAAAATTAAGGGCCCAAATTGACATTTCACAGATTCTGATGGATGAAGTGTGCCAAAACAGTTTCCATAAAACTATTTCTGGAATTATACTCAATTAGAGGATTAAAAACATGAATTTCAAGCTTAATGGGCTAAAAATGAAAATTTCGGCCCAATGAGGCCCATTATGCGAATTTTTCTGTTTTGGAGGGCCAAAACTGTGATTTTCTGTAAAACAGTGGACCATAAGTGATCCAAGTCCTTTTCAAAGGTTTAAAATGATTTTTAAATTTAAAAAGGACCAAAGTTGCAAAAATTTTACAATTTGGGCCAAAATTGACAAAATTGCGAAAAGAAGGGTATTAACCGAGAAAACTGAAATTTCAGGGACTTAAGCTGTTTTCTATGAAAAATATGCTGGAAAAGGTTTATTTCAATAATTTTTGGTGTTAAAATGTCAAGAAAATTGATTTAAGGACCAAACCGGAAAATATTTTAAATAAAGGGTTGAAAAAGTAAATTTTACAAACAAGGAGGGGCTGAAAACAGAAAATTTTCATGACTAATTCAATACATACAATTTGACCAAGTAATGGTACTACAACTATCGACAAAATACAATACACTACAACACCAAAAGTCGTTGTTAAACGAATTGGTTCGGTCTCGAACCAATAAAAATCTGAAACCACTAACACAACGATACTATGATACTACAATACTATGATTCATACAAATAACGATTCGGAATTCATTATACATGTGCACAGATGTCTACGCACTATCTTTGGGCCCCACACGTGTAAAATCTTGTTCGTTGAGCCTAGCTAGCCCGACGACCTGATCTTAAGGCCCAAAGACTTCATCTTACGAAGTGTTGGGTTTTACCAATCCGACACGACGTAACCGGACTTTCAATGGCTGTAGACTACTGGTCCCCAAGGGTCCTTTAGTGTCGCTAGTAGAGTCTGCCTTTTTGCGAGGCGGGTCTGGGACCCCTCGTACCTTTTTATCCCCAACCGGCTAATGGAGTCGTCGAGGCCTTCGTGTCCTCCTTCTCTTCGGATGTGGGACTACAGGACGGTTGGATAACGTGATTAGTACGGACGACGCCTTCGGGATCGTTAGTATTGCTATAGACTAGTCGTTTGTGTAACGCGTGTTTGTAGCGGATAATCATGCTCAAAAATAATCCAATGTCGTCTGGAATTATAACTTCATGTCTTGCAATGGTTTCAAGAAATTTCATGGAATTCAAAGAATTAGGAAAACATCGGGTTTTCCTAGGGTTTTCAATACATACAATTTCAGAATACATACGATTTCAACAAACAATATTTTACAAGTATAGAAAACAAACAAGCATACTTATGGATCTTCACACCTTTTTGACTATACTATTTTCAGAAAATATCGGATTTTCTGGCGGTTTTCAAACGACACGAAACATTGTTTTTTTTTTTTTTAAATACAACTTATGAACTCACCAACATTTCATATGTTGACGTTTTTCAAAATACTTGTATTCTCAGGGAACCAGTGAATCAAAGGAAATCTTATTCAGTGATGGCTTGCAGTTTACTTATGTACGAATCGAATTATTTATGGTGGAATGTAATGTTTAAACAATGTATTTCATGTAAACTCTACTGGTTGTACAATACTAATGCATGGTGACGAATGTTGTTATGTTTCATATATATTCAATGTTATGGTATTCAATTGAGTCACGACAGCCCCCGGACGTTTCCGCCGTCTGGTTCGGGGGTGTGACATTTTACATGCTTATAGGTTTTATGTAACATAACCTAATTGTTAGTATTGGTTAACAACATAATTGAATACAATATACAATATTTGATCAAATAAAATGTTCATCAATTCAAAGTCTTAATACATAGAACTATAGATCTAGAAGTTAGGGATGGTATTGTTGGACATGAAACACAACAAGTTTGGAAAAGAAAGATTGTTCATATAACCAAATCTTTCAATATTAATGAATCTCAGTTATTTCCTGTCTCTTTTGAGAAGGCTGAGCCTGACTGGTGAATAGAGAGTTTGAGGTCCATGCCTGAAAAACAACACAACCAGTCAGAAGTTCACCTGGGTTGAACCCGAGAGAACGCTCTAATGGTTAAGGGCATGTCACATCACCTGTCACGTCAGACCAGCAGTCTGCTTAGCATGCCATATCAACATGTAACTTGCTAAAATGGTAAAAAATGGTTAAATTGATTACAATATTCGGTTTCCTGTACTTTTTTATTAATGAGATTTAATTTAGGACTAGATCATAAAATTTCCCAAAACTTTGAGACTTTTCTAAAGAGTTCCCTAAAGAAAACTCCAAACTTTAGGTATTTTTAAGTTCAGGGTTGTCAAGCGATTGTAATAGTACTTGAACCCAAAAATAAAATAGTATGGGAGAGAGGTTTGACATCATATTCATTGGATATGCTAAAATTTAAATGCTTATAGGTTTTATGTAACATAACCTAATTGTTACTATTATTTAACAACGTAATTGAACACGATATACAATATTTGATCAAATAAAGTGGTCATCAATTCAAAGTTTAATACATAGAACTATAGATCTAGAAGTTAGGGATGATATTGTTGGACATGAAACACAATAGGTTTGTCAAAGAAAGATTGTTCATATAGCCAAATCTTCCAATACTAATGAATAGAGAGCTGAAGGTCTATAACTGAAAAACAACACAACCAGTCAGAAGTTCACCGGGGTTGACCCTGGGAGAAAGCTCTGATGGTTAAGTCAGCGAACGATCTTAATTCAAATTCTAGTGATGAACGTGGGTGATCGATTTTATGTACCTGTGTCTTTTGTTTCGAGGATCTTTTATACGTATTTCATCGGGAATAATTACCTCGTTTAGCCGAGCTGGCTTCGATTTAATCGTCACTTATGTTCTGACTACCGAAGGTGCCAAGGATCGTACTTAGGTTGAATCATTAGTCATTTATGATGGATTCTGAATATTGTAGTTACCCTTAACGGTAAGCTACAATTGTTTAATGTTGTAAGCGAGGTGTATCGGTCTTAATCTCATCCTCTTCGCATCATATGACACATTTCACCAATGCCAAACTCGGCTCAATAATTATCGAGGTTCAGCGTATCGGCACATTATTCCTTGTGGACAGGTTCGGTGGTTCGTCTCTTCCTTATGTAGGTTCAGTCGACGCATCTCTTTAAAGGTTTGGCTAGGGAGCTTAATTAACAGATCATGTATATATCTCATTAAATTCCGACTTCCAACTCTACTTGGTAGAAGAATCAAAGAATGTAATTGGATACCGATACTCGAATTTCATAATGTTGAATTTGATCTAAGGTCTTAAAAGGAGGTTGTGGCGTCTTTGATCTAACATCCTCAATTTGTATTTAGAGTTTTTACCTTTTAATAGTGAAAGTAATGATTTTTTGAAAATATAATTGAATAAAAATCAAATAACTAATAACATAATAAAAAAAAAACCAAGTAAATGAGTTAATAAAATAATTAAACATGAAGAGGATGGTCATTTTGGACCTAAAAATAGAATATAAATTGGGAAGGGTTAAATTCAAAAAGTGAGTCAAACTTTTTTGGTTGAATCTAAAAATGTTTATGGACCTACTTGCTAGAAAGTTAGTGATTTTGGGTAAAAGAAAAGATTTATAAGTATCAATTAAAAACCTAGTTATTTAGTGGTCAAAAGAAAAAATAGAACTTGAGAGGGGCTAAATATGTTAAGTGAACAAAGTGAGACCAGTAATCTTTGCATCCACCTTATTTCTTCCCGGTAATAAATTTGAGAGGGAAAATAGATAGAATAGTGATTTTCATAAGGAAGATAGGAGATGAGATGAGATATTGTTTTTTGGTGTGCATAATACGGCTCCATGGAGGTCGTATGTATATTTGTGGAAACCATATGAAGCTCCCAAAAACACGGAACTATAATGTCAACAACCTTATCACCTCACTGACCAGGTAAAACACTAGGATGGGGCACTATTTTCCGGAAGGTTCAAGTCAACATGGTCAACGTTGATAAGGGTTAGTCCAACTGTCCCTAACCCCTACAAAAAATAAAACTCTTTAACTCCTAGCAAAGTGCACACCTAAAGTGCGAACCTCACATCTTGCATCCATGGCCCGGTTGTAAGGTCAACCCTAAGGGAGGACAAAGTGTGTGACTGCATAAGGCCTCGAAAAAAAAGGGCCCGATTTTATAGATAGTAATTAATTTTATTTTTATCAAATATCTTTATGTAGCATAGTTGGTCTCGACACTCTCGTTCTAATGTTTTTACCCGCATTCGAATGATTGAATCCGTTTGGTATAACTTTTGTTGAATAAGATGTTTATAAAAAGCTTTATAATGTATTCCCATAAGCAAATTTTATCTAGTCAAGTTGATGTGAACGCTTTCTTCTTATCTAACACTTGGTTTCAGTTCTCTTTAGTATAGTTTTGTTTTTAAATCTACTTTTCAATATCTCAAACAAAATTAATATTTGCTTAGTGGAGTTAGTTTGTGTGATTGTGTCCTAGTATCTCATATAAGTTTCCAATCGTCAATTCTTATGCCAAACATATTTTTGGTAAAGTTTGTTAGGATTCGTTTATATAATTAAAAAAAAACAATAATACAAAAATATATTATAACTAAGTTTGTATGATTATTTGGTTTTACCTAAAACATGTAGGTTTAAATCCTAGAAATTGACGTTTTTTTTTTGAAATCAAATCAAAAGATTTTATAATGTGATAATGAAAGAAATAACACAAGTTCAGTCAAGCAACATAATCAAAGGCATGAGAAGACTGAAGAGTAGCGACCACGAAATAGACTGAGTTCCTTATGATGTCTCTCCTTTGTCTCATGTGTTGATCAAGCATAACTAATGGATTCAATATAGCATGTAACATTATACAATCGTGATGCATCTTTCTTGTTTTAGTGGTAAAAGTTTTACATGCACATCCAAGAGAGTACACAAGGTATCAATAAAATTATATCATAATTTACAACTTGTACCTAGATTTGCTATAAATGGCCTTAAATTTTTATACAGTTAAAGTATGTTAGCTTTAAGGTGTAAAATTAATAAATTGCATAAGGCCTAAATATTTATGTCTGGACCAGTCCTGCCCAATCCAATCAGGCTGGTGCATACGTGGGCTTGGCCCGTTCTTCAACCCCCACAAGGCCTTAAAATTTTAAGTGCAACGAAAAACTTATAAACTTATCAAATATTTTTCCACTCATCTATATCACTATACGAGACAAAGAAACTAGCCAACTTGTTGTTTCCTTTATAATTTCCAACACAACTAAGGTGGGGTAAGGGTATATGTCCTATCGTTTTAAAGACTATAGATGTAATGCACTCTTTTTCATTTTGCTTTACTTTCTTTTTATTTTTCTAGCTAACAAACTAGTAGAATGTTCAACTTTCGAAAGAAAAATTAGAAGATATAAGGAAATGGATGAACGTGTGGTAGAAAGAAACAGCTTAATACAGTCTACATGATTACTAAACAAGAATTAGGTTAAAAAACATAAAGATGCACATACAGCTCAAATCGATGTGATACACAAGAAACAAAGATACGAGAGTATGAGACCAGTCGATTCTTGATATGTCGGTTAAAACAGGCCCAAAAGTCACGTGTTAAAATCCATCGGGCTACCCATTCGTATGGTCCGTGCAATAGTGATGACTAAATTACAGGAAAAAAAATGAAATGAGAAAAGAGCAAATGACAACATAATCACTAAGCTTATTGAGTTGATTAGTAAAATACAAACCAGCTGATAAAAAAATGAAAAGGAATTACTGAATTATTAACGAGAACTTAAACTGTTTCTTATATTTTATGCCTACAAATATTTTTACCCACTAAAATAATGACAAGTGTCATTATTCCATATTAATTAAACTATTTCATTAAGAGTATATTAGGAATCTATCAAATAAAATCAAATTGAATGGTGGAAAGATGACATTTATGATTATTTTAATGGATAGTTATATTTGTAAACATAAAAGGTAAGAGACAATTTAATTTCTCGATACAAACTACCAAAAACAAAATAATAATAATGATAAATGAAAAAACCTTAATATAATATCCAAACACATAATCTATGATGCAAATGCAAAATTAAGGATAAGAAAAATATAAAGATAAAAAAACATCTTCTTTCAGACTAAAATTAAGCATTATTCTTTTTGTTTAATTAAAGTAAAAATAATACTAGTAATAATAATAAACAATTATGGTGGATTATGGATAGGATGACAGCGCAACGTTTAGATTAGAGCAACTTTTGGATGATGACTGAATTTTTAAATCTGCACAATCCCCGTTTTAATTAATGGATGGTGAAGTTGTGTGTATGTTTTTGTAATCTGCTGTACTTCACGAGACATCATGATTCATGGCTGCTAGCTTATAATTATATTGCTGATTTTGGCTACCGTGAAAATCCGCAGTGGGTTGTCATTTATTCGTATTTTTATAAAATCCTTGGCTGTAGGGACACATAAGCTTGGGCCTTTTGGGCTGATACGATAGGCTGATGCTAGACGCCTAAACCAGTACATCGGTGGTTTCGGACCGGTTTCATTTTGGTTTTGGAATGATCCGGTTTTTTTTTGGGTTGGTCTTGCAATGGTCTAGTCTTTTTTTAGACAGTATCAGGTGGTCTTTTTAAGTCCAACCATTATCTAGCATGGACTTTTTGGGACCGGTCTCGGTCTTTTTCAGTTTTGTCACGCGGTGTTTGCATGCGCCCTTTTATAGGGTGCAAACGAACCGAACCTGAGCCTAAACAGACTCGAACTCAGCTCATTTAAATTTTGTGGGGCATGACCTCGAACTCGGCTTGTTTCGAGCCTTATGGTACTAAGCTTGAGATCGGCTCATGAAGAATTATACGGGTTCAAGCTCGGTTTGGGCTCCGCTCGTATACGGTATATTATAATTTCCTAAAATGATGTTTATTTAAAAATTATTTATTTTAATATATATATAAAAAGATTATATTATATATATGTAGACTTGTTTAGGCTCGCTAGCTTAATCGAGATTGGTAACACAAGCTCGAATTTGAACTTGTTCAACAAACAAACCTAATATTAAGCTCGAGTTCAACCTATGTTTGTTTAAAATCGCTATCGGGTTGAGCTTTTAACAAGTTGATCATGAGTAACTCACGAGTAGTATGGGCAACCCAATGGGTGTTCAAAAGGTGTTTATGAACAGGACACACCGAAATCCATGGGCCAAAATTTTACGAGGTTTTATATCAACACTTGTTCATTTTTTGGCCCAAATGCTCAAACAAGTCAAGATGTAATGAGAAAGGAAACAACGCACAAACATACGCATATCCATTAAGCGGGAATCAAATTTATTCCGATAAAAAGAGATGACGCTTTGGTTCCTTCATCCTCGTTGGGAATCAGAAATCTTAATTAGTGTTGCACCAATTAACGATTGTTGATTGTTATCACAAGTCACTAAGTCAACAACGATGTTCTTTTGATTGTTTCTTATGTGCTTATTGCTTAAATCCAGAAAACTCATTCAAAAGAAATCCCTCAATACTCGTTCAATCGATTCATACTTTTTCTTCTTACTTCTCTTTTCATAAATCACAAGAAAATCAATCAATATTCATAACGCATTCAATCGAAATTCACTAACAACAGTCTTCTTTTTGCTTAACCGCTTCCTATTTTAGTGAATCACAAGTAAATGGAAATGAGAACGAAGGTTCAAAAACTAGAATCTGAGCCTAAGGAAGAAAAGCAAAAGGTAAATAAGCTTTTTTTTTTTTTTTTTAATTATTCCTATTTATGAATTTTTATATTGTTTACTGTTTAGAAGTAAATCATTTTTTCATTTTTTATTTTTATTTTCTTGCATCTATAACTCAGTAGCATTGTAACAACAATATATTGATTTTCAATCAAGCTTTATAATACATTTTTGATATTTTTATAATTAAATCAAATTTTCCCATTGTTTATTGTTTATGATTCTTATTTTCTCGTATTCAGAAGCATTGAAACAACAATCTTTGGTTTCAGATTGTACCGAATGGTCGAAAATCAATTTCAAATTGTATTTAAGGGTCAAAAAGCAAAGGTAATTTTCCGATTTCTATTTTTTTATTAGAAGCATATCATTTATGTTATTTTTTGATAATGTAATATAGGTTGTTGGTATAATTTCTGATTTTTTTTAACAGTTTTGTTACACTTTAGGATTGAACGTAACATTTTGGATAAAGTTATTTATAAAGATGCTATTAAAAAGTTTATTTTAAACAAATATTAAAATGAAAATTGTTTTCAAGTAGAAACCGGTTTTCTGTTTGTGTATGATTTTGACTGGAGTTTTATTTTTACATATTTTGCAATAGAAAATAAAAAGTTATAATTGTTTTACTTAATTTTTAGATCTTTCAAGTTTTAGGGTCTATTTTGTTAAATTACATAGAGTCCCTGAAATCTCGCGGCCATCCCTGACGAGTATGATGGTCTATATATAAAAAATCTCAAAGGGGTCGTTTAATAGTTGCTAACCGAGTTAGGAGTTCTAACTGAGTTAACTTCTGACTGAAACTTGTTGTTTGATTTTGTATATGACTGACTGCGCCAAATACTATATTACCCTCAAACAATATTTTTTATAATAATACATTTATGCAACCATCATATATAATTGTAACACCCCGTTTGAAATTAAAATAAAATAAGTAAATAAATAATAAATTTTAAAACCCCGAGATGTAAATTATATTCTATTTTATATTATTGTAGCCAAAATCAATAATAATTTAGCAAGGTGTTGGCTCCAGGGAGTTAAACGTCATACTTTTGGAATTGGGGATTTAAAAGTGTAAGTTCGGAATGGTTTTGTAAAGATTTTCAGAGGTCAGGGAGTGTTTGGTAAATATTGGACCTAAATTTAAAGATTTTGGAGGCTAAGGGGCTGAATGGTAATATATGGACTTCAGTTGAAAATAATTTGTAGAGGAGGAGCTGTTTGGTAAAATATTGGGCTTGTTATGAAATGATTTTTAGAGGCTGGGGCTAAAAGGGTAAATTACGAACTTAAGTTGAAAGAAAAAGGAGGAGGGACCATTTGCGTCATTATGGTATGAAGTTTCAAATGGATTCGGAGTATGTAACCCGTCACCTCGTAACCCTAACCTTACATCAACATTCTACTGCCACCCCCTTATACCCCCACTCCCTCCAGCCGCCTCCTTACCTCCTGAATCCTGAAACCACCGAGAAGTCGTCGTCGCTATCTAGCTGTCGACGAATACGAAGGGCCGCTACTCTGACGTGATTCAGACGTAGAGATCGGAAGACCGACATTGCGAGGCTGTCGTAATCGTTGTTGTCCGCCACCTTCCTTCCACCGTTACATTGTTGTCGTTGTTAGCCGCTGTAGTTGCCGCCATCTCAGGCCACTACTGTCGCCATACGCCACCTGGTGGGTGGTTGGTTTCATCCTCCAAGCAAAAAGTGTGTGGGTGTGTTTTATTTGACTGGAAATTTAAAAGTGAAGCCATCACCACCACCGTGAGGTGGTGACTGTCACCCTCCAACCACCGCCTGCCTCCACAAGGGTGGCTGAGTGTGGGTGTGTGTGTTATTTTGTGTGTGTGTTCATTTGGATGGTGTTGTATAATTGTAATTGATGACTGAAAAAATCAAAAATTCATAACCACTACCGTGAGGTGGTGGTTGCCGCCTTTTGCCACCATCAGCCACCGTGTTGGGTGGCAGTGTGCATTTGCGTGTGTTTAGATTGCTTTTGGGATGATTGGACTAGAACCATAACCACCACCGTGAGGTGGTGGCTTCCGTCGGGTGTCGTCGACCACAACCGCCCGAGGTGGCAGTTGGTGGTGCTCGACCTAATGAAACCATAATTAACCTAAGGAAACCATAGTTGACCTAATGAAACATTAATTAACCTAAAAATCTAACCATTGGACTAGTTGGGTTGTAGTCTTGGATTGTCGGGACCCTCATTTAGACTGTTAGATTGGAGTTTTGAATTATGCCCGACTACATTGTATGCTTGGCCCAGTGGGGTGATGGACTTAATAGATTAAGTCCTTAATGGGTTAAGTAGGAACACTTAACCCTAATTGTCATTTTAGGTGAAAACCCTAAGTTTGCTTGGGCCTTCAGTTGGGCCTTTCTATTGGACTTTGGTGATTGGGCTATTGATGGGCCATCCAAGAACAAATATATGGACTATAATATTTAGATGGGCTTTAGGGTAAGGCCTATATGAGGTTTTGGGCCCAATTTGGAAAATTGGATGATTATGAGATATTAGACCATTGGAATGCCAAGTGTATGGACTAGAATAAATGGTTGGGCCTTAAGGTAAGACCATGTGAAAGGTTTGGGCCCAATTTGGAAAATTAGGCCATATGTTGGGTTTTGGTTCATTGTTTGACTTTTGTGCCTTTGGATTGGGCCTTGGGCTTGAATCAAGCTAAGTTAGGGGTAAAGTAGTCTCTTTACCCCAATCATAGACTAACGATTTTGTATTAGAACCCCGTTATGCATAACAGTATGTTAATTGTATGGTATGTGGTATGATGGGGGAGCTCACTAAGCTTCGTGCTTATGGTTTTCAGTTTTGATTTCAGGAACTTCTTCTTCAAAAGGAAAGGAGCCGGCATGATCGCAGCGCTTCACACTATGATTTTCCGCACATGAGATCTTTGGGATTATACTTTGATATTGTTTCATTATGACATGTTTTGATTATTGACATACTGGTTTTGATATGGGACGACATTATGGATGTTTTTATACTATCGGTTTTTATATTAACTTAATTATAATGAAAATTTTGGCCTTGAATTTTGGGATGTTATAATAATTAATTAACTCCATTTATGAAATAATTTTAAGAACATGAAGATTAAAAGGAAAAAACCAACATATTGCTTGATTGTGTTCACCTTCTTCTTACCAATTGAAAACTATAAAAAATAACACATATTTGCATTCATATGTACCTGGATTGAACCATTATTTAAGTGGTTGCTATTTATCAAGATTGTTTCAATAAGCACATGAATGAATCTATGTATTGATTTATGCAAAATTCTATTGTTTCAACTATTATAAAATATGAAATACAACGATCCATATTACAATTTATAAAAACAAATCATAAAACTACAAAAGAAAAAACTTGAATTCAGGGACAGGGGATGTCACAGTTGTATGCCACCTAATTATGTAATTCAAAGAAGTTAGTTTTGTGATGTATCCAAATTTCTAACAATAGACACAGACGGAAAATCCTATAAAATACAAAAACATTATGACATAAGTTCTTCAATTGATAGTAAATATTGCTCAGTAGACCACCTATTTAATATTGTTATGCTCTAAAAATTTGTTTAGAATAACAAGATAACAAACCTATTGGTGTAGTAGTGCAACGCTTGGATTCACCAGGTAAATTCTTGCAATTATTTCATTTGATTTTAGGACCAAACGAGAGTATGTTGGGCGTACTCAAGGTACACACGGCGTACTCCCTATGCATGTGTGGATCAGGATAACCCCTACGTACGCTAGGCATACCCATGTGTACACATAGCGTACTCAAGAAAGGGGCAAACCCTAATTTTTAGGGTTTGCACCCTATTTAAGCTCATTAATTCCTTCAAGATCATCACCTTTTCAGCCCCCATTGCCTTTTAGTGCTAATCGTGAAACCCTAGTCATCTTGAGAGCATTCTTGAGCTTACAAAGAGTTTTGGGAGTTCTTTACTGATTTTGAAGAAGAAGGAGGCTTGAGAAGAAGCAAAGGACACGAAGAAGCTTGTAGATCCAGAGTTTGTGTATCATTTCTAGCTCATTAGAGGTACAAATTCTGTAACTTGTTCATTCTAAGCTTAGATATAGTTTTAAGGAAGAACTTAGCATCTTTTGGTCCCATACCTTGGTCTTTTAGAGTATAGGCTACTCCAGACCATTTGAGCTGTCCTTTTGGACTCTTAAGGGGTGCATGGAGTCATAAAAATCGTATATTGAAGGTTAAGACTCAACCATGCATGATTTAGTCATCACTTAAGAGAGATAGAAGGCTTAATTCATGGTTTGAGTCCCATTAAGTCATGCAAGAGCATAAAGTTTGCAACTTTATGTCTTAAGGCACTTTTATGAGCTTGGATTTGAAATTTGGATGTTAAAGCTTAATGGGTAAAGACTTTGGAGCATCTTTGGGCTAACTGACCAGTACGTCGGGCTTACTCTTGGGTACGCTGCGCGTACCGGGCTAGCGCCCGATTCCGGATCAACAGCGTACGTTGGGCGTTGATGTGCACAAATTATACCTATCAACTTTTAAAGTTATAACCTAACAAACTTATACTAACTATGCACCTATAGGCAGTGTACCTAGTCAAATTATAGTATAGCTTAGGTAAGTCGGGTGTCGATCATAGGGAACAATATTTAATTAATAAAATAATTACTAAAAGCTAAACTAAAAAAAAACAACTAAAAGTGGGGGTTTTATCTGATTTTACAAGTTCAGAAAAACTTAAGCACTCAACTAAAAACAATTATAATCAATATACTAAAACACTTTCGTTTAGTTTCGAATCCACTTTTTTCCTATGGTTAGTTATTATTTATGGATTAATTAAGTTGATTACCAATTATTATGTAATTAGGGATGTGGTCCAATCTACTAATATTTTCACCAATTCATGTACTACTTTGTAAGGTCTTACACAAGCAAACACATAACTAGTTATTAATTATAATTAGGCTATGTAAGATTTGTTAAACACAATTATGGTCACAATTATGTTCTCCAAACCAGTTAGATTGTTACATTTATCACTTAACTGTAGGTAATTCATTTATGTATGCAAGAAAAGGGTAATTTGGTCATTCTGTATTTATGACAGAAAAGGGTAATTTGGTCATTTATTTATTGATGATAGATAAGGGTATGTAGGTAATTCATTTATGTATGCAAGAAAAGGGTAATTTGGTCATTTAAGTATGTATGACAGAAAAGCGTAATTTGGTCATTCATTTATGTATGTAAGAAAAGGGTAATTTGGTCATTTAATTATGTATGATAGAAAAGGGTATGTTGGTCATTTATTTATGTATGCAAGAAAAGGGTATGTTGGTCATTTATTTATGTATGACATGAAGTATGAAAGTATGTTACCATTTTAAGTAAAATCATGACATTTGGCTTTGAATATTTATGCATGGAAAAAATTGGAATAATGTGCATGCATGGGGATGTTTTATATGGCCCCGGATTTGGTTTTTTAATGGCTTCACAGGTCCCATTTTTTCATTATTAAAATGGTCCCCATACACATAGTGTACTTCCACATGGACCACTTCCTAATTAAATATATTTGTTGGGAATATAGACCATGCATATGTTTGATAAACATCATCTGATTATACAAAATGCCCTACAATTGGGACTTTGAATATTTTTTTTACATTACTTATCATATGCCCTTTCATTAGGGACTTACCACCTTACAACATCAACACATTAAGGTTGATAACCCCAACTTATAACTAAAACCAGCTTCAATACATACAAAATGCCCTTATGGAACTGACTTTCTAGTCTGCTTTACAAAAAATACAAGGGATCCCAAAAAAACAAAAGCTTACCCTAACCAACCAAACTAACTACATTGACCCCCCTAACTTCAAAACACATAGGGCCAAGCAACCAAACAATAGGGCAACTATCATCCTGTACCTGCCTATTGCCTTCATTGCATCATGAACTTCTTTCTCACTCTTTGCCACCTTATATTGCTCCTGTGATAGCAGAAACTCCACTTCAGCAATCCTTCTCCTCAAATTGTTCATCTCATACATTTCATCTTTGGCATCCAGTTTCTGCTTCAGAGAATATAGCAGGTTTTTGTAGTACCCGTCTGCCTGTTCTTCATTTTTCCATTCAAAGAAGCTACATTTCCTCAACCTAGTCTATAAAAAGACAATAAAATTAGGGTTTGACTGACAATCACAAATCAACTACCCTTAATGTACCAGCGAAATGGGTTTTATTCACAGTGATCGTCAAGAAGGAAATAAAATTAGGGTTTTTAACAGATGAAACAAAATACAAATACACCATTGTCGTCTTTACAGAAAGAAACAACACATCAAACCATAAAATACTAACTTATCAAAATCAAGAGAATCGGGACCTACCATACTGTTTTGACAATTCCAGAATCGCCTCCCAGGGTTTGTTATCTTCCAACAGGTTCGTTATTTAGCTGGAACGACACAATCACAAACCTTTACCCCTTCTTGCGACTGAACATGAGTGACTTGTAGCTGATTCCTTGACGTCGATGAGCTCGAAGACATTCTTCTTCAGGATGGAAATAGTCGGGGGGGGGGGGGGGGGTGAGAGGTATTTGACTTTTCAGAGAAGGGTAAGTAAAGATTGAAAGGAGGTCCGAATGAGGGTTTCAATTTATAAGTGTGTATCGACAACTGGACCACGTAAGCTTATTGGACACATCAGCGTGCCACATACGCATTGTAACCGGGAAACCTTCTAAAATGGTGTAATTAAAAGGTCAGTTACGAGTTTAATGGTCTAATGTACCAAAAAAAACTTTAAGGACCAAATTAGCCAAATGTTAAAAGTTCCATGTGCTACAGTGACATTATCCCAATTATATTCCTCAACAATGACGAAAAAAATATCCAATGCAAAAACAAAAATTAAAAAATCCATGCAACCAGTGGGTTTTAATGTATTTTTCTTGATCAAGGATAAACTGTCCTTATGGCTCACGCTAGTTTGTGTAGTTTTTTTTTTATTCAGACTATCCTCATATTTTGATTTTGTTTCAGGTTAGTCTCTATAAAACTTTTATTGTTGATTAACTTTTTTTAATAATATTAATTTAAATGGGACCCACCGCAACTCACCGATACTACTAACATCTATCTTTTTTTTTCTCACTTTACCTCTCTCTTCTCTTATCTCATCGGCTCAGCCCCTCATTGTGGACGCTCATCTCCTTTTACAAGGACAACATCATCGATACCACTCCATCTGTCACTAGGCCACCGACCTTCCTTTTGCCTTCTATCCGACATCCTCACCCATTTGTATTTCTGCTGACACCCCTTTTTGTCGCCGGTCACGCCACATCTTCTTGTCGTCCATTGCAACATCAACATCGATGATGTCCAGTCGCTTAACAAAGAAAAACACACTTTATTTCAGAAATAAAAATCCGCATGATTTCAATAGAGAATCTTTAAATCCTTGACCCCCACACAAATAACCAACATAAGGAGATCTCAGAGGCAAGAGTCTTCGATTAAACCTTATGCAAGTTTGAGTTCCATATTTACTTCTGATGAACCTTAGTTTAAACCTCAAGTGAAGAAATTGTAGGTGATAGTGGTGATAAGTATTTACTTGATTTTGACCTGCAATGTACCTCATATTAAACCTTAGAAGCCTCATGTAAAGAAATCGAAATCAAAATCTAGTCATTGCAGGTTGATCTTCTTGTAGTGGTGGATGTGGTTTTCGATGGTGATGAAACATGATTTCGGACATGATGGCTCATATTCACAGGATTTCGAACAACTTCATATGATGGCATCACATAGGGTTGATGCAGGGCCGGTTCCGAGGATTGAAATACCCAGGACGAGTCGGAAAAAAAGGCCCTTAGGCCCTTACGTGTAACGAATTACATTATATAAACTAAAGTTTTTTTTAAAACGATGATAAACTTTATAGCAATTAAATACATAAAATAGTTGACAAAATAGCAATTAAATACATAAAATTCTAAAATTTATAATGACTTCAAATATTTGACAAAATGAAAAAAAAAATTACATTGAGATTTGAGAGTCTGTATACACTAATCCCATAAGTAATTAACATACTTAACATCCACGACATGTGACATCCCCAAAATCATGTTCCGATACAGACCATAAAGCATAAATGATAACATTACAAGTCATTCAACAAATATATACATATACAGACTTGTAAACAAAACACCTTGATGGTTCATCCATCTTATGCCCTTGCGCCACTTCCTGTAATACAAATAAAACTGAGTGGGTCAGGCTTGGGAGCCTGGTGAGCATATAGGGTTTTCAACCCACAATAAATAATCATATTTAATTCCACCAACCAACAATAACCCAAATACCCATTCCCGTTATTCTCACTTTACATCCCTAAGACAACTGACATAAGGGACCTAGTCTAAGAATATTTCATCGGGGCGACAACACATGCTTCGGGGGTTCCTCAGCAATATAAGTCAAATAAGGCAACCATGAGGGGGGATGGAGTACAACGAATGAACACCCAAGTTCATTAACACCTACAGGTAGCGAGCCTGCTAGTGTTCCACATGACTGTCTAGAAAAGTCTGTGGTCGTCATCTAAACTCTGCTAGATGACTGAATCAAAACAACAACGAGGCCTCTCATCTGTTTATTACACACCAACTATCTACCCATGTTCTACCCAACATATTAGTAGATAAGAATATACATTTTTATACATAGTTTAAAAAAAACTGTATAGCATGCTTTAATCAATACATATTCCACATAACAGATGAGGCACACACACATACCACGTATTTCATAGAAAACAAATCAGATCTATGAGATAGAAGAGGGTGAATATACATTCACGCATATAACACAAAATATACACATAACACGTATTTCGTATAAAATACTTTATAATTATGCGTTAGAAGAAAGTAACTACACACTCACACCGAACTCCTCGCGGGCAGAGTTTCGGCTCGGGAATCGCACTTCTCGGGATCTTCGGGGCTTCGGGAGTTGCTTCAGGGCTCGAGAATGATACCGGGGCTTCGGGGTACTTCTGGCACGCAAAACGATGCAAAACGGGAGAGAGAAGAGAGAAAAAGAGCAAATGAGCCGGCTGCCCTCGCATCCTATTTATAGGAGGCTGGAGCCTCGGAGTACGCTGGGCGTACGGCAGTACGCGGTGCGTACGCGTCCGAATCGTCACTGCATGCGTCATCCGAAGAACTCGAGTGCAAGGCGTGTCATGCTTCGTTGTACGCTGGGCGTACTTCGGATCAGATCGGTGACTCCTTCGGATATACATCCGAATTAAAGATTAAATTTAAATACAAATTATTTAATAAACTTCGGAAATTCATATCTTCTTCATACGAACTCCGTTTTCGACGTTCTTTATATCCACGCGTAGGTGAGACTACGCTCTACAACTTTCGTTTAGACTCCGTCGGCTAATTTTGACTTTATTTTTTATTAATTATTTTTAGTAGGCCGGGACAGAAAAACTTCGTTATAAATTCATAACTTCTTCGTTTGACGTCCGTTCCCGCCTAACTTTTCATCGCTTCGATACCAACAACGAGATCTTCGATTCTCGTTTAGATTGATTCGACTAAAAACCGCTCGATCTCAAAGCGAGTATTTCAGGCTGCATACCGCTAATTCGAAACTTCAATAAATCATAACTTCCTCATACGAAGTCAGATTTGGGCGTTCTATATATATTTGGAAACCTCGTTTCAACTACTACAACATTATCCAAAGATATCAAGTTTATTTTACACTTAAATTTTGACGCTCATTTTATTCTTAATTAATCAAATCACATAATTAAGCAATTAAGCACAAAACACATAATACTCAAATAATATACTTCTATTATTTCAAAACGGGTTACAAAGGTTAATCTAGACTATTACATCAACGAAAATGCCTAGCCTAGAAACGCGGGTGTTACACGACACTAATCCAACAAGTAATTACTAACTAGCTCAAAGTAATGTGGGGTTTCATAACAGTCAATAGAGTTAAAAGCTATTTAATTTTACCATAGACATATATCAGGTTTAGTTTTATTAATAAGCAGAAATGGAAAATTGTATTAGTTTTGACTAATTACTCAAAGTTAAAGCTAAATTTGTGCAACATGACATAACTGTAGCTTTATGATCAAATTCAAGAACTTGGGGGTAATATGTGTTCTTAGTACGAGATATATATTAAATTCAGTTGGTATATATATGCCTGCTTTACATGCTATTTTTAATATATTTGTCCTTTTAAGGTTGGTTTTAAGTTTAAATAGAACTTCAAAAATTGGTAGGCCTAACTGCAAGTCTACAAACTTCATTCGTATTCTATTTATTGTCAATACACACTATTCATACATCCATTTAAAGAAACTAAATAAATTCACATTATATTTTACACATATGACGCCTAAAACCTAATTATCATAGAATATGATTAACAAAATTTCTAAAGAAATCAGATAATCTATCAATCTGATATGTTGTGGAAGTGTGGAACAAATAGAAAACTAGAAATCCATTACCTGATTAATATGACTGCAGGAGTATATGATCGAATAATCGAGTGATTTTCACAATCGATTAATCTGAGTAATCGACTATGGCTGAATGATCGTTTTGCTGCCTTCATGTGTGGACTACGAGTTTACGAACGATCTCGATTTGAGGATTGGCTTGGAAAACATTTGCATTTGGGCCTAAAACTGAATATAGTATTAAAAAAATAGGCCCCTTAAAAAGGTGGGCCATGTGCATGTGCCCACCTTGCCCTTGTTCATAGCCGGGCTTGGGTTGATGCACCACTGATTTCAATGGCGTGCTTCACCGGAAAGTGTCCCCGGTGGCGATGCTCTGTGGAACGGCGACAAGATCAAGGAAGTGGGGAAAATGGAGTCACATGAAAGGTGGGTATGGTTTTTCAGTGATAAATGTGGTTTTCGGCAGTTGGTTTCTTTTTAATGCTATGTAACGGAGATGATATGAAAGAGACGAGAGAACTCTCGGTTTCAAACAGGTGGGGGTGGAGATGGAAGCATGGGGGTGGGGTGGATGGTGGGATTCAATGTTTTTATTTATGTTTTAAATATTTATTTTAACTAATTAAATATATAAACTAAAATGATGAGGATAATATAGTCAATTTAAGTATAACGGAACCAAAGACGCAACAAAAACATGCATCGAAGACTATCCAAGTTAAAAGAATAAATTGGAGACTAAATGTGCAAATTCTCCTAAATTAAACTATAGAAACCACCTAGGACTCGTGCGTGTAAGTTACACTAATATTAATTTATAACAAAGTGTATACAAACAAAAAAAAGGCTTCAATCGACCACATGCATAACTGTCAAAAGCTGCAATCTTATTGTTACATAACTCATAAAAGCTACCCAACTGACAAGATATAGATACGTAATCGGTAATACTGAGGAATAGCTTTATTTTATTTTATCTTGTAATGGGCTCACTAAAATAATTAATAATATATGATAAGTTGGAAATAAGCTTTTATTTAAATTTTAACTCAAAGTAACATGTTATTGTTTAAATCCTAAGTTTAGAATCAATTAAATAGTCAGCGATCATTTCGGATTTCGTGTACTTCAAGTTCGATTTAGAGGAGTCAAATGTTGCAAATGGTATTTCTTTTATCCATAATTCTGATAAAATTCAAGACCAACGAAAAAGTGTAGATGTTAGAAATAGATAGTTGATTGGTATTTAACAAATTTTTTTTTATGTATATAACATTTTATGTTTTAAAATAATATATTGGACAATCTTATAAAACATAAATTATTATGTATTGAGAAAACTTTTATATCCGAATCACCACGCTTCGAAATATAGATGATAGATGATAATAATAATAATTTTTGGATGTTATAAACAAGTTTATGTATGGATATTACAAACAAGTTTATCGGATATGCCATAATTGTATCATATCTTATAGATAAGAATTAAAGATCATCATATGATCCACATTAAACTAAAAGCTCATAAAAATAAACACTTAGGAAAAAAAAACCATATACAAATAATAAAAAAATCATAAGACTAAGTTATATTCCTGTGCCCATAAGAAATCTTTTTTATGTGCTATTTCTCATATAATCTTTTGCTCTTTTGAGTGCTAGGGAGTAGGGATTTCCGTGATTCGCGAGAAGATTCCATATATAATCAAATAATACATCTATTTTAAAGGAAAATACCATGTAGTTTCTCATTATATAATAGTTAAATAAGATATTTATTTATAACATAATTTATAATATATAAAAATAAAACTCTGAAATTATATTTTGGGCCAAGTGGGTAGGAATGTGAAGCAAGCGGAATAAATAATAAAACAACCCCATACCTTCTCCCATACTTTATGATTTTATATTGTATCACCAATAATTACTAAGAAAACATACATTTATTATATATAAGTTTATTTATATAAATAGAATGGGACATTGAATATATCCAACACCCATAAAAGTTATCATCTCCTTTTCAAAACAAAAACAAGAGCATATAATCTCTTTTTTATGGTATGCGGGATGGAACCTTGACAAATTTAACAAACATGAAATCTTAAATACATGAAATAAAAGAATCTTACTTATAAAGTTTACTAGCATTGTTTTAGGGTGCACCGAGTTGTACTAGTTTGGAAGCGGGCTTAAACCGATATTGGCGGTATTGTTCGCTAAACGTCACCAAGCAAAGGCAGTACTTAAAAATCGAGAGAATAGCTCGTTGGCTAACATGTACCAATCTACATCTCTTTCCCTTCTTGACCGTTACCAACGAGGATTCTTTTAATATCTTTTCTATTCTACTATAAATATCATACTTAACCACTTCTATTTCAATTCTTTTAATTTCTTCAATTTTATTACAAGTTTTTCCAAATCTATTTCAATTCTCTACGGTTCTATTTCAAATGGATTCTAGTAGTGACAAAAAAAAAAAAAAAAAAAAAAAAAAAACAAAAAAAAAAAAAACAAAAAACAAAAAACGATTTAAGCCAAAGATGCAATCGGCGCAATAAAATCGAAAGCAATTCTCAAGATTTTCCATTTCCATTCCCGAAACCTAAATCCTAAATTATCACTAATTCACACCATATCAACCTCAATATAGCTAACTACTGATGCAACATTCGTATAACCAATTTCAACTATCTCAACATCATTTCATTTTTTAATCTGTTCCCCTACTATTCATAATCGATTTCTAAAACCCAATTCTAATATTCCACTCCCAAAGTATTCTAAATTTCGTGATGCTCAAGATGAATAATTCAAAGAATCAAGCGATGGATCCCCTCCCATCCCTCAAATCCAAAACGAAGAATCAAAAGACGATTCCTAACCCATCTATGACACCTTACAAGATTATACTAAAGGTTAAAATCCATAAAATGGTCCGAAAAAAAGTAGTGTTAACAAATGCTTATATCGACATTTCGAAAGAAAAGGAGTTTAAGTGGCTGGATCTTCCTAAATCAAGCTGCTATGCACCACAAAGGTCTCCTTTCATCTTCAAACTTCACAAACAAGAAAAGAAGGCTCAAAACACAAGAGAGAGAGAGAGAGAGTGTGTGTGTGTGTGTGTGAGGATATGGTTTAAAGGGAATGTTTTATGATGAAGGAGGATGATATAATGATAATAGGCCAAATCGCGAGGCTTTTAGGGTTTGGCCCATCAGCTCAGGCGCGCCACGTATAACTTAAGACGCTCCATGCCTAACACGTGGTAAGTGTTCCATGCCTATACATGGACATGTCATGCCCAAGAACAAATTCTCCATAATTTTTGTAACATCCCGAAATAGCAAGAGTAGAGTTGAAGGGCTAAAGGTGTTATTTGGGAAAGAGTGACTCGGCGAGTCCATGGCTGGACTCGACGAGTAGAGTCGCGACTTGGTCGCGTGTTAAGTAGCCGACTCGGCGAGTCGATGAGATGGACTCGGCGAGTAGGCGCTGGGTGGAGAAAACCCTAATTCTCGGGGTTGAGCCCTATATAAGGAACATTATGTTCCTTCCCCAGCCTCTTTATCTCCCTTCTTGAGTACCAGAAACCCTAAATCGCAGAGGAGCTCCATTGTTGAGTGGATTGGAGCATTGAAGAAGTTATTGAAGGAATTTTGTGGGAATTGAAGGCTTGGGGCAAGGGGCTTTGCTTGGAATCAACTTCATTTCAGTTGGGGGCGTCCATTGGAGGTAATATCTTGTTCTTGGCCTGATTGTATGTTGTTCCTTCAATTTGGGGTTTGTGGGATCTTGCCTAAGGATGTAAATGGAAGTCTAGAGGTTAGATCTGAGGTTGCTACCTCAGATCTGGAAGGGAGGAGAATCAGAGAGCATGAAAGTCCCTGTGTTGGAGTGTTTGGTGAAGCTTGCAAGTCCCAAACCCTAGTTATAAGTGAATGAAGCCTAGATCTCTTGGGATTCACGTAAAGTTTGCCACTTTACGTGATGGATGGGTTATATAAGGCTAGATCTATGTTTTGGGTCATTTGCATGGCCTGGAATGCTTCTGAATGGATTCAGATCGGTGATACTCGGCGAGTCACATGGGTGAACTCGACGAGTTGCTTGAAGATGAGCTGGGACTCGACGAGTTGGAAGAACAACTCGGCGAGTCGGATGAAGATAGCCTGGAACTCGACGAGTTGTATGAACAACTCGGCGAGTAGGTTGATGATAGCCTTAGACTCGGCGAGTCTGTTCTTGGACTCGGCGAGTCTTGTCGAAGAGTTCCGATATTCTCTGGTCGAGTCGAGAATCGGTGAGTCAAGGGATGACTCGGTGAGTTGTGTGCGAGTGGACTCTGAGTTGTTGGACTCGGCGAGTCTCGGGGTGACTCGGCGAGTTAGGTCGCGGATGGAGTGAAGTCTGAGTATGGGAACTCGGCGAGTGGGGTCAGTCAGGAGTTGACTTTGACCTTGTCTTTGTCCAAGGGTTGCCAATGGTGTCCAGGGGCATTTTGGTAATTATTGTTTGTTGTTTTGAGTTCAGCACATTGGTGGTTGACCAGTGGTGGAGATCGTATCAGTGATCGGAGTAGCTTGGATTATCTGTTCAGTCGGCAGCTTCGAGGTGAGTTATCCTCACTATATCAACGGGGTCTAAGGCACCAAGGCCGGCCCTTATCGGATTGAGATCCGGGTAGTGTTTTTATATTACTGCTTTATTATGTTTGCATCCTGTGAGTTAGGATGGTATATGCTAGAGACCTGATTGAGATCGGTATCCAGAGAGATAGGGAGATGCTATGTTAGTGACCTGCTAGGTCGGTATCCTGGTTAGGATAGTGGCATGTTATGTGATCTGTTGATCTGCTTGTTATATGTGAATTATTAGATGATTGTATGTATATGTGCACATGGATGTTTGGACTGGAGTTAGGTTGAGGCGGGTCCTGCTGTGTGCAGTAGACCAAGATACCCAGGGCGGACCGGTTGTCCCGTAGGCCCAGCGAGCGGTCCGGATAGGCTGTAGGTCCCGGTAGGGGCGGACCAGACGTGCCGAAGGCTCAGAGAGTGGACCAGGTGGATTGAAGGCCCGGGAACGGGCGGACCAATCACACTGTAGACTCGATGTATGCGGATAGACTCAGAGGGTGGACCAGGTGGACTGTTGGCCGGTGCGGCGGACCAGTCACACAGTAGACCCGGAGAGCATGACTGTTCTATGATCGGATATGTTATGGCATGTTATGCGTGTATGGTATTTGTGGTTGGTATTTTGGGGGTATCTCACTAAGCTTTCGGGCTTACAGTTGTGGTTTCATGTTTTTCAGGTTCTTCAGGAGATCGTGGCAAGGCGAAGGCGTGATCGTACCGCTCCTCATGATTTTGTGGTGTTATGATTCTGGGAATACGATAAATGTTTTCTATTGAAAACCTTTTTGTAAAGAATTATTAGAATTGAGATGTTTTTGAAAAATTTAAAATTTGTTGTATTTTTCGGTCGTTACAAGTTGGTATCAGAGCCTTGGTTTGAGTGAATTGGAGAAACACTCGTGTGACTCCAGTCTCAAATCGAGGAGAGTTTTAGAAAGAGTAATTAAAAATGGTTTTCAAAAATGAGTAAAGGAGGACGCGGAGGTACGATCAGCCAGAGCCAGTAAGTAACCCCAAAATACCATGCATGTTATTTGTTTTTGAGCTTTGATAGCACAACATGCTAGTGTTAGGCTAGGGATCTTCAGGATTTCATGATATGTTGCCTGATTTGTGATGCCTGTAGCCTAGGGTCTCTTATGGGAGATTCTCAGTGTTTCTCTAGTGGTGAGGGATGATTATTGTTATGCTTGTTCTCTAGGGTATTGTGGTAGTACTTCATACAAATATGGGTAGGTGTGGAAGGTAGTATGGGCCCGTACTACTGAAAGCACAGGACCCATACGCGTATCAGGGAAACCATGATCTCTAGGGTGGGTTGAGAGAGAGTTGGATCCCAGGGTGTGGGAAGAGTCTGAGATTTTATGTGGTGTTTCTTTTCGGTATGGAGATTCCGAGGCATGATGAGAGTGGATCCGGGTCAGGATCGGGAGCTCGAGAGAGGGTTCCGGGCGAATCGGTGCCGCCCGAGGTTGTTGGTCGGATGAGCACGAGCGAGTTGGACGCGAGGATTCATGAGATCCTGCATGAGGAGATTGCGGAGTTGTTCCGGGCTGAGTTGCCAGAGCTGTTTGGGTCGATTAAGACCGCCATGGTCGAGTATTTTGATGAGCGTTATGCGGCTCTCACTGAGACGGCTGCCGTGGCGGCTACAACAGCTGTAGCAGCGGCAGGGGGAGGAGCTAGTCGGGGTTTTCAGTATCGGGACTTCGATAGGACGAAGCCTCCCACATTCGACGGAGTTCAGGACCCGATTGTTGCTATGAGGTGGTTGTCAGACGTGGAGGGATGTTTCTTCACGTGTTCATGCCCTGCTGATCATAGGGTGAGGTGTGCTCTGAACCTGTTGAGGCTCGGGGCGAAGGATTGGTGGAGATTGACCACGGGGTCATTTTCGGAGGCGCAGAGGGCTGCGGTTTCATGGGATCAGTTCAGAGAAATGTTCAGTACTCGTTATGTTCCACAGGTTGAGAGGGAGAGATTGGCTCAGGAGTTCCTTGAGCTGAAGCAGGACTCGGAGTCGGTGACTGAGATCACCAGGATGTTCACTGAGAGGGCGATGTTTTGCCCAGAGTTCGCTTCGGAGCAGGCCCAGATGTCCCGATATCTGAGCATGCTCAAGAGAGACATCAGACAGTTTGTGTCTGCACAGAGGTGCGAGACATTGTTGGAGTTGCAGGAGGCCGCTAGGCGGCGTGAGTTAGAGATTGAGTTGCAGATGCGTGAGTTGAGGCAGGCTCCGGTGCAGTCGCAGCCGGCGCCGAAACGGTCCAAGACCGTTGACGTTAGCGTGGGGGATTTGAGCAGCCACACTTGTGGGAAGTGTGGGAAGGGTCACACTGGGGTTTGTAGGACAGGGGGTGCATGCCGCAAGTGCGGAAGGGATGGGCACTATGCGAGGGATTGTCGGCAGTCAGCGCCAGTTCGGGATTTGAGGATCTGCTATCATTGTCATCAGGTTGGACATTTGAGGGCCAACTGTCCGCAGGTTGCTGCTGGATCGGTGCAGGCTCCGGCACCGGCCACTTTGAGGATCACAGGAGGAGGTCAGGGTGGAGCGGAGCCTCCAAGGGCCCAGGGTCGTGTTTTTCAGCTTGTTGCAGAGGAGGTCAGAGCAGTGCCAGAGATAGCTGCGGGTATGTTTCTTTCTTGATGTCTTGTTATCTTGTGATTATTGTGGTGTAATGTTCATGAGCCGGTAATTGTTTGGTTTTCCTTGTGATATTCTTCGTTTTGCGGGTTGTGGTTTGGGTTATGGATTGTGTTCCGGGTTTTCGTCTTGGTATCCGTTGTTTCCTGAGGGTTCGATATGATTATGGTTAGTGTTTTGGTGCTTTCGTTGGTTATCGTTCGTAAGGGTGGTTAGTGGAGGTGCGGCGTTGGGTTATACGTCAGGTAGCATCTTCGTTCGTGGAAGGGATAATTGGAGACCGGATTCTTCTTGAGCGGATTGATCAGTGAGGAGATGTGTTTTGCTAAGGTTGTTTATGCTTGTGGAAGCGGCCGAGTGTAAGTAGTCTCTTTGTGCAAGGTTGTTTTGGAAGGTTGTTGATGGCGACTGGCGGTTATTAGTCAGTGCTATAGTGGGGGAGAATTGGAGAATTCTCCGGGAGATCGATGAGTATTTGAGGGAGCTTAGCTGTTGGGTTTCAGCAGTGTTCTGTCAGCCTAGAGTATAGGCTGATAAGAGCGAGTGTCGGGCATGTGGGGCGGGATACAGACCTAGGGCGTGGGTTATGGAGGCCTGATGCAGGCCGGGATCGAGTATGTCGATGGAGTTAGAGTTCGGAACCCCTAGAGGGCTAGAACGGTATGCATGGGAGGAATTCCGAGGGGGATAGCATGGAATGTTGGTTGATAGTGAGCGGACCGGATAGACTGAAGGTCGGAAGGCGTACCAGTCAGACCGAAGGCTCGGAGAACGGTCCAGCCAAACTGAGGGCTCTGAGAGCGGTCCAGATTGGCTGAAGGTTATGAGAGAGTGGTTCAGATGGACTGAAGGCCTGATGAGGCGGTCCAATCATGCTGAAGACTCTGCAGGTATTGTTGGATCAGTGTGAGATTGCTGTCTGTGTATGTTGCAGTGTGATTACATTGGAAGGTCTGGCCCCGGATAGTGACTTTGTTGTGTTGAGAGAATGCATGGGCTTGAGAGCCCCTGCAATGAGAAGCCTGGGTATGTGAATAGCGGTTACGCAAAGGGGTGGTGTCGCGTTGGGCGAGCACCGTGGCACTTGTTGGGGGTGGCAATGTGGCTAAGTGGATTCCTTGGAAAAGGAAGAGAGAAAGGTGTGTAACTCCGAAAGGGAGTGCAAGTTCACGAAAGTGAAAGCTGCAGAGCAGAGTTATGATTAGAGTATTTCGAGTATGGTTTTGAGCATCGTGTTCACGGCAGTGAAGTAGGAGCTCATCCGGTTTGGGATGTCTGCTGAGGTTGCGGAGGGAATTCCGCAGGTGTAGAGCCCTGAGGCTTGGAAAGGATGCAGGGGGGGAGAGTCCTGGACTCTCGGTATGATTCTGTTCAGGGTATTGCTTATGTATTAGTGGTCCATCCTGAGGGATGTTTGAGGGTGTCATCAGTGTGTCAGATTTTCCAAACCTGAGGATACTGGAGCTAGTTCAACATGTGTATGTGTTTGTAAGAGGAGGACTCGTGGGAGTGCTCTGAGATAGAGAATGGGTTTTCCGTCGTCGGAGTGGATAGAGTGGGATTCGGATCGGGGATCCAATGGTTCATGGTTTTCTAGCCATTATGAGTCAAGTGATGATTGTGATTTGGAGCAGTGTTACATTATGGGTAATGCTCAGGGGTTAAGTGAAGTTATTAGAGGGTGAATCCGGTGCCCTATTTGATACGGTGGTCAGGACACCGTGGGGGAAGGAAAGTGTGTTCGAGTTTCGTTTGGGTATGCCTTGTGGGACCTGGTCTGGTCGAGGCCAAGTGGCGCGTTGCGGGAGTATCTTGGAGTTGAACTGCTATAGGCTTCGAGGGCGAAGCCTAATATAAGTGGGGGAGAATTGTAACATCCCGAAATAGCAAGAGTAGAGTTGAAGGGCTAAAGGTGTTATTTGGGAAAGAGTGACTCGGCGAGTCCATGGCTGGACTCGGCGAGTAGAGTCGCGACTTGGTCGCGTGTTAAGTAGCCGACTCGGCGAGTCGATGAGATGGACTCGGCGAGTAGGCGCTGGGTGGAGAAAACCCTAATTCTCGGGGTTGAGCCCTATATAAGGAACATTATGTTCCTTCCCCAGCCTCTTTATCTCCCTTCTTGAGTACCAGAAACCCTAAATCGCAGAGGAGCTCCATTGTTGAGTGGATTGGAGCATTGAAGAAGTTATTGAAGGAATTTTGTGGGAATTGAAGGCTTGGGGCAAGGGGCTTTGCTTGGAATCAACTTCATTTCAGTTGGGGGCGTCCATTGGAGGTAATATCTTGTTCTTGGCCTGATTGTATGTTGTTCCTTCAATTTGGGGTTTGTGGGATCTTGCCTAAGGATGTAAATGGAAGTCTAGAGGTTAGATCTGAGGTTGCTACCTCAGATCTGGAAGGGAGGAGAATCAGAGAGCATGAAAGTCCCTGTGTTGGAGTGTTTGGTGAAGCTTGCAAGTCCCAAACCCTAGTTATAAGTGAATGAAGCCTAGATCTCTTGGGATTCACGTAAAGTTTGCCACTTTACGTGATGGATGGGTTATATAAGGCTAGATCTATGTTTTGGGTCATTTGCATGGCCTGGAATGCTCCTGAATGGATTCACATCGGTGATACTCGGCGAGTCACATGGGTGAACTCGACGAGTTGCTTGAAGATGAGCTGGGACTCGACGAGTTGGAAGAACAACTCGGCGAGTCGGATGAAGATAGCCTGGAACTCGACGAGTTGTATGAACAACTCGGCGAGTAGGTTGATGATAGCCTTAGACTCGGCGAGTCTGTTCTTGGACTCGGCGAGTCTTGTCGAAGAGTTCCGATATTCTCTGGTCGAGTCGAGAATAGGTGAGTCAAGGGATGACTCGGTGAGTTGTGTGCGAGTGGACTCTGAGTTGTTGGACTCGGCGAGTCTCGGGGTGACTCGGCGAGTTAGGTCGCGGATGGAGTGAAGTCTGAGTATGGGAACTCGGCGAGTCATAGGGTTGACTCGGCGAGTGGGGTCAGTCAGGAGTTGACTTTGACCTTGTCTTTGTCCAAGGGTTGACCAGTGGTGTCCAGGGGCATTTTGGTAATTATTGTTTGTTGTTTTGAGTTCAGCACATTGGTGGTTGACCAGTGGTGGAGATCGTATCAGTGATCGGAGTAGCTTGGATTATCTGTTCAGTCGGCAGCTTCGAGGTGAGTTATCCTCACTATATCAACGGGGTCTAAGGCACCAAGGCCGACCCTTATTGGATTGAGATTCGGGTAGTGTTTTTATATTACTGCTTTATTATGTTTGCATCCTGTGAGTTAGGATGGTATATGCTAGAGACCTGATTGAGATCGGTATCCAGAGAGATAGGGAGATGCTATGTTAGTGACCTGCTAGGTCGGTATCCTGGTTAGGATAGTGGCATGTTATGTGATGTGTTGATCTGCTTGTTATCTGTGAATTATTAGATGATTGTATGTATATGTGCACATGGATGTTTGGACTGGAGTTGGGTTGAGGCGGGTCTTGCTGTGTGCAGTAGGCCAAGATACCCAGGGCGGACCGGTTGTCCCGTAGGCCCAACGAGCGGTCCGGATAGGCTGTAGGTCCCGGTAGGGGCGGACCAAACGTGCCGAAGGCTCAGAGAGTGGACCAGGTGGATTGAAGGCCCGGGAACGGGCGGACCAATCACACTGTAGACTCGATGTATGCGGATAGACTCAGAGGGTGGACCAGGTGGACTGTTGGCCGGTGCGGCGGACCAGTCACACAGTAGACCCGGAGAGCATGACTGTTCTATGATCGGATATGTTATGGCATGTTATGCGTGTATGGTATTTGTGGTTGGTATTTTGGGGGTATCTCACTAAGCTTTCGGGCTTACAGTTGTGGTTTCATGTTTTTCAGGTTCTTCAGGAGATCGTGGCAAGGCGAAGGCGTGATCGTACCGCTCCTCATGATTTTGTGGTGTTATGATTCTGGGAATACGATAAATGTTTTGTATTGAAAACCTTTTTATAAAGAATTATTAGAATTGAGATGTTTTTGAAAAATTTAAAATTTGTTGTATTTTTCGGTCGTTACAATTTTAAAATACTTAAATAAGCATAATACATACCAGAAAATTGGGTGTTACAAAATCGTTTGCCTCACCCATCAAAACAAATCAGAGGCGCGTGAGAGAAAAGGATACCGAAAGGAAAAATTGCATATCATGGAAGCTACTAAGAAAAAGAAAGTGGCACTCTTGGAGGAGGAGGAGATATGAGCGCTTAAGGAAAAAATATATGCGGTTCTTTCTCCATCTGCATGGCCATTGACTGGAGGGATGTTGAATGTGGTGCTCGCTAATCAATAGTAAATTGATGTGATTTATGGTTGGGATATGTAGAATTTCATTTTAGCATTTTAGTTATCATTTTAGGAGGATGTTGGGTGTAACACTTGGTTCTGGTATAAGTTTATTTCTCCAACTGTTTATAATTCCTTTAGGACTCGACGAGTTGGAAGCTTCAACTCGGCATGTCGAGAGGGTTTTGGCAGCATAAATTAATGAACCAACTCAGCGAGTTAAGGTGTCCCAACTCGGCAAGTTGGCGGCTGAGAAGTAAACCCTAATTTTTAGGGTGTTGCACCATATTTAAAGGCCTTAAGTCCCTTGGATGTCCCCCTTACCAGCCTCCTCTGTCCAGAAACCCTAATAGCGTGTATCATCTTCTTTTGTGAGTGTGTGAGCTTGTGGAGGGCCTTGAATGTTGATCTTTTGTGCTCTTTTGAAGAAGCTTTGAAGTTGGATGTTTAAAGCTTGGAGGGAAGACTTAGATCCAGAATCTCCCCACTTGTTGCAGTCTCTTAGAGGTATCAAGTTTATACCTTGCTTTGTTATCATCTAGATCTCTTTGTTTTGGGGTTTTATCTTGATTTTGGGCTCATGGTTGGGTTTTCCAAGAAGTTGAGTGTTCCAGGGATTGTTATGTTAGATCTAACCATTTTATGGCCTCATTTGGCTTAAAGTTTCAAGCTTTACTAAGTTCTAGGTCCCATTCATGGAATAAGTCCTTTATTAGCCCATCTTGAGCCCTAGGGTTTCTTGGTAGCATGTATGGACGTAAAGTTGGAAACTTTACGTGATTTTCCAGCCTTTGGATGCCAGATCTGTATTTTGGGTCTATGCCTTTAGAGTGTAAGGGCTTAATAGGTCAAGCCTCACTCTAATGAGTCTAGGGTTCAGGTTTGACTCATTGTGGTTGTTCCTCAGGGTAAAGTTGGAAACTTTACCCTTTTAGACATCATTTTGGAGGAGATCTGAGATTTGGAATTCCTCGATTCGATGGAAACAACTTAATGCATTAACTTGTTGGATTTCTGGCTAACTCGGGGAGTTCATTAGTGAACTCGGGGAGTTGATGAGATATTCCCGATTTTCGCAGTTAATGGAGAAACACGACGAGTTGAAGGACAGCTCGACGTGTTAGGTCAACTTGGACTGTTGACTTTAATTTTTGACCAAGTTTGACCTTTAATGGGTTTTGGGGTATTTTGAGTGTATTTAAGGAATTTCTTCTGTATAGGGGTTGAGTAGAGTTGATATTCGGAGTCGGGACCTAGTCAACTATCGTTTAGTATTCGAGGTGAGTCCTCTCACTAAACGCATGGGTCGAAGGCACTAACGCCGACCCATTAATTGATATGACATGATTAGTAATGGAGTGTGTAATGGTTGTTATTTGATATTTGTGTGAGTTTATGTGAAGACTATGGGAGGATCCCATAGCACTTGGCAACACCATGGGAGGAGCTCATGGCTAGGTGATACAAGACCATGGGGGTAGCCCATGGTATTCCAAATGAAGACCATGGAGGGATTCCATGGAAAATTTATATATGTGTGTGTATGGCATTATGTGATTATATGTTTTGCGTGTTTTGGGAAACCCACTAAGCGTGTGCTTAAATATTTGTTAGATGTTTCAGGTACTTCTAGTTCTAAGGGTAAGGGCCCGACTTGATGGCGCGACGTGCATTCTCTAGTGTTTTGATATTTAGTTTTGATACTCTGATCTTTTAAAACACTATAGTCATGTAATAGGATTTTTTTTGGAAGCAATTGTGGTTGGTATTATTAATTATAAAAGTTAAAATTTTCTGTAAAATTTGGGTTGTTACAAGTTGGTATCAGAGCCTTGATTTGAGAGATTCGGGTATACTCTTGGGTGTGTTAGAACTCAAACTGAGGAAATGGTAAAAATTTGTTTTTCAAAAAGAAAACAAAAGTTAATTTTTCTTCCTAAAAATGATTTTTGTAAGCAAAAGGGGAGAGTGTAATCCGCGCAATCGGTCGAGCTTGAGTAAGTGTTCCTAACGTTTTAGTCATGCTATAGTATATATGGAAATTGATGTTGAATGGATTTTTGCTAAGTGTATGCTTTTAAAGTTGTACATGCTTAGGATTGCATAGCCCTAGAATGAGGGAATCTGATTTATTCTTGTTCCTTGTCTAGTTGTGGTTTGGGGTATAAGCTTTATTTGACACTCTATATGATTCTCTTTGTGTATAACTTGCATGCATAGGGCAATCTGCTATGATTGATTTGAGTTCTTATTTGATGAGGATTGAGAATCCTAGAATAGTTTAGGATCTGTGTTAGTGTTGTATTTTTTGGGTCAAGATTTGTGGTTAGATGATTTAGGGATATCAGGTATGGCCTTGGGGAAGGTACACATAGGTGTGGAAGGTAGTATTGCGCCCGTACTACTGAAAGAACAGGACATGTACCCGAATCAATCACAGATCTGATAGCTCTTAGGAGTCCGGTGGGGAGGAATCCCTTTTCGAATTCCTTATCATTATTATTCATGATATTTTCAGTTGAGGATGGTGATGATTATGTGAGGTTCAGGTTCAGGATCAGGTTCAGGCTCTGGTGTGGAGCCCATTAACGAGAGGTTGTGCGATCTTATCGCAACCGAGGTTACTCGTGGCATCCTTGACACTGCCCTGATGATCTTTGGTACCTTCAAGGAGGGCATCATGGAGATCATGGAGGAGTGGCTCATGTCTTTCCAAGCCGAGATTGATGCAGTCCAGATTGGGGCCCGAGCTCCCTTGTTTAGGGAGTTTAAGGCGTGTGGAGCGCCTGAGGTCTTCGGGGTCAGGGATCCCATCACTAGTCGATGTTGGGTGGCAGACATAGAGAATTCCTAGCGCACGAGCTTTTCCCCGATGCAGCAAAGGTAGGGTTCGCATCCTGCATGTTGAGGGATCGAGCACGATATTGGTGGGAGGAGGTTACCCGCGAGGTGGGATCAACAGGTGTGGTTGAGATGTCTTGGGAGGATTTTGTGAGAAGGTTTGATCAGGAGTTTGCACCATCAATTGAGGTGTAGCGTTTGGTGAGAGAGCTCCAGGATTTATAGCAGACTACCGAGACAGTGGTGGAGATTACCGCCAAGTTTTGGGAGAGGGCATTATTGGTCCCGCAGTACGTTGCGAATGAGGAGATGAAGAATACGAGGTATCATTCCATGTTGAGGGATGATATTCGGGAATTTGTGAGCTTTTCGGGGTGCAAGACCCTGAATGACATGGTGTAGAAGGCTAAGGAATGGGAAATTAAGTTAGAGCTCCGCACGAAGTGGAATCCGGAGCAGGTTCAAGCAGCTATGGGTCAGGATAAGAAGCCTAAGACCTTCGATCCTCCCAGCAGGGGCCAGCAGGGTCGTGGTCGATGTGCCAAGTGCGGTAAGCCACACAATGGAGCTTGTCGAGCCGCAGGCTCGGCATGTTATGCGTGTGGTCAGTCGGGCCACATAAGTCGGGATTACCCCAAGAAGGGCTTGATTTGTTTCCACTACAACCAGACCGGTCATAAAAGGCCGATTCTCCGAGGTTAGTTAGAGGATGAGGAGCAGTGGCGGCGCCTGCGCCCATCACGATGAGGATTACTGATGGCCGCCTGGTCAAGGCGGAAGCTCCTGCAGTGAAGAGCCGTGCATTTCAGTTGACTACTGAGGAGGCCCGAGCAGCGCCAGACGTCGTCACTGGTATGTGAACTATTTTTGTCTTGTTTATCTTATTGTTATACTTGTGTTGTTATGATTTCATATAGGGACCTTTCTGGTCAATGGTTTGTCGGCTCAGATTCTTTTTGATTCGGGGGCTACCCGATCATTTGTATCTCTTGCGCTCAACAAGAAGTTTCGAGATGCTCTGGGGACTTTGGATTCCCCACTCGAGGTAGAGATTGCGGATGACCGCGCCGTGAGTGCTATGAAGGTATTTCAGAGGAGTGTTTTGAATATGTTTGGGGAGAGGTTTCCTATCGATTTGGTTCTGATTCCTTTGTGTGGTTAGAAGGTGTTAACGTTACCACAAACGGCCACGTTAAATGTAACAAAAAGTACAAACGAGACGTTATCTTGCCAGAACCTTGGCCAAGGCCCAACCTTGGCTTAAGTGATCCAACACCGGGGTGGCAGTTCGCTCCCCTTTACGAGGAACGAATATTCCCCGTGATCTTCTCATTCACTCACGACCAATCAGCACATGACAAGAAGCTTAGGTGATGCCCATAACTGACATCACCAGGCAGTTAGTTAATGTAGGCATGATTCTTCCAGTCAGAGGAGGCCACGTCTCACACTCATTGGACGAGGTCCCTACGATCCGTTAGTAACAGGTATAAAGGATCTCTTCTGCCTCAAGGAAGGGATCCATCTTCTCCCTCACGAATTTTACCCTAAAATTCTCTCTCATAAAACTAACTTGATTGTTAGAGTGACGTCCCAGGAGAACACCCAGACGCCCTTTAACAATTCTTTTGTGTTGTGTTCTCAAGAAAGATTCCAGGACAGATCCATCCTCTGGCATCCAAACCCCTGTAGAGCATGTCACAACATTTGGCGCCATCCGAATGTATCCTCAGAGTGATACAGTCTATAAACGACGCTGGTTCTCAACTAACGAGTGATCTAAACCCAACAACATCTACGACCGTAGGAAACGACATGTTTCAAACACCGACGATGGTAACCAACAACCATCACTACGAGTATAAAACACATGCCCCAACCCAGGTGCTAATGACACATATCCCGCCGATTACGGAGCCAGTTCTCCATAGCAGTTTCTGGCAACGGTCGTTGGATGGTTCACTGCCTCAGACGGTGATATTGCATCCTAATCTGTTGCAGGGGCCTCCGTATGACGATATGGAGGTACTCACTATGTCTAACTCTCACAAGAGGAACACACCTCACCAAGCGGAGGACGAGATAGAGGTACTCTCGAGAAACCTACTCACTATTGGTTTCTCGAGCAGCGATCCTAGACCATCAAATTGGGATCCATGAGACCCACTCCTCATATCTGGATTTATTCGTAACACAAAAATCCATCGAATATACATTGACAATGGTAGTTGCTCTGATATACTCTATGAGCATTGTTTTAGGCAACTACTAGATGCGTGGAAGGAGGTACTACGGCTCCCAACCGGTGGGCAATTGGTAGGATTCACCGGACATAGTTTGTGGCCATTGGGCACTTTTCGGCTGCCCTTAACGTTGGTCATTCACGATGAGAGGGACCGAATCACACGAACAGTCGAATTCTCTACGATCTGGTACACTGCAAAACACAATATTCTGCTCGGACGGTCAGCAATCTCCTTGCTACACCTCGTACCATCGATGATCCATGTCATCGTTAAATTTAGCACACGCCAGGGATCAACGATGATCCTCGCCACAAACACCAGGGCACAAAATTGCTACTAGATCATAGCCGCTCCAGAGCTTGTGGGAGCACCAAAGAAGTCTAAAGAGGGATGTTCCACCGAGCAACATAAGATAAACATGGAATATCCAGAACAAATCGTGCGAATCGGCTCTCACCTATCAGACGAGACCAGGGCACGACTGGTAGCACTCCTGAAACAATACTCCACCGTTTTCGCCTGGAAACCAACAGATATGACAAGCGTTGATCGACAGGTTATAGAACACATGCTTAATATCATGCTTAGAAGCAATCCTGTTAAACAAAAAAGAGGGGCCAGATAGTAGAACAAAACAGGTCCATAAACGCTGAAGTGGCCGATCTGGTGAATGTTGGCATACTCAGGGGGTAATGTTCCCAACATGGATAGAAAATCCTTTCATGGTAAAGAAAGCCAATGGGTCATGGAGAATGTGCATTAATTACTCAGACCTCAACAACGCATGTCCAACGCATTGTTATCCTCTTCCAGAAATTGATTAGAAAGTACAATCTTTTGAAGGTTTTCAGCTGAAATGTTTCCTTGATGCGTACAAGGGCTACCATCAGGTACATATAAAACGAGAGGAAGAGGCAAAAACTGCCTTCCACACTGAAAAGGCACTTTCTGCTACCAGAAAATGTCGTTTGGGCTCAAAAATGCGGGTGCTACTTATCAAAGGCTCAAGGACAAAGTATTCGCCGACCAAATTGGTAGGAATATCGAAGTCTATGTCAATGACATGGTAATTAAGAGCTGTAATAAAGAAACGTTGCTCCATGTCGTGGAAGAAACTTTCCAAACGCTAGCTAAAGCGAAGATGAAGTTAAACCTAGCTAAGTGTATTTTCGGGGAAGAAGAAGTGCAATTCCTTGGGTATCAGATATCCAAGGAAGGGATTCTACCCAATCCCACCAAAATCCAGGAGTTCCTTGAGTCGAACACTCCTCACAGCCTCTACAAGAGATCAACGGTAGGTTGACGACATTGGGAAGATTCATCGCCAAATCCGCAGAAAAAACGCTTCATCTGTACCAAACACATAAAGGGTGCCTAGACAAAAAGCAGTTCAAGTGGACAGAAAAAGAAGATGCGAAATTGCAACAAATGAAAGATGCCTTACACCAACTACCGGCTCTCGCCTGCCTGCTACCAGGGGAAACACTACAGATGTATTTAGCAGCTTCCGAAGAACCTATCTCCTTTGTTTCTACAGTGGAGAGGGAAGGCAAGCAGGTCCCCATCCATTTTGTTAGTAGGGCCCTGCAAGGACCAGATGTCAATTACACGGCTTAGAAAAGCTAGTCCTCGCCCTGGTGTATGTTGTTAGACGGCTATGAAGGTATTTTCATGCCTACAAGGTGGATGTTCTGACTAGTTACCCAATAAAGCAAGTGTTGCTAAGGCCAGAAAAGTCTGGGCGCCTGGCCAAGTGGGCCAAAGAATTAGGAGAACATTATATCCATTACCACCCCCGGACTAACATCAAGTCCCAAGCCCTCGCAGACTTCCTGGTTGAAATTCCATATACCATTAAGGGAGTGCCGACGACAATCTCCTTCGACCCACTCGAGCCTAAAGCCAACAAAGAGCTTTGGAAACTATACACTGATGGCGCAACAAGTAAGGAAGGCTCAGGCACAGGCCTGATCCTCCAAAGCCTCAACGGCGAAGAGATCACTTACGCATTGCGATTCGACTTCCAAGTATCTAACAACGAGGCAGAGTACGAAGCACTCCTAGCGGGTCTGAGGTTGGCCAAAGAAGTTGGTGCAAAGCAACTAGCAGCCCTCATTGATTCACTACTTATCACAAACCAGATAAATGGAAAGTATGAGGCAAAAGATTCAAGGATGCAGAAATACCTAGACGCATTCCGCACCCTGATCAGCACTTTCAAAAGTTTCTCAATAAAAGAAATCTCATGGGGAAAGAATGCGCGGGCAGATGCTCTTAGCAAGCTAGCCTCAACTTCTTATGATCAGTTAACGAAGAAAGAGCTAGTTGAAGTGCTCCCGAAGAGAAGTATCGATAACCAACAGGTTAATACAGTATCGAATACACCATAATGGAATAAACCATACATCGATTACTTATGCCATGGCGTGCTCCTAGATGACTCAGAGGAGGCGAGAAAAGTCAAGATCAGGGCGTCGCATATTGCAATCAGAGACAACCAACTGTACCGACGAGGTTATTTAAGCCTATGGCTAAAGTGCATCTCTAAAACAAAGGGCAGACGTTCCTAGAAGAAAGTCATTCCGGAGACTCGGCAGCATATGAAGGCGCTCAAGCACTCACATGCAAAATACTCCACCTAGGAGTATATTGGTCAAATGTTTATAACCACACCGCAGCCCTAACCAAGAAGCGAAAAGAATTCTAGGCATTCACTCTTTTCCAAAATCAACCGGCCATGCCGTTGACTAGCATCACCAGCCCCTGGCCTTTCCACCAATGGTGGATTGACATAGTGGGACCCTTCCCACCAACGCCAGGGGGTGTGAAATTTTTGTTAGCAACCATAGATTATTTCACTAAATGGATAGAAGCAGAACCACTGGCCACCGTCACTGGAAAGCAAATGATAAAGTTCATGACCAAGAATATCTTGGCTTGCTTTGGCATCCCTAGAATCCTCATAAGTGATAACGACACATAATTTGAAGGAAGTCCCTTCAAAGAGTGGTGCGAAGACAAGAGAATCCACCGCCGATTCATGTCGGTGGCACACCCTCAAGCCAACGGATAAACTAAGATATCAAACAAAACCACAATCAATGGTTTGAAGAAAAGGTTACTTAGATCAAATTTCGCCTGGATGGATGAGCTCCCGGCAGTACTGTGGTCATATCGTACCACAACAAGGTCAAGCACAGGAGAAATGCCATTTAGCCTAACTTATGGGATGGATGCAGTCCTCCCATTGGAAATAGTGGCCGGCTCCCTGCGAACAGAGAGTTTCGAGGAAACGGCCAATGAAGAAGGGCGACACCAAGACGTGGACATGCTCAATGAAAAACGTGAGGCGGAACAGATGCGCCAAGCATTGTACAAATCACGAACTAAGAACTATTACAACCGCCAAGTCCGGGTTAAGAACTTCAAGGTTGGGAAATGGATGCTAAGAAAGAACGAGTCCAGTAATGCTGAACCACTAGGAAAACTCAGTGTCAATTGGGAAGGACCATACAAAATTGTGGAATCCCATAAGAATGGTGCTTATGTCCTAGAAGCTCTAGACGGGCGTGCCATTCCATGAACTTTGAATGCGCAGAGCCTACGTCATTTTTATTCTTAAAGTGAGCGTTAAAGATAGATTTAATGCTAGTAAAGGCATTTTGTATTAGTTTTGACATATAAATGTAACCAGCAAAAACTATTTTACCACCTTCAGTCTTATAACGCTCCAACATTAAAACTAGAAAAAAGAGAGAAAGCAATTCAGATGCTTCTTATGTTAACACTTGAAAAGTAAAACAAAGAGGCTGTGTACATTTACCGTGTGACAACAAGGACTGATTATCCAACATCACACGAGCGAAATCGTTATAAGGAGGCAGTCAGGGAGTTTGTACAAAAAAGGCTCATAACCTTTCTCCCAAACCATATTCATTAATTACATTATAGCAAACATACGAAAGAACATGTGACCTAAGTGTAGAAGAGTCATAACCTTCCACTAATGAGAAAAACGAAACCGGGTGAGCCTCAAGATGATGATTTTGGCTACACCTAGGGCCTTTAATCAGCAAATTAGAACAAATTTCTCAAAGACCAGCATTAGAAAAGCATAAAGAGTTCACCAGTAAAAGAACTCAAACCAGGGGTATAAGCAAACCCTACATAAATACCATGTGATGGCCAACATAAACCATACATGAAGCAACCAAACAAACAAACATGTGCGGTAACAAGAAACATTCATACCCACAAGTTAAAAGTAAATATTGTCAAAGGTGTCGGACTCCTAGACTTTCAGATTGCTACTGGGGGCAGCAAAGACAAAAAACAAAGAGAGAAATAGAAAACATTATTCATAGGAGTTACATCAAAATAAACCAAATAAATAATGTTATTTATGGGCAGGAGTGCTACCATCACCGGGTGAAGAGCTTAAGCCAAATCCATCGCTCTGAGCGTCTTGACAAAGATTGTAGATGTGACAACCCGATATTTCAACTCTTTGTAATGGCCTAATAAGTCAAGTATTGTAACCACTTTTGAGTTAAAGAAATTAACTTTGATAATAAAATGTCCAAAAAGTTTCTATTTAACTACCTACTATGTTTAATATCATTAAACCGGGATCGTACGTAAAAAGAATGCCCAAATCTGACTTCGTATATTGAAGTTAAGATTTTTCCAAGTTCGGCTTAGCAGCACACAGCTAAAAACTCGAATCGGAGATCGAGCGACTTTTGGCCGGAATGACCTAAACGAGAATCGAAGGTCTCGAGAATGGTATTTCAGCGGTGAAAAGTCGGGCAAAAACCGACGTCAGATAAAGAAGTTATGAATTTTTAAAGAAATTTCTTAATCACGTCATTTTATAAATAAATAATAAAAATAATTTCGGAATTTGCCAACGGAGTCTAAACGAAAGTTGTAGAGCGTAGTCTCACCTACGCGTGGATATAAAGACCATCGAAAACGAAGTTCGTATGAAGAATATATTATTTTTTGAAGTTTATTAAATAAATTATATATAAATTTAATTCAAAATCCGGTAATATCCGAAGGAGGAGTCAGCGTCCTCATCCGAGTTACGCGCCGCGTAACCTCGTACGCCCCGCGTACGCGAGGGCCTTGGTCTCGGTCCGTCCACGTCGCCCCTATGCGAAGCTACCCCCTTTCCATCCCATCCGAAGCCGAGGCAGTCGAGGACTCGGTCATGCATGACGTACGCGTACGCGCTGCGTACGAGCGTACGCCCCGCGTACCGAGGCGGTTCAGCCCCCTATAAATAGAAATGCGAGGGTTCCCATAAATTTTGCTCATTCTCTCTCTATTTTCTTGCGTTTTGCCTCGTTTTCCATGCCCGAACTACCCCGAAGCTCTGGTCTTTTTGCTCAAGTCCCGAGGGTCGATTTTACTCCCGAGATTCCCAAGAATCCCGAGAAAAATCCGTTTCCCGAGACGAAACTCTGCCCGGTTTTCCATCTCGCTATCTTCAAACTTTCAAGTGAGTTCATACCCCTTTATTAACCCTTTTTAATTATTCTAAATGCTTTTATATGCTTTCTAAAGGGGGGGGGGGGAATACAAGTAAAACACACGACTACTATCGGGTGTTATATATAAAGATTTTTATACACTTTTATTAAGTAGAATCATATGTGATTTATAAACTTTATAGGGAACTCTTGTATACAAAATATATTACAATAGAATCCTATCTTTAAAAATATAAATTGTTGTAATGCATGTATAAACTAAACATTTTCCTAGATTTAATGTATATGTGCCTATCTTAGGCTCTACAAAAATCTATACTTTCATAACAAATGATTCCTTTTCTAGGTATTTCTAAACAAACAAGTCACACTTTTAGAAAACTATAATAGGTATAGTTTTACGAGGATATTGCTAACTTTTACATACTAGAAACATGATTTTCAAGAAGTCACTTTCATATACAAGAACAAACGAACATTTTAACACGTAAATCTGTTTTTATACCACGATTTTGTGAGACATTAACTTCACGTACGTTCGAGTACACATTTCAAGTCCTGTATTATATACCAGAATCCCTTGGAGGGGGAGCATGGTGTTTGTGTATAGATCTATACGGGCTTGACAACCCGCGCCCTGACTGTTAGCTACAGTCCACCATTTGGGGTGACAAACGTCATAACATTCCAACGCCTGAAGAACGTTGTGTATAGGCATTCCGAGTCAATAGTATGGTTATAAAACTCATATGGGGTATTAAAAATGCATTGATTTCCAAGGTTTTCAAACACATTGGTTATTTTACACTTACATACATTTTAGAAACAAACATTGGTCTTGAGAGAAGGCTACTTTTATACTAGTAGAAAATATAGGATTTTCTAAACACAACACAACCAAGGACAAAACATTTCATACAAACATTGTCATTTAAATACTTATGAAACTCACCAGCTTAATTGTTGATCTACTCTTTCAAAATTACTTGTATGTCCCAGGGAATCAGTAATTTCAGGTATCATTATGCTTTTGATGAAGGGATGCTGCGACGCCAGTTTAATCTCATATTTTGACATCATATTGTAATTGGTTTTGAACATGTAACTTTTGACAAATGTAAACTTTCAATTATATATATATATATATATATATATATATATATATATATATATATATATATATATATGATGGTTGTATTGCTTTCTTTACTAATGTATTCATTTGTTACGTTACCACATGAAGTCATCCGCCCCCGAACGTTTCCACCGTTCAGGTTTGGGGGTGTGACAGTAGAGCTCGACCATGTCCAAACCGCCCAGGCGGAGATAGCCAGCAAAATTTGTTTCAGTAAAATTCGCCATGGCATCTTCCATCTCTTGGGTCTTAGTGGCCACATCCACCTCAGCCTCTGGATTAAACTCCCCGGCAATCACTAGCTCTTTCGCAGCTCTTTTTCCCTACTTCACTCTTGCTGCCACACAAGCTACCCACACATGCACCAAGCCTTGAAGAAATTAAGGATCTCGATCACCCTGTCCACCAATTGGCTGAGCCCTTCGCTAAGGATCCATGAAATATCCTTCTCTGACGCCTCTTTTGCAGTGTTCTCAGCGACCAGATCAACCTCCAGTTCTACCGTCCTCTCACTTAGACCATCATTCTCCAAACTCAAGGCTCCCATGCGATTATTCAACTGCCTCACCTCTTCCTCCAACTTGGCTACTTGTTCTTTTAAGCTTGCCTTCTCGAGCATCGCCACCTCTTGCTTGGCCTCCCAGCTACATTTATCGGCTTCTATCTTTTCCACCTGGGCTTTCAGCTCTTCACATTCAATGCTCTTCCTGTCAGATTCATACTGGATGGTTTCCATGTTGGAGATACGTTTAGCAGCTGCAACCAAGTAAGATGACATGTGGGAGGCGACATAGCGCAAGTCGTCGACCATGTGCTCATCTGATAGGATAGTTAAGGCCTCAGTGGTAGCAGGAGGAAAAGCGTGCCGACACCACTCAAGAGTGGTGTCGTGATCAGAGACAAGGTATTGGGAAGTGAGCCTCCAAGCTGGCTTGTAGGCATCTGGATGAGAACCTATGAAAAGGGGGATGGTTGCGGTTTTACCAGAAGAAGTTGATGCGAGACCTTGGGAAGGCAAAGACCCAGTCTTCTCCTTTTCTCCTCCAGCAGTGGGAACATGTTTGGTCTTGTCGGTGCTTTCTTCCTCTGTATGATTGGGCGGTTCAGTAGCCCTGATTTGTTCCCCTCCAGTAGTTTTGAAGGACTTTCATCGGGGGCACGGATGGAACTCTTGGTACCCCATGGCAAGAAACTCATATTACATTTCTTACGAAGAGGGGGTCCGGTGCTAGCCGTCTCAGTTCGACTACCGAAAGAGGCTTCCAAGAAAGCAAAACGCCTCTTGACACGGTGAAGACTCCTCGAGGACCCGAAAGGTGTAGGATCCTTTTGAGAAGCACCAGTGACAACAATGTTCTACAGATCTGGATCCTCGCCGGTGTTGGTAGCAATGTCAGAACCAACAGTAGCTATCCCTCGACCAGAAACAGGGGGTGGTAGAGCCTCCACAAGATCAACATCACGACACTAAAGTTCACTGTCGAATAGACCCTGAAGAGTTTTCTCTAAAGAAACAACCTTCTCCACACCTGGAAACAAAACAAAAAACAACGACAATTACCAAATTGTCGATTTAAACGTGCTTTGCTAATTTAAAATGGGGGGGAAGGGAGCAAGAAAAAACAGTCTAAGAAGCACAATACCCTCTTTCTCGACAAAAAACTCGGGCATCTTCCCGCGAGCCCTCCAAGTGACGCTCATTCTGCCAGCGGCCAAGAAGCAGTCAAGCCAATCTTCACCGTTGATGTTGATCTTCTCTAGGACATCAGCTAGTTCCTTGTCAGCACCAAAAAGTGTTGGGGCATGGTTGAAGTACACCTTAGCCCTTGGGTATCTGAGAACCACGAGGTCTTTGTTCACCCATAAAAACTTCTACTGCCAGTTTTCTTGGAATTTTTATTTTGGATAAGAGTAGGGACTCCCCGCCGACGAGAAAGGGTCCGAGTCCCCGACTAAGTAGAGGCATTGAAGTACTTGAATGTCGGAACAGTGGGCAGGAAGCCTAGGGCACGACAGAGAAGTTCAAAACCCACTATCTTGTTTATAGCAATAGGGGTCAGCTCTCTCACGGAAAACCTATATTCCCAGATAATCAGGTTGAAGAAGTCTGATGTAGGAAAACGTAGGGCGCTTCAAATAAGGCGATTGGAATGCTGACTCTGCCCTCGATAGGAATGTAAAGTGATGCATTAGGAAGGGGGATTTGCACTCCGTGTTCAGGGACAAATCCGAATCGGAACTCAAAAGATTCCCATTCTTCGGTGGTAAGATCTCTTCCCAAGGAACGAGCGGTAGCCATGGAAAAATATGAAGAAATGGTCGAAAGGGTTTCTGTGGGGGCAATAAGGCAAAGAGAGAAAAGTAGAAAGTAAGGAAGAAACACCAGGAGGAATAGAGGTTTAAATGCCACTAAAGGGGCAACGAACCGTTTTCATGATGAAACCACCGAAGAATGGCAATTTCGCCCTACCAACTGAATAAGTTATCAGTAGTAGCCCACCACATGTCTGTGAATAGACCAGAACAACTCTGCTACATCATGAATGCAGAAGCCTATTGGTCTAAAGGACTTGTTAATGTTACTATGAACGGCCACGTTAAATGTAATGGAAAGTACAAACGAGACATTATCTCGCCAGAACCTTGGCCAAGGCCCGACCTTGGCCTAAGTGATCCAACATCAGGGTGGCAGTTCATTCCCTTTCACGAGGAATGAATATTCCTCGTGATCTTCTTATTCACTCACGACTAATCAGGACGTGACAAGAAGCTTAGGTGATGTCCATAACTGACGTCACCAGGCAGTTAGTTAACGTGGGCATGATTCTCCCAGTTAAAGGAGGCCACATATCACACTCATTGGACGAGGTCCCCAGAATCCATTAATAATAGTTATAAAAGGATCTCTTCCGCATCAAGGAAGGATCTTCTCCCTCACGAATTTTACCCTAAAATTCTCTCTCTCAGAAAACCAACTTGATCGTCAGAGTGACGTCCTGGGAGAACACCCGGGCGTCCTTTAACGATTCTTATGTGTTGTGTTCTCAGGAAAGCTTCCAGGACAGATCCATCATTCGACATCCAAACCCTTGTAGAGTGTAACATCCCCCTCTGGCACGTATCACAATATTGTCCGCTTTGGGCCACTCGGCACAGGGACTTCCCAGGGGGTCACCCTTCCTGGTACTACTCCCGCCCGAGCACGCTTAACTGCAGAGTGGGTTAGATCTGATCCCACATCGACTGGGAAGGAGAACTAAGCATTCCTTATAAGGGGTGTGGATACCTTCCATATCACAACGCGTTTTAAAGCCGTGAGGGCAGCAGATCCCATAAGAACTCTGCAATTAAGCGTGCTCGGGCGGGAGTAGTACCAGGATGGGTGACCCCCTGGGAAGTCCTCGTGCCGAGTGGCCCAAAGCGGACAATATTGTGATACGTGCCAGAGGGGGATGTTACAAATGGTATCAGAGCCAGGGCACGGGTCGATGTGTTCGACGGGGACGTCGAACCCTATAATGGGGGGTGAAAGTGGGTTAGATCTGATCCCACATCGACTGGGAAGGAGAACTAAGCATTCCTTATAAGGGGTGTGGATACCTTCCATATCACAACGCGTTTTAAAGCCGTGAGGGCAGCAGATCCCATAAGAACTCTGCAGTTAAGCGTGCTCGAGCGGGAGTAGTACCAGGATGGGTGACCCCCTGGGAAGTCCTCGTGCCGAGTGGCCCAAAGCGGACAATATTGTGATACGTGCCAGAGGGGGATGTTACAAATTGAAAGTGGGTTAGATCTGATCCCACATCGGCTGAGAAGGAGAACTAAGCATTCCTTATAAGGGGTGTGGATACCTTCCCTATAACAACGCGTTTTAAAGCCGTGAGGGCAGCAGATCCCATAAGAACTCTACAGTTAAGCGTGCTCGGGCGGGAGTAGTACCAGGATGGGTGACCCCCTGGGAAGTCCCCGTGCCGAGTGGCCCAAAGCGGACAATATTGTGATACGTGCCAGAGGGGGATGTTACATAGAGCATGTCACAATAGAAGGTGATCATCAAAATGGCTTGATTAGGGCTTAACGGGGCCATGATAGATTGCGATCGTCAGTTGGTGAGAGTTCGAACCCCAAGTGGGGGAGAACTGGTTATTCATAGAGAGAGAGCCTCACATGGACCAACTCTCTGTTCGGCTGCGAGGGCTAGGAGACCCCTTCAGCAAGGTTGTTCTGGATTTTTGGGTTACGTTTCGGATACAAGGGTGGAGGCCATGACAGATATGAGCTAGGTACCGATTGTGCGAGATTTTCCTGATGTATTTCCAGATAAGTTGCCTGGGGTGCCTCCCGAGAGACAAGTGGAGTTTCGTATTGATTTAGTCTTGGGTGCGACTCCTATAGCCAAGGCGTCGTATCGTCTAACTCCGCCTGAGATGCAGAGTCGTCAGAAGAGCTCTGATGACCTGCATCGATCAGATCTTGAGTTCCAAGTGGGTGATTTAGTGTTGCTAAAAGTGTTACCTTGGAAGGGTGTCATTCGATTCCAGAAGAGGGGCAAGCTGGGGCCCCGATACATTGGACCATTTAGGATTTCCACTCGAGTTGTCAAAGTTGCTTATCGGTTGGATCTTCTAGTTGAGCTCAATCGGATCCATAACCCCTTCCATGTGTCCCAGCTCCGGAAGTGTGTATAAAATGAGACTGCAGTTATTCCTTTGGAGGATATTCAGGTGGAAGACTGCCTGAATTATGTTGAGAGACTGGTGGCAATATTAGATCAGAAGACGAAAACCTTGAGGAACAAGGTTGTGGAGCTACTGAAGGTGTAGTGGAAGCACCGCAAGGGGTCGGAGTGGACTTGGGAGCCCAAGGAGGAGATAAGGGAGCATTACCCAGGATTGTTTGAGGTAGCGGACTTCGAGGACGAAGTCTGATTCAAGTGGGGGAGAGTTGTAACGCTTCGTTCTGGTATAAGTTTATTTCTCTAATTGTTTATAATTCCTTTGGGACTCGACGAGTTGGAAGCTTCCACTCGGCGTGTAGAGAGGGTTTTGGCTGCGAAAATTAGTGAACCAACTGGGCGAGTTGAGGTGTCCCAACTCGGCGAGTTGGCAGCTGAGAAGGAAACCCTAATTTTTAGGGTGTTGTACCTTATTTAAAGGCCTTACGTCCCTTGGTTGGCCCCTTACCAGCCACCTCTGTCCAGAAACCCTAATAACATGTATCATCTTCTTTTGTGAGTGTGTGAGCTTATAAAGGGCCTTGAGTATTGATCTTTTTTGCTCTTTTGAAGAAGCTTTGAAGTTGGAGGTTTAAAGCTTGGAGGGAAGACTTAGATCCAGAATCTCCCTACTTGTTGCAGTCTCTTGGAGGTATCAAGTTTATACCTTGCTTTTTGTCATCTAGATCTCTTTGTTTTGGGGTTTTATCTTGATTTTGGGCTCATGGTTGGTTTGTCCAAGAAGTTGAGTGTTCCAGGGGTTGTGATGTTAGATATGACCATTTTATGGCCTCATTTGGCTTAAAGTTGCAAGCTTTACTAAGTTCTAGGTCCCATTCATGGAATAAGTCCTTTATTAGTCCATCTTGAGCCCTATGGTTTCTTGGTAGCATGCATGGACGTAAAATTGGAAACTTTACGTGATTTTCCAGCCTTTTGATGCCAGATCTGTATTTTGGGTCTACGCCTTTGGAGTTTAAGGGCTTAATGGGTTAAGCCTCACTCTAATGAGTCTAGGGTTCGGGTTTGACTCGTTGTGGTGGCTCCTAAGGGTAAAGGTGGAAACTTTACCCTTCTAGACATCATTTGGAGAAGATCTGAGATTTGGAATTCCTAGATTCGATGGAAACAGCTTAATGCATTAAGTTGTTGGATTGCTAGCTAACTCGGCGAGTTCATTAGTGAAATCGGCGAGTTGATGAGATTTTTCCTGATTTTTGTAGTTAATGGAGTAACATGACGAGTTGAAGGACAACTCGGCGTGTTGGTCAACTTGGACAGTTGACTTTGACTTTGACTTTAATCTTTGACCAAGTTTGACCTTTAATGGGTTTTGGGGTATTTTGAGTGTATTTAAGGAATTTCTTCTGTAGAGGGGTTGAGTAGAGTTGATATTCGGAGCTGGGACCTATTCAACTATCGTTCAGTATTCAAGGTGAGTCCTCTCACTAAACTCATGGGTCGGAGGCACCAAGGCCAGACCATTAATTGATATGATATGATTAGTAATGGAGTATGTAATGGTTGCTATTTGATATATGTGTGAACTTATGTGAAGACCATGGGAAGATACCATGACACTTGGCAAGACCATGGGAGGAGCTCATGGCTAGGGGATACAAGACCGTGGGGGTAGCCCATGGTATTCCAAATGAAAACCATGGAGGGAGTCCATGGCAAATTTAAATGTATGTGTGCATGACATTACGTGATTCTATGTTTTGCATGTTTTAGGAAACTCACTAAGTGTGTGCTTACAGTTTTGTTGGATGTTTCTGGTACTTCTAGTTCTAAGGTCAAGGGCCCGACTTGATGGCGTGGTATGCATTCTCTAGTGTTATCATATTTAGTTTTGATACCCTGTTCTTTTAAAACATTATAGTCATGTAACGATATTTTTTGGAAGCAATTGTGGTTGGTATTGATAATTATAAAAGTTAAAACTTTCTGTAAAATTTGGGCTGTTACATTGGGAGGTGTCGAGATTTAGGCAACACAGAAGTGGTTGCATCGACTATAATGTAAAATCTCTAAAATACTAAGTAAAATTTTTGCTTTTAAAACAACCAAAGCATCCATTCATTCATTCCCAAAAGGTAACCAGAGTATAATGTGTTATCAAAACATCAAATATCGGTTATAAAAGATAGTGCAAAAAAACTTCAGGGGATGCAGTGCGATCAAACCGGACTCTTCCTTTTTGAACCAAAAGTACCTAAAACATTTAAACACAAAACCGTAAGCACTAAACTTAGTGAGTTCCCTAAAATATTACATACTAGACATCACATACAAATGTGTGAATGTTGTGGTCCTCCCATAGTCTTACAACCACTCACTGTTGCAGTCCTCCTATAGTCTTCATTGTTATAGTCCTCCCATAGTCTTCCGTACGGGTGTCATGGTTCTCCCATGGTCTTTCATACAAGTGTCATGGTCTTCCCACAGTCTTTCATACAAGTGTCATTGTAATATTTGGACCTTGAGGTATATTTTAATAAAGAAAAATATGATTTTTTGGGGTTGCCATGTCGTGGTGGAAGCACCACTATGACGTGGCCAATCAATATTTAACGCCTGTCCTGTTTTGGTCCCCACGACGTGGTGGTATTCTGGCCACGGCGAGGTGACCACCTGATGACTAAAACCCTAGTATTTCAGTTTTAATCCCAATTTAAAGAAAAATGAAGGCTAGGATTTGCTCATCCGCATCCTCTATCACTCTCTAGACTCAAAAACCCTAACCCTAGCCTCTCTTGGTAATTTTTGGTCCTTTTGGTGATCTTGGTAGCTTGAAGAAGAAAAAGAATGTGCTTTAGAGTGTGGATTTAGCAAGCATGCCTCATCATCTCTACCGTGTGCACTCTCTATGTAACGCCCGGGTTTCAGGGCTAAGCATTTTTGTCAATGTAATAGTCTAGGTCAACTCTTGTAACTCTTTTTTTGAAGTAATAAAAATGAAATATTTGAGTATTATGTGAATTATGTGTATTTATGTGCTTATAATTTAATTATAAATGTATAATTAATAAATAATAAAAATAAGCGTCAAAATTAAAGTATAAGATAATCCCGATATCTCTACATAAAGTTGTAGAATATGTCTCAAGGTTTTCGTACATATAAAGAATGCCGAAATCCGAGTTATAACGAAGAAGTTATGACCCGTCGAAGTTTCACGACAGAACCGACACGATACTGGGAAGCGTGAATAGTGAATTTAGGATAGAGCGAGATTTAGCCTTAGTGATCTAAACGAAAGTCTTAGAATATGTTAAACTAAGAACATCGATAAAAAGAACGCCCAAATCTGACTTCGTATGAAGAAGTTATGAGATTTTAAACAGACCAATCCTGTCCCGGCTTGTTAAAAATATAACTTTAAAAATAAAGTCAAAATTAGCCGACGGAGTCTAAACGAAAGTTGTAGAGTACGTCTTCACCTACGCGTGGATATAAAGAACGTCAAAAACGGAGTTCGTATGAACGAGTTACAAATTATAATAGCATATTTACGTATTAAAATAAAGTATAAATCATGTATACGTACACATATATATACATATGTATATATCATTAGAAAGGTATCGACGATGCGGTCATTATAAGACTAATGTTGAGTTCTTTCGACATTAGCTTAGTACAAATATCATTAAATCCATTTATAATAGTATTATAGAGGGGTGTTTAGTTGTTTATATAACTAAAAGGTCATTAAGTAATTATGGAGGGTAGTTTTTGAAAATTCAATTAGTATAAATAAGAGCCTTGGGCTCTCATATTTCTTGCACCATTCTCTTGATTCAAGAGTCTTTCTCTCCTTATCCCCCGAGCATTTCGGTCCCTCGTGATTCGACTTCTCTTTCTGTAGCTTAGTATAGTAAGGTGAGCGCTGAAGCGCTGCACGAATCTTTCTTAGAAAGATTCAGCGACGAAGTTCTGCCCCTGCAGAGCCCGACTCCTAGCTAAAACCCCCTTGTAAGTAAGTTATGCTTACCTTATTTTAATATAGCTTATATTTAAAATTAGTATTGTTATTATGAACTTATAATAAATATTTGAGCTATTATTATAACTTATATAAGTGTCGTTATAATATTTTTTTTTAACTACTCGCGGTACGGGGAATCTGGTTTAAAGGGCCGCATAGGGTTGTTGGATTTCAGAAGTGCTATATGCCAAAATGGTCCTGCCCTCCGGTGTTTTATGTCTGGCCCCTGTCTGTACATAGTGGTTGGAAAATATTGTTTAAAGCTTATATAATAATAATAATAATACTAAGACTAATAGTTGGTCACGGTAAATATTAGACTAAAATTTAGCGATAATAATGCTAGGTTTCGTCGAAGGAAAATAGAATCGTTAGAAGCAAGCGCTGCCCGATTTTGGAATCATCACCTTAACAAGTGAGTGCGTAGTTACTTTCAACTTACACATAGATATGAAGTATTTTATATAAATTACGTGCTATGTGTGCATATTATCTGAATACTTGCTATCTATGCTAGATGAACGTTGTTATACATGTTTTTAATGATTTAAACTGTATATGTATTTTATATCTACGAAAATGTTGGGGTAAAACATGGGTAGATACAATAGGTGATGTGTGATAAAATGATGAGAGGCCTCGATGTTGATGTTGTTGTTTTTGTCATCTAGCGGAGTATGGATGACGACCACGGACTCTTCTAGACAGTCCAGTGGAACGCTAGCAGGCTCGCAACCTGTAGGTGTTTGTGAACGACGTGTTCACCGGTGTACTCCATCCCCCACATGGTTGCCTTTAGGACATTTATTGCTGAGGAATCCCCTTAGCAGTAGTGTCCGTCCCGATGATGATCCTTAGGCTAGGTCCCTTATGATAGGTGTTTAGGGACGTAAAGTGAGGATAACGGGAACGGGTAATCGGGTTATTGTTGATTGAATTAATAAACTTATTTATTGTGGGTTGAAAACCCTATGTGCTCACCAGGCTCCCAAGCCTGACCCACTCAGTTTTATGTATTACAGGTAGTGGCGCATGAGCATAGGTGTGATGTTTTGGACGAGGGATTACGGATATAGGCCTGTAGATATGAAATAATGTAGTAAGGCTTATATTGTACTGTTTATGCTTTTGATCTGTACGAACATGACATCCCGAGTCTTTTAATGAAATACATTTCTATGGAAATGCTTTTGATAAATCTTTATCATATTTTTGTTTTGGGACAAATTCCGCAACACTTTCATTTAAAATGTAACTCTGATTTTTAAACAAAGCATAAACAAACCGGTCTTTTGTGGCCGTGATTTTGGGGATGTCACAGTTGGTATCAGAGCATTAGTTTAAGCGAACTAGGAATTTGTAGGATTTCTAGACTTAAACTTAGAATGCTAAGCGATGATTGTGAGGTGTGAGCACTAGCTTATTTTAGGAATTGTGCCTAAAATGCTTTTATGTGCTAAATGCTTTGTGCATAATATGCTGTTAATTGTTCGGATCTATGGTCTGTTGCCGACCGGATCTGGAAACCTTATGTGTTTAGAATTCTAAACGTACGACTACGATATTAGAACTAGCATGTAAACGTTTCGGAGTGATAAGGACGATTTAAAACGTCTATCCTAAATAAAGATCTAAATTCACCTTATTCGGTGTATAGATCAAGATGGCAACCACTCTGAAATCAGCTGTTCGAGCAGCTAAGAACGTGGAGACCCAACAAAAGGAAAGAGGTCTGGAGAGGGCTGAGGTTGGTGAGAAACGGAAGTTCAATGGATCCTCGAAGTCCAACAAGAAGAGTAGATTCTCGTTTTCTTCACTAGTTCTTGATTCGGAAGGCCCCAAACACCTAGAAACTCTTGGCTTCTTCAAAAATGACTTCAAAAGTTGCATCAAAACATTTTCAAAACTTCTTTATTCGAACGTAGAAATATGAAAGCATAAAGCTTTCCAAAAATGCCCCTCTTTAACGTCTTAGGCGAGACGTCCTTCTAGCTTGGTTCAACACACCGGGACATCCAAGTGGATGATTTCAATAACACTTGGATTAAAACCTTGATAGAATGGCTTTAATCGGTGCCCATTGACTTTGAAAATTTGTCCCGTTTCTTCACTTTGGATTTCCACCGCTCCATGGTCAAAAGTCTTTATTACAACAAATGGGCCAATCCACCTTGATCTTAATTTGCCCGGGAATAACTTCAACCGTGAATGGTAAAGTAAGACCCTATGTCCCGGTTCAAAATTCTTCCGGGTGATGGACTTGTCGTGGAAGAGCTTCGTTTTCTCCTTATAAATCCTTGCGTTTTCATAGGATTCGTTTCTCAATTCTTCTAGCTCTTGGAGTTGAAGTTTCCTATGCCTTCCAGCCTCGTCAATGTCGAAGTTGCATTTCTTGACCGCCCAAAATGCTCGGTGCTCTAACTCGACGGGAAGATGACAAGGTTTTCCGAAAACTAATCTGAAGGGCGACATTCCAATCGGGGTCTTATAAGCGGTCCGATATGCCCATAAGGCATCATCGAGTCGCAAACTCCAATCCTTCTTTGTCGGATTCACCGTTTTCTCTAGAATAGACTTCACTTCACGATTCGACACCTCCGCTTGACCATTCGTTTGAGGGTGATAGGCAGTGGAGACACGATGAGTCACGTGATACTTCTTCAATAGAGCCTCCATCATTTTGTTGCAAAAGTGCGTCCCTCTATCACTAATCAAAGCCCTAGGCACACCAAATCTCGCAAAAACATTAGACTTTAAAAACTCGATAACCGTTTTGGCATCGTCCGATCTTGTGGCTTTGGCTTCAACCCATTTAGAAACATAGTCAACCGCGAGTAAAATATAAACGTTGCCAAATGACACGGGAAATGGGCCCATAAAATCAATCCCCCATACGTCAAAAATTTCACAAACAAGGATTGGATTTTGGGGCATTTGGTTCTTTTGCGAAATGTTTCCCGTTCTTTGGCACCGCTCACAACTTTTGCAAAACATATAACAATCGCGTGACATGGTTAGCCAAAATAATCCACATTCAAGGACTTTTCTCAAAGTCCGGCTAGGTCCGAAGTGTCCCCCACAAGCAAATTCATGACAAAATTGCAAAATGGATTGGTGCTCTTGTTAGGGCACACATCGCCTAATGATTTGATCGGGACAATGTTTCCACAAATAAGGTTCATCCCACACATAGTATTTTGCATCACTTTTCAACTTGTCTTTTTGAGCACGTGTGAATGTGTCGGGATACCTTTTTGTGACCAAAAAGTTAACGATATCGGCATACCAAGGAATAGATTGAGTAAGGGAAAAGAGATGCTCATCCGGAAACTCGTCCCGCAATGGGAGAGGAGTTTCATTTGAAATGATCCGGCTTAGATGATCGGCAACGAGGTTCTCGCATCCACACTTGTCTCGGATTTCCAAGTCAAATTCTTGTAACAGTAGGATCCACCGGATGAGTCTCGGCTTTGCATCTTTCTTCGTCATCAAGTACTTAAGTGCTGCGTGATCCGAATACACTATGACCTTGGTACCAAGTAGGTATTGTCTAAATTTCTCCAAGGCGAACACTATGGCCAATAACTCCTTCTCCGTGGTAGAGTAGTTGCTTTGAGCATTGTCTAGTGTCCTTGATGCATAATAGATCACGTGGGAGGCCCTCCCATTCTTTTGACCCAAAACGGCGCCTATCGCATAGTTGCTTGCATCACACATGATCTCAAAGGGGAGATCCCAATTTGGTGCTTGCATGATGGGAGCGGATGTAAGCAACTCTTTGAGCTTGTCAAAAGCTTCTTTGCACGCCTCATTGAACTCGAAATCGACCTCCTTTTGCAAGAGTTGGCACATTGGTCTTGTTATCTTTGAAAAATCCTTGATGAACCTTCTGTAGAAACCTGCATGGCCCAGAAAAGAACGAACTTCCCGAACACAAGTCGGGTAAGGTAAGCTTTGAATAACATCAATTTTTGCCTTATCTACCTCAATTCCTTTTTTAGACACAATGTGACCCAAAATGAGACCTTGACTCACCATGAAATGACATTTCTCAAAATTCAAAACCAAGTTTGTTTCGATGCATCTTTTTAAAATTTTTGTGAGGTTAGTCAAACATTCTTGAAAGGAGTTTCCATAGACCGTGAAATCATCCATAAAAACCTCAATTATGTTTTCAACGTATTCCGAAAAGATACTAACCATACAACGTTGGAAAGTGGCCGGGGCGTTACACAATCCAAATGGCATTCTCCGGTAGGCAAAAGTACCAAATGGACATGTAAATGTCGTCTTTTCTTGGTCTTCCGGTGCCACCGGGATTTGGTGAAAACCGGAATACCCGTCGAGACAACAATAATGAGATTTCCCGACCAACCTTTCTAACATTTGGTCAATGAAAGGCAATGGGAAATGATCTTTTCTTGTGCTTGCATTGAGTTTGCGGTAGTCAATACATACTCTCCACCCGTTTTGCACACGAGTGGGGACCATCATACCTTTGTTGTTCTCGACCACCGTGATTCCCGTCTTCTTTGGAACAACTTGCACCGGGCTCACCCACTTGCTATCCAAGATTGGATAGATCATCCCCGCATCAAGAAGCTTTAATATCTCTTTCTTCACAACTTCCATCATTGGCGGATTTAACCTTCTTTGCGCGTCTCTACTTGGCTTGCATTCATCCTCCATTAAGATCTTGTGCATGCAAGTGGAGGGGCTCAAACCCTTGATATCCGCAATCGTCCAACCCATGGCTTCTTTATGCTCTTTCAACACCTTGAGGAGTTTCTCTTCTTCGAATTCGGTTAAATGAGTTGAAATGATAACCGAAAGGGTTTCATTCTTTCCCAAGTAAGCATACTTCAAATGTTGAGGTAAGACCTTCAATTCCAATTCGGGTGGTTGAACAAGGGATGGCGGCAATTTTGTGTGAGTTGGGGGCAATTCAATTTGCTTGACATCTAATCTTGTGAATTTTTTCATCTCCATTTTACTTACCAACTTCTCAACTTCCGGATCCAAAGAATAAAGCTTTAATTGTTCGGCTAGCTTCCCACAATCGAATCCTTTGCTCAAGATCATTTCCAACATATCACCGTTAGACAACTCAAACAATTCTTGAGTAATTGGCTCAACAACATCAACAAAGTACAAAGATGAGACGTCACTAGGATATATCATGGCATCATAAATATTAAAACTTATTGTTTCGCCATCAAACTCCATTGTCAAACTTCCAGCATACACATCGATCTTTGTCCTAGCCGTCTTCAAAAACGGTCTCCCAAGCAAGATTAGAGCCGATTTGGAGGACACTTGCTCATCTAGATCAATCACATAGAAATCCGCCGAGAAGACTAATTGGTTCACTTGCACTAGGACATCTTCTAAAACACCTCTAGGAAAGACACTCGATTTATCCGCAAGAGAGATTATGACACCGGTTTCACTTAAGGGTCCGACATTTAATGATTCATATACCGAATAGGGCATGACATTGATAGAAGCACCAAGATCAAGCATAGCACTACTAAAAGTGACATCCCCAATCTTGCAAGGAACCGTGAACATTCCGGGATCTTTGCATTTGGGTGGAAGTTTCCTTTGTAAAACCGCGGATGCGTTTTCATTCATCAAAATTTTCTCATTTCCCTTCAACTTCCTCTTGTTGGTACAAAGTTCTTTCAAGAACTTTGCATATCTCGGGATTTGCTTGATTGCGTCAAGTAGAGGGATGTTTACTTCCACCTTTCGGAAGGTGTCCAAAATCTCTTTCTCCTCCATATTCTTCTTTGAAGTTGAAAGTCGGGAGGGGAATGGTGGTTGAGTGGCTATTGGTGTTACTAGAGGGGCAGCCTTCTTTGGAACTCCGGCTTGTGCATCATTCTTGATTATAGGTACTTCAACGGGAATAACTTCTATCTCTTCCTCTTCTTCCCTCGGCTTCTTCTTTGAACTACTTTCTCCGGCTTGTTTGCCACTTCTCAATGTCACCACATTGACATTTGGGTTCTTTTTGGTTTGAGAAGGGAGTTTACCACGGGATTCCAACTTGCTTATGGATGTAACTATATCTCCCATTTGTGCTTCAAGGCTGGAGATACTAGTCCTTGTTTCTTTTTGGAATTGTTAGGTACTAGTGGCTAGAGATTTGACAATGTCTTCAAGAGACATTCCGGAGCTACTTGGTTGGGATTGAGGAGGTTGTTGATGATGATGTGGAGGGTGCGGTTTGGGTTGATAGTGTGGTTGTTGATGTTGGTAATGAGGTTGTGGTGGTGGATAGGATGGTCTAACCAATGCATTTTGAGGCAATGGTCTTGGGTTGTAGCTCATGTTTGGATTTGGCTTCCAACTTGAGTTATATGCATTTTGGCAACCGGATGGTTTGTTGTGGTAGTTTTGGAACTCTCCCGTGGCATTCACATGCTCCGCATCTTCTTGAAGGATGGGACACATATCCGTAGGATGTCCCATTGTTGCACATATTCCACAAACCATCACTTGTGGAGTTTGTCCCATGGCTAGCTTTTGGACAACAGAGGTTAGATCTTTGATTTGAGACTCGAGATTTGATGTTCCCACTTCATTGACTTTGTGTTGTGTGTCTCTTTTCATATCTTGGCGAGGGCCAAAATGTTGTGAATTCGCGGCTATGGTGTTGAAAAGTTGTCTTGTTTGTTGTGGGGTTTTACTAAAGACATCTCCACCACTTGAGGCATCAACTAGTCTTCTCTCCATTGGCAACAATCCCTCGTAGAAGTGTTGAATGAGGAGTTGTTCCGGAATTTGATGTTGTGGGCAACTATAGCACAAGTTGTTGAACCTCTCCCAATAATCATGGAAAGTCTCATTTTGACCTTGGCGGATTCCACAAATCTCATTTCGAAGACTTGAGACTCTTGAGGCGGGATAGAACTTATCAAGGAAAGCTCTTGCCATGTCGGTCCATGAGTTGATCGACCCCGGTGGAAGATAGAATAACCAATCTTTTGCTCTATCGGCCAATGAAAAGGGGAATGCCCTTAGCTTGATTTGGTCATCAGTTGACCCTTGTGGCTTCATGCTAGTGCAAATAATGTGGAACATCTTCAAGTGTTTATGAGGGTCTTCGTTCTCCAATCCATGAAAAGTTGGTAGGTGGTGGACTAAACTTGACTTCAATTCCGAACCTCCTTCCAAAACCGGGTAATTGATACCGGTTGGAGTTTGTGTAACATCGGTCTCTATCATTTGCCTCAAAGTCCTTTCGGGAACTTCTCCTCCGTCCGCCATTGCAATTGGTTCAATAATGGGTGGGTTTTGTTGTAGGGGTGGTGTTTCGGGAATTTCTTGGCGAGGGTCGGGACTAGAATCGGGTTCTATATCACTTAATGAAGCGGTTTCAACCTCCGAATCCCCGTGGGGGTTAGAAGTTTGACCACGTTCAATTCGCTTTTCCTTTGCTAAACGCCTTGCTACTTTTTCGATTTCGGGGTTGTAAATCAAGTCACCTGTACGCTGAGATCTGGGCATAGAGAAACAAATTGATTAAAAATAAACCAATCCCCGGCAACGGCGCCAAAAATTTGGTGGTTGTCGAGGCCAACACAAATAATAACCCTAAATATTACACACTAAAATAGTGTATAGTGGTAAAGGGATCGAATCCACGGAGATTGGTTCAATTTATAACTCTATGAAAAAAAATCTCTTTGTAAAAGTACTTGTAAAATGACAATAGAAATAAAATGGGGGGTTTTGGTGTTTTGAAATACTTGAAACAAACTAGAATCAACTATGATTTAAATAGACAAATGCAACAAAAATAAGAGTTTGATGTAAAATCAATAAGGGAGAGATGGTTGACTTAAAGTTTCCTCACTTTGACTTTTGATGAACATATCATTAGAATCCAATGGTGCAATACTTTGATTTAAATCCTTAATTTGGCTATAGTAATCCAAGGAGCTTGAGATTACCTAGACTTTTCTTAATTGTTGAAATGGCTAGAGAAGCTCATAACAATTTCCTTAGTCAAAGTCACTAATTCCAAATAGCATGTAATTAGTGAAAGTCAACTAGCATTAAGAACCAAAAAGTCACCAAATCCAAGAGGGGTCAAATGCTTTCACCACCATGTTGGAGGAAATGTTTTTATGATTGTGTGAAGCAAAAACAACACAAAAATCATTTGTTGCTTGCTAATTTGAGGATCCTTTACTTAATCAAGAAATTAGCCAACTAATCACCATAAACACATTTAAACTCATGAACTAAAACATACAAGTAGTGATAAGATGTTAAAACACAAAACATTCCCATAAAGATTTAAGAACATGTTCATGGATTCTTCAACATTCAACAAAAGTTCAAAGGATTAACCAAAAGTCAACCAAGATTAGTTTAGCCAAGCATGGCTAAACACAAAGAAACAAAGTTAGAGAAAATTGTACCAAACATTAAGCAAGAATCAAGAGGTAAAAATATGATGTTCTTCAAGTGTTCTTGGCCTTCAAAAGTCTTCAAAACTCCAGAGAGAATCTTCAAAAATCGGATGTCCAAGAGTCTGCAAAAGATGGGCACCAACCTTCCTCAAATAGCTCAAAAGAAGGATTTCCGATATTGCCCCTGCAGGGCCTTGCGCGACCCGCGTGCTGCTGCGCGGGTGGGTTGCGCGGGTGGTACCTGACATGGGCTCCTTTGAGATTTTGGGCCTCTAAAGCATATCCCACTAGCCCAGATCGAATCCAATCACCTCCTAGCCCATTTTCTTCAAGTTTTTCTTCATTTAAAGCCCAATTTGACCTCTCTAAATCCTCCAAAGCTCGTGAACTCGCCCGATTAATAATTTTCATACGCTTGAATGTTCCCCCGCATCTTTCAAATTTAAAGCTCAATTCTTCCAAGCCTTCAAGCAATTGACAAGTCCACCCCATGAATCACCTTCATAGCCATCAAGCATGAAATCTCCAATTCCCTTCAAACCCAATCGCCTCGCAAGAGTGTCGCCCTGCTAGTTTCCAAGAAAATCTGCAATAATGCTCAAGAAACTAGAAAGTACCCCGAAATGGTCATAAAAATAACAAAAGGGAAAATATGCATGAAAGTTAACTAAAATGCGAATGAAATGTACTAAAATAAACTATAAAAATAAGTAAATAAAATGAAGCTATCACTTATTGAGATGTCTTAATGGATAAAGTTGGAAACTTTATCCATCGAGACCGTAGGAAGGCCCAAATATGAGCTTTGGAGCTCTTGGAATTATCGGAAAACGACTTAATGTATTAAGCTGTTCAGACCTGTCTTAACAGCGTGGCCTTAGGCTGCCATGACGTGGCGACTGGGTAAGGACCCACTGTTTCATCCTTATACGCTGCCACTTCGTAGTCGATGGATGGCTAAGACGTGGCGACTCGCTTATTAGGGTTTTTGGGCTGTTGACTTGAGCGTTAACCTTGGGGGTGAACTTGTTGACTTTTTAGTCGACTTGTGAGTTTGGACTTTAGGCTGAGGTCGAGTTCCTTCTATCTTATAGGTGACTCGTGGTTTCAGTTTTGATTCCAGGAGGGAGCTATTGTATTATCTTCTTGATTTCAAGGTGAGTTTTTCTCAATGTACTCTTGGATCAAAGGCAGCAATGCCGACCCACTAGGTTGTGTTATGTATCCCTGTGTATAGGATGTTGCTATGCTGTAGTGATCTATTAGATTGGTAGATATGTATGATTACATGTGCTAGTTGGTTATTTGTTTATATTCATATGTCAATATGTTGTGATTGGGTTGAGGTGGTCATGTTTTTTTTTTGTTAAAGGCCAAGATACATGAGCGGTCCAGTTGATACTGTAGGCCCAAGGGAGCAGTCCAACTTATGTTGTAGGCTCGGGAGCGGTCCAACTTATAGTTGAAGGCTCAGGTGGCGGTCTAACCTTGTGTTATAGGCCTTTTTTGCATGCATTGTATGTGTTTTGCTGTGAGGGGTATTTTAGGGGAACTCACTAAGATTTGGCTTACAATTGTTGGTTTCCATGTTTCAGGTACATCCAATGATAGGTGCAAGGCGAAGGCATGATCTTACACATCGTCTTACTAATATATGTTTTTGAGAGATTTTGATACTTTGAATTTATTGATTTGACTTGAAGACGATGTTTTATAACTTATGGTTTTTATGGGAATGTTTTGATGAAAATGAAAAATTTTGGTATGGTTTTTGGGATGTTACAGCCATGGTCATCCCATGGTCTTTCATATAATTGCCATGGTCCTCTCATGGTCTTTCATGCTAAAGTCACAAAGACAACTAGCAACCTACACAATACAGTGAGAAGACTCACCTCACAATCACAATCGCCATCTAACGAGCTTACATAGATGGAAAGGGGGTGCTATACATCTCCTAATGAATCATACAAGCTAAACCCTTCGTCTACCTTGTAAAACTAACAATTTAACAAAAGGCCAAACATGTCAAAAGTAAACGGTCAACGGTCTCCACGTCGTGGCCAACCAATGGACACACTATGGCTATTCAACTTGCTTACGATCAAAATCCGCTACCACATCATGGCGGGCATGCCACCACGCCGTGGCAGAGTCCAAAAAAAACAGTCGTGACATTCTCCTTTGTCACGTTGTGGCTTCTACACTATGATAGCTTAATGGATTGAGTCCTTAATCCGTGAAGCCACTTGTTCACACTTTCCAGTAAGCTTCTTGAGACCCTAGTCATGCATAAAAATCCAAACTTTATGGACATGAATGACACATGCGTGTCCTTCACCCAACTATGTCAAAATGATGACAAAATGACCTAAAACTCATGTATGGCTTTCAAAACCCATTCAACTTTTAGATCCAAAAGATGTAATGACCAATGAACCAATGTGAGCCATAAAGTTGCAAACTTTATCTCTTCCAACCAACCCATACTCAAACATGAGTCAAAACATGCAATAAAACTTAGATCTATGAAGAGAGAACCAAAAAGGTGGAAATTTAATGACTTATAAAGAGTCTAGAAGGTGCACACAAGGAGTAGGACAAGTTGCTTGATGATCTAAGCACAAAAGCTCCTTCTTCCTCCTTCCAAGATCAAAAAACTACCAATAATAAGCCAAGAACTTCAAAAGGGAGGCTAGGGTTTATCAAAGGTGCTTTAGAGGTGATAGAGGCTACGGGTGAAGGAAACTCTAGCTATCACTTCCTTTAAATAAGGCTCTATGCTTGTAATTTAGAGTTTGCCAAAAAATAAGTCACCACGTCGTGTCAACCATTTTAATGAAATACACGATCCTGACATTCTGCCAAGTCGTGGTGATCCCTTAACCACATCGTGGCCATAAGAATTCTCACAACTGAAATATGAAAATCATACATGAAATCTAGGTATTACATAGAAAGAAAGGAGATGTGGATATTTAGGATCTAATATCATAATTTGTTGCTTAATTCATTGATTTCTTTGGTTTACGTCTTTTTTGTATAAAGATAAGAAAACTGCAAAAATGATCCATATGGTTTACATTGTTCCTTGACTAAGGTCCAAACAAAGTTTGCTTTTGCAAGATTGGTTCTTATTTACGCATACATATTCCCCCTCATTCATTCTCTTTATCTCTCTATCGTTTGCTTTCTCCCCTCTGGTCACCACCCCACCTCTACCATAGGATACTACCACCTACCCCAAATACCACTCGGAATCCACCGCCAACCACCCTTTCCTACAAACATGTTTTCCCAAATGAAATCAAGAAGAAGAACCTACGAACCCATTTTTATTATTATTCAGATACCATTTTTGATGCGGACATTGTTCTATGATGACTTACAGACATGAAAATTTATTTTCCTGTTTGAAAATCGCCACAAGGGTGAGAACAAAATATATATTGAACGGGATGCAATTGACATCATCAGCAGACCCTTTACAAAGTCATTTGTTTATTTTTATTTTTGTCGTATCCTCTATAGAGAATAATTCGATTTAACAAGGAAAGTAATTTTATTTTTTATATGGAAAGTAGTACTTAATCAGGTTATCTAATTCTAAAGGTTATCTAAATATATTCCCATGACACGTTGCCCAGGTCTCTCCCATTATAAATTCATTCCCTACCCTCACCTTTCCACTCCATCGTTCTCCTCTTCTCTCTTTTCAACACAAGCTCCGACAATGAAGCTCCTTCCAATGGCGATTTTCTTGCTTTTTGCTCTCTTCGTCGTCTCATCAGCTATGGACATGTCGATCATAGGCTACGACGCCACCCACATGACCACTACCGATGCATCCTCCTCGAGCTGGCGCACCGATGATGAAGTCAACGCTATGTACGAGTCCTGGCTCGTAAAGCATCGCAAATTTTACAATGCCCTTGGAGAGAAAGAGCAGAGGTTTCAGATCTTCAAAGACAACCTTAGGTACATAGAACAGCACAACTCCGGCGATCATTCCTACAAGCTTGGACTCAACAAGTTCGCAGATCTGACCACGGAAGAGTTTCGGTTAGGCTACACCGGCGCTAAGACGATCGGTTCTAGGCGGAAGTCGAACAACGTGAAGAGTGATCGTTATTCTCCCCGTTCCGGCGATGCCCTCCCTGATTTCGTTGACTGGAGGACCAAAGGTGCCGTCGCTGCCGTCAAAGATCAAGGAAGCTGCGGTGAGTTATTTTATAAAATTAGTTTTGAGCTTTATTTTACTTTTTCCCACCCTTTTAAGCATTTGCTTTATAATCAGTTAACGATGAGTATTTATAATTTTTTAGTTCATAAAAACAAAATACAAAGTGAAATTGGAACTAATTAATACTATACTTCAGCATGATTTTGATTGGTCACGTATCCAGAACTGGAAAAGTGGGTCCGTGACTATGATCGAAGATGTTTTGTCTTCTATAAGGATTTGCGAATGATAATTCAATATCCTTCTTTATTTATTTATAAATTTTTATAAATCTTCATCTCTTTGATATAAAAAGTAAACTAAAAACTATAAAAACATGAATTCCGTTAATTAATACTATGATGGATCCTGTCTGTTGAATTATAGGGAGTTGCTGGGCGTTCTCAACAATCGGATCAGTAGAAGGGATAAACCAGATCACGACTGGTAAGCTGATCACATTATCAGAGCAAGAACTGGTGGATTGTGATACATCGTACAACGAAGGATGCAATGGTGGTGATATGGATTATGCTTTTAAATTCATCATCAAGAATGGTGGAATAGACACTGACACAGACTACCCCTACACCGGCAAAGATGGAAGATGCGACAGTTCCAGGGTTCGTATCATATCTCCTTGTTTTCAATACTTCAATACTTGAATCGTAATAAATTACTGATTATATGTATTGTGTTTCTTGTTGTGCAGAAAAATTCAAAGGTTGTTTCTATTGATAGTTTTGAAGATGTTCCTGTGAACGATGAGTCAGCATTGCTAAAGGCTGCTGCAAACCAGCCTATAACTGTTGCTATTGAAGCTAGTGGCAGGGATTTCCAGTTCTACACTTCGGTAATCCTTTTATTCTTTAATCATAATCTTTGAATTTAGTTAAACAAGTTTGCAAAACAATGTCCTAATCCTTGATCCTTATGAACAATGGATATAAAGCATAACATGAATATTCTAGCTAATTGATTATATAATGCACAAATTTGAATCTTTTAATTGTTAATATTTTTGTGTCTCCATGGAATCTTGTTGGTTGAGGCCCAAAGGTTGTGGGGTGGGTGTAAATTAATCACATTATATTATTATATTTGAAGATTAGGGACCCTTTTGTCTAGTTAATGTTTAAGGGTTGAAATGCTTTTTGTTTTAAAGTCGTTCTTTCTTTATTAAATATAAAACCTGACAAACTTGAATTTTGTCAGGGTGTCTTCACCGGTCAATGTGGGACCGATTTGGACCACGCTGTGGTTGTGGTGGGATACGGAACTGAAGATGGAAAGGACTACTGGTTAGTGAGAAACTCATGGGCTGCAGATTGGGGCGAAGAAGGTTACGTAAGAATGGAAAGAAATATAAAAGAAAAAGTTGGTAAATGTGGAATAGCAATGGAAGCATCTTACCCGATTAAAAACGGTCAAAACCCACCTAACCCTGGTCCATCACCACCATCACCGGTCAAACCTGAAATCATTTGCGATCAATACGCCACTTGCCCTCAAAGCACCACGTGTTGCTGTGTCTATAACTACCATGGCGCTTGCTTTGCGTGGGGATGCTGCCCCTTGGAAGGTGCTTCTTGTTGTGATGATAATTACAGTTGCTGCCCTCATGATTATCCCGTTTGTAACTTGCGCCGTGGCACTTGCTCAAAGGTAAAAGTAGGGTTGTTTCGTCTGTTAGATGAGACTGTGTCTAGCTGAAATCTGACTAGTTTTTGAATTTTGTGTTTTGCAGAAGAAGAATAGCCCATTGGAAATCCAGGCATTGAAACGTATTCTTGCTACACCGACTAATTTGAAGAGGACCGATGCTTGAGAAGCAATTGAGATGTTGACATGATTTGTGTTATTGAAGTTTTTTATTTAACTTTAAACTATTTGATTACCATCTGATTATAAATATATAATCAAATGTTCATTTGTAAATACTGCATTGATTCATGTACTGAATTTGACAAGAGACAAATTCATGTTTTTCCTTTTATATTGCTTTCCTCCTAATAAACCGTTCATAAAGTTATACCAAATAGCAATGTGCTTTTATTAGATGTTTTTTTCCAATGAAAATTGCAAAATGGTCCCTTTGGTTTGTCTTTTTTATTTTTCCGTGTAGTGGCCAAATTATATATATATATATATATATATATATATATATATATATATATATATATATATATATATATATATATATTAAATCTAAAGGGCCTTAGCAACACTAATTTTTTGGCCTTTTGGTTTTTTGCCACAAATCTTTGGTGAACTTGACATTTTTCGTCCCTAGAGTCAAAACTTTTAGATTTTTGTGTTTTGATTAAGTTTTAGTTCCTTTAGGTTTTTGCCACAAATTTTTAGTGACTTTCACACTTTTAGTCCTTGCAGTCAAAAGTTTTACATTTTGGTATTTTTGCCACAAATCTTTAATGAATTTGATATTTTTCGTCCTTGTACTCAACACTTTTACATTTTGACAAAAAAACACAAAAAACCTCATTTTGAATTTTGCCACCATATTTTCCCGACTTTGGCAAGTTTAACATTATTACCACAACATTTTTGAATTTTTTCCACCAGTGTCTCTTCTTTTGGTTGTACATTTTTGACATCTAATTTTAAGGGTTGTCGATTTTCTCTCATATTTATGGTGATTTACAATTTCAGTATATATCTTCTAAAGTTTACATATTTTTCCCGTTACCCCAAAAGCGGCGTAACTGCAAGTTCTTTACTAGTTTAAAGTAAATGTAAAGGATCAAACCTGAAACTTTAAAACTCTCTGAGTTGACAATTTTTGCAATTTTGTCTCTTTCTATATTTCTATGTTGGTTTCATGTTGTTAAACCTTCCACCATCACGCAAAGACGGAAGTCACCTTTGAAAACGTACTACTCTTATAGCAAAATTCACAAGTCTTTAAATATCCATTGACAAAGTATCATAAATAATTCATTCCGAGATAGTGTGGTTTTCCAGATTTTGTAACCTGATCAAACTAGATTCAGACACCTCTATCCATGTTCTATTGTTCTACTAGGTCCTGAGGAATTAAATATCCTTAAAGACACAGGACGAGCCAGAAAAAAAGAATCCTTATAGTTATTATAATTTTTTTTTAAATAAAAATATATAATATAAAAATTGGGTAATGTATAGCTGCGCACTTTACCCCCCTCAACTCCCCCGTGTTTTCTACCATGTCACGTCATCTTAAATCTCATCATCAAACCTATAGTTTTAGTAAAAGATTATAATTTTGTTTGCCTTTTTGTGTGTTATTCATCAAGGCATTTTCAGTTTTCGTTGGATTTTTGGCCTTGTTGTGTGTTATTGCAAAACTTAATGATTTTATGGATTTCCGCTTTTACTCAATTGCTATTCTTTTGTTGGTTTATTCAACCGATAAATCCAAAAACCAATCGAACATAGAAGCCAAAAAAGTTGAAAAAAAAATGTATGACACCATTGCATTTCTTGAAAAATCCGTTTTAGGCAGTTTATATGCTTTGGACATGAATTCTTTTTATACATTGATGTTTCATTTTAACTCAAAGTAGAAAGAATAATTTAATATAGATTTTAAAGGAAGTAAAGTTTTCTACGTTGAGTAATAAAGTTTAATAAATTTGTCTTTATTTAACTTCCATTTCAGGAAATATGCCATAGATCTCTTATGCTCACACACACTTATTCCTGATCTTGATCCAAACAACTTTATGTAATGGTAAGTGATAAAAATAAAGTTGGATAAAAACTAGCTCATAAATAATTATGAAATGTAAAATATAATAAATAGACATGTAGAAAAATTCCGGTTGATCATTCAATATTATTTTATTAACTTTGATTGGATTGGATTTATAAATGATTAATGTATTATATGTAATTGTACTAATCAAAGTCTTAATATTATTTTATTAACTTTGATTGGATTGGATTTATAAATGATTAATGTATAGCGTGTTAGAAATTTAGTGGGTAATTTGCAAGTGCTAATGCTATAAAAGCTCTTGATTTTTCAAGAAATATCCGATTCTACCCTTTAATGTCTTTTGGATTCATTAAAGCCGAAAGTTTTGTTTAATTTTCACATTTATGACCTTCTAGCCGGTTAAGCATGCAATATCCGGTCACCTACACAGGTGTCACACCATGTGTGTGCTGTCGAGGTTATTTTTGTTGACACGATTGCTACATGTGCGTCTACCTTTTCCTTACTTTAAAAAAAAGGAGGGAAAGGGGTGTGCTGCGATTCGAACCCGCCACCATAACAACAAAGGGTATTGACGTTACCACCAAGCTACATGGCTTAGGATAGAATCAAGTATTCAACTGTCTATAGGGTCCAATGTTATGTATGATTAGCATACATGAGTGTTGCAGGGTTGGTGGAAGTTTTATAGATGAGTTGTGTGGGGTCAGCCGACTAGTTGCGTAATATCTAGCCTTCCTTTAGGAAGTGAGGATAGAGTGTATGTGTATTCTAGTGGGTATTGTTAGGGTTGTTATGATGATCCTCTAAGACAAATATGGGTAGGTGTGGAAGGTACTATGGGCTCGTACTACTGGAAGCACAAGACCCGTACACGTAGCAGGGAAGTCATAACCCCTAGGGTTTTGTTGGGAATTGGTCCCCATGATGTTATATGTGTTTTTATTTGATATCTCCCTGATTTATTTTCAGTATGTCGATTACGAGACGATTGAGGCAGGATCCAGATCAGGATCAGGAGCAGGTGGCCTAAATGGGCCAACATTGATTGAGGACCGGGTTAGGGAGACCATTTAGGAGGAGGTTGTTTTCCTCTTTCGGGGACAGTTACCAGAGATGTTTAGGTATATCAAGACCGTTATGGTGGAGTACTTTGATGAGCGATACATTGCACTTTCTAAGATTGTTGTTGCTGCTGCCGGGATTGGCATTGGGAGAGCCTTCCAGTACTAGGACTTCGACAATACTAAGCCCCCGGTATTTGATGGAGTTCATGATACAATCATAGCCATGAGGTGGATATCTGAAGTCGAGGGATGTTTCTTCACTTGCTCTTGTCCAGCTAACCAGAAGGTTAAGTACGCTCTGAACCTTCTTCGGTCCGGAGCGAAGGATTGGTGGAGACTTGTTACTAGCTTGTATTCTCCTAAGCAGAGGGCTGATGTAACTTGGGAGAAGTTCTTTGAGATGTTCCATTCTAGATATGTTCTGTTGGTCGAGCGGGAAAGGTTGGCCAATGAGTACTTGGATTTGAGACAGGGGACTGAGTTGGTGACAGAGATCACCAAGATGTTTACGGAGAGAGCCATGTTTTGCCCTGAGTTTGCTTCTTCTGAGCAAGCTCAGATAACTCGATACTTAAGCATGCTTAAGACGGACATCCAAATGTTTGTGTCCGTGCAACGCTATGGTTCTTTGGTAGCTTTGTAGGAGGCCGCTAAGTGGCGGGAGACCGAGATAGAGCTCCAAACGAGGGAGTAGAGGCAGGCCCTGGGACAGTCTCAACCTGCGTCGAACTGATTCAAGGCCCATGATGGTAGATCTGGGAGTCATAGGGGCCACACTTGCAGAAAGTGCGACAAGGTTCTTCATGGAGCTTTTCGATCTTCTTCGGGATGCCACAAATGTGGCAAGCAGGGCCACATTGCGAGGGATTGCCGACAGTAGGCTCCAGTATCTGGCATCAGGATTTGCTATCACTATGATCAGGTGGGCCACATAAAGGCCCAATTCCCCTTGCTTGCTGCAAAGCCGTCGCAGGCTCCATCACTGACAATTCTGAGGATCACGGATGGTAGCCAGGGCAGGGCGAAGCCCCCAAGGGCTTGAGGTCCCACTTTCAGCTCACGGAGGAGGAGGCCAGGGTGATACTAGACGTCTTGACCGATATATTTCTATTTATTATTTTGTTGATTATATTTTATGGTATACTCATGTATATGGTCCTGATAGGTATGTTCTTAGTGAACTCTTTGCCATCTCTTGTGTTATTTGACTCGGGCGCGAGTCAGTCCTTTGTGTCTCGATCATTCAGTAGGGAATTTGATATGCCTATTGGGGAGTTAGAGTGTTCGTTGTGCGTTTCTATCACCAACGAACATGGGGTTTCTGCATCCATTGTGTATAAGGGATGTGTATTGGAGATCTTCGAGGTGCCTTATCCGATTGATCTGATCCCTATCCCCATGGGGGATGTATGCATGATAGTGGGTATGGATTAGTTAAGCATGTTTAGTGCCATGATCGATTGTGAGGGCCAACGAGTAGTAGTTCGAACCCCAAGTGGGGGAGAACTGGTAATCTATGGAGAGCACACCAGGGTTGGTTCATGGTTTTCTTCGGCAACCAGGGCTCGATAGTATATTGAGCATGGGTGTGCGGGTTATCTGGCTTATGTGGTTGATACTTGGGTTGGGGACCAGACTTTAGTTTCAGAGGTACCAACTATCAGGGAGTTTGTCGATGTTTTCCTGGAGGAATTACCTAGTGTGCCTCCTGAGAGGCAGGTTGAGTTTAGGATTGATCTTGTGCCAAGTGTGGCTCCGATTGACAAGGTGTCGTACCGCTTGGCACTGCCTGAGATGCAAGAGCTATCCTCTCAACTTCAGGAACTGTTAGGCAAGCAGTTCATCAAACCGAGCAATTCTCCGTGGGGAGCACCGATACTGTTCATCAAGAAGAAGGATGGTTCATACCAAAGGTGTATTGATTACCAGAAGTTGAACAAGTTAACGGTGAAAAACTGTTATCCCCTTCCTCGTATTGATGACCTCTTTGATCAGTTGTAGAGTGCATCTTGGTTCTCTAAGATCGATCTGAGGTCTGGGTATCATCAGGTGAGAGTGAGAGAGGAGGACATGATAAAGACCGCATTCCGGACTCGCTATGGGCATTACGAGTTTGTGGTGGTGCCATTTGGGCTCACTAATGAGCCTATTGTGTTTATGGATTTGATGAATCGGGTGTGCAGGTTGATGCTCGACAGATCTGTCATTGTGTTTATTGATGATATCTTGGTGTATTCCAAGACCATATAACAGCATGAAGAGCACCTTCGAGAGCTTTTGGGAGTATTGAGGCGGGAACGATTATATGCCAAGTTCTCAAAGTGTGAGTTTTGGTTACGAGCGGTCCAGTTCCTAGGGAACCTCATTAACCAGGATAGGATTTTGGTTGATTTGACCAAGATCGAGGCTGTAATGCAGTGGGAGGTTCTGAAATCTCCCTCAAAGATCAGGACTTTCTTGGGTTTGACGGGATACTATCATAGATTTATTAAGGATTTCTCCAAGATTGCGGTACCCCTCACTCGTCTGACAATGAATGGAGTGGATTTCCAATGGTTGACTGGGTCGGGGGTATTCCAACCTGATGGTCGACTGGACCCATTGTATATTGGCATTCCACATAGGGTATTCCATCCCGAGGATGACTGGACCCAGAGGGTTACTGGGCCTGGGGTATTCCAACCCGATGGTTGATTGGACCCGACATGCTATTGTATATGTTATCTGTTTATGTGTTGGTACTTTTGGGGAAACTCACTAAGCTTTGGCTTACGGTTTTTAGTTATTGTTTTAGGTACTTCTGATGATCGCAGGAGGGCGAAGGTGTAACCGTACACATCCTCTATTTTATATACTTTTGATCTATGAGATACTCTGATATGGAACAACACTTTGAAAACAATTAATTTTGTAAACATTCTATGATATGGGGTTGTTTTAAAAAGTTTAAATTTGTTGTGATTTTTGTAACATTCGAAATGCAGGTATTTACCCTTTAACCCTTGGAATGAAATTATTTTAGCAAAGGAGGTCCCTACGTACGTTGGGCGTACCTAGCGGACTAGGATGGCATGGACGCAGACTTGCACCACGTACGTGGGGCATACGTGGATTAAGTCAAAACCCTAATTTGTGGACCATGATCCACTATTTAAGCACTCTTATGTCATTTGGACAAAACCCTTGATGGGTTTTGGTCATAAGACATCCTATGTGCTCATACAAACCCTAATGCTTGGATCTAAGTTTCTCTATTGTACATGCTTTGAATCCAAGACTATAAACCCTAATTCTAGCATATGGAAATCAATATTAAGATATAATTAGGTTTAAGATATTACCTTGATTGTTATGTAGCAATAACAATCCCAATTCCTCCATTGAATTGACTTTGGAAGGCTTAGAGTCACAAGTGTCACTCCTCTAATGGTTCACAAACACCATAAGCAAGAGGATGAAGAGGAGAGAGGATGGAGGCTGCCAAAACCATGTGAAAACCCTAGAAGGTTGCTTGTCCACGTTTTTGAGCCTTAAGGGTTCTATATATAGTGAGACTATTAGGGTTATCTAACAAGGAAACCCTAATTTGGTTGCTTAAGCCCTAAGCAACCCATAGACTCCTTTAATCAACCCCATGGACGATTTCCTTATGGGTTTCCCCATAGAATTCTTCCACCTCTTGATTCAAGGCAATCCATGGCCCAAATTGCAATTATCTTATAATTACAATTCCAGTCCCTTAAGTTTAATTAATCTCTTTTAGTCACAAAACTATTTACCAATTAATTATTGACTAATATTAATTAAACAATATGATTTCTCCTTTAATATATTATTCTCATAATATATTAATAAATCATATTTAATCATTTTTCTCCATAATTCATCCTATCAAGTTGCTTCGGTGAAGGCAACCCAAAAGGACCATGCACCATCGGGTCAAGTACATACCAAAATAGTTATGGACTTAGACACTAATCCAACAACCCTAAACGACCTTGGTTGCCTCTTTTTGTCCCTAAACCCTTGTTTGCAAGAGAGTGTGATTCTTGAGCTTAAAAGTGACTTTAGTGGATTTGCAAGAAGGAGAAGGTGGTGATCAAGTCTTGGTTGTTATTGAGCTTCTAGATCTTGCATCTAGTTCATCTTGGGGAACCTTTGGAGGTAAAAAGTTTGTACGTTGCTATTTCTTTTGCTAGTCTGACTTAGGGTTTGGTATTGAGTTCATTTTGGTCCATGGACCCTCTCTTGTGAGTTTGAGCAACTCCATAGGTTAGAAATGTTAGATCTTAGCTCCTTGGGCATGCTAGAAGCATAAAAATGCTAACTTGATAGTTGTTATGGGACCATGCATGAGTTTAAGGTCTTAAAAGGGGTCTTAATGGGAAAATTGAGGTGTTGGGTTCCCATGTGGCATGCAAGGGCATAAAGTTTCCAACTTTATGCCCTAGGACCTCTTAATCGATTCAGGTCTGGAATTAGACATTGAGACTTTGTGTATTAAGAACTTAATGGCTTTTTGTGCATGAACTGTTTGTGCGTTAGGCGTATTGTTATGTACGCTACGCATACCACCCAAGGACCTAGTATGCTAAGCGTACTAAATATGTATGATGGACGTATGTTTCCAGTGAATTTTAGGCTTCCAATGGGCTTTTGTGCCATTTAGGCCCTATGTATCCTTGGGCCTGGATTTAGTAGAGTAGTGGGCCTTTGATATTGTCATTGGACTTTAGGTGGTATGGTTCATTGGTTTGGGCCTTTTGGGCCTTGTGGCCCATTATTGTTTTAGACCTTGTATGTTAGGCCTATTATTGAAGGAAAGACTTTTGCGCCTTATTGGAGGATTTTGGACTTAGGACTTTGGGCCTATGTCTTGGGTTCGTGATTTAATTCTAATTTGGATAAATCCTGTTTACTCGGTGTGAGTCTTCTCACTATGTCAATGGTTCGAAAGCACCAATGTCGACCCATTATCTGATATGTAGATTATTAATTGTTATGCATAAACTGTATGAAGACCTCGGGGGTAGTCAGTGGCGGTTATGTGAAGAAAATGGGAGTAGCCCATGACACCTGGATATTAGACCCTAGGGTTAGCCCATGACATTTCAGGTAAAGTCCATATGGGTAGTCCATGGCACTTGGATCAGACCATGGGGGTAGCCCATGGCATTCCAAGTACAGAATATGGAGTAGCCCATGGCAGCTTTTTGTATGTTGCATGGTATTTTGTGGTTGTATATTATGTGATATTTTAGGAACTTACTACGCTCTTGCTTACAGTTTATTTGGGTGTTTTCAAGTACTTCCAATACTGAGGGGAAGGGCTCAACTTGATGGCGCATCATCCATTCTCCAACACATTCCACATTTATCTATTTTGCTACTCTGATATTTGATACGATATGATGTAATGGATTTTTGGGGAAAAAATTATGATTGTATTTCTATTTTCAAAAATGAAATTTTTTATCTGGTTTTTAGGCTATTACAATTTTTATGGATGTTAAATTTGTGGTTTTTAGTTATTTTTCAGGTACTTCTGACGAACGCGTGAAGCCAAAGGCGTGACTGTACACATCCTCTGTTTTATGTACTTTTGATCTATGGGATACTCTGATATGGAACAACGCTTTGAAAACAATGATTTTGTAAACATTCTATGATTTAGGGTTGTTTTAAAAAAGTTTAAATTTGTTTTGATTTCTATGATTTGGGGTTGTTTTAAAAAGTTTAAATTTGTTGTGATTTCCGGTGGGGCCCTGAGCAGCAGTCGACATTCGAGACTCTTCGACGGAGGTTATGTGAGGCCCCGGTATTGACCCTTCCAGAGGGATTGGAGGATTTTGTGGTATTATGTGAATTATCCATCACTATTTTGGGGACGGTCCTTATGCAAAGGGGGTGAATGATTGCTTATGCTTTGTGGCAGCTGAAGCCGCATGAAACATGATATCCTAATCATGACATGGAGTTGGGGGTAGTGGTGTTTTCCCTCAAGATTTGGAGGCATTATCTTTATGGGGTCCATTGTAATATCTACACGGATCACAAGAGTTTAAGATATCTTATGGATTAGCCGAACCTGAACATGAGGTAGCACAGGTGGCTGGACGTGGTCAAAGATTATGATTGCGAGATCCATTACCATCCGGGTAAAGCGAATGTGGTAGCGGATGCTTTGAGCCGCAAGTCTGCTGGGTCTTTGGTTAGGGAGGTATGTATGAGGATATCCGTTGATTCTCCGCTTTTGGGATTGATCAGAGAGGCACATGCAGAGGGAGTTCGGAAGGAGAATTGGAAACGGGAGAAGGTCAAGTGCGAGATCGACAGGTTTGTCACCGGTAGTCGAGGGCTGTTGACTCGATGCAATGGAGTTTAGGTCCTAGTTTCTGGAGGGATCAGAAAAATTGTGCTGGAGGAGGCCGATAAGTCTCGTTTTTCTATACACCCAGGAACCACCAAGATGTATCGGGATTTGAGATTAAGCTACTGGAGGTCATGTATGAAGAGGGAGATAGCATGGTCTGTCGAGAGGTGATTGACCTGTAGGATGGTCAAGGCCGAGCATCAGAGGCCACATGGCAGGCTGCAACCTTTGGAGGTTCTCATGTGGAAGTGGGAACAAATCACCATGGATTTTATCTCCAAGTTACCGAAGACGGCCAAGGGTTTTGATGCTATTTGGGTCATCGTGGATCGATTGACCAAGAGTGCCCGCTTTTTGGCTATCCGTGAGAACTCTTTGGTTGAAAAGTTGACCGATGTGTATATGTCCGGGAAATTCCTGCTCATCATGAGGTTCCGGTCTCCATTGTTTTGGACCGAGATGTTCGGTTCACTTCTCGATTCTGGCAGATGTTCCACGAGGAACTAGGCACGAGATTACATTTCAACACCGCTTATCATTCGCAGACCAATGGTCAGAGCGAGAGGACCATCCAGACCCATGAGGATATGTTGCAGGTCTACGTCATTGATTTCGGTGGGAGTTGGGATTCCTACCTATCTCTTGTGGGGTTTTCCTAAAACAACAGTTATCACTCCAACATTGGTGCCCCACCTTTTGAGCCATTGTATGGTCGGAGATGTTGTACCCCAATATGTTGGGGAAAGGTTGGTCATCAAGTAATAGGAAGGACCGCAGTAGTCCTTCAGACCATGGAGCTTAATCAACAGATCAGGCAGAGACTGCAGACAACACATAGTCGGTAGAAGAGCTATGTTGACCGGCACCAATCTGAGTTGGAGTTTTTAGGTTGGTGATATGGTATTACTGAAGGTCTCACCTTGGAAGGGTGTGATACGCTTCAGGAAGAGGGGGAAGTTGGGTCCTCGGTATATTGGACCTTTCCGTGTGATCGCCAGGGTAGGTAGGGTGGCTTATCGGTTAGATATACAGAGCAAGCTCAGTCAGATCCACAAAACTTTCCATGTCTCTCAGTTGCGGAAGTGTGTGTTGGACAGTGAGGTAGTAGTTTCGTTGGAGGATATTCAGGTCGATGAGTGACTGACTATATTGAGAGGCCGATGGCTATTCCAGAAAGAAAAATGATGGTTTTGTGCAACAAGGAGATACCTTTGGTAAATGTTCAGTGGTAGCATCGGAAAGGCTCCAAGTGGACCTGGGAGCCGGAGGCTGAGATGCGGGAGCATTATCCTGAGTCATTCATCGCAGCCGACTTCAAGGACGAATTCACTACTAGAAAAACAGCCTTTTACGATGCTCATTGCGTGTCGTAAAAGGCTCAGACGACGCGCAAATGCGCGTCAAGGAAGGCCCTGTCATAAAGAGAGACGACGCTCATTTACGACACGCAATTACGAAGCGCGTTTACGACAAGCAATGCGTATCAAGGAAGGCCCTGTCATAAAGGAAGACGACACGCATTCGCGTGTCGTAACCTTACGACGCGCGTGTTAATGACACGCAATGCGTATCAAGAAAGCCCCTGTCAAGAAAGGCCATGTCATAAATGAAGATGACACACATTTTTACATATCATAATTTTAAATGTTTAAAAAAATATTATTTATAGGTTTACTTATTTTCAAATTAAAATTGTATTTTATGTTTCATAATAGAAATTAAAATATAATATACAAAAAATAGAATCCATTGCATAAATTTAATGTCATACAAATAATCGTTCCATGGAAAGATAAAACAAATCAATAGAAGTTGTAACAAAAATTTACAAATGAATTAGATACAAAAAATACAATCCATTGCCCCTTTGCTTATTCAAGATCAAACTACAAGTAACTAACTAATTTGTACAAATTCACCCTTGTTTCTAATCATTTTCTTAAATACTTTACAAACATAATTCATCCATATATAGTACCTGAACTATAGTTGCAGCTAGCCTTGTTTCTTCATCTTCTGAGCTCATCTCTTGAAACCATTGCTCTAAGCCTAGTCTGAATAGATACAACAGCTCCTTGTCAATTATGTGAAAAATACAATCGGAGAGTGGCCTACTTTCATAATAGCAACAACTAACAAAGCAAGAATGAAAGAGAAGGCAATACTCACAACAATAGTTGCAGAGAATGCATCTAGGTCCTACAAGATCATACAAATCACTATTTAAATACACACTACATATAAAGGTTTCAATATCCTGATTGCATGTACTTAATATACAAAGACTCCAACAATAAATAGATATGATATGTTACCTTGAGACACCTTTGAAGGGGATCCAAAAGATAATCTGTAGTCTTATCAACTTATTGTTATGCTTCTGTATTGTTTGGCTTAACAGCAAAGGAGTCAAATTGCCAGAAGCTTTTCCCGTCCATGGGTCCTAGATTTGGATTTCTCCATACTTGCTTCCACTTACTAGATGTTTGCCATCTGGTGACCATGCAACAAAGAGAACCCAATTCTTGTGCCCTAAATAGATATGTAAAAATATAACAATTTGTTTGGCTTTTGTGATTATGAAGTTATGATAAACCTACACAAACACAATAAATGAGTAAATTACACTTTTGGTCCCTAAGTATAGCTGTTTTTTGCAATTTTGGTCACAAAAAGATTTCTTTTGCAAATTTGGTCCTTAATTTTGAAGTTTCCTAACGACTTTGGTCTCAGTGTCGTATAAGTATACCATAGGGACCAAATATATAATTTTCTCTTATAGGGAAGTTCCCTTTCCAAAAAAAAAAGTATAGCATTTTATGTGCGTTTGATTTCTTTTCTTAAATTTATAATAATTATAGAGTAAATAAATTTATATTAATATATTAACAAATGATACAATTTACAATATACACCAAAAATATTATAAATTTAAAAAGAGTATTATGCACGTGTAAAATGTTATAAACCTTAATTTACAAACATATGAGAATTACAAATCTGGCCCCTATTGTATACTGTTCTATCAGTTTTGGTCATTTGTTTAGGCTGTTAAACTTAGAGATGTTGAAGTTCACAGTTTTCTGTTCTATGAGATGTTGACAGGTACACCAACACAGATGCTAAACCAACTAAAAGGGCCTAGTAAAAAAATTGTAAATGTTTGTTTTGAAATTAAAAAAAGTAAAACAAATAAATAATTACATACCTGTAAGTCTAAATACCTACTAACTCCTCCTATTACTTAGTTATCTTTGGTTTATGAGATAAAGCCAATACTTAGTTATCTTTGGTATGCATGTCTAAATACCTACTAACTCCTCCTATTACAACACTTACACTTCCACTCATAGATCTGAAAAAAAAATCAGATGATGTCATCAAATGATGATCTTTATCTAATGATGATAACTTACACTAGAAATGTATTGTCAGAAATCTCTGTAAAAATTGACAAAAACCAACATGACCTACAAACACAAAATTTGAAGAAATGAAATAATAACAATGTATTGGGGTGTATTTGATGGGGATAAAAGGAACGCATTGAGGTGGAATTCATCTTCAAAAGATAGCCACCAGTTTTATCAGCAAAGTGTTGAAAACGTATCTGCAATACAAAATCATTAACAAACATAATTACCCCTGATTAAGAAAAAACTAAGTAACCGACCTCGATAGGGTTGTGAACTCCAGGGGGACCCGGAACCGAAGCTTGTCCACTGTTTGCCACATTCATATCAACACCACTTGGATATCCGATTTAAAATAAAATATAGATATTAATGTATAACAAAGTACAGAAATATGAGAAATGACTAAAATACCCTGATGCGTGTGAAGGAACTGGATAAGCATGGGTTGCATATTCCATTGGAGGGGCATGGCAAGTATGAGGTTGATACTCTCTTGGAGGAGGAGGAGGAGAAAGATAACTAGGAGGAGGATGTTGATGTTGATGTTGATGTGGATTACATTCGCGCTTCATAAAAACATAAATAAATATTTAGTTATTAAATTAATAAATTCCCATTTCCTGATTTTAAATTTTACCTTAAAAGGTTCATAACGACCACCTCGTGGGACCACCTCTGTTCCAGGTTTTGTATCTCTAAGATATCTTGCCCTAAATCTTGATGCAATCTCAGCCAAAGCTTCTTTTGCAACACCGTAACTCCCAGGCACCAACAAGGGTATTTTTGGAAATTGTAAAAGATCAAAAAGGGTATTTCAGGAAAGTGAAAAAACCAAAAGGGTATGTCTGGAAATTGAGATACCTGAACAAGCTCTTCATTTTCAGCAGCACACTTGCAAAAATTTTAAACTGTTAAAACCCATCTTAGAAGGACTAAAGGTTAGAACGGAGAAGTAATGAAGCTATAAGTTGAGAAAAGAGTAATCACATCAAGGTCTCTAAAACATACCTGCTGTTCAAAACAGATTTACTCCAAAATCTAAAATAGAAACATAGCTTTAACTAAATTTTATAGGAAACTATGATTGTTCAGGATTCCAGAACTATAAATAACTCCTTCTAACTCCAAAGGATGAATTAAATATGAATTTTACAAAAAGGCGTATCACTTCTGTCTCCATCAAGACAGTTAAGTGAGGTTGGCCAATTCTACCCAACTTGTGAGTAAAATTCGTCCAAACCAAAATTCAGAGAAGTAAAGGACATACAAATGAAAGTCTCAGAGTTAGTATTGAATGAAAAGAATTTCCCAAGCTTTGGATATAAAATTCATATTGTGGACAATCACAGCACTAGTAAAAGCTGGTGATTGCCCACTGATCTGGAGTGTGGATCCATTCTAAACAATTTATAATTGGAAATAACACCTCATCTGCTCCATATATTAAATTCATAATACCAGGAACATATAGAAACTTGGAATCACTCTGGATCCTTTTCCAAGACTTACAAATGATGAAAACAAAATGACATATCAGAACAGACCCGGATCAGACCTAACAGCAAAGATGCCATTCTTGCCCATAGATAAAGTCCTTATCAATGAGGTTGGCCTGCTTAAGAAAGTTAGCCAACTCAATTTTTAAACTTTGGGCACTAGTTTGGGGTCCGTTTGAGTTCTATTGCTCAAGGTATGATTTTTACAAAATGACTATAGATCTGATGGAAAACAGAATCGTAGCCACCCGTGATTCCTTTTTGGCTTATCCATCCTTCTCCATTGTTAAAAAAAAGTTCTACAAAGAACTGATACAGATACAAGACATGAAATCTAAGTAAACCATTGAGATGAACATGTAATCAACATTTCATAGATGTAAACATGATATCCCATGCCTCTAACATGGAACATGATATACACATATCAAAACTTTTAATTGAATTTACAAATACATACACTAGCCAAAAATCAAGGGATATCAAGTACCTTAGTTGATGACTTGAGTAGTGAACTACAATCATTTTCTGTGCAATCCATCATATAGATCATTGGAAATGGGTAAAACAAGAATAAAAACCAATGAGTGGACAGAAAAAAAAGTAAAAAGGTAAAAGGAGCTAAACAGAAAGTTATACCAAATGAAAATACAAATGCCATCTACGTTTTACCATTCCTTGAATGTATGATATACCTAGCAAACCACAAGTTCTTCCAGCTTATCATCATCAGGTTGAACATTTGTTACTGGCATTGTGATATCAATATCATCAGAGAGTAGCTGGAAGCGTAAATCTTTAGCAAGTGAAAGAGGACATTTTGGGACCAAACTAAAAAAACTAACTGCACTCAGGGCCAGAAGTGTAGTTTACTATATCTTCTTTATAAACCATCATCCGAAAAAACTATTAAAATTAATAGTACAAAACAATTAAGAAAAATGTATAATTAAGTTGGATGCCATGTTGGCATGGAAAACTGTTTAACCCGCTATAACAAGTTGGGTTACCATGACCCATTTTAGTCCAATAAATCAACTATACAAATCAGTACCTACCTGGTGTGATCATGACCCATTTTAGTCCAACAAATTAGGAAAAAGAATCCATACAGGCTTGCCCTGTATGGATTCGAGTGCAAGGTGTGATTAGGTACCATATCACTTGGTCTTGTGTACATCAGGGAATGTTATAAGGTATGAATTAGGTAAGATTCTTCTTTTAAGCATTTATTCGAACACTTGGAGTGCATAGCTCATCTCCTTCATTTTCTGCGAGTTCCCAGAATCTAGGGTTTAATATTTTATTCTCAAAACATATGTTCAATATTATCAATACAAGCAGAAAGTAAAGAGACCACAAGAACATAGAAAAATACCTACTTATTTTTTTTGAAAGAGCAAAGGACCGAGAATTTAATCTCGGGACGGAATCCTATGTCTCGGGACGGAATCCATCAAGAACATCTGTGAATTTCGACACATAAATGTACCTATACAAAATTTTGAAAGGTAAGGATGATGCCGATGCACTGGCTGTGAACATACGCGAGCAATAGAAACGGGCAAATGAAGGCTGAGAAATTAGGTCTAGCCAATGTTTGCAAACATATTTGAACCTAAAAATTGATTTCAAGGGAATCTTGTGAGGATTTCGAGAAGGAGAGACTCAGTGAGGTTTTGAATATCGTATGAGAACGTATGAGCAAGGAGAACAAGCCCTAGAAATGATGATTCGGAAAGAGGGTTTACTTGTGTTGAATCGATTGGTGTGATTACCTGAGATTGAGAGTGTTTTCTCTTTCTTGAATAGGTGATGATCTGATGACGGTGGCTTGGAAATGAGTTCTGATCACCATCATCGTTGATGTGATTATCAATTTGATTGATTGAATTGTTGGGTTCCATTTAGCGGTGGTTTGAGGTTGGAAATGGAAATGGAAAGAGCGCCACCAAGGAGATTGAGGAGCGGAAGAAGAGAGAATCAGAGATGTTCGAAGTGTGGATTGAGTTTTTAGTGTTCAATTTCAACTCAATTAGTAAAGAGTCCAAAACAATTACACCTCCCTGTACCTCACTCAATAATCGAAACCATAGAAATTCTTGAGTTTTGTATGAACTTTTCTCACGAATGATGTTCACGTCGCCGGCTCCAAAGCGCCATAATCATGTCGAGATCCAGAATTGTATACGTTTGTTGTTTACAAATCTGTTGTTGAACCTTGAAGAATCGACCTAGGTATTTCCACCGCTTAAGATAAAGATGAAGGCCCTAGGGCTTTTTCTTGCTATGTAGAAGAGGCGGGGGGATTAATTTTTAGGATCCAATAGGCGGGGGTAATTTTCTTCGATTTCATTTCCCGCCTAAAACACATGTTTCACTTATAAATTATAAAGCGACACATTTACATGATGCACATTTTATTAAAGGCGCCCTCCACATTTCTTTTTTTTCTTTTCTGACACTAATTTTAGGGCGTGCACAAATGCGTGCCCTCTATCCTTTAGATTTTACAAAACTGACATTATTTTTTAGGGCACGCACAAATGCGCGTCCTGTATCAGCGAGTGTCATTATTTGCGCGTCATTAAAGGGTTGTTTTCTTGTAGTGATTCTAGTTCAAGTGGGGCAGAATTTTAACATCCCAATGATGAGGTACTTCTAATTTTGACCCTATAATTGAATTATATTGCATTTTGGTTCCTAATTTCAATAAAGAATGCATAAAGGGACCATAGTGGCATTTTGGTAAATTGGGACTTTGAGGAGTATGATGTGCGTATGTGTGTATGTTGAGCGTACTAGGACACACTTTAGTATGTTAGGCATACACCTTGTACGCAAGGCGTACATGGAAAGCATGCAAACCCTAATTTTTAGGGTTTTGGCTCATATTTAAGCATCCTTACGGCCTCATATCTTCTTCTTACCCAACCTCCTTCTGTGACATCGACCCTCAAGCAACCCTAAGAGAAAGAGAGCAACTTTGGAGCCTTTAAGAGGGTTTTGAAGTGGTTTTGAAGAAAGAAGAATGTGGTGAGAAGATCTTAGAGTTGAGAGAACCTTGGATCTTCGATTTCTACTTTGTTTGTAACCTCTAGAAGGTATAAAGCTTGCAACTTTACCACTCCATCTTGTAGATCTAGGTTTTTGCTCTTTTAAGTCACTTTTGGTCCCAAAATGGTGATTCTTGAGCATGGCCTGTTCTTGACCGATTAAGCCATTCTTTCAGACCTTAGGAAGCGTCTTGAGCCATAAAAATGAGGTATTAGTGGTGGGTTTTACTCCATGCACTCATTAGAAGGTCTTAATATATTAAGACCTTGAGTTAAGCACTTAATGGACATGCAAAGTCATATACTTGGAAACTTTATGACTCTTGAGGATGATTTAGCCTTGGATCTGAATTGGGACATAAGAGCTTAAGGAATTAAACTCTTAATGGAGTTTAAAGAAATCTGGGAGTATACCCTACGTAACCTGAGTATGCAGTGCATACGTGGTCAACTTCCCTGATGGTGGTCAAAGCTTAAGTACGCCCCGCGTACATGTTTTGTGTCGAATTGGTTAAGTTGACTCGAATGGGTTGATTCAGTTGACTTATGGATTTTGACCAGTTTGACTTTGACTTTGACCAAGTTTGACAAAGGAGTATTTTGGGTAATTTGAATGGTATTTGAGAAACTGGTCATTTGGGTGGATAGCTGACGGTTAGAGTTGAGATTCGGAGTCGAGACCTCATCAAATTTTGTCTAGACTTTGAGGTGATTTTTTCCTCACTGCACTTACGGGTCGATGACACCAAGGCCGACCCATTGGATTAGATATACTATTATGTGATAGTATGTTATCGGGGTTGTAGTGATATGTTAGATCAATATCCTGGTATATAGGATGATGTTATGCTTAGTGATATGTAGATCTGCCTGATTGTCTGTTGACTAGTTATATGTTTGTCTATTAAATGTGCACATATTTTGGTTGATGGTTGAGGCTTTACTGCTATGTGTGTGGGCCAACAGACCGAGGGCATTCCAACCCGACGGTTGATTAGGCCCGAGGGTATTCCATCCCGAGGATGACTGGACCCATTGTATATTGACATTCCAACCTTATGGTTGACTGGGCCAAGGGTATGCCAACCTGATGGTTAACTGGACCCATTGTATATTGGCATTCCACTTAGGGTATTCCATCGTGAGGATGACTGGACACGGAGGGTGACTGGGCCTGTGGTATTCCAACCCGATGGTTGATTGGACCTGACATGTTGTTATATATGTTATCTGTTTATGTGTTGGTTCTTTGGGGAAACTCACTAAGCTTTGGCTTTTAGTTTTTAATTATTATTTCAGGTACTTCTGATGATTGCGAGAAGGTGAAGGCATGACCGTACACATCCTCTGTTTTATGTACATTTGATGTATGGGATACTCTGGTATGGAACAACACTTTGAAAACAATGATTTTGTAAACATTCTATGATTTGCGGTTGTTTTAAAAGTTTAAATTTGATGTGATTTTTATGAAGTTACAAAAGGAATACTTGATACCATCCCTAAAGCATCAATTATATCTTTGAGCTCCTAGAATTGGCTATTGATAAGATGGCACCCCTTTGTATGCTGTTAGGGGAAGTAGCATGTTACTATACACCAACTACTGTCTACGTCAATCCGTAGTGATTCTTTTCCAAGTGGGAGATTGTTATATATATATATATATATATATATATATATATATATATATATATATATGCTCAAGAGACGTTATTAAATGATATTTTCTAATAACATATGATGATATAGGGTCACACCTTTATCAGGTTGACACATATTTAATATTTTTTATTATGATGATTATTAATAAATATAACCAACTCATATGATATGATTTAATAATTCATGTACAAGTTTTTCGTCATTTTGGTTACCTCCTAACTTTTCTATTTACATGAATAAACTAGTTGTTGAATTTAGTCAACTCTCTCTCTCTCTCTCTCTCTCTCTCTCTCTCTCTTATTTCTCTCGCTAAAACTATAGGTAATGGAGAAGTGGGTGAAGCTTGCTTGGAAGTTTCACTCTTACAGATACAATGCTTTAAATATCCCATACCTTTAAGCTTTGTTATGGTGTGGGTCTTGGATATGATGTGTGGGTATAAAAGAGAGAATAAGGCTTTCATTTGATTTTGATCCTTGCTCTTTTTCTTCTCCATAACCGAGAGCATCTCCTCTCTGTAGCGTCCCAAAAATGCATGACTAAATATTTCATTTTAAACCATTAAATAAAACCATATTATCAAACTATTCCATCAAAACATGAGTCAAAGTATTTCAAAACATTATCATCAGAGTTTACAAATCAAAACATCAGAGTAAACATCCCATGTTAAAAATCATGGTGTGTGCAATGTAGTCATCCTGAGCTCTTCTCTTTGCAACTGGAAGTACCTGAAACCAAAACTGAAAACCATAAGCATGAAGCTTAGTGAGTTCCCCATACTACCACATACCATACACATAATCACATATAATGTGCCCCTACCCCTTAATCGGGCCCCGCCCGGCATCGGACAATGTCCGGCATCAGGCCCCGCTTGATATACATATCTGTTTCTCCTAGACCTCGCCCGTTGTACACATACAAACAATATCATATAATCATGCTAGCATATAAAGAATCATACACAGTACTATATGTTCTAGTCCGAAGGCCTCGCCTATCATGGGCCCCACCCCTACTCTGCTACTAATGAGATATGGAACCCCATCCATACTCAGCTAGTGATGAGATACGGGACCCCGCCCACACTCACCTCCCTACCATGCATATACAAGTATCACAAAGACAACATGTAACGCCCCGATTATGGTATGTTATTTAATATTATTATTTATTCAAGTTTCAAGAGGGACTCAACGAGTCAGTAGCCCGACTCGTCGAGTAGAGACGGGATTTCGAGCACGTTTGAGTTGGCGACTCGGCGAGTCCATATCCTGGACTCGGCGAGTCCTTCAGTCTGAATGAAACACTAAATCCCCGGGTTTTGCACCCTATTTAAGCCATGTTATGAGCCCCAACCTCGTCCCATTCACCCTCAGAGCATCATTTAGCAACCCTAACCTTTCCTTGAGCATTTTGAGCATTTATTGTTTGAATCTTGAAGTTTTGGAAAAGAAGAAGTAGCTAGATCCAAGGGAGTAGAAGAAGGTCCAAGATCTTGCATCTATTGCAAAGTTATTGAGGTAAAAACCGGATCCCCTCTGTTGCTATGATTGATTTTTCCTTGTTGAAATACATTTAGACCATTTTATGCATTCCTTATCTTATTTATGGTAGAGAAATCACATTGGGGTGATTGGACTCCGGGTCTAGCCATGTTTCAGTTCCAAAGTAGTGGATCTAACACCTTTATGGAGCCTTCTTGCTTGAAAGCCCTAGATTTATTCATTTAAGTGTCTTTTTAGCCTTTAAATCCATTTACATGCATTTGTACACGTAAAGTTGGAAACTTTACGTGGTAGCTAAGCTTTATGAACCCAGATCTATAAGTTGTATGCATTAGATTTGAGCAGAATCTTCGGAGTAGTGTTACATGCAACCGACTCGGCGAGTTGTTCTTCAGACTTGGCGAGTCGGGTCGCGAGTCCCTGAGTTCTTCCCTTTTACGTGTTATGCCGAGTGGAATTAGTGAATTATGGGAAGACTCAGTGAGACGAAGATCGGACTCATTCATGTAGGTACTCGACGAGTCCAAGGCAATTTTCATACCTCAAGAACAGACTCGACGAGTTGTTCATATAACTCGGCGAGTCACAGCCAGAGTGTCATGTGTTGAAGGAGGACTCGACGAGTTGTTCATACAACTCGGCGAGTCGGATGTAGATTGACTGAGTGTTAGTATCGAAGAGGAACTCGTCGAGTCTATGCCAAACTCGACGAGTAGTAGCGAGCAGAAGCAAGAAGGTGAGAGTAAGGACTCGACGAGTTGGTGACCCAACTCGACGAGTCAGGTCAACTGTATGTTGACTTTGACCAATAGGTTGACTGTGACCAGGGGTAAAATAGTCATTTTATTCTTAGTATAGTTATCAATATTTGATTGAGTGTACTTATGGAAATTCCAGCCGGGGTGAAACCGGAGCAGCAGACAGATTCCAGAGCAATTCATTCAGCAGCTAGTCTACGAGGTGAGTTTCCTTCCAGTAGGAATGGGTCTAAGGCCACAATGTCGGCCCGATTAGCTAGCAGTAGTTTCCAAAATTCGGTCCGATGCAGCAGATAGTGTGTTTGACGCCTTCGTGGCTCAGACAGGATTTATGTGTTATGTGTTCCAGGCTACGGCCTGATGCAGTATGCAGTATATGTGTTTATGCTAGATGACATGTGTTATGCTAATTGATATGTGTTTATGCTATGCTATGATCCGTTAGTTCCGGACTTCGGTCCGATGCAGTCAGTTCCGGACTTCGGTCTGATGCAGCTAGTTCCGGACACCGGTCCGATTCAGGGGACAAGGTCCCAGTCAGTTCCGGACTTCGGTCCGATGCAGTTTCCTGACTTCGGTACGATGCAGTAGGTAAGGCCCAGTATGCGATTTATATGTATTGTATGGTATGTGGTAGTTTGGGGGAGCTCACTAAGCTTCGTGCTTACAGTTTCAGTTTTGGTTTCAGGTACTTCCGCAAGTAAAGTGAAGAGCTCGGGTTGATGGCATCGCACACACCATAGTTTCAGTATTTGTCCTGGGAGTTGGTTTTGATTCATAGTCTGATTTGATACAGTTGTTTCACGACATTTTATCATGATTTGAGATATTTGACGTATGGTTTTATGATATGACGTTCAGTATATGATTTTTATTATTATTAAAACAAAAAAATTTGGGTCGTATTTTTGGATGTTACACAACAAGTATAACTAAACATGCACATAGTCATCGGGTACCACCCGACATTGAATCGTAGTCCGGAATCATACATATAAATATTCCTTAGGCCCCGCCCGACATCGAACCGTAATCCGGAAAGCATATAGACATTCCTCGGGCATCGCCTGACGTCGAACCATAATCCGAAAACATACAAATACAGACACATGCAAGAATCACGAAGACATCAAGCATACAAACATTCCTCAGGCATCGCCCGACATCGGATCATAATTCAGAAACACATAACATAAATATTAGCCGGCATTGGTGCCTTCGACCCGTTCAAACAGGAGGAAAGTCACTTCACAAAGCTGGATCTCAAGGATAATCCTCTGGCTGCTAGCTGGTAGATCCGCAAACTGGTGATCTCTCGACTCCCTAAGCTACTAATTATCACATAAACTAGTTAAGTTCGAGATTCTCATAACTTAACCACAAGTCCTCACTGAGTTAAAAGACCATTCTTCACCTCACATACTCTTGTTCCAAAATGAACTCTTACTAAACTCTTGACCCATATAGATAAACACTCTTATAAGGTCCAATACATGGCCCAATTTCCAATTGGGCCCAATCCCTTCACATGGGCCTCAACCTAAGGCCCAATAATGCTTCTCTAGTCCAAAGGTTCAATTCTAGATGGCGCACTAAGGCCCAAGATGCCATCCCATGGAAATGGCCTAAACAACGCAAAGCCCAAATTCAATGAGTATGTGGGGTGTTCTCCTCTATACGCTAAGCGTACATGCTATATGGCTTGTACGCTGCGTGTACATGCTTGTACGCCCATCATATTGCTCTATTAATCCATTTATATCATTAAGCACTTAATACTTCATTCCACAGGCTAATATCACAGATCCAAGTCCTCTTCAGCGTCTTAATCCATAAAGTCACTGACTTGGTGACTTTACATGACCCAAATGAACCCAAACTCAGAGTATAGCAATCTACTTCCATGAAAATGGCCATAACTAAAGCATGGAAGCATTTTAATCCCAATGATGGCAACTTTATGATTCAATGACCCAAATAACACTGAGAATGGCAAATCTAAGCTTCATAAACTATAAGGACTTGTGACACTTCATTAATGGGACCAAAAGGGTCCATAAACCTATACTTCAAGAAATCTAAGCAAATAAACACCAAGTTCAAAGCTTTATACCTTATATGAATGCCAAATGTTGATAAGGATCTGGATCTATAAGCCTTTGCTCCTTTGATGATGCTTCAACAATGGCCACCTTCCTTCAAAACACTAAGATGCACTCCAAAATGGTCTTCTAAGCTCTAGGATCACTCAAGTAAGGATTAGGGTTTCGTAGTAGCTGCTTTGGGGTGAGAGGGAGGCTGGTCTTTGAGGCATAATGTTCCATATATAGTGTCATACCCTAAATTTAGGGTTTTAGTCTGAATGGAGTACGCCCCACGTACCTCTTTGTATGCCCGACGTACTCACAAACCACCTGCGACCATGCAGCCTTCTACGTTGGGTGTAACCCAACTTACGCTGGGCATACCCAGCCAAACACGTACATACATTCCTTGCATGTGTGGGACTGATCTGCCACTTATCTCCATCAGGGACCAAAATTGTCACTAACTTTAAAGTATCATATCTTCCTCATCCGAGGTCCGTTTCCAACGAACCTTATGTTGGGTTTTGTATACTACAACATCCTATGGTGCACATACAACCCTAAATGCTTTGGATTTATGTTTTCTCTAATTATACATGCATTATTGTTTCCAAAACATTAAGCCTACAACTAGCATGCAATTGACATAAACAACATAAAATACTAGTTAGGAGTTTACCTCTTTATGTAGCTTGTAGAACTTGTTGTATTTGGCCTTTAAGAACTTAGTGCCCCAAGTGTGACACCTCAAATGATTCACAACACACCTTAGATAAACGATGACTTTTGAGAGAGCTTATGCACACTAAAAATCGTCTCCATGAACTCCTAGAACATTAAGGTGTCGATTTTAGCTATGGGGTGCTGTATATATATGTTAGGAATCCAAGAGTCATGTGTAAACCCTAATCTTATTATCCATGATCAATGATTCAAATAGGCTAACTCTTTATGGATTCTTCCATAAACTTAGTCCATCATGTATCATAAGCCTAAAACATATATACAATTAATTTACACAATTAGTCCCGATTAATTTAATTAGTCTCTTTTGATCACTAAATTAATTCCAAATTAATTCTTGATCAATACTAATTAAATCATATGATTTTATATTAATATATTAGAACTTATAATATATTAATAAATCATAAATAACCTCTTCTCAACAGTCCATCCTATCAAATTGTCGTGGTGATATGCAACCCAAATGGATCATGCTACTCTCGGGTCAAGTACATACCAATTATAGTTATGGGCTTAGACCCCTAATCCAACACCTTATATCCACGAAAAGGTGGCGAGAAGCCCTACGCTCCTAACAACACGTCCAAGCCTTAAAACCTTCCGAATAAAACCCAAAACTCATAAAATACCGAGACATCCGTTTACAATCATACCCTTGGCTTCGGAAGACACAAACGAATACTTGGGTCACTCATTCCATGACCCCCACCTCCGAAATGGGCCAAATCATTCCTTTCCCAAGGCCCTAAACCCTATGGCAATAATAACTGGGTCGTAGCCCCGAGCAGCGAAACACTTTCAAAACTGGGTGTTACACACTCCCTCTATTCTTCTTGTCTTTTGAAGCCGGATGAAGATTTGGTACTTAGATGTGCTTCTCTTTTAGCTCTTAGTTGTGTTGAACACTTTAGCGACTAAAGAGTACTTCACATATGAAGGTAACTAGAATTCCATTGTGCCTTATTTTTTATGGTGGATACATTGTAGAAAAACACTATCCTTGAGTTTTTTCTATCTTCAACAACTCCCAATTTCCAAGTGGGATCAAATGCTCCAAAGGTTGTCTTCTTAACAACCCTGTGTTGTTATAATCTTTCTAGTTCATGTAACTGGATCATCTTGATGGTTTCGTTAAAATGATTATAAAATAAAAAAGTTATTTTTAAAGTCTTTCATTTGCCGTTTATAAATTATTTTATAAAAAGGATCATTTGTACCTTCACGAAACCCATCATTTTATCCTAAGTATGTTTTTCAACTTTACAAAAAACCCATTAAGTTGACAAATCTTTAATGTTTTTACCCTAACTATGTTTTTCAATATACATGAAAGTCCCTAAATTTGTAAAACTTTGTCAGTTTTGTCTGTGAAAACCTGCTATTATGAGTAAAATGGAAAAAATGAAAAAACGTTGAGAAATTTTGGAAATTAACAAACAAAAGATCGTCATCGAGACAAAACATACAAAACTTGTAAAACGTAAGGCATGTTATGTCTAAAGTCATTAATCAATCACAAATCTTTTCCAATTATTTCTCGACATGAATAATTTTTATTGTAAAATGAGCTCATAATAAATAAAGAAGCAAATCATGTGGATGGCCATAGTAGATCGTGTCCATTTCTCTCTCTCATTGTCTCTTTTTGGTTCGTCACCGAACCATCCAATTGCTACCAAACATATCATATCTCTTAATTTGTTGTTTTTCTCTCTTGGATACCATTAGATAATTCCAAGTCTAGGTTATGTAATAAATCACCAGTCATTTCCAATTCTCTAGATATATATCATTTTTCTTATAAAAGGAGCTCACAACAATCCATGGAGGTAAATAGTAGATCTTGTCCATTTCTCTCTTTCTTTCTCTGGGCACCTTTTTCATGAAAAAAGCTTAGATGTAAAACTTATACCTCCATCCCTTGAATTTAAGAGGAGGATGAAAATACACACCATATTTCATGAAAAAGTATTTGTTTAATCTCACTAGCAAAAAGGAAAGTGACAGAGAGGGTAAAGAGAAATCATAGTGACTACGAGGGTTAATGGTGATGGTATAAGGTGGTTCGTCCTACAAAAATGTTAGTTAATCAAGAGCTAAAATGAAATCATGAACGATATGGAGATTTTGTTTGCTTTAGAATCCTGAATCATGGCAATAATTTTGTCACTTTGATTCTGCAGATCTATCTTCATTCCAAATTTATAATTAACTAGAGATTGTGGTTGTTTGACTTGCTTCGATGAAGGATGGAAGGGTGGATGGAAGTATTTAGAAGAAATATTTTCAGAGGAGGGAAGGATGGTCAGTCATGTTGGTGACTGGAGGAGGAGGCAAGAGTGGTCGACATCATCAATAATACCATAGAGGTGGTATCGCAAGGTGTAGGGTTTTAAAAAGAAACTTGCATCAGATAATTTATGGATTTTCATTGCGAAAAAGAAACGAACGACAACGAAGAGAAAAGAAACGGTTCACACGACAACAAGAAACATAATATTTTTTTTGTATTAGAGGACACACGCAACAAGAAGAGACAAGAAACGAAAGATAGTGAAAAAAGAAACGAAAGAAGAACACGCCTCGCTCGACAGGAGGGAAAAAATCGTACACTCTTATCTCCAGTTTTCGATTCTTCCAAGATGCAAGTAACCAAGAAAAACGTTTTTTAAGCATTTGAGCTTCCTCCAATCTGATGCAAGTTGTTTTGTTTGAAATTAGTTCTTGACATGTTAGTAAAATTGAGTATTTTCAAAAAGACTGAGCTCCCATGATTCATGTGTTGAAGAATCATCCAAAAGAGAATGTTCAAATTCCAATCAATCATTCCATTCAGTTTCTAATGCAATCTAACAAATAATAACCCAAAATAACCTTAACAAATACAAAAAGTCTACATAATTTACTCTATGTTATAACACAAATCTTAAAAAAAATAACTTAAATTTTTGTCTAACAAATAATAACCCAAATCTTAAGCAGTGCACAAAGCCCAAACCTTAGTTTGAGTTTAATGGGTTTCATGTGTTTCACAGGTTGTGCCGTGTTGACATGGGGTTAAAAGTGTTGTGTCTAGGTCGTGTTTTTCAACATGTTAATTATATATATCGTGTATGGGCCCATCATTCTTAACCCATTTAATGTCTTGACCCGACACGACCCAATTTCTAGGTCTTTGTTATTATATTTGATCTTAAAAAATTAGTGTCACTACTGCTCGACATTTCAACGTCCATCCCTATGTGAATCTACACCTTTATGTATAACCAGGGTTGAGCTTGAGGATTCAAATTCCCAGGACGAGCCGGAATGAAAGCCATTAGACCCTAACGTGTAACGAGTTAAATTATACAAAATAAAGTTTTTTTTTGTAAAATGAAGATAAACTTTGTTGCAATAAACATAGCAAAATCATATTATTTTAATGAGTAATGACATCATAACAACTAACCAATGACCCATGAAGCTCTCCTAACATTCTTGTTAACAATAAACATAGCCCAAATATCAAAATGAAACACATCAAAAAGATGCTTTTGAAGTATAAATACTTTTGGGAAATGGTAGTCTATGTTGTCTAGCTAGTGAAGAGGGTGAACAGTGCTGTAATTAGGTGCATTTAGCCTTTTTATTTGTCTGTTAAAGCCTTGAAAAGAGGGTGAAAAATGCAATATTTTGGTAAATTTTTTAGGTAAAGTTCCCTAATAAGAAGAATATGACTTAAGAGATGCATTAGTGATGAGAGATGACTGATATTATGCACATTTTGGGCAATTTATGCACATTTTGAGTATTTTCTTCAAATTTTGTTGACTGGATGTTGAATTGAACTGTAGATAGAGAAAGTAGAGGCGGTTGGATGCAAAACAGAAGTCGAAAATGAAGATTGAAGAACTATAATGATGAAGCAGATGATGAAATACCTCATTTTAAGTCCAATTGACTTGAAATTTGAAACACAAGGTCTACTAACATATCATAAGATATTAGCATTGTTGTTTTGTTCTTTAGATATACTAAGAGGGATAGAATTAACCATTTTGGGAAAAAGGACGAAAATGTCTTTTTGTCCAAAAATTACCAAAACCCAACCAAACAGCCTCTAAACTTAATTCTTAGTCATATTAACTACATTGAAGTGTTTTGAGACATTTTTTCATTCATTATATGATTCAACTTATTAAGCCATATCAAGTCTTCAAACTCACTATTTTGAACACAGTTTAACCAATTCAAACTTTTATATCAAATTCAAAATTTTACTAATTGAATAGGCATCAAAACCATTAATGGAACTTAATACAATATAAGGAATCATAATCCAAAATGTGGTGATTCATAATCAAACTCTCTTTCAAAATCCATTTTTAAAGCTAAATTTTCAATGATTAGTAGAATTTCATATTTCTAGGACAAAAATGGAAAAACGCAATTCTGATTCAAGGCTTGGAATATTTTGATCAATTTACTAAAGAAAACTAGAAATCTGATAAGTGGAAGTATTCAACATTTAATTTTTGAATTCTGATAACATAAACACATGAATGGCCGATTACTCGATTATTGATTAACATGACTGCAAGTGGCCGGACGACTGGTAATTGATCATAGTATGATCGATTGATTTTCCTTTTCATAATCGATTAATGGAAGAGTCTCACTTCAGTCGCTTGAATGATCGCTCCTGCCTTCGCGTATGGACTACGAGTCTATGACTAATTGATTAAAGTGTGTAGTGGCCTGGACTATCCTTTGCATTTGGGTCTGATTTCAGAATATACTATAAAAAAATTGCCCTATGCACATGTTCACCTTGCCCTTGCTCATAACCAGACCTGTGCATAATAGAGGTTTTTATAATACTCTTTTGTCTATATAATCATACACTTTTTTATTATATATATATATATATATATATATATATATACATCTTTTCTATAAAAATTTGATTATATTAAAATACATTTTATAATATTCTTTTGTCTATAGAATCATGCACTTTTTTTCCTGTATAAGACTAATGGGTGTGGGCAACTAGTTAAGGGGTGTTATCACAGCCAAAAGTTGTCACCTCACATGCTATGTCAATATGCTGTTATAATACCAAATGGAGGAAATAGACAACTAGTTATAACACTCCATGTCATCTTTTTTTCAATTTATTTTTTAATTTTTAAATAAAAATAATTAGAACATGTTATTTAAATTAAACCTATTTTTTAATTAAACATAACATTTAAAAAAATTACATTTTGCCCATAATTTATTCATTTTCATTTCCATCGTACATAAAATCAACCAAATCTTCTTGAAGTTGTGTTTTCGTGTGTCTTGAATATCTACGACCCTATGTAAATATTCCGTTGTCCTAGGTTGAAGTTGCATGTGTCTGGGCTCTGAAGCCGAATACTCCGTAATGTTTCGTCATTTATCTTCAACCACCATGTTATGCATTATGATACATGCATACATAATATCTTGTAGAACGTCTAACTGATATGCTCGTGTCACATGTTCAATTATGTGTCATTTCGACTTCAGAACTCCAAATGCACGTTCCACATCCTTACGTGCTCCTTCTTGTTTTCTCTTGAAAATTTTGTCTCTTGATGTTACTGGGTGTCAAAACGCCTTCATGAATGTGGAATATGCTGGATATATTATATCCGTAAGGTAATACCCAAACTTATATTCATTTCCATTCACCATGAAAGGAGCATCTGGTGCCTTTCCTAACAAAATATGGTCAAATATTGGTGACTGATCAAGAACGTTCACGTCGTTGTTCGAACCCGCAACCCCAAAAAAAGCATGCCAAATCCATAAATCTTGGGAGGCAATAGCCTCTAGTACCAACGAAGGCATTTTTTGATGACCACTTGCACACTGGCCTTTCCACGCCACATGACAATTTCTCTAGTTCCAGTGTGTGCAATCAATGCTTCCAAGCATACCTACAAAACCATGTCTTTCTTCATGCACCGCATATAGTTGTTCTATATCATTCAATGAAGGTTTGCGCAAATAAACGTCACCGAAGCTTTCGACAACACCCCTCGCCAATTTATACAAACTTTCTCTTGCAGTTTTTTCATACATTCTCATATAATCGTCAATCGAATCAGGCGACTCTCCCATTGCCATAAGCTTAATTGTGACAACACATTTCTACAACCATGTGAATCATTGCTTACCTCTAGCATCATATCTCATTTGGAAATATTCATACCTAAACATATATTAAATATATGTAATAGATATATTTGAAAGAAACAATGTATTTAAATTATGTAAAAACTATATTTTAATGAAACAATACCTGCTTTCCAACGTGTTGGCTATCTGAACAAAAACATTTTTCCGCAAACAAAACTTTCTTTTGAAATCGCATGGCTGGTAGACACAATTATCTGCAAAATAATTGTGAACTAAACATCTATGCCCTTCTTCACAATCTTTTTTAACGTTGCACGCTTGGTTAATAGAGGAGCTGGATTTGATTGTAGTAGCACGTTTGTGCAATACTCGTACATCATAGAGACGAACATATCATCGTCATCACTATCATCGAACATATTCATTTTTTTGGAATGTATTGAAAGTATATGAAATAGAGAAAAATGGTGATTAAATTTATATAGAATAAAGAGAAAACTGGTGATTTTATAGGTAAAGATTTTTTTAGAATGTTACCATTTTTCAACGGTAAAATGAGAAAATTTAAAAAATAAATACGTGTTATCGTTCGTTACACTACCAATGGAGGACCACAGAACAGGAAGGGGCGGTGTAAAAAGAATATTGCATATACTTCAAAAAAATATGTTATAAAGTATTAATGGATTGTTCTTAAAGAATGAAAAAAGTTTCAAGTAATTTCCTGATTTTAAAAGAGTCAAATCGTCCGATTCTTTAATTTTGTACTTTCTGAATGTTGTATAAAAACATTTTGTTAATATTTTGTAAAACTAATAGTTAAATCGCCTAACTTTCATAGAAAGAAATATGTTATGAAACTAAGTAATTCTTAAGGAATGAAATCTATTTCGTTTTATGTGATTATTGTTTAAAAAAATATTGCAAAATTTTCAATATGTGATTTTCTGTGATTTGGTTTTAAAAATAGTAATCTGGATTTTATTAATATATTTGACTTGATTTCCTAAAATATAGTTACTTCTCTTTTATCTCATCATAAATACTTATAAAGCTAGCATTTTTTCTTGAATCTCATGCATTTGAAACCCCATTCTTTTTCCTTTCACCACATTCATTTGAAACTCCCATGACTTTTCAATTTCTTTATAATAATAATAATAATAATAATTATAATTTGGTAATTAGATTAAATAAATATCAAATCTAAAGTGTATTCATATATAAACTAAATTTCAATACTAAAATAATATCTTTAATTCTACTTATAAGATTATGTTTTTTAACTTTTAATATATTATACTTAATTTATTAGTTTTAATATATTGTTGGATGTAAACCATTATCATTTTAAAGGTATAATTTTTGAGCAATTTGTATAAAATACTTAAATTATTAATTAAAATATAACATTATAGGCTCAACTTAAATATAAATTTTATTTAACTTAAACAACCCAAATATTATTTTATAAATAGTTAAAAGTGATAAATTGTAGTGTCTTTCTAATAATGGTTATAAGTTGGTTAATAAGGTTAAATAAATATTAAAGCTAAGGTGTAATCATAAATAGACTGGATTTCAATTTTAAAATAATATTTTTACTTCTATTTATAAAGTTATGTCTTTAAATTTTAACATATTATATTTAATTTATTAGATTTAAAATGTTGTTGCATGTAAACCATTATCAGTTTAAAGCTACAATTTTTGAACAGTTTGGACAAAATACTTAAATTGTTAATTTAAATATAACATTACAGTGTCAACTTAAATATAAAGTTCAATTCCACTAAAAAACCAAATAATATTTTGTAAATAGTTAAAAGTGATAAATTATAGTGATAAATGCAAAAACTAAATTGTAATATCAGTTTAACTAAAATATTTCCTAAATATATTTATATAATCGTTAAAAAATTTCAAATAAGTAGCTTAAAATAACTTATAATAACAATAGTCAAAAATAACTCTATATAAATGATTATATTGTTACCTTTAAAATCAAAAAATAATGTTTGATGTTTTAAATAATTATAATGATAGAAATTAAAACATTAAGCAAATAAATTTTAAAAAATTAGTTAAAAACAACAACTATAAATAGTATTAAATCATATATAATATTTAATTTTATTGATGTGTAACTCGCGAGTAGAAGTCATTCAAACGATTGAGATTATGACGTTATAATAGATTTATATATTATCATATAATTCAAAATAATCAATATATTATATCAAACTAATATACAAATTATTATATCAAATTTAACAACAACGTTAGTGTTATATTTTAAAAAAAATATATGCTTGTAAAGACTTCAACTATATAGGTGTTTCTGCGCATTACAATGTCAACTCAAATATAAATTTTAGTTCCATTTAAAAAAACTAAAGAATATTTTGTAAATAGTTAAAATTGATAAATTGTAGTGATAAAAGCAAAAACTAAATAGTAATCTCAATTTAACTAAAATATTTCTAAAATATATTTTTATAATCGTTAAAAGTTTCCAAATAAGTAGCTTAAAATAACTTACAATAACAATAGTTAAAAACAACTCTATATAAATGATTATATTGTTAGCTTTAAAATAAAAAACAATGTTTGATGTTTTAAATAATTATAATGATAGAAATTAAAACATTAAGCAAATAAATTTAAAAAATTAATTAACAATAAAAACAACTATAAATAACATCAAATCATATATTATATTTAATTTTATTCATGTGTAACTCCCGGGAATAAGTCATTCAAACGATTGAGATTATGAAGTTATAATAAATGTATATATAATCATATACTTCAAAATAATCAATATATTATATCAATTTAGTATATACAAATTATTATATCAAATTTAACAACAACGTTATTGTTATATTTAAAAAATCATGTATTTGAAACCCCCTTTTTTAACTTTCTTTCACCACATTCATTTGAAACTCTTATGACTTTTCAATTTCTTTACAATAATATTATAAATAAGTTAAATAACGTTCTATAAACAAGAAATGATGTTTTATTACAATGTCTTCATCCCACATCGATGGTGAGAGTAAACAAGAGAATGTTTCCTCTTCTATAAATAGGAAATGTTGTGAAATGTTTCAAATGGACCAAACTATGAGAACTTCCTCATGCCTACCTTTGTAGGATTTTAAAGGTATTATTTAGTGAGATTATCTATATTGGCAAGTGTCCAGTTAACTTTTAGAATTGCAGAAATGGTTTTGAACCGAAATTTTTCAGGTTTAAACCGTGTTTCAGTTAGAAAAAAAAACTTAAAAAATTATGTAGTTGGGTATATTGAGTTGAACCCGAGTTGGATCAATTTGGACCGATAAAGGAATCATTTTCCTTTCACAACAAAGATTTAAAACTCCCATGATTTTTCAAATTATTTCTAATAATATTATAAATAAGTTACATAATTTTATATAAATATAAAAAAACATTTACCTAAACCTAAAATTTTAACTGTTTGACAAATCACTTTGATTTAAAATACGAAATATATACAAAACGGGTTTAACTAGAAAAAAAATATGTAGTTTGGTATATTTAGTTGAATCGGTCCGAATTTGATCTATTTGAACCATAAAAGAAGCATTTTCCTTTCACTAGATACATTTGAAACTCCCATGATTTTTCAAATTATTTCCAATGATATTTTAAAAAAGTTACATAATGTTATATAAATATAAAAAAAACATCTACCTAAACATAAAATTATAATTGTTTGAAAATTCGATTTGATCAAAAGCACGAAATATATACACAGATTATATTTTATAAATGAATTCTTTTTTTAATGAACTTTTGAATCTTGAAAATACATATAAACAAAGTTTCTATATTAAGTATCTAACTGAATTTATGATTTTAGAATTGAATAAAAAGTTATTCAATTAAAACTTACTTTTTTGGATAACAACTTACGAGATTGTAGAAAAATGGAACTATTGAACAATAAAGAAATGGTAAACAAGAGAAATGGTGTTTTACTAAATAAGTTGAAAAATGTTTTATAAACAATAAAGCATGTTTTATTACAATGTCTTCATCCCACATCGATGGTGAGAGTAAACAAGAGAACGTTTCCTCTTCTATAAATAGGAAAGATTGTGAAATGTTTCAAAATGACCAAACCAAGACAACTTCCTAATGTCTACCTTTTTAGGGTGTTGATGGTATTCTTTGGTGAGATTGTCTTTATTGGCAACTGTCCATTTAAGTTTTAGAATCCCGAAAATGGTTTTGAACAAGATTTTTTTAGGTTCAAACAGAGTTTCAGTTGAAAAACCGTTATGTGGTTTGGTATATTGAGTTGAATCGGTTTGAGTTTGATCAATTTGGACCAATAAAGGAAGCATTTTCCTTTCAGCACGTACATTTGAAACTCCCATGGTTTTTCAAATTGTTTCTAATAATATTATAAATAAGTTACCTAAACATAAAATTATAATTGTTTGAAAAATAAATTTGATTCAAAACACAAAAAATATACAAACCGGGTTTCAATAGAAAAAACGTTTTGTAGTTTGGTATATTAAGCTGAATCGGTCCGAATTTGATCAATTTGGACCGATAAATGAAACATTTTCTTTTCACCACATACATTGAAACTCCTATGATTATTCAAATTGTTTATAATAATATTATAAGTTACATGATGTTATATAAATATAAAAAAATCTACGTAAACATAAAATTATAATTGTTTGAAAAATTACTTTGATTCGAAAGCACGAAATATATACTCGATTATATTTTATAAATGAATTCATTTTATAATGACATTTTGAATCATGAAAATACATATAAACAAACTTTCTATATTAAGTACCTAACTGAATTTATGATTTTAGGATTTAACAAAAAGTTATTCAATAAAAACTTAATTTTTTATAGCAACTTACGAAATTACTGAAAAATGGAACTACTGAACAATAATTTTTCTGGATAACGTTTTATTTTTATTATTTAATATTTTATTTAACAAAATGAAATTATTACCAAATAAAGAAACAAGTTTAATTAAAATGTCTTCATCTCACATTGATCGTGAGAATAAACAAGATAATGTATTCTCCTCTATAAATACGAAAGGTTGGGAAATATTTCAAAGGGACTAAGCCATGAGATCTTCCTTGCATCTAACTTTGTAGGACGTTGAGTGTATTCTTTGATGAGATTGTCTTTGTCAACAAGTGAACAATTAAATTTCAGAAATTCGAAAATGATTTTGGACCGTATTTTTTAGATTTGGGTCGAGTTTAATAAGGATCCGAGTGTCTTCTCGCTGAGTTAGGCAAACTCGCTTCTATCGGAGGCCGAGTTTAAGTAACATGCCGAGTATTTGGTTGTGTTAGCCAAGTTTTACAACCCTCTATGTAATACAATTTAAAGTTTTAACCTTATAAAAGATGTCACTATTATCATATGTTCTATATAATTATGGTAATATTTATGATACAAAACATTTTTTTTACTATTTAAGATAAAAAGTTGTCTCTATTATCATATGTTGTACATAATGATAAAATTTAAGATAGATAAAAAGATGTCTCTATTATCGTATTTTCTACATCATGATAATATCTAATATAAACGTATTAATTTAATATTAAATTATTATTTAATAGATAACAATAACGATTTATTTATTTTTAAAAATTAATTTTTTTCTATTTTAATCATATAACTTTGTATATGCAAAACAACTTCAAGTTCCAACCTTATCTCTTATAATATAGTTCAACATAATAACAATGCAAAACTTCATTTTTTATTTTTTTATGAAATTATTATTTAACTGTTAATAACAATGATTTAATTATTTTTAATATAAAATATTTTTTATATCCCACGCAACGCGTGGGCATTCGCCTAGTTTAATAATAATCTCGTTTGTTTGCAAGGACAACAACATGTATCAAATTGTCATCAAGTGCACCAACTGCTCCCTTGAACACTCGTCGTAGCCTTCTATTATGTCCCGGAACGTTTGGATTCAGATTAAAAGAAGTTGATATTATAATGTCATATGCGAAAAGCAACATTTCATGAAAAAACCTATGAATTGTTTTCTTTGAGTGTTGAAATCTCCGCTTGATAATCACATAATGTTGGTTATGACCGATCATCATAAAAAAACATAGTCATCTTATCCTCAACCGATACATGTTTGCTATCCTTTAACGAGTAGTTTACTCTGAAATGAGAACATAGCCGGAAAAATGATCCATGAGACATACGTAGCACTTCAACACATTGTAGAGGATTACGGTGAAGTAAATCTAACGTAAATTCATGTCCCGTCATTTCCAAATCGTTGTCCCGCACTCGTTTGACACCCCTCTTCCAAAAGAGCGGACGTACAAGTACATTAGAATTATGATTAGTATTTTTTTTCGTGATCCATTAAGAACCTATTAATCAACAAAAGTACCAAATAACATAAAATAAAACTCAATAACCAACTAACATAACATAAGATTCTAGTACCAACTAAATAACATAACTTCCAAGTACCAAATAACATAACATAAATCTCAAGTACCAAATAACATAAGATTCAAGTACCAAAAAACATAACATAAAAGTCAAATACCAAATAACATAAGATTCAAGTACCAAATACTACAAATAACATTCAAGTAGCAAATAACCAAAAGTCATAACTATATAGTTCCAAAACATGCAATTAAAACCTAAACAACTCAAACATATAAACTTAACGAACAATCTTTACATCCTTTAGAACTCCTAAACTTGTAGTTGTCATCTCGATTCATCCTCTTAATATTTTTGGATCATTGGGCAAATTTACCCACATCTCTCTTATATTCATGGTCCCTCCAAAAATATGATACACATCAAATTGTAGAGGGTCTACCGGGTCTAACTCGAGCAACTCAAGCTTCTCTAAACATTGGGGAACTATTGGCCCTTAAGTCAAATGGCGTAGAGCTTTTTGCATCTCCAGTGCTAAATCATCAGTAGTAATAGAAGCTTTAGGCGAGGCACAAGAAGGTGGATCAGGTGAGGCACTAGGAGCTCGAGGTCTAGGAGTTGAGGGTTTAGCCATTTTTTGGGGGTTACCAGAAGGTGAAGCAGCAGTAGGTGAATCAGCAGAAGGTGATGGTTGAGTAAAATGCTCACTAGTATGATTTGAAAAGTAATCATTTTCATCTATGTTAATGGAAGGGGCATCCATAAACTTTAGTGGTGTGATATGGAAAGAAGATGATCCATGTCCAGATGGTGTTTGGGATGTGGCATAACTGAGATTACCAGATGCATTGTTTCCATCAAAGAGCTCTACACAAAGCTCTAGAAACAATAACGGGACGGTTTTCAAAGAAGTGGCTTTCGGATGTCCCTAAACCCAATCAATGTAACAAAAGTAACATAAGAATAAATGGCAACTATATAAGCAAAATACATATAAATATGTGTGTGTATATATATATATATATATATATATACACACACACACACACCTTTTTAAAGTTCTCCCACTCCTAATTTGTTAAGTTAAAAGTATTTGTCTGTGGATTGTAAAGGTTGTCAGTTTTGTTTTTAAGTATAACCATCCTATGTATTTGCCTTTAAAGTTATCATAGGCATTTTTTAATTGTCGTTGATTCAAATCCATGCCATACTTTTTCTTAATGGTTGTTCCTAACTTGTGTCATGATTGTTTGTGCAAACTCAAAACTTTTCTTAATGGTTGTTCCTAACTTGTGTCATGATTGTTTGTGCCTTTAAGGTTATCATAGTGCTTGTGTCTATTCAGGTGTACTTCCTAAAATATATTAGACACACTCCTCACGATCATCGCTTAGCATTCTAAGTTTAAGTATAGAAATAAATCCTTATTCCTAATTCGCTTAAACTAATGCTCTGATACCAACTGTGACATCCCCATTTTCACGGCCAGAAAACACCGATTTTGTTTATACTTTGTAAAAATCAGAGTATCTCTTTTTAAGAAAGACGTTGCGGAATTTGTTCCCAGAAAATATGATAATTGCATTATCAAAGCATTTCCGAAGAAAAGCATTTTTTTAATCTTTTTAAAACATTTGGGATGTCTTCGTCAATACAGAAACATAAGCATAAACATAACTTACATTCATTATCACTAGTGATTTATATCTCCTTAATCTCTCAGTGTAATGTGACTTCATATCAACACCTATGATATAAATAAACTGAGTGGGTCAGGTTGGGAAACCTGGTGAGTACATAGGGATTTCAATCCCACAATGTTTTATCATATATATAATTTAGAACTCACAAAATATACAATTTCACCATATATGTATAAGTAACTCCTATCCCACACCGTCGATTCTCACAACGAGACTATCCATACTCTCAAACCTAAGATTAACCGTTTTACCTAATCCATACTCCCAGATCAGAAATGAACGAATTTACCTAATCCATACTCTCAGATTAATGACGAATGGTTATGCCTAATCCATACTCTCGGACTAGGGGCGAATGACTAATCCATACTCTCGGATTAATGTCGGATGATTATGCCTAATCCATACTCTCGGACTAGAGACGAATGACTAATCCATACTCTCGGATTAATGACGAATGATTATGCCTAATCCATACTCTCGGGCTAGGGACGAATGACTATGTCTTAATCCATACTCCCGGACTAAGGACAACTGACTATGTCTTAATCCATACCCCCGGATTAATGACAATTGACTATGTCCAATCCATACTCTCGGACTAGGGACAATGACTGTGTCTCCCGAATAAATGACGTATACTAAAGTTCTATTCTTTGAGTATAACTCACTTGTACTCGTAAGAAAATACTACCAAATATTCCTCATAATTAATTTAGGTTTACTCTTTATCCTAAATCATCATATATAATCAGGCATGTTCTTTAACACGTATTTAAGGCAACATCAATTAACTCGCACATAAACATATAATTAATACTTCAATCAATACTTGTATTAAAATCATGTTCATGAAAGGGACTATGCACTCACCTGATATGGTGGTGACTCGGTACTTGGACAACACTTCGTTACTCTTAAAACAATTTCCCTCGACAAAACCTAGTATCATTACCACTAGGGTTTACTTCAGTATTTACCGAGACTAATTTAATACTCTAGCTGTTATTATTATTATATAAGCGTTAAACAACACTATATAACTCATAATAATAGCCCAACTAATTATTTTAAGGTCCTAATAATGTTACTATAATTAATTAGAAGCTATATTAAAAATAGCGTAGGTGTAGCTCACTTACAACGAGTTTTTTTTCGAAAAACCGGGCTTCGCTGGAGTAGCATTTCAGAGCCGAAAGACCCTTTTTCTCAGGACTCCGGGAGCCTCGGGGCTTCCTTCGGGTGCTAGGGGGTTTACCTAGGCTTTTAGGGGGGTTAGAGAGCTTAGAGAGAGAGTTTAGAGAGAGAAAGAAGAGGGTTGAGGGGTGAGAAAACGAGGGAAACCGACACCTCTATTTATAGGGTGAAATCCTGACGGACTCGCCAAGTCGGTTCACAGACTCGCCGAGTCGGTGCCACGTGTCATCACCTGATGGCTTTTCTTGGGGAGAAAGCCTTGCCCCATATTCAGCCACGTCACCCCTTTTACAGTAGCACCATTTCGACTTCTAAACCCCGTAACTTTCTCATACGAGCTCCGTTTTTTATGTTCTTTTTTTCCATGCTAAAAACAAGATCTACAACTTTCATTTAGACTCTGTTGGCTAATTCTCGACCGATCTTAAATTTAACAGTACGGGGAGATTAAACTACTAAATGACCGCGAAGAATTCGTAACTCCTTCATACGGACTCCGTTTTCGTATGTATTTTTACTGTCGAGTTCCTATTAATGAGATATTCAACTCTCATTTAGGTCGTGTAAGCCAAAAACCGCTCGAACTAAAATTCGAGTTTCGGGCTGTACACTACTAAGCCGAAACTTTGAAAAATCATAACTTCCTCATACGAAGTCAGATTTGGGCGTTCTTTTTATGGATTTTCTCGTTTTTAACATACTCTACGACTTTGGTTTAGACTACTAAGGCTAAAAAGTTTTCTATCGTAAATTCACTTTTTACGCTTCCCGGTACCGTGCCGGTTTTGCTGTAAAACTTCGACGGGTCATAACTTCTTCGTTATAACTCGGATTTCGGCGTTCTTTATATTTACGGAACCCTTTAGACATATTCTAAAACTTAGTTAAGATTATTTATTCTAAATAATCTTCCATTAAAAATCATTTTTGACACTCATTGTCTCTAAATTGGCTTGCCCGGATCTGCTGGCGTTACATTTAGCAACAAAGATTAATCATATTTCAACATAATCAACAAATAAGTTTAACATATTCAACAACAATGCATAATGAATGAACAAAAAAACCATATAAGCAAAGATTATACAACACAATCAACAAATAAGTTTAGCATATTCAACGATTTAAGCGCAAGCTTGCATATAAGCATAAACTTGATCTCCATTCAAGAAATACAAGTGATAAAGAAACTCATTTCAGGGAAGACTTTAACATATTCAACAAATATTTATGATTTCAGCATATTAGAATTATGATTTCAGCATATATACTTGCATATAAATTTATGATTTCAACATATAAGTATATGACTTCAGCAAAGATTTATGATTTTACCAAACATTCATAACAATTCAACACAAAAATTCATAAACCAAAACATAAATTTGAGCAGAAAAATTGTTATAAGAACAATTATATCATAAATCAACATTCAACAAAGATTTTAGCAAAGATTCTTTACATCTCAGCAATAAAATCGGTATTCAAATCAGAAATTTGGTACTCAACAGCATAATCGGTACTCAAATAAGAAATCAGAAAAAAAAACTAACATGTTGAAGATGATGGCAGTGCCGGTCGACTGGGCAGCAGGAGCGGCGAGCGGCGAGTGGTGACCGACGATTGGCTAGCGGCGTTCTTCCGTTCTTCAACAAGATCAACGACAAGAAGGGTTCTTGGCCGATGGAGAACGAATTCGGTGAGAAGGAATGTGGCTACAATTTTTGTCCACTTTTTTTTGTTTAGATTAGGTTAGAAGTAGTGAGAAGAGCCAAGCCCAATGCTTTGTGGGGCAGAGGACGAGAAGAGGTTTTTGAGCCCGAAGTCTTTTAAAAAAACAAACTGTTGCGAACTTAAAAGTGATGTCTCTGTGTTGCGCCGCACAACACTAAGGTGCTGTTTGTTTTTTGGAAAAAAAAAACATCTTCACACCTCTTATTGTTGCGCGGCGCAGCACACGCGCAACACTTTTTATCTCGCAGCTGTTTGTTTTTTAAAAGTCTTCAGAATCAAAAACCTCTACGCATGCTCTGTTTGGCGCAACACTTGTACTGCCTCTTCCAACCCCATCTTCTTCTTTTTTTTCTTGCTGAAATTTTTATTATATGTTGTTGAAATTTTATTTCACTTTTTTTTTTCGTTTCTTTTTTGTTTATTCTTGTTGAATTTTTTTTGTTTTTTTATATTGAATAATGATAGATTCTTGATGAAATATCATTATTTTTTACTAAAATCTTTATTTTTTTTTGTTGAAATATCATTATTTTTTTATTGAAATATCATTAATTATTGCCGAAATGTTATACATTATTAAATTTTCCGTATTAAAAAATTATTTTTGATTTATAAAATTAGTTTATTTTAACTTTTTAATATCTGCAGCAGTATGCAGATGTTAAAAAACCAAACACGCTTCTTATTACAGTCTGCAACCGTTTGGTCCACCTCTTCTACTGCAGAGGGTTACAGAGGTGGTCCACAGACTTCATGAATTTTTGCTCTAGAAAATCAAACAGCACCTAAGAGGTTAGAAGATGTTTTTTTTTAAAAAGCAAACAACATCGTGAAATTCAATTTAACCTAAGGGCCTTAATGTTTGGCTTAATGAGGGTTCAAAGTTAAGGATTTTCAAATAAAATGTCACTTTCATACTTATTAGGTTCTTTAAGACAATACGATAAACACCTTGTGTGCATGAAATCCTACAGTGATCATCAATTCTCTGATAGACTCCATTCCAACCCTTAAAGCTTAATATTTTCAATAAAAACAATCCAATCCAACTGTATGCATAATTCATCACAAAAGCAAGCAAATGAACAAGAAAGTTCATAATAAAACTCTACAATGACGTTAATAAATGTTAAACCTTTAATTCAAACTCTGACTTAAAGACAAAAGCATATGTAGATACTTCCATTTCATCCATATATTAGCATTGTGAACACAAAAATATTTGTGAATATAAAGGATAGCTTGGTGGTTCATGAAAATGACTACAAAGATGAAATACAAAAACAGACCTTTGGGATTAAATTATACATCGACATAATAACACCTAACTACCTTGAAAGATGTATATATTCTTAAAGGACTTTCAACGAACATCTGATAGGCAATGAAAATCAACTTTTAAAAATGAGTACTTATGTTACTATATCATTTAATTCTGCCATTACACCAACTTCATCACCACCGATTTTCATTTTGTTCAACTAATAACTAAAGACTAAAGGAAATTTTGTGAAAATTTTAAAACGTTATAAATGCCCTAACAATTGATTTTATGTCATCATTTTATAAAGTGAGATGAAATGGAAATGTATATGAAATTATGGCATCTTAATGAATATTCAGGTGAATTTCAAACTAGATTGAGCAAGCATCAGATTCAGATTGTTACCTGTCTAATTACGTCTCATGATGAACTGCAACACATACGACACTTGTAAGGCTGAAATGAAGCAACATGATTCCATTACTCCATGATATAACCTCCTGTAGAAAATGTCTTCCCAACAGTGGTTATCTCCGGTAGTGATTGATGGTGCCGATGCGATTTGCGGGAGGAGGCGGTGTTGGGCGGAAAGCAAGATCGGAGTTGGGTGTCATTGGTTTTTTGCATGAATAAGTAAAGTGATGGACTAGGCGCCTGTTTTAATTAAAACCAACACATGTTTTAATTTTGTTCTCAAATCCAAAATTGTTCTTAGTAGAATATATATATATATATATATATATATATATATATATATATATATATATATATATATATATATATATATATATATATAGGGTAAAGTGAATATACCTAACAACCTTATATAAGCTTAGATACTTAACTTCATAATACTACATCGGTTTATATCATATTTACATTGTAATTGCCTAAGGTTCTTAAACTTCAACCCCATAACTTTATTACTTCCAAAATCTTTGGACTTTCACCAATATCTTTCTTTTACATCACGTCTTTTTATTGTATACCGCCTGATGGGCTCCATATCCTATAACTACAAATGATATGATGTAGGAGAAATATAATGATGAATTTCCAAAATATTTTGAAGTAAATCAAGTTTAGGGATGAAGTTTAAGAACCTTGGATGATTGCAATGAAAATTTAATGCAAAATGACGTAGTTTGATGAGGTTAGGTACCTAAACTTATATAAGGTTGTTAGGTATATTCACTTTACCTATATATATATATATATATATATATATATATATATATATATATATATATATATATATATATATATATATATATATATATATATATATATGGTTGGTCTGGTTCACGATTTTGAATCCGCTATCCTTTATTTGGTGTTCGTTAAAAAATGAATGCCAACATGGCAAGCCTCATCAGCATGCCATATCAGCCATTTGACCCCATTTAATCCAAGTATACATGCCAAGTCAGTGGAAAAGGCCATGCCAGCCAAGTCAATAATAACCGGCACCTAGGCATTAATCTGATGGTCCTCTTTTAAAAAATAAAATTTTAAACGTTTTTTTAAAAATAATGACAAATCAGTAAAAAAATATTTAAGATAAATTAAATGAACTTAAAAAAACTTCGGTAGTATTATCCCTTTTATTTAATATAGAAAGTAGTACTTGATCAGGTTATCTAAGTGTATTCCCGTGAGCCGTTGCCCTCGTCTCTCCAATTATAAATTCATTCCCTCCCCTCACCTTTCCACTCCATCGTTCTCCTCTTCTCTCTTTTCAAGCTCCAACAATGAAGCTCCTTCCAATGGCGATTTTTTTGCTTTTTGCTCTCTTCGTCGTCTCATCAGCCATGGACATGTCGATCATAGGCTACGACGCAACCCACATGACCACCTCCGATGCATCCTCCTCGAGCTGGCGCACCGATGATGAAGTCAACGCTATGTACGAGTCTTGGCTCGTCAAACATCGTAAATTTTACAACGCCCTCGGAGAGAAGGAGCAGAGGTTTCAGATCTTCAAAGACAACCTTAGGTATATAGAACAGCACAACTCCGGCGATCACTCCTACAAGCTTGGACTTAACAAGTTCGCAGATCTAACCAAGGAAGAGTTCCGGTTAGGCTACACCGGCGCTAAGACGGTCGGTTCTAGGCGGAAGTCGAACAACTTGAAGAGTGATCGTTATGCTCCCCGTTCCGGCGATGCCCTGCCTGATTTCGTTGACTGGAGGACCAAAGGTGCCGTCGCTGCCGTCAAAGATCAAGGAAGTTGCGGTGAGTTATTTTATAAAATTACTTTTTTTGCTTTAATTTGCTTTTCCCCTCCTTTTTGAGCATTTGTTTTATTACGTGCCCACTAAAACTAGGGCACGAGAACGATTTGGAAAAATCATTAGTAAATATAATTTTTAGTACATAACAAGTTAAAACAAAATATAAACAAAATACAAAGTGAAATAGCTACTAAATACTGAGTGTTGTCGCAAAAGGATACTTCAGTATGATTTTGATTGGGCAACGAATCAAGAACCCGAAAAGTGGGACCGTGATTTTGATCGAAGATGTTTTGTCTTCTATAAGAATTTGGGAATGATAATTCCATGTCCTTCTTTAATTTCTTTTAAAAATCTTCATCTAATTGATAAGAAAAGTAAACAGAAAACTATAAAACATGTATTGCAAAGTTGATTAATATGATGGATCGCTGTCTGTTGAATTAAAGGGAGTTGCTGGGCATTTTCAACAATCGGATCAGTAGAAGGGATTAACCAGATCACGACTGGTGAATTGATCACACTTTCAGAACAAGAACTGGTGGATTGTGATACATCATACAACGAAGGATGCAATGGTGGTGATATGGATTATGCTTTTAAATTCATCATCAAAAATGGCGGAATAGACACTGACACAGACTATCCCTACACTGGCAAAGATGGAAGATGCGACAGTTCCAGGGTTCGTATCATATCTCCTTGTTTTCAATACTTCAATACTTGAATCATAATAAATTAGTGAATTTTTATATTGTGTTTCTTGATGTGCAGAAAAATTCAAAGGTTGTTTCTATTGATAGTTATGAAGATGTTCCTGTGAACGATGAGTCAGCATTGCTGAAGGCTGCTGCAAATCAGCCTGTAACTGTTGCTATTGAAGCTGGTGGCAGGGATTTCCAGTTCTACACTTCGGTAATCCTTTTATTCTTTAATCTTATCTTAACTATCTTATAAAGTATATTGAATTTTTCTTGAAATTTAAGAGATACATGCTCGGTAACTTAATGTACAAATATGTTATGCACAAACCACTTATCTTTTCATTAACAAAAACTAATTATGGTAAAGAATAATCAACGAAAATATTTAAGGAAGAAACATTAATTAAATTTTGTTTTTTTTTTTAATGTCTAAATGTAGACATGATGTTTGTTGTCTAAGGTTGGACATGAAATTTTTCTAACATATCAGCTGGAAAATTTGTAGCCACTGAAATATAGTCAAATAACATTTTTTGGAAAAAACATCATTTGTCGAACACACCTAATTTTAATTAAACAAGTTCGCAAAAGAATTTCCTAATCCTTAACATGAAAATTCTAGTTACATTATAGAATACACAGGAATGTGTGTCTCCATGGAATCTTGTTGGTTGAGGCCTAAGGATTGTGGGGTGGGTGGGTGGAAATTAATATAATATTAAATCATTATATTTAAAGATTAGGTACTCGTTTTGTCTTATTAATGTTTAGTACTTGATATTTTTTTTGTTTATTTTTTAACTTGTTCAATCTGGTATTAAATATTAAACCTAACGAACTTCAATTTTGTCAGGGCATCTTTACCGGTCAATGTGGGACCGATTTGGACCACGGTGTGGTTGTGGTCGGATACGGGACCGAAGATGGAAAGGACTACTGGTTAGTGAGAAACTCATGGGCTGCGGACTGGGGTGAAGAAGGTTACATAAGAATGGAAAGAAATATAAAAGAAAAAGTTGGTAAATGTGGAATAGCAATGGAAGCATCTTACCCGATTAAAAACGGTCAAAACCCACCTAACCCTGGTCCATCACCACCATCACCGGTCAAACCTGAAATCATCTGCGATCAATACGCCACTTGCCCTCAAAGCACCACATGTTGTTGTGTCTATAACTACCATGGCGCGTGCTTTGCGTGGGGATGCTGCCCCTTGGAAGGTGCTTCTTGTTGTGATGATAATTACAGTTGCTGCCCTCATGATTATCCCGTTTGTAACTTGCGCCGTGGCACTTGCTCAAAGGTAAAAGTAGTGTTGTTTCGTCTGTTAGATGAGACTGTGTCTAGCTGAAATCTGACTAGTTTTTGAATTTTGTGTTTTGCAGAAGAAGAATAGCCCATTGGAAATCCAGGCGTTGAAGCGTATTCTTGCTACACCGACTGATTTGAAGAGGAGCGATGCTTGAGGAAATGAAGTGATTTGTGTTATTGAAGTTTTTATTTAACTTTAAACTATTTGATTACCATCTGATTATAAATATAATCAGATGCTCATTTGTAAATACTGCATTGATTCCTCCTGTACTGAATTTGATCAAGAGACAAGTTCATGCTTTTCCTTTTTATATTGCTTTCCTCTTTTACTAAACCTTTCATAAATTTTGCCAAATACCAATGTGCTTTTACATGGTTTCTTTTAGAGAAAATTGCAAAAATAATCTGGGGTTGTCTTTTTTTTTTCCTTCATCTTCGCACTCGCCCAAATCTCAAGTAAAATATAGTTGAAAAGGATGAACCTGAAATTTTGAAAGCAAACAGTAAATATAGGGGTCAGTTTTGCAATTTTGTATCTTTCTATATTGCTTTCATCTTGTGATAAACCATCCACCATCACGCAACGACGGATGTCACCTTGGATAATGTACTACTCTTACAGCTGAATGTACAAGTCTCTGATATCCACTGACAAAGTCTCGGAAATAATTCACTGTGAGGTATGGGTTCCATGATCCATCTACTATTTTATTTCTTCTGGTTGTGGTTTTCCATATCTTGTAAGTTGTAACTTGATCAAACTAGATTCGCATCTCTCTACCCATCACCAGCCAATCTTATAAGTTCTAGCATGTTCAGTTGTTCACGTTATCTTAAATCTCACCATCAAAGTCGCATGCAGTTTGACTAAAAAATTGTAAAACTTATTGCCTTGTTGTCAGGGGCGGAACACAAGTATTAGAATTAGGGGCCGAAATCAAAACTCTATAGCAGAACAATATAAACAAGTATAATTGGTTCTATTTTATGACATTAAAATTTTGAACTAAGCATGAGGATATTTTCATCGGAAACAATTTCTAGTGCTTTTTGGATGTATTTTCATCGAAAACAATCACTAATGTTTTTTCGAAATAAAATATCTGTATGTTTTCTTTTAACAAATCTCTCACGATAGGATTTTTTTTTTTTTTTTTAAATTTTGCTATACACTGAAAATTACTAAATTAAAATCAATAAATAACAAAATAAAATAACAACCAGTAAATATATCTTAGCAAACACCTAAATCTTTAACAAAACTACAATTTGTACCGACAAGATGAATAACAAATTAAGAGAAGATGAATATATTTTAGCATATAATACATTTATACATTTTAGTTTATGAGTTTCTTTTACATTTCGCTGGTTATGAGAGTACGTAATTAAGAAAATGGAAATATTAATAAAATGATTAGGATTTGTATTCGGCACAGCTTTTAAAGTGTACTCACTGTAAAATAAAGATATTCAAAATCTCGTATAGTCATATTCACAGTAATAGAGTTATCACTATTTCTATATACCAATTATAAAAATATAAAGAAAGTGAGAAAGAATAAAAGAAGCAAATAAAGATATAGAGTACGTACAATATACATATGACGGAGAGGAGACCCTTGACGGAGATCGGCAACCGGCAAGAGTGCACGACGGAGTAACTAGTAAGGCGAGGTCGCGACCAGAAGAGAGGAGAGAGGTAGTGCACGCATCAGACGACCTGTGGAGGAGGCGTGGACTCCGGCGGCGACGCCTTATTCTTCTGGTCAGTTTTGAAACTATGTCCTGCAACGGCATATTCAATCGGCTTTGAGATTTGGAGGGAATAAGTTTTTCAACTCAAACTAAGTTGAAAATTGGATTAGATTTTGAGTTTTGTATACCGAGATTAAGAGGAGTTTCCTGGTTTATTTGTCTAATAGAAACAAGTTTGGTTTCGATTTTTGAAATTTTCAGTGATTTTTGGAAGTTTCATTGATTATTGAGGGATAATTAGTAAATTATTTCATAACTAATATATATATATATATATATATATATATATATATATATATATATATATATATATGCAAGTATTAGGAACTTCAAAACCAGGGGGGCCATGGCCACCCCTGGCCCCTAAGAGCATCCGCCACTGCTTGTTGTGTGTTATTATCAAGGCATTTTTTTCAGTTTTCATTGGACTCCAATTAGTTGGGTTGTTCGTTGGATGGTAGATCCTAAATACTTTGATGATTAACATGCTCGATGACACAATGATGGTTATTGTTTTGGTTTCTTCGAGAAGGCTCTTAGATGTGGAACAATTGTTTAGCTTGCGAATCATATATGAGTTGATCATTTTGGTACACTTCACTTCTTTGTTGCTACTGTAAAATATCATCATGAATAACTCCAATATCGAACCACTTGCACCAAAATAATACAGTCAAATAATCATATGGATATTGCACCTCTATAATCTATTCTAATTGGTCATAATATTTCTCTCCATTCTCACGCACCGCTAGATCCCCAGAGTTGTGTGTTATGTGTTGTGCACGACTAAGTACCATAAACCTAACACCGTTGACTATGCACCCGATGTAAGTATAAACATTCATTTGTAAACCCACTGAAAGGGCTAACAACAGTTTGTGGAATTATGGAGAGTTTTCTGTTTCCATATGAAAAACTCATTAAATATAAAATAATGTGTTGTGTATTCTTGATTTGTTATATTGATCAAAGATATTTTGTTTGTTAATTAGTATTACCTTTTCAAGAAACCACTTAGGAAATTCGGTATTTTCTTTACTTTCAGGATGTTCAGATTCGAATTTTCTATATTGATGACACACACACACACACACACACACACACACATATATATATATATATATATATATATATATATATATATATATATATATATATATAATGAATGGGAAAAAGTAACATTAGATAATGAAGATAAAGATAAGAAACTTACTTGATGTATTGTTTGACTTCTTCACAACTATTTAATATAAACCATTCTATATTATGTTTTTTCCTTAGATCAAAATGTTTGATTTTCGTTACGCTAGTTAGTCGACACTTAAACTCAACATCCAAAACTTTGTTTTTTCAACGACAACATCCTCGTTTCTTTCGGGGTGATTAAATTGAGTCTGCACATCTCGAAGGTGCATCAAACAAAATGATAAAGCTTCTTCAACAACATAACCTTCAACTGTACAACCTTTCGAGCTCGCCTTATTTATGACAGTTTTTTAGTTTTTTCATATACCTTGCGAATGGATATATCTATCTCATACATACCAGGCCTCCGACGATCACTTCATCAGGTAAATGCAAAACTAAATGAATCATAATGTCAATAAATGTTGGAAGATAAATCAACTCTAACTTACACAAGATTCTAGTAATGTCTTTGTAACACCCGTTTTCAAGAATGATTTATCTAAAGACTTAACGGGATAAAAGATGAAGTTTTTAGGAAAAACTCTACGCCACAACGTGCCATGGCATAAATGATTGTGTCCTCTTGATGAGATGGTATTAGGGCTACAATGTGGTGACTATTTCGGCCTAATCCCTTCATTTTAGGGTTTCCTCCGTATTTATGTCTCTAACCTCAGAATTAGGGCATCATTTTCATCCTACATCATCTCCAAGAACTTTGAAGCAAACCCTAATACCATCTCCTCTATATTTGAGCTTACTTTTCGTGATTTGGTGTATTTGGAAGGAAGAAGATCCTTGTGGCGTAGAGAACCTCTTGGCAAGCTTAGAGATTTCATTTGAGAAACTTCTGGACCTTTGTGATTTTCCTTTTTCTGGTCTTGTTAGTTAGCCTTTTCTAGATCTAGGTTTAAATGCTACTTCTTCATGTTCATGATGTGTTTGAGTGGATAGATTCAATAAAGTTTTCAACTTTATTGGTCATTGAGGTCCCTAGATAGTTAGATGTACCAGATCTTAAGAATTGTGTATCATTAAGTTCATGTACGGGGGTTTGGACCCTATTTCTACCATTTTTGACCTAGATGAGAGAGAGACATTCATTGGACATGCATGTCCATAAATTTTGGATTTTTATGAGCCTTTGGAGTCCTTAAAAGCTTTCTAGAAAGTTGTAGTTGAAGGCTTAATGCATTAAGGACTCAATCTATTAAGTTGTCCATATCTAGTAGCCACGACATGACAATGAGGGACCCATCGACCGTTTTATCCGGAGTGAGCCACGACATGGGGCATGTTTGCCACAACGTGGGGATTGGATTATTCATGATTGAGTTTGTAGTCCACGAGGTGGCCATGGACTGGCCACGACGTGGAAGTCAGCTGATGATGATTTTGATTGTTGATTGTTAACTTTGACCGGTGACTTTTGACTTGGTTGACTTTGGGTCAATTGGATAGTTTTAGAATGTAGACTAAGAGTTTAACTTGTATGGTTTATTAGGAGGTGTTTAACACCCGTTCATTGGCTGTGAGAGTTGTTAGCTGTTGACTATGTCTGCGAGGTGAGTCTTCTTATTATACTATGTAGGATGTTAGTTGTCATTGTGATACTTTCATTGAAGACCAGGATGTGGCCCCTGATACTTGTTTGTAAGACCCGGATTTGGCCCTCGACAATGCAAGGAAAGACCATGATTTGGCCCATGGCAAAAAGTGAATGTAAGACTATGATTCAACCCATAGAATTCAGTATTTCTTGTATAGTATGTGGTATTTTGGGGAGGTCATTAGGGTTTGTGTTTACAGTTTATGTTTAAAATATTTTTAGGTACTTCTAGTTCCAAAAGGAAGGGCCCGACTTGACTGCACTACATCCTCCGAAGGCTTTTTTCTGTATTGGTTATTTTTGACTCCATTAAGATGTTTTGAGAATGTTGTTACTCTTATTGTCTTTTGAAACAAATGAATGAATGGTTTTGGTTTTTTTAAAATGAAATTTTTACTAAAATATTTGGGATGTTACAAGTTGGTATCAGAGCCTTAGTTTGAGGGATTTGGGCACACTCTTGGGTGTGTAGCAACTCAAACCGAGGAGTTAATAAAATCTTTTAAAATAAAATGAGTTTTCTAAAACTGGAGTGAGCCACGACGTGGGGATCAGATTATTCACAACTAAGTTTGTAGGACACAACATGGCCATAGATTGGCCACGACGTGGAAGTCAGCTGATGATGATTTTGACTGTTGACTTTAACTTTAACCATTGACTTTTTACTTGGTTGACTTTTAGTCATTTGACTAGTTTGAGAAGGTGGATTAAGAGTTTAACTTGTATGGTTTATTAAGAGGTGTTTAGCACCCGTTCATTGGCTGTGAGAGCTGTTAGCTGTTGACTATGTCTGCGAGGTGAGTCTTCTTACTATACTATGTAGGATGCTAGTTGTATTTGTGATCCTTATATGGAATACCATGATGTGGCCCTTGACATATGTACAAAAGACCAAGATGTGGCCCTTGGCAATTGTAGCAAAGACAAGGATGTGGCCCCTAGTATTTGTATGTAAGACCGAGTACTAGCCCATGACATTTGTATGTAGGGTGCTAGTTGTCTTTGTGATACTTGCATGGAAGACCAAGATATGGCCCCTGACACTTGTTTGTAAGACCGGGATTTCGCCCTCGACATTGCAAGGAAAGACCATGATTTGGCCCATGGCAGAAAGTGACTGTAAGACTATGATTCAACCCACATCATTCATTATTTCTTGTATGGTATGTGGTATTTTGGGGAACTCACTAAGCTTTATGTTTAAAATGTTTTTATGTACTTCCAGTTCTAAAAGGAAGGGCCCGACTTGACATCACTACAACCCCCGAAGGCTTTTTTGTACATTGGTTGTTTTTTACTCTATGATGATGTTTTGAGAATGTTGTTACTCTAATTGTCTTTTGAAACAAATGAATGAATGGTTTTGGTTTATTTAAAATGAAAATTTTACTAATATTTTTGGGATGTTACAAGTTGGTATCAGTGCCTTAGTTTGACGGATTTGGATAGACTCTCGGGTGTGTCTAAACTCAAACTGAGGAGTTACTAAAATCTTTCAAAATAAAATGAGTTTACCAAAAAGGTTTTTAAGAAAAAGGGGTGTGATGCGTGCAATCAGCCGAGCTCAAGTAAGTGATTCCCAAAATATACGTATATGTTGATATGTTATATGCGTTATAGTATGATATGTATGTTAGAAGTTAGAATAAGGATCTATTCAGAGTTTCATGCTAGAATGCCTACTAGGAGAGATGCCTTTTTGTCTATTAGTTATGTTGCTCGAATGTTACTTGCTTTCTGCTTCGTGGGTCTTATATTGATGTTAGTTAACTATTAAATGAATACATTAAGTTACATGCCACAAAGGTTAAATACTTTTAGAATGATTGATTTGGCTCTATTATGTAGCTCTTGGTTGAGTCCAACCGTTGTAGTGTAGGATCTTTTAGTCAAAATTTTATTTAAGTTTTGTTGCATGTGATTGTATTCATTAGGTAGTTAGCTGACATTAGTAGGATTCCTTCAACAGATGATGGCAGGGTATGGTGGGAACCCTTAAAGAGCCTAGGAAGTGCTTTAGTGCGAATGGTACACTGTTTAGCTGAGTTTTGGGAGTGTCATTATAAGGAGGTAACTTAGAGGATTCAAGATAATTTTTGAGGAAAATACAGATAAGTGTGGAAGGTAGTATTGGGCCCATACTACTGAAAGCACAAGATCTACACTCGAATCAAGGAAATTCACGAGGATTCTAAGAAGCTTGTAGAATGAGGAATTATTTGGGTATGTTCTGATCGTTTGTATTGTTTCCTTTAAGCATGGCAGTGATCACTCGAGGAGGAGGTTCTGGTTCATGTTCAGTTTCAGGCTTTGGTGTTGAGCCGATTGATGAGAGGATACGCGAGTTCATTACGTCAGAGATCACTCGTGGTATTTTGGATGCGACCCCTAGATGTTTGTGTTGGATTAATGTCTAAGCCCATAACTATTATTGGTATGTACTTAACCCGATTGCGAGCATGGTCCTTTTGGTTTGCCTTCACCAAAGCAACTTGATATGATGATTTATGGAGAAAGAGATTAATTATGATTTATTAATATATTATATGAATAATATATTAAAAGAGAAATCATATTGTTTAATTAATATTAGTCAAGAATTAATTAGGAAATTAATTTTATGAATAAAAGACTTTAATTAAACTTGGGGGACTGATATTGTAATTATAAGATAGTTGCAATTGGGCTATGGATCACCTTGGAACATAGGTTGGACGAATTCTATGGGAAGCCCATAAGGAATTCGTCCAAGGGGTGTTCCAAAGGGAGTCCATTGGTTGTTTAGGGCCTAAGCAGTCATATTAGGGTTTCCTAGTTCAAAACCCTAATAGCCTCACATATTTAAGGACCCCTAGGGCACCAAAAACGTGGCTAAGCTTCCCTTAGGGTTCTTGGACGAATTTTGGTGCCTCATTCTCTTCTCCAAATTCATCCTCTTGCTCTTGGTGTTTGTGAGCCATTAGAGGTGTGACATTTGTGACACTAAGCTTTCAGAAGTCAATTACAAGGAGGAATTGAGATTGTTATTACTACATAACAATCAAGGTAAGATCTAAACCCTATTCTTATGTTAATATCGATTATCACATGCTAGATCTAGGGTTTATGGCTTTGTATGTTTATTGCATGTTCATTAGACAAACTAGATCCAAAGCTTTAGGCTTTGCATGTACACCATAGGAATGATGTAGTGCTCATAACTCAACAGTGGTATCAGAGCCTAGGGTGGTTTATACTAATGTATTTGATGCAAAGTTTTTTCATTCATAGCTGAAAATTTTTGTTTTTTCGAATTTAACCAGTTTCACGTCGTGAACATGTTGTTCATGTCGTGACATGTTGTTCATGTCGTGAACATGTTATTCATGTCGTGAACCCAGTCTGATAGCATGATTTCGAAAATCTTGCCTTAATTTGCTTTGGATAATTACCATAAATTGTTTTATTCAAATAAAAATCAGATTTATTGTTATGGTAATTGATATCCTAATCAAATTAATGGATAATTGTCGAAATTAAGATAGTTATTTGTTTTATTAGATAAAAATTGATTATTTGTAATTTTGATTTGAATTATCTTGTGAAAAATTAAATTAGGTCAAATTTAGATAATTCAAATTATTTGATTAATTTAATTATTTGTAATCTGATCTAGATAGTTTTGAAAAGTTTCAAAACTTGCCCTCAAGTTTTGGAATTAAAATTTTTTTATTAAAAAGTTTAATTTTGAAATATTTAAATTATAAACCCTAATGATTTGAGGGAAGGAGCCATTATTGATCTTGGAGTTGTTGTCTAGCAAGGAAAGAGGAGATCTAGCCAAGAGGAAGCAAGAGAGGGGTGGATTCTTGAAGATTTGAGGTCCAGAACATCACAACTGAGGTACAATCTCGAATCATTCTCTGTTATTGTGATGTTCATGTAGATTTAGGGCTTTTGAACCCATTTGTGGCTAGATCTAGTGTCCTCATGGTCCCTTAGCGAGTTAAGGTCCTGGATCTGGACCAATAGAGGTCCAGAGCACCTCATTGCCAAAGCTTTATATGCATCCATGGAGGTTTTGGCTTGGGATCAATGTATTTGAGGCTAAAACACCATTCATGAGCTATTCAATGCTTGATGAGCATCAAGACTTGGACTTTACGTGGTCAATAAGCTTAAGGAGACTGGATCTATGAATTAGTGAAGCGGATCTGACCTAAGAAGGTCGTTTGGGGTTGTGCATGGAATGCACTCGCCGAGTCCATTCCCCAGACTCGGCGAGTTGGTGCGGGTTGTTCAACGATTACGAACCAGGGGTTGAGTAACCGAGTCGGGTGAGTGACTCGGTGAGTCGGAAGAGATTCAGAGGGATCGGGTTTCCGTAGGAACTCGGCGAGTCCACGCCAGACTCGGCGAGTCGGGTTGACCGTTGACCAGTGTTGACTGGTTTGACTTCGTGGTATTAGTCAGCCAGAGTCAAGTAGTATTAAGTAGAAATACACTGGTGTTGTAGGAGGACGATAGCTCGGGAGATCGAGCACTAGTGGTTAAGAGATTTACGAGTTACCGAGACACGCGAGGTGACTCTTCTCACTATACGTTACCTTGAGTGGTATTATGAGTTGACCAGAGGGTCTTATGTGTTATTTATGAGATTATTTGCTATGTATGAGATTACGTGCTATGTGTTATATGTATGCTGTATGATTGTGTAGACCGGACCAGAGGGTCCAACGATTCTGACCGGGCCGGAGGGCCCAATGAGCTGTGACTGGACCGGAGGGTCCGACGAGCTGCGAGACTGGAGGGTCCCGCTGAGACATCTAGACCAGAGGGTCGGATTTAGCCTTGAGTGGTGTAATTATGGTATGTGGTATTTTGGGGAACTCACTAAACATTTATGCTTACAGTTGTTGTGTTTGATGTCTCAGGTACCAGCGAGGACCGTGGGAAGGCGACGGCTTGACACGTACACACACCGATGGAGTTTATTATGTGTAGAGATCTTGGGATTTGTTTTTGAAAACAATATTGATTATGGATTTTGATTTGTGATGTGATACATTATGTGATTTTGAAAAAGAAAAATTATTTTGAAAATTTACGGTGTTACAACCATCATGTCGTGTTTTTGTCTGACACGACACGACATGACAATATATTATGTAGCACGAACACGACACGACACGATGTCGTGTTTTTTAATTAACACGAAAACGAACCGTTTAAAAAAGGACAAATACAACACGACACAACAAAGATAACATAATAAAAAAAATTAGTTTATTTAATTAATATTTAATCATAAATAAAACGAAAAACATAACAACTAAATGGTAAATCGTGTCAATTTCGTGTCGAATTTTAAGCACGACATGACACGATATTGTGTTTTTTACACTAAACACGAACACGAATTTGAATTTCAGTTTCGAATTTGAATTTCAGTTTCGTCCAAAGTTCATTTTGTGTCATGAATTTTTATCGTTTGGTATCAACAATTGCCACCCATACTTCTCCTCCTCTAGTCAAATTGCAAATCACATATCCCCTCCCCCAATGCCATTTGGCTTTTTATTTATATGAATTGCCAATCAAACAACGGTAGGTCATCTGGAAGATCAACCGATGATTTTGTTGCGGTGTTGTTAGTGGTTATTGATTTTGTTGTCACTTCTTTGTAATTATTCTATAGATAATCTGGGTTTAACTTTTAACATTAACTTGTCCTCGAGTTTCAATAAATCAACCAATTCTCCAAAGATACATACAAATTAAACAAATCATCATACTAAACGAACCTAATTAATTTAACTTGCAACTTACTTATTTATTTTTTTTCCATAGATGCACACAAATCAATTAAATCATCATAATTTATCCTCCAGTTTTTTTATAAAGAAACCAATTCTACATATAGAAAAATCTATATTAAAGGCATAGAGCTGATGGCATCTTTTAAAATTTAAAAAGTTTTTTTTAATTAATAAAAAGTTAATAGCAAAAAAATGTTAAGATAAATTAAAAATCGATAACTTGCATCATTATCCCTTTCATTTAATATGGAAAGTAGTACTTGATCAGGTTATCTAAATATATTCCCGTGAGACGTTGCCCTCGTCTCTACCATTATAAATTCATTCCCTCCCTCCACTTTCCACTCCATCGTTCTTCTCTTCTCTCTTTTCAACACAACCTCCAACAATGAAGCTCCTTCCAATGGCGATTTTCTTGCTTTTTGCTCTCTTCGTCGTCTCATCAGCCATGGACATGTCGATCATAGGCTACGACGCAACCCACATGACCGCCTCCGATGCATCCTCCTCGAGCTGGCGCACCGATGATGAAGTCAACGCTATGTACGAGTCTTGGCTCGTCAAACATCGTAAATTTTACAACGCCCTCGGAGAGAAGGAACAGAGGTTTCAGATCTTCAAAGACAACCTTAGGTACATAGAACAGCACAACTCCGGCGATCATTCCTACAAGCTTGGACTCAACAAGTTCGCAGATCTGACCACGGAAGAGTTTCGGTTAGGCTACACCGGCGCTAAGACGATCGGTTCTAGGCGGAAGTCGAACAACGTGAAGAGTGATCGTTATTCTCCCCGTTCCGGCGATGCCCTCCCTGATTTCGTTGACTGGAGGACCAAAGGTGCCGTCGCTGCCGTCAAAGATCAAGGAAGCTGCGGTGAGTTATTTTATTGAATTGTTTTTGTGCTTTATTTTGCTTTTCCCTACTTTTAAGCATTTGTTTTATTACGTGTCCACTAACTTCAAGAGACTAAAGCTAAGGCACGAACGTTAACGATTTGGAATAATCAGTTAACCATGACTAAAAGTAATTTTTAGTTCATAAGAACAAAATACTGAATACTGAATGTTCTCGCAAAAATACTTCAGCATGATTTTGATTGGTCTAACGAATCAAGAATCGGAAAAGTGGGTCCGTGATTACAAGATGTTTTGTCTTTTATAAGAATTTGGGAATTATAATTCCATATCCTTCTTTAATTTCTTTTAAAAATCTTATCTTATCTATTTCATACGAGAAGTAAACTAAAAATTATAAAAAACATGAATTCTTGTTGTAACGTTGATTAATATAATGGATGCTTGTTGAATTAAAGGGAGTTGCTGGGCGTTCTCATCAATCGGAGCAGTAGAAGGGATTAACCAGATCACAACTGGTGAACTGATCACATTATCAGAGCAAGAACTGGTGGATTGTGATACATCGTACAACCAAGGATGCAATGGTGGTGATATGGATTATGCTTTTAAATTCATCATCAAAAATGGCGGAATAGACACTGACACAGACTATCCCTACACTGGCAAAGACGGAAGATGCGACAGTTCCAGGGTTCGTATCATATTTCCTTGTTTTCAAATTTCAATACATTAATCATAATATAAATTAATGACTAAATATATATTGTGTTTCAGAAAAATTCAAAGGTTGTTTCCATTGATAGTTATGAAGATGTTCCTGTGAACGATGAGTCAGCATTGCTAAAGGCTGCTGCAAACCAGCCCATAACTGTTGCTATTGAAGCAAGTAGCAGGGATTTCCAGTTCTACACTTCGGTAATCCCTTTTTTCTTTAATCATAGTCTTTAATTTTAGTTAAACAAGTTTGCAAAATAATCTCCTAATCCTTGAATTTTATGAACAATGGATATAAAGCATTACAAGAAGATTCTAGCCAATAATTATAGAATATGCACAAATTTGAATCTTTTAATTGTAAATTTTTTTGTGTCTCCATGGAATCTTGTTGGTCGAGGCCCAAGGGTTGTGGGGTGGGTGGATGTAAATTATTATAATATTAAATTATTACATTTAAAGATTTGGTACCCCTTTATTTTGTCAGGGTATCTTTACCGGTCAATGTGGGACCGATTTGGACCACGGTGTGGTTGTGGTCGGATACGGGACCGAAGATGGAAAGGACTACTGGTTAGTGAGAAACTCATGGGCTGCGGACTGGGGTGAAGAAGGTTACATAAGAATGGAAAGAAATATAAAAGAAAAAGTTGGTAAATGTGGAATAGCAATGGAAGCATCTTACCCGATTAAAAACGGTCAAAACCCACCTAACCCTGGTCCATCACCACCATCACCGGTCAAACCTGAAATCATCTGCGATCAATACGCCACTTGCCCTCAAAGCACCACATGTTGTTGTGTCTATAACTACCATGGCGCGTGCTTTGCGTGGGGATGCTGCCCCTTGGAAGGTGCTTCTTGTTGTGATGATAATTACAGTTGCTGCCCTCATGATTATCCCGTTTGTAACTTGCGCCGTGGCACTTGCTCAAAGGTAAAAGTAGTGTTGTTTCGTCTGTTAGATGAGACTGTGTCTAGCTGAAATCTGACTAGTTTTTGAATTTTGTGTTTTGCAGAAGAAGAATAGCCCATTGGAAATCCAGGCGTTGAAGCGTATTCTTGCTACACCGACTGATTTGAAGAGGAGCGATGCTTGAGGAAATGAAGTGATTTGTGTTATTGAAGTTTTTATTTAACTTTAAACTATTTGATTACCATCTGATTATAAATATAATCAGATGCTCATTTGTAAATACTGCATTGATTCCTCCTGTACTGAATTTGATCAAGAGACAAGTTCATGTTTTTCCCTTTTATATTGCTTTCGTTTTACTATAAATTATCCCAAATAGCTATGTGCTTTTATTACATGATAGAGAAAATTGCAAAAATGGTTCATGTGGTTTCTCTTTTTCTTTTTTGGCCTTCGTGCAAAGGCCAAATTTGAAGTAAAAGTAGATGAAAAGGATCAAAACCTGAAATTTTGAAACTCTCGGAATGGAAAACGAAAGAAAACAGTAAATGATATGGACCATTGTTGCAATTTTGTCTCTTTCTATATCTATATTTTTATATTGCTTTCAAGTTGATAAACCTTCCACCATCACGCATAGACAGAAGTCACCTTTGATAATGTACTATGTTATAGCTAAATGTACAAGTCTCTAATTTCCATTCACAAAGTCTCAGAAATAATTTGCTGTGAGGTATGGGTTTCCATGATAAAATTTCGTCTCCTTGTTTGTTTTCCATGTTCTGTAATCTGATCAAACTAGATTCACATATCTCTAGCCATGTTCTACCATGTTCACGTCATCTTAAATCTCACCATCAAACTCGTATTTTGACTAAAAAACTATATTTTTTTTTGTCTCGTCGTGTGTTATTGATTAATAGGATGGTGTTTAAAAAAATACTCTTTCATTATATATATTCTTAATGATTTTAGGGGATTTTTTTGTTTCTAACAGGTCAATGTACTCGATTGCTATTTATTGTTGTTGCTTTATCAACAGACAAACAATAAATCCAAAAACCAATAAGTTGAACTTGTTTACTTATTCAATTTCAATTAGTTAATTTTCAAGTTCAGCCAATCCATTTTCAAAATAAAAAGCAAAAGAACTCAAAAAGAATATGTATCACACCATTGCTTTTATTGTTAATCCATTTTAGGGGATTTATTTCTTCACTTAGTGGATATAAATCAATTCACTTAGTGGATATAAATCAATTCGAGAAATCAAATACATTGCCTTCTGTTCCGACCCATCTTCATATTCACTTGATCAAAATAAACGTCAAAATCAAAAGAGAAAATTTAAAGAGAAAATTGTTGGATTCCACATGTTTTTGTAGATTTGTCCTATTTTATATGAGTACAAAAATAGGTATTAGGTATTATTGGTAGAAAGATATTTAATGTTTCGATTCTTAATGGGCACATGAATTGATTTTATATATTTATGTTTCATTTTCACTCAAAATAGAAAGAACAATTTAATAGAGTAAGTAAGGCTTTTTACGTTCAATCATAAAGTTTTATAGATTTGTCCTTATTTAACTTTTTTCCATTTATGGAAATATGCCATAGATCCCTTATGCATGCACTTTTTATAAATAAACAACCAATTCTATAGAGAGATGCATAGAAAAAGTTGTATTGGAAGTTGGAACTTCTTATATGCAAACAAAGGAGATAAAGATCAATCATACCGACATACATGTGAAGTTCACTGTCAGTTTTAGTGCCCATATTGTTCAATGTAATATCACAACTTATTATCTTCATTTGTGCCCCAGCCTCCGAGTGCCTTTTCATTCCATTTTTGTCATTACATATTGCCATCACCATTTTCAAATATATCTATAATTATCGCCATGTTTGATAGCTTCTTAATGGTTTCCTATAAAACAACATCTGAATGATTTAACTATTAAGAGCGTTAGATTCGTCTAATTTGAATATTTCATTCGGTTAGAGGCATAACCTTTCAACTAAACAATAAGTCTAGACTATTCTTTTGTGAGAGTATATCATTACGACCACCAGTTGACTCTTTCCCAATCTTAGTCGGTCTCCTAGTCGCAATGTTCATTCTTCCTCATTGCCGCTGGCAAACAAGAGCAACATATGTCTATTTAATATAAAACAACCTCTTTGATAGCTTCTTAATGGTTTCATATAAAACAACCTCTTTGATAGCTTCTTAATGGTTTTAATATAAAGCAACCTCTGAATGGTTTAACTATTAAGAGCGTTAGATTCGTCTAATTTGAATCTTTCATTCGGTTAGAGGCATAACATTTCAACTAAACAATAAGTCTAGACTATTCTTTTGTGAAAGTATATCATTGCGACCGCCACTTGATTTTTTCTCAATCTTAGTCGGTCTCCCAATTGCAACGTCCGTTCTTTCTCATTGCCGCTGGCAAACAAGAGCAACATATGTCTATCTTGAACCCAAAAGGTTACCGACCTGTGACATCCCTAAAATTACGGTCAGAAAAGACCGTTTTAATTTATGTTTTTAAAATAATTTCAGAGTAATCCACTGATTTAAAAGAGTTGCGGAATTTGTTCCCAAAAACAACATATGATAAAATAATATTTACCAAAGCATTTCATAAAGGAATGTATTTTCATTAGATATCAAAACTCGGATGTCATGTTCCAATACAGACCAAAAAAACATAAACGACAAATTACAAGTCATACAACAGTTATATACAACTACAGACTTATAAACAAAATAACTTGATGGTTCATCCATCTTATGCCCTCGCGCCACTTCCTATAATACAAATAAACTGAGTGGGTCAGGCTTGGAAGCCTGGTGAGCATATAGGGTTTTCATCCCATAATAAATAATTATATTTAAATTCACCAATCAACAATAACCCGATTACCCATTTCCGTTATCCTCATTTTACGTCCCTAAAACAACATCTATCTCAAGGGACCTAATCTAGGATTTTTTCATCGGGACGGACATTACTGCAAGGGGTTTCCTCAACAATAGATGTCCTAAAGGCAACCATGAGTGGGATATCAAGCCCACAACACCTACAGGTTATGAACATGTCAGCGTTCCACAAGACATTCTAGAAAGAGTCTGTGGTTGTCATCCATACTCCGCTAGATGACTAGATCAACTACAACATCGAGGCCTCTCATCAGTTTATCACACGACAACTATCTATCCAAGTTCTACCCAACATTTTGTAGATAACAATATACATATGCAACTTAAAAGATGATAAGATATTCATTTAATACTCATTCCAAATATACAGATTCATTCCAAGTAACAGAAAATATATATCTATATACACATAGCACGTATTCACTAGGAGATACTTTATATCTATGTGTTAGAAGAAAAGGAATATACACTCACTTGATCAGAAGATGATCGGACAACACTACGGCTCTAAGAGTAGTATTTCTTCGGTGAAACCGGGAAATCTTCACAAAACCGGGCTTTACGCGGGCAGAGTTTCGGCTTGAAAACTTTACATCTCAAGATCTTCAGGGCTTCGGGACTTGCTTCGGGTCTCGGGATGATACCGGGGCTTCGGGGGTATAATTTGCAAGGCCGGTCCATTGCTTTTTACTACCCGGGGCGAGATAAGAATTTTTATGCCCTTATATATGAAAAAAACTAGAAAATCCAAAGTGCGGTAAATTTTATAATCAAACAAACAATATAAGTAAAACCTACAAAAATCACCTAAAACAATATTATCGAACATTTTTTGAACTTTACAATAATCAATAATTTGTAAAAAGTCACTTTCAATACATAAAATTGCTAATCATTCAATCTTTCTTGAATCATAATACTTCTAAGATATGATTTCATGAGCTTCAATTTTGAAAAACTTCTTTCCACAAAAATAACCGTAACCGGCACCTTCAACAATAACCTATATGCAACAAAAACGTTAAAAAATATATTCATTCTTCTTTTATGCTCTACTATTTGAATAGATGTCTAAGGAATTTCATTTTTGTATGCTTCATTCGGCAACATTTTCTGTAAAATTTGTAACTCAATCAATAAATTATTTTCATCAATCTCACATTCTTCTTCATTTGTCAAGTTGGACTCAAGATTTAAACAACATTTTTTAATTCATCATCAACTAAAGTAACTAATTTGGAACCACTAAATAAAAAAACAAATATAGATTCAAAATCATTTTTTTTTTTAAAATCATTAGAAATATCAACTAAATCATAAGATGTACTTGGTAAAATATAAAAATTATCAACCAGATTATTTTCACTAATATTTTGATTTCTAACAACAAATTTATTCAAAGACCCTCTTAAATGATTAGTCTCTTCTCGTTCATTTTTTTCTATTTTGAGAATCTTGTGGTTGTTTTTTGAAAACAAATTTAAAACTTAACAAATCTAGTTATAAACACTAAACAAAGAAAAATACAACTTGAATAAGAACACAAGGCAGCAGATTTTAGGCAAACCACAATGTCAACTTTCAATACAAAGCAGCCTCCTGATTCACATTACAAAAACAAAAAGAAAAAAGAAAAAAAATAAAGGATCAATGGAACTTTAGTAATTTGTAACATAAGCAAGTTTGACATTTACCTGATGTAAACAACAAATAAAGGATAAAGATTAAAGGCAACAGATTTTGAACTTAATCAGAGGCAAAACCCGAGCTCAAACAAAGGTGAAAAATTCCTTTTCAGTGAAAAATCGAAATTAGAAATAGCAAATAATGTTAAATCATAATAAAAAAAATCGAAATTAATCAGACACAATGAAACACATAAATCATAATCATATAGTAAAATCGAAATCAGAAGAAGGGAAGTAGAGAACCAGAGAAGTCACCCAAATCAGAAGAAGACAAAATCGAATTCAATAATCCTTTTTCATTCAGCTTTATATGTGATATGCCTCGTTATCCTGTATTCAAGCGAATCACTCAATCAGGTAATGAACAGATGATGATTGATTTCAGGAAGTTTAGAAATAAATAAGAAACAAACGAAGAAAAATAACTCACCGATTTACATCCTCAATCTCCCAAATCAGTTAAACAGTTTGAACTTTTGAGACACCTTCTTCCGTTTTCCTCTTGCTCCGGGCAGAAAAAAAAATCAAACCCAATCAAGCACAGAGAATCGCGGATCGAACTGGGAGCGAGAAGTTATAATAAAAAATTGATTGAAATGGAACCCAATCAAGCAGGCTAGTAGCATTAGTTTACAACAATTGAGAATAAGAGAGGGATAGAAATCAGACCAAGAGAGATAGATAGTTCAACGATTTTGTAGCCTCGAAACACCACAATACGATTTTCAAGGGTTGTCGTTACCGATTTGATGATTGAAGTTCTCAAGACATTTGGCGCTCACAAATCATGCCTTCCGCCTTCACTTTGCATCCGGACGTGTTTCTTCATGGATTGGAGCACTTGGACTTCACTTTTGGGCCAATATATATATATATATATATATATATATATATATATATATATATATATATATATATATATATATATATATATATATATATATATATAATATAACTTATTGGACATATATTATGCCCCCTTTTATTTGATGCCATGGGCCTAAGCCAACTCACCCATGTATTGGGCCGGGCCTGATAATTTGCGCGTAGATCGATGAAATAAGGGTGAGAGAGAAGAGATTTGGCAACCACAAACGGCTGCCCTTTGTGATCTATTTATAGGGTGAAGTCTGCCGCGAACGCAGGGGGTTCCTTTCGAACGCGATGCGTAGGAGCAGGGTTCCGATCCTATCCTTTATCCGTTGAGTCAACATCGACGTGGCTAATCCGGAGCCAAGCAATGAACGCTGGGCGTTCACACTTTGGGATGCGTGCCTCGAAATTCAGAAATTCATAACTTTCGCATACGATCTCCGTTTTCGACGTTCTTTATATCCACGCGTAGGTGAGATTATGCTTTACAACTTTCGTTTAGACTCCGTCGGCTAATTTTGATTTTATTTTTATTATATTATTTTTAGTAGGCCGAGACAGGAAAACTCCGTTAGAAATTCATAACTTCTTCATCTGACGTCCGTTTTCGTCTGTCTTTTCACTGTTGGACTATAATCGACGAGATCTTTGATTCTCGTTTAAATTGTTTCGGCCAAATATCATTCGATCTCATATTCGAACTTTGGATTGCACACAGCTAAGTTGAAACTTCGAAAAATCATAACTTCCTCATACAAAGTCAGATTTGGACGTTCTCTTTGTGCACGCTCTCGGTTTAACGTATTCTACGACTTTCATTTAGATCACTAAGGCTAAATATCGCTCTATCGGGATTTCACTATTTACGTCCCGCAGTGTCGTATCGGTTCTGTCGCGAAACGTCAACAGGTCATAACTTCTTCGTTATAACTCGGATTTCGACATTCTTTATATATTCGGAAACCTCGTCACGACCACTACGTCTTCATGTATTGATATTGGTTTTATCTAACATTTCATTTTCACGCTTCTTTTTATTCTTAATTCATTTAAGCCACACAATTAAGTATAAAACACATAATACTCAAATAATACATTCTTATTATTTTAAAATGAGTTAGAAATGTTAACCTAGACTATTACATCAACATTAATGCCTAGCCTAAAAACACGGGCGTTACACGACCGCCCCTTGCTTCTTTCCCATTGTCGTTCTTGTCGACTTAACTGTTGCCACCTTCTTCCTCCCCCTCCCCCCGATCATTGTCAAACAAGAGCAGCATAAAGTATTTTTTTTGTTGATCTTTTCATTTGTCTTTGTTTCCTCATGAAATGTGGCTCTAAATTTCAGTTTCTTGGTTTATGGCAAATGAAATGTTGCTCTTTTATAACAATCAATATTAACACGAATGGTGTTTATTATAATTCATTGAGGTTCGTAAGACGATTAAGAAACACGAATCACTAGAGAAGAAAATTATAGAGCATTATCCATATGGGTTTTCTCATTTTTTGTTCACATGACTCAATATCATGATTTTAAGAGAAAAAATGGATTTTGAAGATTGATAATATGTTTTGAATTTTGGATTTTGAAGATTGGTAATATGTTTTTGATTTTGAAGGTCGATGATATGTTTTGAAGGTTGATAATATATTTTAATGTTATTTGAACTTGTTATTATTAGAAGGTTATAATGATATTTTTATTTAATTGTTCAACAATGTCACACCCCCGAACCGAAGAAACGACGGAAACGTCCGGGGGTTTGGGTGACTTCATCTTGTAATATCATCACAGTGAATATAATTGAAACAAGGCAAGCATCATCATCACATGTACAATAATACAACAAGTGTTTACAAAAGTTACATTCTCAAAATATAAGTGTAAGATGATAGCAAAAATACATCAAAGTCCATGAGTTCTTGAAGGCCAACCTGCTTAACGATTTCCTGAGAATACAATTATTTTGAAAATGGTCAACATATATAATGTTGGTGAGTTCATAAGTATATTTGTATGAAAGGTTTGTATCACTTTGTAAACACCATAAAATCCGATATTTTCTGTAAAAAAAAATTAATGGTTTGAATGCTTTGTATCAAATCTTGTATTAAAGCATGTGTGTTTTCTATTTTGAAAATGTATAAAGAGAGTATTCCATAAAATCCTATGTTTTTTGTTGTAAGTAGAAGGTGATGTATAATGTAAGTTTCCCTAGGAAATCCGATATTTTCTGCTTGTAAAAGTGTTATAGTATTAACCCAAAGAACGTAAATTGGGGTTTGTTTTGAATTGTAATTGTAAAATCGTTTATGTATTCCGTAAATTTTATAGTGGAGTTAATTTCTTTGTGAGTCATTATAACCATACTTGATATGACGGATCTGCCTGTCATGACGTTTTTCAGGCGTCGACTTGTTTAAGGTAAGACATTTGTCACCCTAGACTGGCCTAGTCTAGCTGTAGCGAACAACTCAGGTGCGGGGCTGTCAACCCCGTATAGATCTATACACAAACTCTCGTTCTCCCTCCAGGAGACTCTGGTTATAACTACAAGATTAAAGATTGTATACTAGGTAGGTATGAATGAAAGAACACGTCTCACAAGAGCCTTAACTATATTTACACGAATATTGTCACACACTATTTAATTTAGTTACAAAGCCCAATGTATTTGTTCATGAATGAATGAGACCCAATAAACATGAATGAGTATACAAGGTCCGTCGAGCATGTAGATAGGTTAACAAGGCCCAATAAACATGTAAAGAGTATACAAGACCCATCAAGCATGTAAATGGGTCACTAAGGCCCAATAACATGTAATGAAGGTATAAGGCCCAATAAACATGCGAATGGATCACTAAGGCCCAGTAAACATGTAATGAGGGTATAAGGCCCAATAAATATGTAAATGGACCACTAAGGCCCAATAAACATGTAAGAAAGGTATAAGGCCCAATAAGCATGCAAATGGACCATAAACGCCAATAAACATGTAATGTATATTCCAGGCCCAATAAAAGTGAAAATGACGTATTTAGTCCGTTTGTTATTACATTGGTTGTTTAAGCTTAGTTGTTCACCAAAATGACATAAAATGCCCACTTTTTGTAATGATGACATTTTTGGCCCATTAGGCCGAAAATTTACAATTAAGGCACATTTTTGGTAAAAATGACACTTTAGGTCCATTAAGACCAAAAGCTTATATTTAATGGCTTATTTTAAATAAAATAACATTTTTAGCCCATTTTTGTTGAAAAATAACATTTTCGGCCCAATATTTGATGAAAATTGACATTTGCGGCCGAAATGTATAGAATTTTATCTTTTCGGACCAAGTTTAAAAAGATTAACATTTTCAGCCCCCTTTTAACCGAAATTTACATTTTTGGCTCAAATTTGTTTAAAATAACAATTTAATCCACAAAAGTCAAAACTTTACAATTTAAGCCCATGAACCGTGTAGGCCCAACTTTAAGCCCATTTGGTGAAAATTTACATTTTTGGTCCTTTTAAAACCGAAAATATCTTTAAGACCCATTTTTATATAAAAATGACTCTTTGGACCTTGAAAAACCATGAATGCACTAAAGGCTTCACCTTTGTTGTTTATTTGTCAAAAAAGGGCCCCTTAAACGGTTTTGTTTTGTTTTCTAGTATTCCACAACATGTTTACTCCTTTCACTTCATAGTAAGTTGTATTATGTGTGTTAAATTACAAACATCACCACGTTTTGGTAGAGTTTTCGAGATTTATGTAGTTTCAACACATAACCACAACATATAACATAGAAAACACACATAAACATGCATAAACACATAGATCTAACACAAAACAACTTGTATCCTCCCCCCAAAAAATAGTAAAAACCGAAAATAGGGGGTATGAACTCACTTTGGTTGATAGATTGGTTTCGGTGAGAAGATCGAAGGAGATTTCGGCCTAGCTTGCTTCTTGAGGGGAGTTATTGAACTTAAGGTGTTTTAAGAGCATGATTCAAAAAATGAGAATGGTTTAAGGAGAGATTTTTAGTGTAAACTTGAAGTTAAACGATAGATTTACACAAGGACTTACCAAAAAGGATGAATCTTTGTTGAGGAATCCCGCATAAATCGAAACCGAAATGGAAACCGATGGTGTGGTTTTTAATTTTGCAAAAACCGTAAAAAACCGAACCGCACCAAATATATATATATATATATATATATATATATATATATATATATATATATAGAGAGAGAGAGAGAGAGAGAAAGAGAGAGAGAGAGAGAGAGAGAGAGAGAGCTAGGTTTAAATGTGAATTGACATCTATTGTGTGGATGTGTGAATAATGTTATTTTGTGAGAATTACAAATAAAATATATTGTTTGATAATATGAATACGTTCAATCTTATATAATTATTTTAATTATTAAGAAATTTCACTAATTAAATCATCTATAAGGTTATTATATATTTTTTTTAATTATTCTCATTCTGTCAGAATGTTATCAGGATGTTTATTGAGTCGTATCCTCTAAGAATTAAAATAAATAAAAAACGATGAATGAAAACAAAAATGAATTAGAATTGGTGAGAATCCATTAAAATAACAATAGTTCTGTAAGATTGAACATATTCATATTACGAAACAACATATTTTCTTAGTAATTTTTATAAAATAGCATTATCCACACGTGCACACAATAGTTGTCCATCCACATTACAACCTAACCATATATATATATATATATATATATATATATATATATATATATATATATATATATATATATAAGAACGAATAACTAATGACAATTAAAATTTCTATAAATATAAATATCCATCTTATTAGAAAATGATTGTATATATATATTAAACATACATATAGTGATATTGCAAGAACAAATAGTGTTTATTATATTTTTTAGCATATAAATATGAAGACTAATAGTGATGATAGTATCATTTTTGTGAATACATTAATTAATATTATCACATGTACCTGTGAACCAAATATTATATTTAATTAATATTATAGTCAAACATTAGAAGCATGAATATTTATGTAATTTGATTTCAAACCAAGAGGTGGTGGTATCGGTTCATTTCCAAGATATCATTTAAGCTTTAATTTTGCTTGCCTTATAAGAGTATCCCCATCGCCTTTGAGATAAAACATTTACCATTCTCAACTTTTTTATAAAAATTCAAGTCTATGGCTTTTAACCCACATCTTTAAGAAGTACCACATTGTTGGGAATGAAAAATCTTGCGCTCCTACTATCTATATAAAGTTTTTCAAGAAATGAATAATACTTACCATCCGAGTCAAAATAACTCGTCGAGTTATAATAAAAAAAGTAACTCATTGAGTTATAGTAAAAAAGTAAAACAAAAACCATATAAAAATAACTAACAAAAAAAAAAAAAAAAAAAAACCGAACCGGAAAAAACCACAGAAAAACCGAACTACATAAAAATCAAACCGTGTGGTTTCTAAAACCAAATCATCTCACCCTACTGGTATTTGCCGGTCCGACCCTTTTTTCAGTTACGATTATCCCTCCCCTTGCCTATTTCCACTCCATCGTTTTCCTCCCTCTCTTTCCAATTTTCAATACAAGAAGCTCCAACAATGAAGCTCTTTTCAATGCCCATTTTCTTGATTTTTGCTCTCTTTTTGGTCTCGTCTGCCATGGACATGTCGATCATAGGCTACGACATCACCCAAACGACCACCGCCGATACATCCGCGTCGAACTGGCGCACCGACGAAGAAGTCAACGCTATGTACGAGTCCTGGATCGTCAAACATGGTAAATTTTACAACACCCTGGGAGAGAAGGATAATAGATTTCAGATCTTTAAAGACAACCTCAAGTACATAGAAGAGCACAACTCCGGTGATCATTCTTACAAGCTTGGACTCAACAAGTTCTCAGATCTTAGCATTGAAGAGTACCGGTTAGGGTACACCGGCGCCATTCCTAAGGGGAAGTCGAACACGCTGAAGAGTGATCGTTACTCTCCTCTTTCTGGCGATGGCGATGTCCTGCCTGATTTCGTTGACTGGAGGTGCAAAGGCGCCGTCGCTGCCGTCAAAACACAAGGACAATGCGGTGCGTTATTTTATAAAATTAATCGATACCTGATAAGAAAAGTAAACTAAAAATTGTAAGAACATGATGGAAGATTTTTAGGGGGATATTTGGGGAAAAGTTGATTAATATGATGGATTTGGATTCATGTTTGTTGAATGAAAGGGGCTTCGTGGGCATTCTCAGCAATCGGAGCAGTGGAAGGGATAAACCAGATCGTGACAGGTGACCTGATCACACTATCAGAACAACAACTCATTGATTGTGATACATCTAACTATGGATGCGATGGTGGTTTTATTACCGATGCCTTTGATTTCATCATCAAGAATGGCGGAATACACAGTGACAAAGACTATCCCTACACTGCCAAAGATGGAAAATGTTACACTTCCAAGGTCCGAATGTCATATTTACTTCTACTGATTGTTAATAAGATTCCTGTTCTTAACTATTATATTCTGCTTCCAATTTGTTCAGAAAAACACAACACTTGTTTCCATTGATGATTATGAATATCTTCTGGAGGAAAGCGAGTTAGCATTACAGAAGGCTATTGCAAACCAGCCTATATCTACTGGTATTGATATCAGTAGCAGGGATTTCATGTTATACAGTTCAGTATGTAAATCCCTCTTCGAATTTAGTGAAACAAGTGAAAAAAAAAAGATGTGATCAATAATCTGTGTATTTTATATTTTGTCAGGGTATCTTTAGTGGTGTATGTGGAGAGTTAGTAAACCATGGTGTAGTTGTAGTTGGATATGGAACTGAAAATGGGAAGGACTACTGGGTGGTGAGGAGCTCTTGGGGTGCAGAATGGGGTGAAGAAGGTTACATAAGACTAGAACGCAATATAAAACGGGAAACTGGTAAATGTGGAATAACAATTTTGGCATCTTACCCTATCAAAACGAGTAATTAATTACCCCATAGGTAAAATTATTCTTTCATTTGTTGCATATGTATAGTCCTAGATGAGTCTCCACCATATACATCAAGTTTATAATCATTTCAAGTAACATATTTTCTGTTTTGTGTAACAGGGAAAGAAAAACACGACCATTTATCTGATTTGTGTTATTGAAGCTTAACTAGAAACTAATTCATCATCATATGATTATATCAATTGCATTTGAGTGTGACCTTTAATAATGTAACACTCTTATAGCTAAGGGGCTATTTGATAGTTGCCTGTTGAGTCAGATGTGATTAAATCAAAGACTGATTGAGTTAGACACAACTTCTTACCAGACTTAATAAGAGACATATCAGAGGTTATGAGACTAAGTTAGACTTAGCTAATTGTAGTATCAAACATTCTGAATCTGACAGAGTAAGACCCAGGTTGATAAACTTAGGAAGAGGCATATCAAACAATCTTTAAGTGTACAAGTCTATATCATACACACATAACACTGGTGAAATCTATATGGGTTCAATCTCTCATTTCATATTGTTGCGGCGTTCTATATTTTTAACAGTTGATTATAGTAGATTCACACATCTCTTTGCATGACCAACCGATCTTAAGCACTAGCATGTTCATGTCACTTTAGATCTTAATTTGGTGACAATGGAAGACTTTGATACCAATATAGGGTTTTGTTTATTATAAAATATTATGATTATAGCAACATGTAGGAAATTTTAGGGTTTGTGATGGAGATCTGGATACCAATTTGGATCGTGATATCACTTTCCGAACTGATATTTCTACCCTATGTCTGGGTTACAAGAAATTCAGCCTAAGATGATCCAAGTGGATACTTACGATTCTAGGCACAGAAATCTTAAGCCAATATGCTAAAGGATTCTGCGAAAGTATGATGAAAACCAAGAGCTTAAGGTCGTGTCTCTCTTTTGAAAAGAAGAGTTGTTTATATAATCAACGATATTAGGGTTTCAATATGGTTGGGCCGTTACGAGTTTCTTTGGAAACAAGTCAGCGGGACGCCAGTCAGGGGCTCTGCCCCTTGGACCCCGCTAGGGGCGCTGCCCCTTTGGAAACCCTAGACCCAGGGGTGTTGCCCCCGGACCCCTGACTAGTCGTCGAACCGACTACTAATTTGATCTTATACATGCGTGCATTCTGCACCAACTTGTACACATTAGAAAAACAAATTAAGAAGCCCTTTAGCTCACATGCTAATTCCAGTTACATAAAATGATATGGTGACATTAAAATCATCAACACAACATAAGTTAAACATGACCATATTGGTAGTTATCCAGGAGATCGACGATTAAAACATGAATACTAAATACTAAACCCAAGGAATCATGCACTTGACAATTAAATATCACTCTTTTTTATGTAGGTTTGAAGCCAAAGTTGCCTTTCTCTAGTGTCTCACACCATGGGGTCATGGGTGAGACCAATTTGAACACACTCTCGCCTTACCATTTAGCCCAAAAGCTGCGCTTATTAAGCCGAAACCAATATTTGCTTCAAATGTTGATAACTTGATATGAAATTTTGTTTATAGAGAACAAAAATTATAAATTTGCATATATTTATTTTTCTGATAAAAAATAAACCCTAAAATAGATGGTGGTGATGATATTTGTTTTGAAAATATGATTTTGACAACGTGTTAAAACAAAAAGAAAAAAGTCCAATAACTGTTGGATATTGTCCAAATTATAAGAACTTTTTATTATATGTTATTAGCCTAATTGTGTATTCAATAATTTATACAAAAGAATAATAAGGCGACACACTTCAACTTGTCATCTTTTCTAATAAATGAAGGTTTTTTTTACATTTGTCACACTCTCATTTATTTTGCCACATGTCATTTTGTGGTTATTTTGAATTAATTTTTATTTCATATGTAATTTTGTGGTTTTCCTATTTTATTAAATTCCATATGATATTTAAATTTAATAATAAATGCATACCAATTTCATTAATGGATTTTCCTTATAATTTCAATTTTTAAAAATAAAATCTCATTAATTTACTTTGATTATTTTATCTAAATGGTTTGTTTAAATTTAAAAGAGAAAAAAAAACACTTTAATTTTAGTAATTCAATATTTTTCTCATTTTTCTTATAAATTCAAAATTTTCAAATGTTTATATATATTTAATTGTTTTAAATACACCCATGTAATACATGGGTTCACACCTAGTATAAGATATATATGTGGGAGGTGAATCATGAAATCCTGATAATATTTCTAGTGTTTCAGAATTCGAACCTTAAACATCATATATAAAATTCCATTTCTTAACCGCTTGATTCTTGAATCTCGTCGTAATATAGTAGTTTATATAAGTAGATAAGAATATGATAATGTCATAAAATTAAAGTTAAATGTTAAAGTAGCAAGCGGCAAAATTAAAATATTGAATCCAATGAACTACATTATGATCATTGCATTATTTTCACTTTGCAGTAATTTCACGTGATGTATTTGTATGTTTTTCACGTTTCAAGCGAAAATAATATGAAGAAATATTATAAGTATACTTTTTGTTCTGTCAAAAATGTAGGATATTCAATAAAACTAATTATTATTTTGAAAAGTTTAAAATGAAAATTCTTTATTTTCATAAATTTGAAAACCAACCAATTTATTTGGAATATAGCATTCTAGATTCAATGAAAACGCTTCAAGTCTATTTGTAATTTTGTATGGTCTCTTCGTATATACGGGACCCAGAACTTATATCGGAATAGCATTTAGAAAAAATTTGAAAACAAAAAAGAAAAATTAAACTCAGTTTGTGGAGTTTTTATTTATTTATTTATTTTTTGGAAACTCTATGGATTCCACGAACCAAATTCGTTTACATGTTTATCTACTTAAACTTTATGTCATAATGTGTAAAGTACATGTTCAAAATGCGAAAAGCATCTTCAGAATATAAAAAATAGATCCGGAGAAGACTCAAAACTTATCTTTGAAATAAGACGAACGGATTTTATAATGTTTATTTCTTTTGGAATCATATCGTTATTATAAAGAACTATATGTTTGTTTATGACACTCTTCAACATCTACCGTTGTGCCACATCCACTAGTAGATTATGAAGTGATACATTTAGGTTAGAGAACATGATCTTACTGATACGACCGAGTTAGAATTGATTCATGATTTTCACTGTGTGAAAGAGCAACTATAAGAATTGGAAATCCTGTCACAGACATTCTAAAGTCGAGAATAGGGCCGGTCCAAACCAATTTGGGGTCCGGGGCAAAAAAATAAATGAGGCCCTTGTAGAGGTGCAATTTGGTCGGTTTAATCAATATTTGGTTTTTTAAAGTTTAATTGATTTCGAGTTGTTCGTTTCGGTTTATCGGGTAAACCATATTACAATAATATATTAATATGTTCACGTCATTTGTTTTTTACAATTATACATTAATAAGTGTAGATAATAATACCAATACAAAGAATATGATCACTTTTTAATTTTGTAAACAAAGGTCCAAAAATTGGAACAAAATAAATAAAAATATATATTGCAAGCCATCAGCTACAACCTCCAAAAAATATATTACTTCTTCCGTCCTAATATTATTGTCCATAGATAAATAACATACAGATTAAGAAAAACATTAATTACCACTAACTTTATATAATAAAATAACAGTTTTGTCCTAACTTTGCATTTAATGTTCCATTAAATGTTTAATTGGTTAAGTAATAATGAGAGAGTATTTTGGTAAAAATGTTATTTATTTTTAGAAGTTGACTATTATTTTGGGACTAACCAAAAAGGAAAGATGAACTATAATTTTAGGACGGAGGGAGTATTTTTCTATGTTTGCTCTTTGCAACAAGTCAAGAACAAATTAACACCAGGAAGCATGAACTAAGATGGTAGGAACATTTTAAAAAATATATTTACTTTTCTATGTTTGCCCTTCGCAATATGCAGCTACAGCTACTCATATGTGTGGGCTATGTGGACAGAAATGAAATAGCAAAGTACGTTTGATAATTGTACATCAACAAATCAATAAGCACCTTAAGGGATGTTTGGCTTAGTTTTTCACAGCCAAAAGTCCTTTTTGGAAAAGAAAAAGAAGCAAAAGATGTTTGACAAACTAGTTTTAAAAGCCACTTTTGAAGTTTTTACATAAGGAAAATAAACTTTTTGGAAAAGTCAGGAAATCTTGACTTTTTGTAACTTTTCCAAAAAGGACTTTTGGGGTTTGAAAAGCTAAGCCAAACACCCCCTAAACCCTATGGAGATGGCATGAACAATAGACATAAATTAAGTATTGGACAACCAAGCAGATCATCATCGATTAGAATTTCACTTACATAACAAAAAAAACAATTGAACTTTCAAGACAGACCCAATAAAGCAAGGTTCTGTTATTATTTTACAATAGTAAACCCACTACCACCAGATATTATCCATCAAATTCCTACCTTGGTACACATTTGGCAGACATGGCCATTTCCATCAACAAAATAACCAAGCCAAATTCATATCAAATAACAATGTACTTAGGAAATACCATTATCTCCATGCCAATCAGCTATGAAAATCATGTACAATGATCAATTAACCACAAAAAACACAGATTGACACCAAGAACAAGTAGCTCAAAATGAAGAAATAAGTATTTTGATTCCAAGGAATTAACAAATTCATTAAAAAATCTGGAACTCAATTTTCTAAGAATAGAGGAATTAATCAAGACGGAACATATTCGATAAACCAAAAATAAATTCTAGTTATCAATCATCCAAGAATTAATTAACTTTTGATGAGGGCTTTTTGATATCAAGCAATCAGAAATACAATTAGCCATGTTCTAGACCTACAACAAAACTGATGCATGAAATCAAAGTCGAGATACGAAGCATATATCATGATTTGCAGAATATCAATTCATGAAGATAGAATATTGGAGCTTGATCGAACGAGTATTGATGCTTGAAATCAATTTATTGAATCGAAAAAATCCCTAAAATTAACTTTGGAAACTGAAACGTTTAAGCCGCTTTGAAACTGAGAATCTCATGGGAGAACTTATCAAACTAAAATATAAAAAAATAAATTAAAAATATCAAAAATATACCAAGGCAAAAAAAAGTTCGAACTCAGGTCTAATAATTCAAACTCTACAGTCCGCAAACCAACTCATCTACAATCATCTTTATTTCTTTGTTGCATATATATTATATATAATATAAAATTATATATATACTTAACGAAATTCGGGGGCCCCAAAATTTGGCGAGGCCCGGGGCGGTCGCCGAGTTTTCCCTCCCTCTAGGGTCGGCCCTGGTCGAGAAGCATAAAAGGTAATCACATTATAATATGCAAGTGCTCGTGATTAGAGTGTTTCAAGATATACAAGAGTTTCTCAACTCAATGGAAAGAATCCAAGAAGCACGTAGGGTGACTGCAAAGCTTAAGGAACTACTTGAAATGACTTAAACTATGTTCTAGGGATGAGCGTTGGAACCGGACCGGGACCGAACCGGAACCGGACCGGTTCGGAACCGGAACCGATATTACGATAGTATAAGAACCGGTAACCAGACTGCCGGTTCCAATACCGGTTCCGGTCCCGGTTTTCCGGTTATTTTTCCAAACAAGAACCGGTTAAAATTTAGGTGAAATTAATGACTTTTTCGGTTAAAAAATAGGTACAACTAGTTTAGATGCAATTCATAATACTTACATGTTGTTAAGTTGGCTTCTAAAAGAACATAATATTCAATAATCAAGTTTCAAAAAAACATAACATTCAAAAATCAAGTTTTTAAAAAACATAGTGGTGTTCAAAAAACAAACTCGTCCCCACATATCAATTTTAATACAATTCAACTAATCAAGTTTAAACCAAAATAATTCTCTCTAAGTATCATCTACGTCTCCATTGGTCTTTTTCCCATTGCTTTGTCATTGTGTAAAGCTTCCTCAATCTCTATATAAAACACAAAACAAAAATGTTGTTAGCATTTACTAAAATGTAAAGGTCGTATAAAAATATAACAAGGATTGAAAGTACAAAATACCCATAGCTACTTCATCATCATTTAAAATGTCGTCGACGTTGTCTATTATAGGTTTTCTACTCTTTCTAACCCAATCTTGGGTACACAACAAAGCTTCAACTATCACGTTAGACAAGTTAGCACGATAGTCAATTAAAACTCTACGACTTGTGCTAAAGGCAGACTCCGATGCTACAGTTGAGATTTGTATCCCCAAAATATCTATTAAGAAATAAATTATTGTTAAATGTAACATCATTCATTATTAAAAGAAATGTGACATATTTAAAAAAAAAGTCAATACCTTTTGCCATTCGAGCAACTATCGGGAATCTTAACCCGTTAAGTTTCCACCAACTTAGGATATCAAAACTTTTGTTGTACGTAACCCGGGGCTCTTTCAAATATATAATTAATTCATTTTCCAACGCATCCGAGTTGTCACCTCCACTATTAAGGAAGTTGCCAAAAAAGTCGTTATCATCATCACAATCAACGACTTGTTGAGAACTTTGTTGTTGAGAAGACCCGCCCATGTCGTATTTTTCCACGTAGGTCTTAAAAAATTTCTCAATCTTCCTCTCGACCTCATAAAGCATTTCATATGCTTTCAATTCTATCTCCGACTTTGATAACTTTTCATTCTTGGAACCAATCATTTCTTTAAAAGTATACAACAATAATTGAGACTTTATTGTAGGATCTAGCAAAATCGCAAAGTAAACATAATCACTCATCTTTGCATAGTCACCCCAATATTTGTCATATTTGTCCTTCATGTCGGGTATCAAATGAACAAAGTTGACTTTGGTTGACCATTTTTTAAGATGTAGATTCACATCTAAGATTTCCCGGATTAATCGATGGACTAAAGGTTTTGTTGAAGCCGAAACGTTCTCCGTTTTCGTCTTAAACTTTTCAAGGAAATCCACCATCTCTTTTATCGCCTCGAAATCCAAACGATCCGGTACTCTTTGTAGATCCTTCTCATACGATTTTTCTATCAAAATCCAAAAATAAAAACCAATTAAATTATCATATATAAATAAATGAAAAAAATGCTGCATTGATATGTTGTCTTTACAGGCTTGTATCTAATTCAATATTTAACCAAAATATGATTTGTAAAAGTCTAAACTGAAGTATAAAGACGAAGCTACATGTTGAAAAAAAAATCAAGTGATTCCGACTTCATATGAGTGAGTTATGCAATTTTAAAAACCGGGACACAATAATAAAATGTGCTGAAACAGAAAAAATGCTGCATTGATATGTTGTCTTTGCAGGCTTGTATCTAATTCAATATTTAACCAAAATATGATTTGTAAAATTCTAAACTGAAGTATAAAGACTAAGCTACATGTTGAAAAAAAAATCAAGTGATTCCGACTTCATATGAGTGAGTTATGCAATTTTAAAAACCGGGACACAATAATAAAATGTGCTGAAACAAAATAAGAAAAGTAATACCTTTGATGCCAAATTCCACGAAAGCTTCCCATAACTCGTAGGCGGTTTTCAACAACTCGAATGTCGAGTTCCATCGGGTTGGAGAGTCGCCACACAAAAATTTATTTGTTTCCAACCCCACGTCTTTGATGGCTTTTTTAAACTTCTTAATCCTTTGTGTTGAACCTCTAATATACTTCACCGCCTTTTGTACACATTCCACATGATAGTTATGGTATTTTAACCCAACCTTCACAATAAGGTTTAGGATGTGAGCCATACACCGTATGTGGAAATGTTTTCCACCGTCGTAAATCGTGGGAAACATTTTAACCAAAAATTTGATTGCTGTGTCGTTACTCGTGGCATTATCGACGGTCATTGACATAACATTTTTCATACCCCACCCATGTATGCATGCTAGTAACTCTCGTCCAATTTCTTCACCTTTATGTGTATCTATCTCCCTAAAATTGATGACTCTCTTATGCATGACCCACTCGTCATCAATAAAATGGGCCGTGACAACCATGTAATTGACCTTTTTACAAGAGGATGTCCAAGTGTCGGTTGTCAAGTGTACAACGGTGTTTGCATTACTGAAATACTTGAGCAATTTATTCCTCTCATCTAAGTAAAACTTGCCTACGTCTCGGGAAATTTTATGTCTAGAAGGCAAGATCACCCTACCATTAAGCGCGTTAGTATATTCAATAAATGCTTCATTTTCAACATACTTGAATGGTAGTTCACCAACGGTAAAAAGGCCTAGTAATGCTCGTTTGATCCTAGTGTCATCATGTTTCCATGTTTGTACACTAGTCTCGCCATTTGGTTCCTTCTTAAAATTCAATTTGGCTTGCTTTTTATCATTTTTTTCTTTGTTTTCCGGGTTTAACTTGCAATTCCTCCAATGTTTGTTCATATTAGAAGTCCCGTTTCGATCCGTATCGGCTTTAAGTATTGTATGACAATGAATACATTCCACACTTTTCCTTTCAACACCATCATCCTCTACAATCCACACCGGCTCGAACGCTACCCAACAAGGAGCCGTTCCTTTACCATTATTCCTTGCTCTATCTCGTTTGCTAGTAATTGGTTTTGGCACGCCTCCATTCCTTTTTCGTTTCTTAGGACTTGGCTTTGGCATGTCTTCTTTTCCGGATTCGTCACTAATATTATTAATTACCGGTGGTGTCTCACCAATAAAATCATCTTCATAATCCTACATTTGGAAAATGAGTTCAAAAGATGTTTAATTCAATTTGGATAAGTGACATTATTTTACACCATACTAAGTTCTAAGATTTTATTTGTATATTATTTGTATATTCACTTGTTACACTTTCTACAGGCTCAAACACACGAGTTGCATCAAAAACATAATCATCATCAGGATCAATCCCTTTTCTACCCTCAATCACCACACCTGCATATTCACATATAAACCCCCCTGAACCCATCTGTGAAATCCGATTCCTACAGGTATTAGGGCATCTACAAGAATTCCCACATTCATGAATCACTGTGTTGTGAGTCATAAGAACACCAAGAGGTGTATACGGCATATACCCTCCATTTTTTTGGAGACAAGGGCAGTTACTGCCAAGCTGGCATCCATCTGTGCAAGTGCAAGTTGAGGAAGATTTAGTCAAAGGAAATGGATTTTTATTCTTGAGAGTTCGTGTATATGTAAAAGAAGCGAGCCCCTTTTCGTCATCAACATCGTTTACAAGAGACACGGGTAATGTTTCAGCATGTGAAGAAAGGTCAGGGAGAATCACATTAACACCAATTCTTGTAATAGGACCACGACTCTTTTTCCATTGTTGAATTAATTTCCATAATGTAAATGCTTCTGGTTGTCCTGGAACTCTAAACAATTTGTACTTAAAAACATCACAATCAGATTTACCTTTTTCAATCCAAGATTCGTGTATTGTGTATAACCCATCATAGAGATATACTTTCCCACTTGTATATTGACAATCTTTAATACCACGAATGACACGTACCTTATCACCCCTGTGTAAGCTTTTTTCAAGAGCAAGGTTACCTCTTGTTAGTTTGAAAATTGAAAATTGAAATACATCATTCCCCTAAACTGGAATGGAACCAAAGGAATCCTCTCTACCTAACATCCTAACTCCTAACCTATATGTGCCATGTTGGTATACTAACATAAATGTAGACTAACATAATCAGGAAAGAAACTGGAAAGAAACCTAAAGAATAAGTCTCAACTCTCAAATGGGTTGAAGGGTAATTAAGTAATTTAGTAATGGAGTTGTTTTTAGTAATTTATTAATGCAGCAAGCCAGCAACAATCGACAACTGCAATCAGAAAAAAACAGCAACAATGACTTGTTGATTAGTAATTTAGTAATGCAGCAACAATCAATTGGAGATTGCACTTGTTGATTAAAAGATCTTAGCAAAAAACAGTTGGTAGTTATGTACTTTTGTTGCATCAAAAAAGCAAGAATTAAACAGTATACAATAAGAAACAATAGCAACAATGACTTACTTGAGTTTCATCTTCTGTATTAATCCAATTACTTGAGTTTGGCTTCTCCATTGTTACACAAAATCGATTTTTGTTTGTCAGGATCGGTTTTTTTTACAATGTCGACTATTGATCGTGATTTCCTAAGCCCCAAGCAAAACCGATCGTCCCTATTTTCCTCTGTGTGGTGATCGACTTTTTTTTTTAACTCTTGACTTGCCGTTTTGTGTTTAGGTTAATTAAGGAATAGATTAGGAATTTAGGATATATGACCTACCGATATTGCATCAATTAGATAACATTTTGAAAATAGATTTGCATGGATTCTGACTCTTACATTTCCAAGCCGGTTCCGGTTTTTTAACCGGTTTTTGTTAGAACCGAACCGGTGGTAGAACCGGAACCGGTTTTGCCATAAGTTAAGAACCGATAACCGAACCGCTCTACTAATTTGTGTCCGGTTCCGGTCCGGTTCCGTTCCGGTTCCGGTTCCGGCGGTTCAAAAGCTCATCCCTACTATGTTCAACTTAATTGAAAAGCTACATGCAATTCTTTGATGTTCACCGTATGCAAGTCCTAAGTATTGTGGACATCTCATATAATGAAAATGTTTGACGTTCACCGTATTCAAGTCCTAACTTGTTATGGTTTGACCACCATAAACCATCATAACATCACCATCGAACCAACAACAGGTGTTGGTGCTATGAGGGACACAAATTTTCAGTTTTGGTGCCATAAAGAGCTTAAGGGGTTAAGATGTAAGCTTAACCCTAAAATATACTAAAGTTGATGTTTCATGCTTAAACTCCAGTGTTATGTCATCATTAGGTCATGCTTTACGTCATTCAAATAAATTTCATCAATATGCCTTAATAACCTCATAAGTAGCCAATTATTATGTCTAAGGTGCTAAGAATAAAGCTTAATCATTAAGTCCTGAATGAGACATCAAAATTTTTGCTTAAAAGATGTCATGATTAAATTCCTAGAATCTGTCCTTCAACTTCTAAAAATCATACAAGACCATTCGAAGCTCCAAAAATCATACAACATAGTTTTCTGGAAAGCTTGGTGTGCTAGTTTCTCCGCACTTTGAATAACTTTACATATTTCCAACTTCTTGAAGGGTATAATTGTCAATATTCTCAGACTGGTATGTGATGTCACAGATTTCATAAGTTGTCTTTCAAAAATCATAATAAATTCATTAGAACTCCATATGTCAAAATTCCAAGGCCTATTGTTAGGTATGGCTGCCTTAGTTTCCTCCGTATCAAGGGCTTCATGAAATTCCTAGTTGACTAGTGTAGTTCATTCGAAGAGTACTGCGTGGTCCACAAACCTACCGAAATCATAAATCAACTTGTGTCATGCATAATTAATTCTACAAAATCCCAATTCATGTAATGCCAAAAGTTTTGGTTAGGGTATAATGTCTAGTTTACCATAAATTTTTCCCAATATAAGAATGTTACTTTTCCCATAGTAAAAGTTACCACTTTTTAGAGTGGGTTTAGAAAATGACAGCCCAAAGATGTTAACTTGTAAAATCTAATATAAAATCAACAAAAATCGTTAGAATGAGATGTTTATATTTATGGAAAAGTAAGATAGGGAAATATACAAATATAATTTTATCAGAACCTAAGTATGAATTTAAAGGTAAGAAATCAGGTTCCGATCAGAACATTATAAGCAATAAAAAGTTAAAATAATACAAAGATATGTATTTTAAAGTATAGTAAGGAAGCACAAGTGAAGAAAATGTTAAAAATGTTGTGTAGGTGTTTAGAAGTAGGAGGTTCATTTAGCTCTCGCAATTAGATTGTTTCAAGTTATCAAGAGAAGTGAGTTACACTAACTTGCTTATTATGTTAGCTCTCGAAACCGGATTGGGTCAAAACCAGTTTGGTAAAAACCGGATCGGATCGTATTTAAAACCAAATTATAAATTGGATCCTAATCCTAGATTCCAAATCGAATTTAATACTGCATTGTAAAGTGGATTTTCCAAAAACCGGTTTGAAAACCGGCCAAAAATATGTTAAAACCCAACAAAAACCGGATCAAACCGATTTACATCATCGAATGGAAAACCGGTAAAAACCGGTTTCAAACCGAATTGGATTAAAGGCAAACTGGATCAACGATGACGTAAGCGAAACCAGATCGGATTCAGATTCGAATCAGATCAGATCAGATTCAGGTTTTATACATCTCTACCACGGATACCTTAATCTGGTAGAGTGGACAAGGATATGTTCTTGACCATGATAGACCCTTCGGGGGGGGGGGGGGGGTGTTTGGATGATCATGTAACGCCCATAGATCCGGGCTAGTCAATTTAGAGACGATAAGCATCAAAAATGACTTTTTGATGGAAGAATATTTAGAAGGAGTAATCTTAACTAAGATGTAGTTTATGTTACAAGGTTTCCGAATATATAGAGAACATCGAAATCCGAGTTATAACGAAGAAGTTATGACCTGTCGAAGTTTCGCGACAGAACCGACATGACACAGCGCGACATAAATAGTGAATTTACGTTAGAGCGATATTTATCCAAAACAATCTAAATGAGAATTGAAGATCTCATCGATAGTAGTTCAACGACGGAAAGACGGATGAAAACGGACGTCAAACAAAGGAGTTATGAGTTTATAATGGAGTTTTCCTGTCCCGGCCTACTAAAAATAATATATAAGTAATATAATTATAATATATTAAAAATAAAGTTAAAATTATCCAATGGAATCTAAATGAGAGTTGTAGAGCATAATCCCACCTTTGCGTCGATATAAAGAACGTCGAAAACAGAGTTCGTATGCGAAAGTTATGAATTTCTAAAGTTCGGGGCGCGAAACCCAAAAACTATCAGATATCACGACGTGACAAGCAGTGCCACGACATGGTCAGTCTTCTGACATCTCCGGGAGTCCCCCAGATGCAACTTGCGATGACGCATGCAGTGACGACCAAGCCCACGACATGGAAAAAGGTGCCACGACGTGGCAAGGGCAGATTTTGCCCTATAAATAGATTTGAAGGGTCAGTCGAGTTTGGTTGCTCATTCTCTCATCTCTCACCCATATTACCTCGATTTACGTGTAAAGAAGTACCCCCGAAGCCCCGGTATCATCCCGAGACCCGAAGCGAGTCCCGAAGCCCGAAGATCCCGAGAAGTGCAATTCCCGAGCCGAAGCTCTGCCCGCGAGGAGCCCGGTTTTTGTGAAGATCTTCCAGATCTACCGAAGAATACTACTTCTGCAAGTCGTAGTGCTGTCTGATCATCTTATGATCAAGTGAGTGTATAGTCCCTTTCACAAACACGTTTTTAATACAAGTATTGTTTGAATGTATTAAGTATATGTTTTGTGTGAGTGTGTAGTTACTTTCTTCTAACTCATAGCTAGGAGTTATTCTCTATGAGATACGTGTTATGTGTATGTGTCTCATCTATTATTTGGAATGTGTATTGGATGAACATGCTATACATGTTTTAAACTATGTATAAAATTGTATATTTATATCTACGAAAATTTTGGGTAGAACATGGGTAGATGGGATAGTTAGTGACTATGGAGTTAGCGCCTATTGTATAAACCTTGGTGACTATGGAGTTAGCGCCTACTGTTAAGTAAACCTTGGTGACTATGGAGTTAGCGCCTATTGTATAAACCTTGGTGACTATGGAGTTAGCGCCTATTGTATAAACCTTGGTGACTATGGAGTTAGCGCCTACTGTTAAGTAAACCTTGGTGACTATGGAGTTAGCGCCTATTGAGTAAACCCTGGCAACGATGTGACTTCGTGCCTATACCTCAGGTCAATCCTTAAGAATGAAGGATAGATGATTCTTAGGGTAGATTCTTAAGATAAATGGAGATAATGGGGATGGGTAATTGGGTTGATTGTTTGATGATTAAATATAATAAATATATTATTGTGGGTTGAAAACCCTATATGCTCACCAGACTCCCAAGCCTGACCCACTCAGTTTTCTTTGCATTACAGGTAATGACACAAAAGTATAAGTTAGTGGACTTGACGAGAGATTTTGGATTATAGATAAGTAGTTATAAATAACTGTTGTAAGGTCTATTTTATACTGTTTATGCTTTTGGTCTGTATCGGAACATGACATCCCGAGATTTTGTTATTTAATGAAAATACATTTCTTTAAAGAAATGCTTTGATAAAATTTTATCACATTTTGTTTTGGGAACAAATTCCGCAACCGTTTTATTTAAACGATTACTCTGATTTATAAAACAAAGCATAAAAAAATCGGTCTTTTCTGGACGTGAAATTGGGGATGTCACAGATCATGATAAACCCTTCGAGGGAAGTGATTAGTCCCTAGTATGGTAGTGTTTGAGATAGACCCTTCGGGGGAATCAACCTGCCGATGTAGAGTTGGTACCAACAATATGTGTTAGGAATGTATGTGCTATATGAATGTTATTTGAATATTATGTGAATATACACGCCATGTGTGGGTAAATGATCAATATGGTGGGTGACCCATTTTACCCATCGATGTTGTCATCTCCATCGCGGACCTTGTCCTCCATCCCCACCCTACTCAATGTTAATTTCTTCCAAAGTTGTTAATCGCCTTAGGTTTGTCCCTATTTGTCATCGTTTTCTTCTCACTTCATCCTTTCAATTTCATGTAACGCTAACACTTGGACTTGAAATGGTATGAATATCTTGATGGGTTTTAGCCATAAGAACATCCTATGTGCTCATACAAACCCTAATGCTTGGATCTAGGTTTCTCTATTGTACATGCAATTCATCCAAGACTATAAACCCTAGATCTAATATATGATAATCAATATAACATATGAATTAGGGTTTAGATCATACCTTGATTGTTATATAGTAATAACAATCTCAATTCCTTCTTGTATTGACTTTAGAAAGCTTAGAGTCACAAATGTCACTCCTCTAATGGTTCACAAACACCAAGAGCAAGAGGATGAAGAAGAGAAGAGAAGGAGGCTGCCCAAAACATGTGGAAACCCTAATCAACAAGTTCACCATGTTTTTGGGGCTTAAGGGTTATTTAAATAGTGAGGCTATTAGGGTTATCTAACAAGGAAACCCTAATTTGGATGCTTAGGCCCTAAGCAACCCATGAACCCCTTTTTAATAAGCCTTGGACGATTTCTAATGGGTTTCCCCATAGAATTCGTCCATCCTTATATTATAAGGTAATCCATAGCCCAATTGTAATTATCTTATAATTACAATTCCAGTCCCTTAAGTTTAATTAATCTCTTTTAGCCACAAATTTAATTCTTATTAATTCTTGACTAATATTAATTAAACAATATGATTTCTCCTTTAATATATTATTCTCATAATATATTAATAAATCATATTTAATCCTTTCTCTCCATAATTCATCCTATCAACTTGCTTTGGTGAAGGCAACCCAAAAGGACCATGCACCATCGGGTCAAGTACATACCAAAATAGTTATGGACTTAGAAACTAATCCAACAGTCTCCCACTTGGATAAGTCTAATAATTATTCTGCGTATAACTTCAGATCCTGATCTGCAATCGTAGCTTTCTAAAGCCGCTGTCAACTCTGATCTTATCAAATACGCATGTCCTTTAGATAAGGGATCATATATTCCTCCATTCTAGATATCGTATAGACTGAGACATGGATCTAAATCATTCTTTCTGTCTATGTGCTGTTTCCCGAAATCAGATTTTTGACGACTGACAACAGACTACAATTGAACACATCAATTTAGTCTCGGCTTAGCCAAGCGCTTAGGTGCCATCACTAAATCATCGAGGGGCCCACAGATATCGCTTTTATCCTACTTTGGATAAAAGGAACGGATAAACTTTGACTCAATGCTCGCTTGCACTCACTCACCAAATCACATACAACAATATGTTTTATAACACCAAGTTAGTGGTGCATTTACATATTATCAATGTGTAACCGACTCGCAAGATACAACTCACACATCTCGGTTTCAAGAATATAAGATATTATCGTCTCACCAATCACTTGTGATAAAATCCATGAAGTGATCCAAGTGAGCGTGAGTTTGATCCAATGCTCAAATCATATTCATAAGCACTCATGAATGTTGCAGCAAACATTTGCTTATGTCTAATACTTCTTTAGACAATCCACACACCAATTCACGATAATCTTCTTTCATATCTACTTCCAACATATGAACGATTGTGGCCTGTTCGAATAATTTGACTGTTCTCAACCAATTAAATTATTCAGGAATCCAAAACATGCAAAGTGAAACACAAGAATAATACTAATCTCATATGGCCTCAAACCTTTGAGTATAAATAAAGCACATTTTATTTATCGCCATATCGATTACTCATTATTTGTCGTTTCGGGTAAGCAACTTCTTACTTGAATTATTACTACACTTGTCCCATGCTCTTAGCAAGCACACAATGTTTACCTACGGTTCTTACTTTGTGAAATAGATCAAATGAACACATTTCCAATCATACTCATTTCACAACTCCCAATCCTTATCATAAGTATAAGAATATCAAATTCTTGCCACTTATAGAATATGTTAGATTCTAACATTTTATGCAATGATTCCTTTGGTAATGTCACTGCACTAAGGTCACAATGACTATTGCCAATGAATTACAAAGCTCTTTATCGGAAATTGTTACAAGACAATTCCATAGATTTGATGTCTCTCACTCTAAGTACATTCCTTTGAATATCCTTCTTGCATAAAAGTTTCTAATCTAGACATAGAATCTTAATATCCAACTCCCAATATGCAAACCTTTCCATACTTACCATATGACAACTCATTCTTAATAAAATCTTATCTATTCATGATAATGTCGATATGCTCCATCCAATATCATACTTCCAACTACTCACAAGCGACCAATCCTTAGCAAGCTTTGGATCATCCTTTGATAGTTGTTTAATTATCTTAGTCAAAATCGATTCTTGTCCTTTTCCCTCTAAATGCGCTAGGCATTTGGAAAATTTTAGAATGGTCAAATATTATAGCATTTTCAATCTATCCTATACCCGAAGCGTATGGGATACGATGCATAATGTCTTACATAAAGATTTGATACTTTATCAATCTTCTGCCATAATATCTTATGTGTCTCGTTCTTACAATTCGAACTATGAAGAGGGATAGCGTAATCATAATCGAAATTTAAGAACACACTATGTATCCTTTGATTAAAATTTCTCAATCTAAGCTTTAGATTTTGAAACGAAGTACAATTTCTCTCCCTTAATTATAACAAAACAACTATTCAACCTTTACGACTTTGAAAAGTATAACTCTTGTTTTCTATAATTAATATTGCTAACTTGCAATACTTGCCTTAATAATCATACCAACACAACTTTTATGCTCCCACTATCACGATGATTATAATAGCATAACACTTATGCTCCCACTAGCTTTGACATGTATTTAAAAACAGCTTAACTTACAGAAAAACAATACCTATTGAATTTCTTAAGTTCATGTTTCTAATACTTAATGCTTTGATAATCCTTTATCTAAGCTTCTTAATCTCATACACCTTTATCCAAGATAGCTCATATGTGTGTCTTAAACAATTCAGAATAATTGTCAAATCTCACAATTCGAATTATGGAGAGGGATACCGTAACCATAATCAAATTTGAGAATGCAATTTTACAATTGCTATCTTCTTAAAATATCTCTTAGTGAAAGCATTTTCTCACAGTCATTTTCATGAAGGAGAAAATCTTATGACACTTAGATTCTAATGGTGTATTTGTTCCTATCCATGTGAATTTGTCAAAAACAAAGTTTACGACAAATTCAAACTCATATGGACCGAACTTTCTTAATCTTGATTTCTTACCTCATGGTAACACGGCTGCCCACCATGTCTTCCAAGTTGTTAAGCAATTCACCCTTTCCCATCAATGTACTTTTCATTGATTAAGGTCCTTGCCTTTTATGCATTCAAATGAGAACTCATAGGACTCATATGCATAATTAACTTGATTGGAACGACATAGAAACAAGATAGTGTCAACACGATAGATTGTAAACCTCAACTCGTGTGCTAGTGATGATCAATAAGGTTTATTTTGATTTATTCTTGAAACCTTTCAAGACCATTAAGACTCCCACTGACTCCTTGACATATAAGATTCTCTTGTCAATAAGCATTTCTTGACAAACAAATATTCAAGAGTTAGTGTAGCTTTTATCAAGACAAAACACTTCATCAATTGGTCCTAGTTGGTTTTTGTCTTATCCAAGACATCACAACTTTCCAATTTCAAATGTGCAAGAATAAGAAAACCTTTTTCCAAATTCTACATTTGATGAATGTTATAAACTTTCTTAAGACTTGTCACTCAATGTCACAATCTTAACTTTAAGACTTGTTTTGGAACGAATAATGATTGGCTTCTTGATTTAACCATTTCTTCAATTCTCGATTCCTCTTCTTAGACATACAATTGCACTAAGACTCACTTAGAGGATCAATTGAGATATGGCTCTTAATCATTTATACCTATCATAAAACATAATAAAAGGTACTCTCCCTTCTTCTTATAATAGAGAAACTTTTATCTTTTTGCCTACTTGATTCTCCTTATTCGTTCTGCTATTGATTTAAACTCTTTTCAATCAACTAAGAATCACACTTAATCTCATAAGTGTAATCATATTTACTTAACCTTAGTAAATCATGATGAATATCTTTATTACTCTTGTGGTGGACTTGATCAACACACAACCTTGTGTACTCGATCTCCTAGGCCTTCACTTGACATTTTGTCAATGAATTAGTCTAATTTTCCAAAATGTGAAAGTTTTTCATTCATCATACAATACTTGTTGCATGATTCCAAGTTTCTGTCCTCTTGAAACTTGGATGATGAGAAACTCTCCCTATTTGGTAAATTCTTGACCTTTCCACAAATAACATAATTAAGAATCACATCCATTTGTTGTAGAAATATGCAAGCATCAATTTTTCATAACAATTTCATTGCAAGGAAATAAATAAATAAATAAATGAGTCAAACCAAAATTTATTTTTTATTTATAAAAGCAGCGGAAAACATTTGTCCTTACAATGTAAAATCAACTGAAAAACTATGTAATCAAATATTCCCAACAATTCTATCATAACTTTCTAAGCTCAAAATCTAATCTTCAAGTCCATGCGATCGAGATCCATTTCTTTGTGATTAGACTCATTTTGCTTTTCCATCAAGCTTCCTTTCTTTTCATTGATCCTGCAAAACATTCAAATGTAATCTCATCACATTATGTATTAAGAATCAATGAATAGGAACTTAATGGAGTTAGATAGTGGATTTTACCTGAAGCATAGCCATACTTTTTGACTCTCCAATCTTCTGGACTCTTCAGGCTCTTAGGGCAGACTTGTATCCAACGCCCTTTCTCTTAGCAGCAAATGCAGGTCGGTTCTCCTAGAACGTCCTCGGAAGCATGGTTGGTTGATTTTCCCAACAAATATGCTCCATTGCTTTGTCAAATCATTTCTAATTCAGCAGCAATGAGCATGTAAGTTAGGTCAATGAGGTTTTCGTCATGATCCATCATATAATACTTTCTTTTGAAATCATTATATGATTTGGGAAGTGACTACAGAACCCAGTTCACAGCCAAATTATCCGGGAAAGACGCACCCAACATTATCAACTTATCAATGTGTGATTTCATTCCTAGAACGTGGGCACACACGGGTTTACCATCTTCATGTTTCATTTCCAATAGGGCTTTAGTGACATTGAACCTTTCAATTCTACGATCTTGTGGGTTAGGGAGAACAACGGGAGGAAGTGGAGGAAGTGAAGCATGATTTCTTGTTCCTCGATCGAATCGTGGAATATCATCTTCATGTGGAATGCTTGTTCCACGGGATTTGGGAAGACCATAGTTGTCGTACTTTGACATCTACAAAACGGGAGAAAACAAATTCAAGTTAGTTGATCGATTGAGTCCTTAGTAAATCACCCAAATGATATACTAGGGCTAGGACCCAACACAATATTCTACAACTTAGGAGAGGGATGTCGTAACCCTAATTGCAGAACATTTGAAGGTAAGTGAATGACGATTCACTAATTTTCCACCATTAAAAACGAAAAGAATCTTAAGTTTTAAATGTATTGAAATTCCTAGATCCTATGAGATTCATTGAACTTTTCAATGGTATGTTTAAATCTCGATATGCCCCTCTAGTTTGTGACTGGGATGCCGAGGATCACAAAGCGGGTGTAAATAACCATGCAAATCTACATGGTGCCCTCACATGTTACAGTCACCTATTCGATGTGCCGGTAAACCACACACGCTCCACCGAACTATGACAAACATTGAGTCGCCCTTTGATACCTTTGCTTAGAACCAATTAGTGTGTCGGTTAACCACACGCGCTCCACTAACGTCTTAGCAAGGGCACAAAGTTTAATTTCATGGAATTGCATCAATTCACTTTTGCCTAAAGTAACTAAGATTGCGAATTTTATGAAAACATTTAGTTACTTTTATACTTCATTATACTTATAATGGAAGGTTTCTGTCCTATCCTACCCGTTCGGCTAACGACCCTCCACTAGTCAAGAGTGCGGTGGGTAAGAGTGGATACCCATTCAATCGCCATTTTATAGGCAATTTCCTTAAACACCCCTTATAGACCAGCTTCGTGAATGAGACCTACTAACGGTAAGACTGACTTTTACTCATACATATATATATAATGTTAGACTTTTAATGTTATATATAGTACATGGTGTATTTTACACTTTTAAAATACCAGGTGGTCTAATTTAATAATTATACTTTTAATTTAATTAAATTGTAAACCAAAACTTATATGGATTTATTAAATCCCTTTTAATTATTCACTTTGATTAATTAATAAAACCATAAGGGTGTGATTTGAACTTTTCAAAACTATACTAGGGTTTTAGAATTTAACATTTCTAAATTAAACTTTTAATCAACTTTTAAATTCCAAAACTTGAGGGCAAGTTTTGAAACATTTCAAAACATTAGGGTTTAGAATTTAAATATTTCAAAATCAAACTTTTTAATCAAAATTTAAATTCCAAAACTTGAGGGCAAGTTTTGAAACCTTTCAAAACATTAGGGTTTTAACTATTTAAATTTCAAAACCAAAACTTTCAAGTTCTAATTTAAACTATAAAACCTAAAGGGATTAATTTGAAACTTTTCCAAACTTTGTCAAGAATATTCTAGATCACATAATTCAAATAAGGCAATTAACTATTAATTGGTGGTTATCTAATGAGATCCAGTTCAAATTCTTGCAAGATAATGATCAAATAATTTCCATAATTTAAAATTTATCAAATAAGGTAACAATTATCTAATTAGATGACCAAAATCTTTTATTTTGACAAGGATAATCAAAAGGAATCAATAAAATTCGAATTTTATTAACTTTAAACAGTTATGGCAATTATCCTAAGTCAAAATAGGTAAAAAAATCCCGAAACTACCTCCTTCTGACGCTCGAACTCGCCGAGTTCCTCTATGGACTCGCTGAGTTGGAGCTACTCGCCGAGTCCACATTGGAACTCGCCGAGTTCATCAGACAGGGGGCCAAAAAATCGATTTTACAGCTTGAACAAACAAACAAGGAATCAATACAATAGAAACCAATCAAGGCTCTGATACCACTGATGGGTTTTAGCCATAAGAACATCCTATGTGCTCATACAAACCCTAATGCTTGGATCTAGGTTTCTCTATTGTACATGCAATTCATCCAAGACTATAAACCCTAGATCTAATATATGATAATCAATATAACATATGAATTAGGGTTTAGATCATACCTTGATTGTTATATAGTAATAACAATCTCAATTCCTTCTTGTATTGACTTTAGAAAGCTTAGAGTCACAAATGTCACTCCTCTAATGGTTCACAAACACCAAGAGCAAGAGGATGAAGAAGAGAAGAGAAGGAGGCTGCCCAAAACATGTGGAAACCCTAATCAACAAGTTCACCATGTTTTTGGGGCTTAAGGGTTATTTAAATAGTGAGGCTATTAGGGTTATCTAACAAGGAAACCCTAATTTGGATGCTTAGGCCCTAAGCAACCCATGAACCCCTTTTTAATAAGCCTTGGACGATTTCTAATGGGTTTCCCCATAGAATTCGTCCATCCTTATATTATAAGGTAATCCATAGCCCAATTGTAATTATCTTATAATTACAATTCCAGTCCCTTAAGTTTAATTAATCTCTTTTAGCCACAAACTTAATTCTTATTAATTCTTGACTAATATTAATTAAACAATATGATTTCTCCTTTAATATATTATTCTCATAATATATTAATAAATCATATTTAATCCTTTCTCTCCATAATTCATCCTATCAACTTGCTTTGGTGAAGGCAACCCAAAAGGACCATGCACCATCGGGTCAAGTACATACCAAAATAGTTATGGACTTAGACACTAATCCAACATATCTGATGCTCTACTTTTGTTTTTTCATCTCTCCAATTTCTTATTCTCTAAGGCAGAACTATTGATTCTTAATACATGTTGGTTATTTGTGAATTTTGTTGTCGATTTCTTGATTCATGCTGTCATATGCTATAAACTATTGAAGTTATATAATTTGCGGAGCACCCATACACATAATTAATCTTCACACAAGGCTTCTATCCTTTGGTCATTGAAACCTACTTAGCGTTGCCTATTTATTACTCCCCACATCCTATTTTGCACAAACTTAAACAAAAAAGGATATGAAAATTTTACACCTAAACTTTTCCATAAGAATCGAAAGTGAATATAATATAATAGCAATCATCAATTGGTTCGCTTTATTTTATATAGGTAAAACCAAGGATGGTTCTTGTACGTAATGTCCTCTAACTAGGAAAGTTTGTCTACTTCATTTTCTTAACATAAATATGTCTACTTTATATATATATATATATATATATATATATATATATATGTATATATGTGTGTGTGTGTGTGTTTGTGAGAAAAATGGTTATAAGCATATTAAAGGTATGGATTTCATACCTTCTTTGAAGATGGATATATTATAAGTGGAAGAATGGAACTTGTAATCATCTTTAATGTTTTCATACCTTTTCCATTGATTTGAATATGCTTAATGAGTGGACAATTTCATATTGAATCACAACTTGCTTTAAAGAGAATATCATGAAATATGAATATATTGAATGTATTACATGCTGAATCACAATAAAATGCATATGTATTTACATTCGAATGATTACTTACAGTGCTTCAAGTGATGAAACTTTATTGAGCTAGTAAACAAGGTTTCCAATGATATTTAGATCGTCGAGTTTATTGTTAGTTAATTGAAGGGTATTAATAGTAATGTAAATATCCTTATGCAAATGCTCATCCCCAAATAGATCCTTATCGATATCATCTTATTGAGGACCGATATACCCTCACACTTTTCAAATGGCTCTTCATGTAGACGTAATCAAAATGTCAGTGGTACTATTTAATAGTTATAGTTGTATTTATGTAACATCCATAAAAATCAAGCCAATTTAAAACTTTTTAAAACATTTCAAAACCAATAAGTAGTACACTTGTATTTTCAAAATGGTTTATTATCAGAGTTTCCCAGAGACCATACGTCCAAAGCACGAGGATGTGTACGATCATGCCTTTGCCTTGTCGAGTTATCTGAAGCACCTGAAACAATAAACTGAAACCGTAAGTACAAAGCTTCGTGAGTTTCCCCCAAAATACCAACGCCATACAAATATATCCATATCATATAACAATTCAGAAAAACATGCATAATGAGCTGTTAGCTTGACTGGACCGCCTTACAGGCCTTCAGTCTATCTGGATTGTTCTCCGAGCCTTTGGCACGTCTAGACCGCCTCGCAGGGCCTACAGCCTATCCGGACCGCTCATCGGGCCTTCGGTCTGAATCCTTTTACAGGGCCTTCAGTTTATCCGGACCGCCCTAGGTATGTTGGCCTTCAGCACAAAGCAGGATTGCCTCAACCCAACCCCAATTCAACAAACATGTGTACATTAATATCACACTTGTATATATATACAACAATGTAACACCCAAGTTTTGAAGGCCAAGAAAGGAAAGAAAACCTTAATGTTAAGGGGCGACTCGGCGAGTCCAAGGAGGAACTCGGCGAGTCAGAGCGGGATCCGGGTCGGGGAGTAAGTGACCGACTCGGCGAGTTGGCCAAGGTGACTTGGCGAGTCTGTTCTGTGCGAGGAAAACCCTAATTCCGGGAGTTGTGTCCTATATAAAGGGTGTTATGTCCCTCCCTCAGCCCCCATATCATCCCAGAGAACCTGTAAACCTTATATTTCGTGTGAGCTTCCATCATTTGAGAGAAATAGCTTGGGAGGAAGGAAACTTTGGAAAAGAGCTTGTAGATCAAGAAGGTTGCTTCAAAGGAGAGGTGTGTGCTCGAGATCTACTTCAGTTTGTGTTCATCTTGGAGGTATTAAGCTGCCATTTTCCCTTCTTTGCATCTAGATCTATTTTTGTCACGAGATTTGGGGGTTTTATGGTTGTTTGAGACTCAAATCGGGTTATGGGCTTAGATATGTTGTTGCCACTTCAGATCTATTGTTGGGATGGTCCAATATGTCATAAAGCATCAGGAGATGAGTAGTTGGTGAAGCCCTTTTGTCCTTAAACCAAACCCTAGTATGTTTTAAGCCTAGATCTCTTTAGTTATACGTAAAGTTTGCAACTTTACGTAGGGATTGAGCTTTGGAAGTATGGATCTATGGTTTGGAGTCCCTGCATGACTCAAAAGTCCTCTGCATATTTGGAGATCTGAATGGACTCGGCGAGTCCTTTGAGTGGACTCGGCGAGTATCATGAAGATGAGGAAGAACTCGACGAGTGGGATGAATAGCTCGTCGAGTCGGATGATGTTGGGCATGCACTCGGCGAGTTGGATGAACAACTCGGCGAGTTGGATGAAGATTGCCTGGTACTTGGCGAGTCTGTTCTTGGACTCGGCGAGTAAGGTCGTGAAACCCCAAACCCTTCAAGTTTAGACTCGAATCGGTGAGTCGGTTGGAGACTCAGCAAGTTGGACAGGTCAGGACTCGGTAATCATTGGACTCGGCGAGTCATGGACTGAGTCGGCGAGTCATGTCGCGAATGGATGGACCCTGAGTATATGAACTCGGCGAGTCAGTAAGTGGACTCAGCGAGTAGGGTTGACCTGGAAAGGTTGACTTTGACCAGGACTTTGACTAGGAATAGAATTGACTTGGTTAACTGTCGGGGGTCAGTTAGACTAAGTGTTGCATTGATATTGATAGCTCGGGAAGCTAGTAAAGCTGGAGTTCAGTGAGTGGTCGGGCAGCAACTAGTGGGATCATCAGCAAGTTCAGCCAGTGCAGGTGAGTTTCCCTTTGTGTGAATGGGTCTACGGCCACAATGCCGGCCAATGTAATCATGAGTAGAAGACCCGGGGGTTAGCCCTAGGCACAATATGCTAGTAAGATATTCGGGACGAGGTCCAATGATAGAGGGCGGGTGCCCAAGGAGTGGTTTATGTGGTAGTTTATACTTGTTGTCTGCGTGATACTTGTATGTGCCTGGTAGGAAGGTGAGTGTGGGCGAGGTCCTGTGTCTCACCAATTGCAGAGTGTGGATGGTGTTCCATATCTCATTAGCAGCAGATCAGGGGAGAGGCCCAAGATAGGGAAAGAGTGAGTATGAGCTGGGCCGCATCTCACTACTAGTAGGAGCATGGATGGGGTTCCATGACTCATCAGTAGAGTTCGGTCGTTAAGACCGAAGGGTAGTCAGACGCCCCAGAAACGCCTGACAATATGTGATGTTATGTTTATATGCTAAAATGATCTGTTATATGAGTTAGAGGTAGTAGGAGGGGAGCAGTCCCCGAGTTCGGTTGTTAGGACCGAAGGGTAGTTCAGACATCCCAGATATGTCTGATAATATGTTATGTTATGATATGTGATAGTAGTAGTAGTAGGGGTAGTCCCCGAGGTTCAGTCGTTAGGACCGAAGGGTAGTCAGCACCCCAGAATGGCTTGACACGGGTAGTCAGCACCCCAAAATGGCTTGCCACGGGTGGTCAGCACCCCAGAATGGCTTGACACGGGTAGTCAGCACCCCAAAATGGCTTGACACGGGTAGTCAGCACCCCAGAATGGCTTGAAACGGGTAGTCGGCACCCCAAAACGGCCGTACCGGGTAGTCAGGCACCCCAGAATAGCCTGACAGTATATGTGTATGTGTTTGTATGGTATGTGGTAGGGTGGGGAACTCACTAAGCTTCGTGCTTACGGTTTTCAGTTTTGATTTCAGGTACTTCCGGTAGCGGAGGGAAGAGCTCGGGGTGATCGCATGGCACACACACCATAGATTTGCCAGCCTGGGAATGTTTACTCTGATAATGAACATGTATTTTGAAAACTTATACTCAGATTATGTTTTGGAATGATGTCTATGCTTAAAGTAATGTTTTATTAAAGTAAAATTTTGGTCTTAAATTTTGGGACGTTACAAACAGTCATGCCAATCTAACAGATCATCAATCATAGCAACATCCTATAACCAGGATACCGGCCTAACTAGACCACTAGCATAGCATCATCCTATATACCAGGATACTGATCTAACTGATCATAATAGCATAACAACATCCTATCTACCAGGATACCAGTCTAACATATCATAAAAGCATGCAACATCCTATCTACCAGGATACCAATATAACAGATCATGATAACATACAACATCCTATATCCCAGGATACCGATCTAACAGATCATGATAACATACAACATCCTATGTACCAGGATACTGATCTAACAGATCATAACATATGACATCCTATATACCAGGATACTGATCTAACAGATCATAACAACATACAAGCAAAGGATAACCAGAATAACAAACTAAAGGGCCGGCCTTGGTGCCTTAGACCCTGTTGATATAGTGAGGGTAACTCACCTAGCACTGCTGAAGTCCTGCCGATAAAACTCCAGTTGCTGGTTGACAGATTCCCGAGCTGTCAACATCAAACAACACCCAATTAATAATTGGGTTCCAAGCCTGAGGTCCATCTCACATTCTAAAGGCCCAACAGTCAAGTAATAGGCCAAAGCCCAGCATATGGCCTAATTTTTCAAATTGGGCCCATGACTCTCACATGGGCCTAATCCTCAAACCCATACAATTATTTAGTCCATTTACTTATTCTTGGAAAGCCCATTAATAGTGCAATTACCAAAGCCCACTAGAAAGGCCCAACTCAAGGCCCAAGTGAAATCAGGGTTTTCACATGAAATGATGATTAGGGTTAAGTGTTTCTCACTTAACCCATTAGGCTTAATCCATTAAGGAATTAACCCGTTAAGGACTTAATCCGTTAAGTCCAATATTATATTCGGTTAATTTACAATAATTGTTAATTACTATTTTAGGTTGTTAAATAATTTCCGTGTGTGTCCCGATCAATTCCCGAAATTAGGGTTCTAAGCCATTAGGGTTTTCCAAACCCTAATTAGGGTTTTGTACCCAATACTTGTTCATTAATCAATCAGTTGGGCTTTTAGGTCACTTTGGGCCCCATTGGGCCCATTAGGGTTTTATTAGATCAATTAGGGTTTTCTTGGGCCCATTAGGGTTTCATGCATCCCATACGAATCAAACACAACAAGGTAAGCACACTGCCACCCGACACGGCGGCCGGTGGCGGTTTAGACTTTTCTTTCTCATTATTCCGATATTGTTACAATTTACAATGCAAAATACCAAATTCACACACTCACTAAAATACACATGCACGGCGGAAGCCACCACCTCACGGTGGTGGTGGCGGATTCTTGGTTTTCCAGCCAACTAGACTGCACACACCACACCAACGAGCACAACGTACCCATCCTTTTCTTGCTTCCGATCTGTGAGATGCACCCTAGCCACTCACCCGGTGGCCCACGGCGGCGACCGCAACGCTTTGGAACGACAGCCACCACCTCACGGTGGTGGCGATGATCTCCTTTTGTTTTTAGCCGAACAACAACATGCCCCGACGAGATTTTCCTCGGAATCAGGTCGCAACCACCACTTGGTGGTGCGTGACGACGACGGCGATATCCCAAGCGACCACCTCGACGGCTAAAGGTTGCGGTTTAGGTCATCGGAACCACAACAGTGAAGGGAAGAGGAGGAGTCACCTTCTCCGATAGAATAACAGCCATAGAACCTTCTTATCAATCAGCTCCGACTCACAGCTTCTCCTCTCGCCGGTAACTACAAGAGCGGCAACAACACGATGGCAAGGTCCGACAGCGGCAGTTGCCAACGGCAGTGACGAAATAGCAGCACTTGGGGACTGCCATCACCCTCAATATCAGTCTTCTATGTCGATGGTTGCACCGTCGGTTGACTCGGACACGATGTCTGGACATGGCGACAATGGATAGGACGACTAGAGAATGGAGGAAGGAGAGGAGGGCGGCGGCTGGATGAATGAAGAGGGAGTGGGGGGTGTCGGCTGCTTCATCTCTTAGGGTTAGGTTAAAAAGTTACACTAAATACCCGATACACATAAAGCTTTTTCCCATATTGACACAACTCGTCCCTCCTTCTCTTTTTCCTTACAAAACAACTCCTTAATTTCCCTTTTTAACCCCTGCTGTAACATACACGTTTTGAAATCGTGTATTGTAAATTATAAAAGAGAATAATATTATGTGAAATTGAGTGTTGAGTTCTAACGGATAGTTTTTACTAGAAATGAAGTAAAACTATGGTTAGAATCACTCCTAAATATTGGAAGTCTTATGAGATTCCAATTAATAGCCAAATAATGAAAATTTAGCGAAAATATAAAATTTGAAATAAGTAAAATTTTATTATTGAAAGTTGTAGATAATCTCGTTAGAAACATTCAGGCGAAAACCTCATCGAAATCCAAGTTATAACGAAGAAGTTATGACCAAACGAAGATCCGTGATAAATCTGGAAAAATACTTTGTCGCGTAAAAATTTAGTTTTCGATAAACTAATTTTTAGCCTTAGTGATGTAAATGAAAGTTGTAGAACTCGTGAAAATAATCAACTTTCGTATAAATAACGCCAAAATCTGACTTCGTATGAAGAAGTTATGATTTTTCGAAGTTTCAGCTTAGCAGTAGACAACTAAAAACTCGAATTTTAGATCGAGTGATTTTTAGCCGACACAATCTAAACGAGAATTGAAGGTCTCGTTATTTGTAGTACAACGGTACAAAGTCTGACGAAAACGGATATCGGATGAAGAAGTTATGAATTTTTAACAGATTATCTGGTCCCGGTCTGGTAAAACAATAATATAAAAATTAAAGTCAAAATTAGCCGACGAAGTCTAAACGAAAGTTGTAGAGCATAACTTTAGCTACGCGTGCATATAAAGAACGTCAAAAACGGAGCTCGTATGCAAAAGTTATGGATTTTACAAGATTTGGCACATTTTTTAATTTAATTTTCGCATGAATAGTGATAATCCACGTGGCATCTTCTGATTGGACCGCAGCCTCGTGTGGCACCCTCTGATTGGTCCGATGTCATGTCTGCCTCGTTTTCAATGTCGTGACTCGCCCTTGTCCGGATCCGACGCGTGTTCTCCAGCTATCTCGGTCTCGCATGGCTAGCCTCGTGGCCTCGCCTCGCAGCGCCACCTGCCCCTTCGCGTGTCCGAGTTTCGCAGGAGCCAAGTCCGAGCCACGCAGCAGCCTCGTGTCCCTCGCTGCTGATGCCACCGAGCTGCTTCGCTGCCTGGTTCCTTCTCAGCCGACCTTCAGACCTCGCCTATAAATAAGGAGGCTGCGAGATCTTCCGACTAGAATCCCAAATTTGGCATTTTTGGCCCCCTTTTCCATATTTTGACTATTTTGAAATCCCCCGAAGCCCCGGTGTCAATTTTAACACCAGAAACACGTCCCGAAGTGCCGTAAAGCCCGAAAAATTTATCTTTTCGGTTTTGAAGCTCTACCTTTTTAGAGTCCGGGTTTTAGCTAATTCTCCCAGTTTTCAACAAATAAAGCCATATTTGGAGCCGATATGCTGCTCAAATTACTATTTTAACCCCCGATTATTTTAAGGTGAGTTTAATATATAGGAACAATTGTATGTTATGTGTTATATGTACTACGTGCTTTTCAGCGTTATTATTTCGGGTTATTTTCCTGGGTTATTTGTATTCGCTATTTTTAATAGCAAAGTTATACCTTTGACCATGTGATCAGTAAAAGGACTTAGATTCACGGTGGTACTGGTATGTAGCATCTGGCCATGTAGAACATGTATCGTAAGAGAATGACTTCTATTCTATGGCATTGGCAGAAGGTTAGATAGGACCGGTATGTAGCCTCTGACCATGTAGAGCATGACTCCGTAAGAGAACGAACTCTATTATATGGTATTGGAAAATGGTTAGACAGGGCTTTAAGCCTGAAATCTACCAAAATGTTAATCCGAAGTTGTATATCTTCTGTGCCGTTTGGGCCAAAAGCTTTATTGATGCATATCAAGCATGAAAATTGTTATGTCTCATTGATCGTAAATCTTTGAATCAAATCTTGAGTTGATATTGAAATCGTGACATATGATACGCATATGCTATTGTTGTTCTTGTTCCCTTTTGCTTCTGTCATATTGATATATATATATATATATATATATATATATATATATATATATATATATATATATATATATATATATATAAGGCATAAGATTATATTGTATTTATTTATTGAATTCACTAAGCGTTATCGCTTATCCCTCTCAATATTTAACAATTGCAGGTGATGAGTATCCAATATAGTTTTATACTGCTGAAAGATTTAGAATAGTTAATACTATTTCTATGTATTTTAATGTTCATGTATGTATATGAATAGTAGATTCCTGGGTAGATATGAAATGTAATAAAACTTAGTCGGTTTGTATCCAATCTTTTGTAATCACTTTATCAATATAAAATATTTTTTTATAAATATGCATGTAGCATGTTTTGAGGAAGTAACTTAAGAATAATGTTGGAATAGTATGAACGTTTGGGTCTTTCATAAATACGAAAGTTGGGGTCTTTCACCTGCCTTCAAAACCCTTTACAATTTGAGTCCGAAATTTATCATTTAGCCCTTAACTTCCATCATCTCTTTATATTAAGTCCCAACAATTACCCAATAGTCCCTACCTTCATAATTATTGACGAACCCATCTAAAACTCACACCTTTAACCATCGGAAATCAAAAGTATATCATTTGTCACCCTGAAACCAACACTCCATTTATTATTATTATCTGATTTGAACTATAACAACATATAATATTAATAATTGCTTCTCGGGGTTCCGGGTTTATTATTTAATTATTATATTTTAAACGGGATGTTACAATTTATGAAGAAGTGTATGTTGAGTTGCAAACATAATTAACATAAGGGTAAAATGTTAGTTTTTATCATTTAACATAGGTAGTCAGATGCATAATCAAATAACATGGTTTCATCAGATGTAGATCCAATCAGACTACATACCTAGTCAGGCCTTTGACACGGTCAGATCTGACTCAACCAACAACTATCAAACAAGTGAAACAGACTCTTATTGTGAAATCTAAGTTGGAATGAGTATTCAAATGATATAATTTTAAGTGTTTATTTAGAGTGAGACTACTCTCTTTGATTTTTTTTTGAAAAGGTAAACTAATATACTCCTAACTACCACTTATGTATTAAGTGAGATGTGAATCTATAACTTCTCAATTGAGAAAATCACTCTTTACCGCTATGCAAAAGACCTTAGGTTTAGTGATTATGATGTTGTTTGTTTTTTCTGAGGCAAAAGGTTTACTGCTGACCACATCTGCAAACTTCTACCATAGAATATATAGACCAAATGTCTACAGTATGAAAGAAACTGTTTGTTTTTTAACATATGCAGACTCTTATAATAAATTAAAATTTGAATAAATAGATTTTTTATTAACTCAAAGAGTTTTCCAATACTTTTATGATTTTTTTTATAAATAGTTAACATATATACATAAAATTTTATTTATTATTGTATAAAAAAGTTTAAATAAAAAGGTACGAATTAACATATATATCTGATAAAAATCAAGAAGCTTTGGTCGCAAAGTTATATCTAAAGATTGTAATTAATGATTAAATAATTTAACACATAAAATGGATAAAAATAAATTTTGATTTCAAAATGAAAATTTTTAAAAATTCATTTTACTTTTATTAAATTAAATCAATTAAAAATTAAGCATATATATTTTTCCAAATAAATAGATGATGTTGCATCAAATATTTATTTTTTTAATTAATTTTTTTAATTTTAAATTTGGCATAAAAACATTAGACAATATTATAATTATTTCATACCTATAAAAATAGCTCTAACACTTATTATTATAATTAAATATTTATTTATAAATTTGTCCTAAAGATCAATGTTGTGTCTTCAAACCCTTTTATCTTGAAATATTGTAACTTTTTTTTTCAAATTGTTTATCATAGACAAAGTTGTAATAAATATAAGTTTTAATTAAAAAAAATAAAACAATGATATATATGTGTTTTTCTGGCTATAGGAGATATATGAAAGATGTTAAAAGACTTTAGTCTATATTTGCGTCAAAAGAAGATGTGCAAACCATTATAAGAGGCTGTCTGGGAAATTTGAATTTTTAAGAGGTCTGAATTTCTAAGAGGATCTGAATTTTTAAGATCTAAATTTTTAAATGTTGTTTGGTTGAAACCTCTGATTTATTGTGCTGAATTATCAAAATGATAATTTTACCCTTTTGTATTATTTTTTTTCTAAATAATATATATATATATATATATATATATATATATATATATATATATATATATATATATATATATATATAAACACCATACAAAATCCAAATTAACATAAATCAAAATTTATCAACAATAATTTGTAATGATCTTTTGAGATAAATTTAAAAAAATAACAATCATTTTTTATGTCCCAAGGATTTCAAAGTTAAGATACATATTTGACATTGAAGGTCAAAAATTTTCCCACCAACTTTTTAGATTTGATCTTTTAAGATGGGGTATACATTAGTTTGAGCTTTTAGTCTTCAATATATCTATATCCAACTAATGTTGAGACATAAATGACAACCAACTTTGACAACTTCGGAAAAATGAGCTTGCAAAATCTTCCTCTGTTTCATCTGAATACCCAATCAAAAAAATTAATTTATTAACAATCTATGTATAAAAAACTGTTTGTATGTCATTCAAAATAAAATTTTTAATGTAAGATGCATTACAAAACATATCAAGCAACAACACAGGGGATAGGGGGTCAAGGACCCGTGTGCACTATACATCTATCTCTTTCTCTTTCTTTGTTTCGATGGCACACTAAACACCAACATGTCTTTTCATATTTGAAAGAAAAAAAAACATTCCATAACGCTATCTATGAACTCATAAATGAAAAATGAAGGGGACAATAAATTACTTGAGACCATGGATCAGAACAAAGATGAAAGCCATGATTTGGAAAGCTTATAACAACATCTAACCTTAATGGATCCTGTATAAAAGAAGTATCAAGTGTTAACAAAACACCATTAAAAGAAAATTTTATAATCTTCCTAATTTGTGTTTATCACCACAAACCTCATCAAACTACCTGACATGAACATCATAGATTTTGGGTTGTTATATCTGTGCAAATGCTTCACATATAGGCATTCCTTCAACAAAAATTCATCCATCATAGATTTTGAACTAGATGTACTCCAATTTAGGAAATAAAATAGCAACTTTCCCCAAAATCAATCGATGTATGCTGATAAAATGGTTAGGCCATATGAATCATGGCCTATTGATAGTCGAATTCAGGGCAAAAAAAAAAACAAATTAATGTATAAGAATCTATTTTCAGGAGAAAAAGAAAAGAAAAGGGTTACCTGCAACCGCAGAGCGACTTACCGCAGATCGGAGTCGCTGGCAGCGACATATCTGTCAGAGAACAATGTGAGGGTTAACAGAGTAACTCGGTGGAGGTGGTTCAAGGGCTTGCGACGGCGGAGACCTAGAGGGAGATGGTCGGAGATGCGAACGATGTGGAGAATCGGAGACGGCCGAAGAAGCAAGCGATGTGGAGGAGAAGAAGGAATGCATGTTTAGAGGGTGTTTGATAAATGCATTTTTAGCATTTTTAGCTTAATTAGCTTATTGCTTATTGTGATGGGAATAAGCATTTTTTTAAAATGTGTTTGGATTAGTTTATTGCGGTGGGAATAAACAATAAGCAATAAACATTTGAAGTGTTTGGCAAACAAAACAGCTTATATGAGTAAAATGACTAATAAGCAATAAGCAATAAGCAATAAGCATTACCCCCTTGCTTATTAAAATCAACTTATTTAGCTTATTCTCACCGCAATAAGCTAATTTTTTAAGCATCCTTTCCAAACACTTAAATTAGCTTATTGTGGTGAAAATAAGCAATAAGCAATAAGCTGTCATTTTTTTCCTATCCAAACACCCTCTTAGGTCGGGACATATTAGGAAGCGTGTCAAACAAAAAAAAAATTCAGACATGGGTTTACATCTGATTCGGTTAGATCTCTTTTTGTAATTTAGATGATAAATTAAGTTGAAACCAAACTATCTGAATTTTATAAATTCAGATGTGCCTCTTTTTAAGAGGCATTCAGACCCAAACAAACAGGCCCTAAGTTACTAAAAACAAACAGTCTTTAAAATATAATGTATGTATATGTTTTAAATGATACAAACAAAAGAAACCAAAAAAATCTACAAACTAAAAAACATGTTTGAGTTCGTCCATAAAAAATCTTACTAAAGGATCAAGGCGGAGATAGTGAATTTAGGTGTAAATTGTGTAGTGTATCGTGTACTTATCAACACGTTAAGGTGAACCATAAAACATGATTAGTTTTACAAAACCTTTCTTCCACACACGCTTTCTTATGCATCAATATTTGTACACATGACTTTGCTTTTATATATAGACTATAGTCTTGAAAAAAATTGATGGAGGATTTAATTAGTAACATATAAAAAACCTATAGCCCAAGGTGCCTCCACTCCTCGTACACACCTGACTATTCTTTTCCCTATTACCCCATAGACATATGACTTAGCTTTTATATATAGTCTTAAAAAAATTGTGGGACATAAAAATCTATAGCCTAAGGTGACTGCACTCCTCATACACACATGACTATTCTTTTCCACAGAGACGTACTCGAAAGTCGACCACATTACCTTATGCTCTACAAAGAACATATATGATTGACTCTAACATCTACTTAGGAGTCCAAAATCCATTCCAATTACTTTGATTTTCAGTATCAATATAGTTTGGTCAATAAAACGTGCCACTTTAAACTCAACTCAATATTTTATTTGAACCGACACTTATATATATGGATAACAAAATTAATATGCTAGAAGATATGGTAGTTAAATGCTATTTTGTGTAATATAATATCTTAATCGAATAATATTGTACAAAATATAATTAATATATTAAAACAAAGTAAATAGTATTATTTTTATTTGATCAATAATATTATGAATAAATATATAATAAAGATATGATCACGTGACACGTTGCGTCGTTCAAAAAAAATAAAATAAGACAGGACACGTTTCCTTCTTGCATGTCTCCCATTATAAAATATAAACCCATTGATTAATTTCCATCACCTTCTTCTCTTCTCTCTATTCAACACAAGAAGCTCCAACAATGAAGCTCCTTCCAATGGCGATTTTCTTGCTTTTTGCACTCTTCGTCGTCTCATCAGCCATGGACATGTCGATCATAGGCTACGACGCCACCCACATGACCACCTCCGATGCATCCTCTTCGAACTGGCGCACCGACGACGAAGTCAACGCTATGTACGAGTCCTGGCTCGTCAAACATAGTAAGTTTTACAACACTCTTGCAGAGAAGGAGAAGAGGTTTCAGATCTTCAAAGACAACCTCAGGTTCATAGAAGCTCACAACTCCGGTGATCATTCATACAAGCTTGGACTCAACAAGTTCTCAGATCTGACCATTGAAGAGCACCGGTTACGCTACACCCGCGCCATTCCAAAGCCGAAGTCGAAGAAGCTGAAGAGTGATCGTTACTCTCCTCTTTCCGCCGATGTCCTGCCTGATTCCGTTGACTGGAGGGCCAAAGGTGCCGTCGCCCCCGTCAAAACACAAGGAAAATGTGGTGCGTTATTTTATACAAATATTGTCATGCCTTTTACTTTTCAGTTCCCTCCTTTTTGAGCATTTGTTTTTACTGTGTTGCCAAGATTTTCGTACGCAAAATCTTCCTAATCGATAGTACTTGATAAGAAAAGTAAACTAAAAACTAAAACTGTGGATTCATGTTTGTTAAATGAAAGGGGCTTCCTGGGCATTCTCAGCGATCGGAGCTGTGGAAGGGATAAACCAGATAGTGACAGGTGACCTGATAACTCTTTCAGAACAACAACTCATTGATTGTGATACGTCTAACTATGGATGCGATGGTGGTTTTGTTACTGATGCCTTTGACTTTATCATCAAGAATGGCGGAATACAGAGTGACAAAGACTATCCCTACACTGCCAAAGATGGAAAATGCGACACTTCCAAGGTCCCTATCATATTAATTTCTTTCTACTATATCTTCTCAATATGTATGCGTCTAGTTGTTGACCATTATATTCTGTTTCGAATTTGTTCAGAAAAACACAACGCTTGTTACCATTGATGATTATGAATATCTTCTGGAGGAAAGCGAGTTAGCATTACAGAAGGCCGTTGCAAACCAGCCTATATCTGCTGGTATTGCTATCAATAGCACGGATTTCATGTCATACAGTTCAGTAAGTACTAAGTACTCCCTCTAATATTATTTTCATAATCTTTGAATTTAGTGAAACAAGTTTTAAAAAATATATGTGGTAATCTGTGTATTTTATATTTTTTCAGGGTATCTTTAGTGGTGTATGTGGAGATTTAGTAAACCATGGTGTAGTTGTAGTTGGGTATGGGAGTGAAAATGGCAAGGATTACTGGATTGTGAGGAGCTCATGGGGTACAGAATGGGGTGAAGAAGGTTACATAAGACTAGAACGCAATATAAAACAGGAAACAGGGAAATGTGGAATAACAATTTTGGCATCTTATCCAATTAAAAAGAGTTGATATGTTTGATGTTGATTCAAAGTTTTGGATGAGTGCGATGCTGACTCGGTCCAAGGCAGTAATGTTAGGAGTCTTTAGGAGTCGTTATCTTTCTAAATATGTTCTCAGTTTTTTAGCTTTGGTTATGTAATTTCCTTATCAAAGCAGATCAATAAAATCACTCATATTTCTGCTCAATTATGTGTATGACACATTCAAACTGATGTGTAGTTTGTTAATAGCGGCTATTCAAATCATATGAGGGGTAATAAAGTGATATTCAAGTATCACCCACTCCTGATCATATCCAACAACTGATTCACTTAATAGTCAAAAAGTTCCCCTTTAATTAAGACTTCCCAGGAAGAATTATATACCCAAACTCGAGGTTTTGTCATTGCTAATCACCCTCTACATCGCTTTGTGGTCTTTTTATTAACAAATCCCCCCAACTTTAATCAACATACAATTCTATAACGCTAAATGGTTTGATTTTCGGATGACTCAATGCATGCACTACTCGACTGATTTGAACTTTATTCAAGGCATGCATATATTGTCACTTAGAAATTACATTCAAACATTTAATTTGTGTTTCGTATGCTCAATCGTACAATTTAATAGAATAATGAAATGGATTGCGGATGTGCTCGCATATCGTATTTTCCCTTTCTGCCTTTGTTTTTTCAATCCAAGTTCAGAGATGCCGTGTCAATTAGGGGGTGATGAAGAAATTGTAAAATCCGTTTTAGTTTTATTATAAAATAAAATGACATTTGAAATAATCAATCAAAATCATATCCAAATAATTGTTTATTTTTTACCAGCAACTAAACGAGGACAACTCAAAAAAACATATCCAAATAATCGTTTATTATTTACTAGCAATTAAACAAGGACAACTCAAAGAACATATGGTATATATAAAATTAATTCTAATTTTTTATTATACTGCCTTATAAATGCAACAATCATATCTAATTATCTTGTTTTAAAATTGTATTGATATTGATTTCTATTAATTTTGATATATTTTCTATAATTTTTGACATGTGTTCACATAAAAAATAAAAAATAAAATAATAATAATAATATCATTTAATGTGTGAATTCTCTCTCTCTCTCTCTCTCTCTCTCTCTCTCTCTCTCTCTATATATATATATATATATATATATATATATATATATATATATATATATATATATACTAGGTTATAACCCGTGTGTCACACGGTGATTGAAATTTTAAAATAATAAAAATAAAAAATAATAATTAACAATTAATCAGAAAAATTTAAGAATAATTGTTTATATAACGCATTGAAGCAATATATTATTAAGTATTTAGCGTTTATTTAAAAATAATTTATAAATTAATTATAAATAATAAGAACATTAATTTTTGTGATAAGTTAATAAATAAATAATGATTGCATACCATCAAATATAAAATTTGATATATTGAAAATAACAATGACATTAATTTTTTTTAAAAGCATGGTTTTATTTTAAAACTAAAAAAATAACTTAACGTAACATGCATATAAAAAACTATTTTTGAAATTCACTATTTTATAAAATATTTAATAAAACAATATCTTTTATAAAACAATATTTTTGTCAAAATGTTACAAAAAATATCTTTCTTTCCTATACACTAAACTATAAGAACATAAATTAAGATATTATGCATGAATGAACTATGAGAAGTTGAATGGGATCTTAATTCTTTAATTAATTGATTTCTACAATCAACGGTGAAATTCCTTAATTAATTGATCATATTCTCATGTAAAATTGTTAAATTTTACTTTAAAAACCAAGTCATTAGTATACAATAAAATAACATATTACATGGATCGGTTGCAAGAAGTTATGAGATTTAAATATAATTCAACTTTTTCAAGCATCTAATGAAATCATGGGGTATAAACGTCATTTCATATGGGAAAAAAAAAGCTTACAGTACAATTAAAAGCAATTTGTGTCAACATAATAGCATAATTTTTTTTTCTAACAAAAATCCCAGAACAATTGAGAGACAGATAGTTCGCCGCCAAAATGATGTTTGAGATGCAAAATTTTCACTAACCCTTACTTCACAAGGTTGTATTATATTTGTTATCACTTGTCACAAAAATTAAGACACTTCACTCACACACATAAATCACATACATACACAACCACACATACAATGCATGTGCTGCTGTGTGACAACCTGATATTTCGAATCAATGTAATGACCTAAAAAGTCAAAATTGTAATCTCTTTTGATATAATGAAATTATCGTCAAAAATAAAATGTTCAAAAGTCTCTACTGGATTGCATAAATGATAGATATCGTGTCAAGAGTTTCAGAAATTTACAAAACACTAAAATCCGAGTTATAACGAAGAAGTTATGATCAACCTAAGATTCACAGCAAAACCGTCAATACTGTTAAACGTAAAACGCGAACTTTCCATACAATAAATTTTAGCCTTAGGTATCTAAATGAAAATTGTAGATATCATTAAACCGTAAACGTACATGAAAAGAACGTCCAAGTCCGACTTCGTATGAGGAAGTTATGATTTTTCCAAGTTCCGATATAGCAGTAGACAGCTAAAAACTCGAAATAGAGATGGAGAGACTTTTGGTTGAAACAACCTAAATGAGAATCGAAGATCTCAACAATAGTAGTGCAACGGTAAAAAGTCTGACGAAAACGGACGTCAGATGAAGAAGTTATGGATTTATGACGAAGTTTCGTGTCCCGGCCTGTTAAAAATAATTAATTAAAAATAAATCAAAATTATCCGACGAAGTCTAAACGAGAGTTGTAGAGCATACTCTCACCTAAGTGTGCATATATTGAACATCGAAAACGAAGTTCGTACGCGAAAGTTACGAATTTTACAAGTTCGAGGCACAAAATCTGAGGCTGTCAGGCTGGCCACGACGTGGCACCAGAAGACCACGACGTGGTAATGTGACTGATGGGTGCCAGTGCTGTCAGTAGACGTCTCGTCCATGGAAGGGGATAGGATCAACACCACGACGTGGTGAGGAAGACCACGACGTGGCGCCCAAAATAGGGCTATAAATAGAAGCCGATAGTTTCAGGTTTAGGTGCTTATTTCTTCTCTTTTCCGTGCCGAAGCTCTGCGTTTAAACCCTCGAAGCCATCCCGAAGCCCCGGTCTTCACATCCAAGTTCCGAAGGAATGTTTTACGCTCCTGAGATTCCCGAGAATCCCGAGAAATCAGCTTTTTCAAGTCAAAGTTCTGCTCGGTTTTCGTCTCACATTCTTCAATCTATCAAGTGAGTTCATACCCCTACAACTATGTTTTCAAATGCTTTTATACACTTTTAAAGGGGGGGGGGGGGGGGATACAAGTAAACACACGATTATCCTCGTGTGAAAAACATCAATCTTTTGCTATACTTTTTGTTATTTAATCAATCATATGTGATTTATAACTATCATACGAAAACGTTCTCACGCAACATATCACGATAACACCTTGTCCTTTTGGAATAAAACATGTTGTTATATAGGTACCAAACACTTTATCTATATTTTGAGTATGAAAGTTCAATAATGTTATTACAAACGTTATACTTGCATACAAAGTCGATATTACACTAGGGTTTATCATACAAACGAATCACACATTTGGGAAAAACTATAATAGGTATAATTTACTAGATATTCTTGAGATTTTACATACTATAAGTACTATATCAAGGAAATACTTTCATATACAAGAACAAATGGACTTTTCATACGTAAATCTATTTGATACTAAGTTTTGTGAGACATTCAACTTCACGTACTTCTAAGTATGCAATTAAAGCCCTGTATTATATACTATAATCTCTTGTAAGGAGAGCGTGTTTGTGTATAGATCTATACGGGATTGACAATCCCACACCTAAACTGTTAGCTACAGTTAGACCGTTGTTAGCATGGTTATAAAACTGCCGGTCTGGGGTGACAAACGTCATAACATTTCAACGCCTGAAGAACGTTGTTACAGGCAGTCTGGGTCAATAGCATGGTTATAAAACTCACATGGAGTATTAAAAACACGTTGATTTACGGGGTTATCAAATGCCTTAGTGATTTTATACATACATAAATCTACTTTTCTAGGCATGAAAAATACTATTGCATTACAGTTTTGGAACTTTTAAACTACCACACACTTATGTAAAAATATTGGATTTCTAGAAGCAAACATTCAAAACAATTGGGTCTTAGTAGAAGACTACTTTTAAACCAGAAGGAAATATGGTATTTTCTAGGAGTTTTCAAACATCTACAAACAAGTATTTTCTAGGAGTTTTCAAACATCTACAAACAATTTCATTCAAAGCTATACAAACATGAACATTAAATACTTATGAACTCACCAGCTTAAATGCTGATCTACTCTTTCAAATCTACTTGTATTTCTTAGGGATTCAGTAATACAGGTAAACTTCAATTTTTGTAGAAGTGACGCTAAGGTGTCGGTTTTAAAACTCATTTTGTCATCATATTGTAATTTGTTTTGAAACAAGTATCATTCAACAATGTAACTTTTAAATTATATATATGATGGTTGTTTTACTTTCTTTACTATGTATTCAATTGTTACAATACTACATGAAGTCATCCACCCTCGAACGATTCCGCCGTTCTGGTTTGGGGGTGTGACAGATTGGTAACAGAGCATTGTTTATAGTGAACTAAGTATATCGAACCACATAGGATATACAAACTATAAATGCATAGGGACTAAAACTCTCTGACAAAATGTTGTTACACCTAAACCGCGTGTCATTTAACTTAAATTATTTGGGTCGTAAAAGCACAAATACATGCATACAACAATTTATTTTCATAGTTAGAATTATATAAGAAGTATTAAGACAAGTTGGACACTGCGACTAGGCCTCGGAATATGTAATCGGATTTGGGACGAATATATCCTGATTAACTTTATTTATCCGAGATCGGACTAATGTATGTCGAGGAATGGTTGTAGTGAGCAACAAGTCAAAACTTACCAAAATAACACTAGTATCAAACATACAAATTTATATACTATAGGAGTATTTGGTAAATGGAATAGTTTAACCTACATATTTAGACTTACATGTTTCAAATTTTGGACAATTTTTATAACCCTATTCTCGTACAGTCGAATGGTTGGATTCTATCCACCCGGGGATCCCTACTACTCGAATCAGGGCAATGGAGGATAGATAGAGGAGGACCCCGAAGAAGATGAGGAACCTATAGAGTTAGAGGAAGGGGAAGACTCTGGGAAAGACTCGGAGCCAGAAGTAATCGACCCACCAGTCGCCTAACCTCCCGCATTTAGGAGAAACTTTTAGGGACCAACTCCCATTTGGGGAAGTCACATTCACCATTGGACCCGACATCAAGGATTACATCCTCCCTACGATATGTGTCGGGACTTCTACGACGTCAGGAGTGGAGGTTCAGCCGACCGAGCACTCCCAGTCATGGTGGGAAAACTAGCCAACCAATCCTATCAATTCGGCGTTCAAGCAAACCAGATTCGTGAAGTCAATGTGGAAGTACAAGTTCACACTTCTGACATCCGTCGACTGGACAGGTTGCAAGATAATGCTCAACTCCGAACCGACACATTCCAAGAGCAACTGATTACGACCCTATCTGAGATAAAGGAAATGAGGGAACATCAAGCCGCCTTTGATAGGCGTCTTATGGAAGCAAAGAAATCGAACACAGAGTCGAGCTCCAAGCGCAACCTACGTCGCAATTAGTACTTGCCTGAATCCCAAAAATTTTGTTATAGAATAGGAACTCAGCTAAAAGTCTTACTTTTCTTTAACTTTTGTATCGGAGACCCTTAGAAGGGTCGAAATTTTCCTAACTTCAAAATGTAACTCAACGTATGATTAATATATATATATATATATATATATATATATATATATATATATATATATATATATATATATATATATGAAGAAATTCATTTGTGTGTTAATTCTTTGAATACCACTCAGATTCATAAGTTTATCTATCACTATACAAACTTTTATTATGAATCAAGCTCTAAACCTTAAGTAGGTCAGTCAAATTCATAAATTGATGAAATAGCAAATTTATTAACACACGGCTTCCAATCATTAAAGACTTATGGTCTTCATTCTATTTCTTTAGCAGCACGATGCCGCCCCGTAGATCTACACGCCGTGTCAACAACGCAAACCCCCACCACCACCACCTCCATCAATGGATAATGCAATCTTAATAGTTGATGTAACAGTTGCAGTGACAGCAGCCATGGCACAAATGAGTAATAATGGGTCCGGAGGGGGAATAAATAGCTCTATGAATGGCCAACCTCAGGGTCGTTTAGGGGATTGCACCTTCAAGGACTTCACAAATAGCAAGCCCATATCTTTTAATGGATCCGGAGGGATAATGGCTCTATCATTGTGGATAGAGAAAATAGAAGTGGTTTTCGAGATCTGTGCATGTCTGGAAGGGAGCAAGGTAAAGTTTGTTGCTTGTACATTCTCCAAGAGAGCTCTGACGTGGTGGAATGGCCATGTCAAGTCACTAACTCTGGTAGTGGCTAATTCTATGGGTTCGGAGAATCTAAAGCAAATGTTAATGCAAGAGTACTGTCCAAGGGGCGAAGTACAAAAGCTAGAGCAGGAACTTTGAGGCCTTACTATGGTAGGCTTGGACATGAGAACCTATACCAATAGGTTTAGTGATTTGGCAATCCTTTGCCCAGGGATGGTTGCTCTAGAGAGAAAGAAGATCAAGAGGTACATCTGGGGACTGTCACCCCAGATTCAAGGAAGTGTACTAGCTTCCAAACCAGTCACTTTCGATAGTGCCAAACAGTTGGCACAAGCTCTCGTTGACCATGGAGTCTGCCAAGGCTTCGCAACTGCTGTTCCGGAGAAAACCATAGGAAACAACAACAACAACAACAACAGTACCAACAATAACAACAACAACAAGTTTTGGAACAAGAGGAAGAGTCAGTTTTCACAAGAACCTTCCAAGAAGCAACAGATAGTGGCAGTCCATGCCGCTACTACCCCCACAGCTGCTCCTGTTACCCCTACACCAGCAAAGCAATATACTGGGAACCTACCGAAGTTCAGCAAATGAATTTCCATCACAACAGAAATTGTTGGGAGATGCACTGCAACAACTACAACATGAAAGGGCACACAGCCCGTTTCTGTAAGGCACTGGCACGACCAATCACCCAAGTCCCTGGAGTCGGTGTGGGCCAGGCGTGTTATGGGTGCGGTGAGGCTGGACACTACAAGAGAGACTGCCCTAAGGCAAGGAATACCGGTGGCATAGGAAGGGTGCTGGCAATAGGGCAGAACGAAGCAATAGTTGATCCCACGGTGGCTACGGGTACGTTTCTCCTCAATAACGCTTATGCATGCATACTCTTTGATTGTGGTGCTGAGAGGAGTTTCGTGAGTCATAAATTCAAACACTTACTAAAACAGAACCCTCAATCACTCAATAAGATATTTACAGTAGAAATGGAAAACGGTAGAACAGAAAGCACAAACGATATGTACGTAGGTTGCTCACTAACTCTAAACGAACATTCATTTCAAATCGATATAATGTCGATCACTATAAGGAGCTTTGATGTCATCATCGATATGGATTGGTTAAGCCTGCACCATACCGATATACTTTGTCACGAAAGGGTCGTTCGCCTAAATCTGCCAAACGGCGAGACTCTTGTCATTTATGGTGACAAACCCGGTACCAATTTACAAATCATCTCTTGCGTCACAACCCAAAAATACCTGCGTAAGGAGTACCATGCCTTCTTAGCCCACATGGTAGATAAGGAAAAAGAAGCGAAAGACCTCAAAGACATTCCAGAAGTCTGCGACCAGCCGGTAAATTGGATGGAAACGCTAACAGAGGAGGAGACTGTGGAATTGGAAAAGCCGATTGCTCCATTGAATTCTCCAATAATCGAGGAGGTGGAACATACAACAACACACGCTAATCAAACGGCCGAAGAAGAAGAAACGACGCATGGTAAAGATAATACAATAAACTCAAAGGCTAATACTAATTTCGAGTTAAATACAACCAACCTAGAATTGCCGACCCATGAAAATGACCCGGTTGGGCCTGTAATGTTTGATAGCCCAAATCCTTCATCACTAATTAAAGATTTGGATCTTTTAGGTAGTTTTGGGCCTTTCCCTAACTCGGTCACCAGCTCTTTTGAGAATCTAAGATCATCCCACAAAAGGAAAAGATCCCAACGATCACCTTCTTCTCGGTTAAAATCGATTCCTCCATTCCCACCCTTAACTATGGAACTCGACCAACAACCTCTTCTTTCAGATCCTCCAGAATTTAATTGTAATTTGCCTTTTACAACCAAAACTGCTAATCAATTTTCTGCTAACGAATCTGAGGTCACAATAGCAATTGGCAACATGTTTGGATTCAACATTGATGCGAAGAACCCAGTGCTTAGGGCAATTCTTGGGAATTTCAGCGAGAAGGTTGGTTTACAATGAATTTTTTATCCAAGAATGTTAGGGGAATCAGAGAAGAATACAAATTTCAGTGGGTTAGGAGGCTTCGTTCACAACACATAATTTCTTTCTTGGCTATTCAAGAAACTCAAATCCTTGATGCTGAAAATATTGATGTACCCTTGTGTTGGGGTTCTGGTGATGTCGAATCTGTTCGGATAAATGCTACAGGAAGATCAGGAGGGTTAATCAACGTGCAGGATAATAGGGTGTCTACTCATGTGGAATCAATTACAAACCGACACTTCATTGTTACGATGGGGCATTGGGTTGGAGTACATGAACCAATTCTCTTCGCAAACATTTATGGTCCGCAGTCTGATTCAAAAAAGGCAACTTTGTGGGAAGAGCTATCAATTTTAAAACAGAATAAAGGAGGGATTTGGGTATTGATGGGGGAATTTAATGTGGTTCGTAGACCTAATGAACGGTTCAATTCAGTTTTTTTGTGCAAGATCAGCAAGTGATTTCAATAACTTTATACATGAAAATGGTCTCATTGACATAAAGATGGGTGGGCATCGTTTTACTTATTTCCACAATGGTGATCTCAAATTAAGTAAGTTGGACTGCTTTCTTGTTTGTCCCAAGTTCATCGATCTCGCACCATCTGCAACGGTTACAGCTTTACCAGGGAGGTATCTGATCACTGCCCTATTCTTCTTTCTACTTCATGGTGTGATTTTGGGCCTCCTCCTTTCAAGATGTTTAACTCGTGGCTATCGAGAGATGGGTTCGAGAAGGTTTTCATTACTGCCTGGAACAACTTCATTGGTTACGGAACACCAGACTTATATATGAATGCTAAATTGAAATGCATTAAATAGGCGATTCGTGTGTGGCGAAGGGCTGATCATTCCAAGGAAGAAGCGGAACTAAAGAGAATAAAAGAAGTTGTTCATAAATTGGACATGGAGGCGGAGAGTAGGCTACTTTCAGATGAAGAACTTGAAACTCGGAGGCTGAGCTACAAGGACATAATTGAAATGGAAAAGATGGGGGTGATGGATGCAAAACAGAAAGCAAAGATACGGTGGGCGGTAGACAGGGATGAGAACTCCAAACTATTTCATGGGTTCATTAACAACAATAATAGGAGAAATCGCATAAATGGCCTCATGATTAATGGTAACTGGTGCACGGATCCTGTTGTCATTAAATTGGAAACTCTAAAATTCTTTCAATCCAAGTTCCATGAAGAGTGGTCTGTCAGACCTGCTTTCTGAAGTAACTTATTTCGAAAAATTACTAACAATGACAAGTTGGCCTTAGAGGCCCCTATAACACTCCAGGAAATCAAAAACGCGGTTTGGGCCTATGGGAATGACAAATCCCCTGGGCCCGATGGATTTACATTCAAGTTCATAAAGAAATATTGGGAAGTTCTACTGGGGGATATCGCGGTGGTGGTGAAGTACTTTGAACTACACGGAAAAATCGATCCTTCTTGTAATTCATCCTTTATATCTTTGTTACCTAAAATCAAAGACCCGCAACGGTTAAAGGATTACCGCCCGATAAGCTTGATTGGGTGTATATACAAGATCATCGCAAAGATTCTAGCGGTGAGACTAAAACTCGTTATGGGACAATGCATTGATGAGGTACAATCAGCATATATGGTGGGGCGAAATATCCTTGATGGTCTACTTTTAGTGAACGAAATATGTGCTTGGTCGAAAAAGGTTAAAAAAAAGATTCTACTTTTAAAAGTAGATTTTGATTAAGCTTTTGATTCCGTAAATTGGGAGTTTCTAAATAACAATCTAATTCAAATGGGTTTCGGCAATAAATGGAGGGGATGGATCAAAGGCTGTTTAACATCCTCAAAAGCATCGGTTTTGATCAATGGAACTCCTACAAATGAGTTCACAACTTCTAAGGGAGTCCGCCAAGGGGATCCTTTGTCCCCATTTCTTTTTATCACAACAATGGAAGGCTTAAGTGTTGAAATGCAAGAAGCGTGCGTGCATGGAGTTTTTCAAGGGTTGTAATTACCGAATGGATGCCCAAGCATCTCACACTTGCTATATGCCGATGATGCTTTATTCGTTGTAGAATGGACCGAGCACAATATCAAGAATCTCGCAAGAATTTTAAGATGTTTTCATGTATCTTCGGGTCTAAAAGTCAATTTCTATAAATCTAGAGTCTTTGGAGTGGGAGCAAATTCGGAAGAAGTTGCTCGTTGGGCATCACCTCTTGGATGCGAACCAGAAATTCTTCCATTTAACTATCTCGGGGTACCAGTGGGTGCCAACATGCGTCTTAAGAAACATTGGCAACCGGTGATTGAAAGATTTCAAAATAAACTTACCCATTAGAAATCAAAGACTTTATCTTTTGGCGGGAGATTAACACTCATAACGTTAGTCCTCGGGAACCTTCCTACATACTTCATGTCTCATTTTTTTTGCACCTACAGGTATCATTGACAAATTAGAAAAGTTGAGGCATCAGTTCTTGTGGGGTGGTTCAAAAGGTCAGTCCAAGATTCATTGGGTATCTTGGAATAAAATCATTGCTAACAAGACAGCAGGGGGCCTAGGAGTTGGATCGATAAAGGCTTTTAATACTGCTTTGATCATTAAATGGTGGTGGAGGTTCAGATCGGAACCTGAGTCGATTTGGGCAAAAGCAATTTCAAGTATGCATAATCTGGCGGGCAAACCGGACCACATCTTTTCTTTAAAAACTCCGACCGGGGTTTGGAATAATATCGCGTGCTCACAAAAGGATTTGGATAAATACGGAATTACTCTTGGGATGGTACTTAAAAATCAATCAATGAATGGGGGTGTGGATTGGAGATGTCCTCTCACAACCACAGGAGACTATCAGGTTAAAGCTTTGAGGAAAAAATTGGATAATTGCATTCCAGCAAATATTGGAAGATTTGAATGGGTGAAAGAGGTCCCGATTAAAGTAAATACTTTTATCTGGCTTGCAAAACAGGGTCGGATTCCAACTACAGAAGCCCTAGTGACAAGAGGGGTCAATGTGAATTCTACAACCTGTTGTCAATGCGGTGATGAGGAGGAATCACCGGACCATGTGTTGGTTCAATGCTCACATGCTCAAATGATATGGAACTGGATTTTAAAATTGTGTAATGTCCAACAGGCAAACTTTTCCTCAATTCATGGTGTTCTTGATTTTTCTTCAAGTTAGGGTAATTGTCCGAAAAAAAGAAGGAGGTTGCTAGGCATCTGTTATGCAGTTGTTTGGAACATTTGGAAATCACGGAATGAACGAGTGTTTAACAACAAAAGGATGCATCCATATAAAGTGACAGATCTTATTATTTCTACAATGTACACTTGGGAGAAATACAGGGGCAAAATAGAAGCAATTAGATGGTCTGAATGGTGTTTAAACCCTTTCATTGGGTTGTAGTTCATCTTTTTTTCATTACATCTGTTTCAATTTTCATTGTTTGTTTTTCCTAGCATCTTGCTGGGGACTCCCTCTTTTTTAATATATATATATATATATATATATATATATATATATATATATATATATATATATATGTATATTTCATTTGTTGGTTCAAAAAAAATATATTATAAAAACTTATTTTCATTTTATTTTATACTGCATTATAAATGCAATCATATATATCTAAATAAAAGTGTATATATATATATATATATATATATATATATATATATATATATATATATATATATATATATATAGAGAGAGAGAGAGAGAGAGAGTTAGGATCATATATAAAGCATAATTATTGTGTGAATGTATGACCAAATATGGTCCAATCATTTGATAAAAGTATTATAATTATTTAATTAATTTAATTAACTATTAACTAATTTAAATCCCAACAATTTAGGAAACTTGATCATCATCATTAATATAAAAAATCCATTGTTTTAGTTTTCTATTCTTATTAATCTCACGATCAAACGGCCATTCCTTTCTTCACTACCAACATATCGCCATCACCATGTACCATAATCGACACCACCAACAAGATGATGTTCATCATCTTCTCTACTCCAAATTCGAATCACCATCTTCATCACCTTCATCCTTCTTTGACTACAAAACATGCTACTAGTACATCTAATTCATAATTTTTTCTCTTTCTGATTTGATGCCGTAAATTGTTTTTATGTTTCCTCGTCAAACATTTTTTTTCCTTTGTTAATAAGTTGTATCTTATACCTGTAGGTGATACACATAAATTTAGGATTGTTGCATTTATTTTGTGTTAAATTAAATTTTTGGGTCTATCTCTAATGAATCATATGTAGGTAAGCTTTGTGGATTTTAACATATTTGCCATAAAATAACATATCCCTCTATGCTCTCCTTGATGACAAACAATGTGATCTAAAACATTTTTGAGGTAGTGGTAAAATCATATGATATTCCAATTAAATAAACCAAGGAATGGAAAATACTATAATAGAATTTGTTTGATATGATTAAAGTTTATAACTAGTGGTCTAGTTATTGCCACAATAATGGTATTCACATAACAATTGGTTTCTCAAATCAATATCTAATGTGTAATAATTTATAATGCACATTTAATTTATTTTCTATAATCAGCTTTTTGATGATTTGTTTCTTGTTTTCACTCGTTTCCTCTTGTCTCTCTCTATTTTTTAGGCCTGGTCAGTAAGTAGCACCTGGAGAAGAACACGATGACAATAAGAAGATGACAACATATTGCAAGGAAAGTATTCTTTAAGAATGTGATTCTCATGTATTCTATGAGAATGATTAAGATTATAGTATGAAAGTCGAAGTTAGATTTCACGGGGTTCGATTTTTTCTTGGGCTGCCATCAAAACACAAATGCAAAGAAAGAAGACCTATAGTTTGATTTCATGGCAAGCATTCTCACGTAATGAAATTATCAAAAAAAATGTAGTCACATATTCTCTGAGAATGATTAAAGATATTTGTTTGCTAGTTTAATTTAATTTCATTCTCATGAGAATGTGAGATTTGGATTTGTAATTTTTGTAATGTGAAAAAAGAATGTTTATTATTTGTATAGAACATGTTGTTCTTAAGAATATATGTATTATGTGTTCTTTAAGAATGTTAATTCTAAAAAAAAATTAAATGTAATAGTGTTCTTTAAGAATGAAAGAATGAAAATATGTGTTAATTATGTTGAAGGAGGTCGTATTATAAAAATCTTATTTAATTTGATGTGCTGAAACAGATATAAGATTTGAATTAATTACTTTGACTTATTTGCTAAAATGTAGGAAATTATATTTATCTCTCTTAATAAAATGTCATATATATCATTATATATAATTAAGTATAATATATAGTACATGCTAGTCCATGTTAATAACATGCATCCAATGATCATATTCATTCATTATATTTAATCTAGTAATCAGAATTTAGTCATACATTCACACAATATTTATGATTCACATTTAATCCTAACCTTATATATATATATATATATATATATATATATATATATATATATATATATATATTCTGCACTACGAATGCAATCATATTTAAAGTAGAGTATATATATTATAAAAACTTATTTTCATTATATATATATATATATATATATATATATATATATATATATATATATATATAGAGAGAGAGAGAGAGAGAGTTAGGTTCAAATGTTTTCACTATCTATTGTGTGCATGTATGATTGATTCTGGACCAATCATTTTAGTTATTTTAAGAAAGTAATTAATGCATATTAAATGCTGAAGATGTAATTAATATTCATTATATCTTCAGCATGTAATATGCATTAATTAGTTTCTTAAAATAACTAAAATGATTGGTCCAGAATCAATCATACATGCACACAATAGATAGTGAAAACAAAATAACCTAACCCTATATATATATATATATATATATATATATATATATATATATATATATATATATATATATATATATATATATATATTCTGCACTACGAACGCAATCATATTTAAAGTAGAGTATATATATTATAAAAACTTATTTTCATTTTATTTTATACTGCATTATAAATGCAATCATATCTAAATAAGAGTAAATATATTATTAAAACTTTCACACGTTGGTGCCTCAAAATCCTCTCTTCTTCAGGTCTTATATCCGCTCTCGTTGAGTCGTTGCCACGTTTTCCACTCCATTAATAAAAATTTAAGTTGTGTAACTGTGTAGTTTATATTTTGGAAAAAAAAATACAATCTTTTCTATTTTATTCTAATAAAAAAATAATTTTAATTTTCTTTTGACATACGTCACCATATTAAACCTCATAATTAATGTATATTTTTTTTTTGTTATGTGTCATAATATTAGGCCTCATAATTAATGCATATTTTATTTTTCTTTTATCATCCTATTATATCTCTTAATTAATGGATGCTACTTGTCAACCTATTATTCTCCATTTCAAATTTTAAATTTTCCATTTTAATTACATTAAATTAATAACATTAGAATAAAACTAATACAAATTATAAAATGATATAAACTAGTCCTAAATTATCTCATCTATGTCCAAGTAGGACTTAAACCCTCGACCCCAAGAAGGCAAGACAACACTAGATACCAGGTGCCACAAGCCTTTTTAAGATTTGTATATAATAATAATATTCTAATTCTCTACTCTCATCCCTCCCATTATAAATCTATTCCCTCCAGCCACCTTTTTACTTACACTCCATCGTTATCCTTAATTATAATATTCAACAGAAGAAGCTCCAACAATATAATGAAGCTCCTTCCAATGTCAATTTTCTTGGTTTTTGCTCTATTGGTGGTCATGAACACCTCCCTTGCATTGGCGTCGAGGTGACGCGCAGTGGATGAAGTCCAAACTATGTACGGGTCCTGGGTGGTGAAACATGTCAAAGTTTACAACACGCTTGAGGAGAAGGAGAAGAGGTTTCAGATGTTCAAAGACAACCTCAAGCACATAGAAGACGACAACTCCGGGGGTAAACATTCCTACAAGCTTAGACTCAACAACTTCGCAGATCTGACCAAGGAAGAGTTCCAGTCAGGCTACACTGTCACCAATATTCCTAAACGGAAGTTGTCTGACAATAAGGTGACGACGACTCCCCGCTACTCTCTTCTTTCCGATGATGATGTACTGCCTGATTCCGTTGGCTGGAGGACCATGTTGACTTAATCCAGAAATTTTATATATGTTTTTATTTATTTTGCTGAAAGTTGTGGTCAAAAGTAGATTTGAATAAGTATACAGCCATGTTGGCTTTAGTACCGAGTCTAGAGGGTAGTGTGAGTTAGTTTCCTTATTTTTTAGCAGTTGATTAGTTTAAAAGGGTGAAAGTGTACGATTGGTAGACTGTGTCTTCTTTTGTTTACTGTGAAAGTGAATAATACAGTGCAACTTTGCCCATTTTGTCCCTTTATTTGCTTTATCTCATAAAAGTCTTCATACCTTTTAAGTCTTACCCTATTACCAACATTTGGTATCAGAGCACAACCTGGTGCATGCCAAAATATCAGCCACGTGAAAGAGAAATGACAGGAAGCAGCAGTAATGATAAAGAAGGACAAGTCACACTCCACTATCCTATGTTATCTAGAAGCAACTATGCTGCATGGGCTATTAAGATGAAAGTGTTCATGCAAGCTCAAGGTGTGTGGGATGCTGTAGAGCCCAGAACAACAAACACGGTAGTAGAAGTAAAAAAGGACAAGATGGCCATGGCAGCCATCTACCAGGGTATTCCAGATGACTTGCTGTTGGCCTTGGCGGAGAAGCAAACGGCCAAAGAAGCTTGGGTGGCCTTGAAAGTGATGTTCATGGGGGAGGAGAGAGTGAAGACAGCAAGGATTCAAACCTTAAAAGCATAATTTGAGGCTTTGAACATGAAGGATTCGGAGGCTGTTGATGAGTTCGCTGTGAAAGTGAGCAACATTGTGGGCACAATGTGTGCCTTGGGAGATACAGTAGAAGAATCGTATGTGGTGAAAAAGATGCTAAGGGCTGTGCCATCCAAGTTCTTACAGAATGCTTCAACTCTTGAGTAGTTTGGAGACTTGGATGTGATGACAGTCGAGGACGTAGTAGGGAGATTGAAAGCTCATGAAGAATGCATGAAGGGTCATGTTGAAGGGGAAGAAAGAAAACTTCTTCTCACTCATCAAGAGTGGACAGAAAGAAACAAGAAGAAAAATGAAGAAGACTCCAAGAACAAAGGAAACCGTGGAGGTTGTAGTGGGTCAAGAGGAAGAGGCAGAGGTCGCGGAAGAGGCACCACCAGTACTCGCGGTGGTCGTGGCGATCATGGTTCTCACCAACAGAAGGATCGTGGACCATCCGGTAGTCGAGACAAGAGTAAGCTGCAGTGTTACAAGTGTCAAGAATTTGGGCACTTTGCTGCCGAATGTGAAAATCCAAGGCGTGAAAGAAACCAAGATTTAAACTTGGCTCAAGAGCATACCAATGAACCAACCCTGTTCTTATCGGTTCTTGATAAAATTGTTGAAGTCCATTTAAATGAAGAGAATATGAATCCTCGGTTAAAGACACGTGGTGATGAAGCGAACCAAACAAATTTGTGGTATCTAGATACGGGAGCTAGCAATCACATGACCGGAGACAAGAACAAGTTTCGTGATCTCAATCAAATGATACAGGGCTCAGTTAGTTTTGGAAATGGGTCTAAAGTAAGAATTGAAGGGAAAGCTCGATTATCTTTCCGTGCAAGAATGGTGAACAGAGAAAGCTTCAAGAAGTATACTATATACCAAACTTATGCTCTAACATAATAAGTCTTGGTCAATTGGCAGAAGGAGGAGATGAGATTCGAATAAAGGACCCATTTTTATGGGTTAATGATGTTGCTGGAAAGTTGCTTATGAAGGTACAAAGATCTCAAAACCGACTCTATAAGATTGCACTGAATGAAGAAAGATCAGGTTGCTTGCTTGGTGAGATAATGGAGCCAATATGGCTTTGGCACAAAAGGATGGGGCACATAAACTTTGATTCATTGAAGTTTATGTCTGACAAGAATCTTGTTGAAGGAATGCCAAAATTGACCAAACCCACACAACTCTGTGAAGACTGTATTGCAGGGAAGCAAAAAAGTAGACCCTATCCAACAAAGACTTCTTATAAGTCAAAGAAGAAACTTGAATTGATACATGGAGATCTATGTGGGCCCATCACACCTCCTACACCCTCCGGGAACAAGTATTTCATGTTGTTGGTCGACGATTATACAAGAGCCATGTGGGTCTATTTGATGAAGACCAAAGATGAAGCGTTCCATATTTTTAAGAACTTCATGGCAGCAGTAGAAAACGAAATAGGTGAAAGAATGAAAGTATTCCGTGCAGATCGAGGAGGGGAGTTCCTTTCGAAACAGTTCACCACGTATTCTCTCCACAACAGAACGATGTTGTGGAGAGAAGAAACAGAACAATCTTGGAGATGGTGATATGCAATTTGAAGACGATGAAGGTACCAGATGTGTTGTGGGGAGAAGCGGTCAGTCACGCAGTATATACTTTGAACAGAGTAAACACAAAACCACTCAAGGAGGCCACACCATACGAATTATGGACTGGAAGAAAGTAGTGTGTAGAACATCTTAGGGTGTTCGGTTGTGTTGGTCATGTGAAGATTGCCAAGAGACATCTAAAGAAGTTAGAAGACAAAAGTAAGAAGATGGTTCATCTTGGAGTGGAGAAAGGAACAAAGGCGCACAAATTACTAGACCCAGATACGGGGTCAATTTGTGTGAGTAGAGACGTAGTGTTCGAAGAAGATAAGGAATGGGAGTGGGAAAAGGCGGTCAAGATAAAGGAAATACCAGGTATGAGCTTTACAGTGGAAGGTTACGACCTAAATGATTTAGATGAGGTTGGATCAATAATAACACCTAAAGAAGGTGAAGACGAGCTGCCACATTTTAATGATATGTGGACTGAAAGTGGGCCTGAGCCCAACACACCCCAGATGGACTCACACACAATCCCACATGACAGCCCAGGTACCGATTCCTTTAGTCCGACTAGGAGTCCATCGCAGCACCAATCGACATCACAACAACAATCGATGTCGCCAGCGACCCCAATTTCCTCGATCGGTTCTTCAAGTACAACGTCAAGCTCCACTGGCGGTGGCGCTCCCAAGCAATTTCGACTACTAACTGACCTGTATGAAAACACCGAACGATTGTTTCTGGTTCACGATGAGGAAGAACCCACCTCATACGCAGAGGCAAGAAAGCGATCAGAGTGGGTTGAAGCAATGAAGATAGAGCTCAATTCAATTGAAAAAAATCAAACATGGAACCTGGTGGAACTTCCAAAAGGAAGAAAAGCTATTGGATTGAAGTGGGTATTTAAGGTAAAAAGTGACCCAAATGGAAGAATTTTGAAGCACAAAGTGAGATTGGTGGCACGTGGTTATGTTCAGAAACCGGGAATCGATTACGAAGACGTTTTTGCACCGGTTGCCAGACTTGAGACGGTATGTGTTCTGCTTGCCCTTGCAGGAACTCATGGATGGCTTGTACATCATTTAGATGTTAAGTCAGCTTTCTTGAATGGAAATCTGGAGGAAGAAGTATATGTACGACAACCGGAAGGCTTTGAGAAACCAGGTCAAAAGCACAAAGTTTACAATCTCTCAAAAGCTCTTTATGGGCTTAAGCAAGCGCCCAGAGCTTGGAATTTTTGTTTGGACAGGTACCTGAAGGATTTGGAGTTCAAAAGTTTCTCTCAAGAGTATTCAGTATATACTCGAAACAAGAAAGGGAAAGTCTTGATAGTAGCTGTGTATGTAGATGATTTGTTGGTGACAGGAGATTGCAAGTCAAAAATCACAAACTTCAAGACACAGATGAACAAACGGTTTGAGATGAGTGACTTAGGTCTTCTATCTCACTACTTGGGAATAGAGGTGAATCAGTTTGAAGGTGGGATCACCTTAAAGCAGGAGGCATATGCATGAAATATTCTTGCAAAAATAAGAATGGAAGACTGCAACCCCACCAAGTGCCCAATTAATCAGAAAGTGCAGCTGAGAAAAGATGAAGATGGTGAGTTGGTCAACCCAACTGAGTACAGAAGCATTGTGGGAAGCTTGCGATATTTAACACATACCCGTCCAGATCTTTCATTTGCAGTTGGAGTTGTAAGCCGATTCATGGAGAAACCAACTGAAAAACACTTCCATTTAGTAAAGGGCATCATAAGGTATGTGAAGGGCACCTTAGATTATGGTCTTGTTTATTCAAAAGGTGAGAAAGAAATCAAGATTGATGGCTATTCAGACAGTGATTTGGCGATGGATGTAGATGATAGGAAAAGCACAGGTGGTGTGGCATTCTACATCAATAATAATCTAGTTACATGGGTATCGCAAAAACAACGAAGTGTTGCTCTATCTTCGTGTGAAGCGGAGTTTATGGCAGCTACAATGGGTACATGTCAAGCTATTTGGATAAGACGCTGATGTGCACAAAAGTACCCATTAATTTTAATATTTATAACCTAACAAACTTAGACTATCTATGAACTTATAGGCAATGTACCTAGTCAGATTACAGTATAGCTTAGGTAAGTCGGGTGTCGATGTAACGCCCGCGTTTCTAGGCTAGGCATTTTCGTTAATGTTATAGTCTAGGTTAACCTTTGTAACCCGTTTTGAAATAATAAAAGTGTATTATTTGAGTATTTTGTGTTTTATGCTTAATTGCTTAATTATGTGGTTTGATTAATTAAGAATAAAAATAAGCGTCAAAATTAAAGTGTGAGATAAGCCCGATATCTTTTCATAAAGTTGTAGTGGTCGAAACAAGGATTCCGGAGATATAAGGAATGCCGAAATCCGAGTTATAACGAAGAAGTTATGACCTGTCGAAGTTTCGCAACAGAACCGGCACGACCCAACGCGACCCAGTGCGACGTAAATAGTGAATTTAAGGTAGATAGATATCTATCCTTCGTGATATAAATGAGAATTGAATATCTCATCGATAGTAGTGCAACGATGGAAAGACGGACGGAATCGGAGTTTAGATGAAGGAGTTATGAATTTCGAACGGAGTTTTCCTGTCCCGGCCTACTAAAGATATTATATAAGTAATATACTTATAATATATTAAAAATAAATTCAAAATTATCTAAACGAGAGTTGTAGAGCACAATCTCACCTTCGTGGCGATATAAAGAACATCGAAAACGGAGTTCGTATGCGAAAGTTATGAATTTCTGAAGTTCGGGGCGCGAAACCCCAAAACTGCCAGAGACCACGACGTGGCAAGCAGTGCAACGACGTGGCAAGTGTCCTGACACCTCCGGGAGGCCCCCAGATGCAACTTGGGATGACGCATGCAGTGACGACCAAGCCCACGACGTGGAAAAAGGTTGCCACGACGTGGCAAGGGCCAAATTTGCCCTATAAATAGATTTGAAGGGCCAGCCGTTTAGGGTTGCTATTTTCTCTCTTCTCTCTCCCGTTTTGCATCGATTTGCATGCCAGAAATACCCCGAAGCCCCGGTATTGTTCCCGAGTCCCGAGGCAAGTCCCGAGATCCCGAAGATCCCGAGAAGTGCGGTTCCCGAGCCGAAGCTCTGCCCGCGAGAAGTTCAATTTTTGTGAAGATCTTTCAGATCTGCTGAGGATTACTACTTCTGCAAGTCGTAGTGCTATCCGATCATCTTCTGATCAAGTGAGTGTATACTACCTTTCATAAACACGATCATAATACAAGTATGGTTTGAGTGTATTAAGTATATTGTTGTTTATATGTGTGAATGTGTATTCACTTTCTTCTAACTCATAGATATGATTTATTCTCTATGAGATATGTGTTATGTGTGTGTGTGCCTCATCTGTTATGTGGATTATGTGTTGATTAAAGCATGCTATACAGGTTTTCAAAACTATGTATAAAAATGTATATTTTATCTACTAATATGTTGGGTAGAACATGGGTAGATAGTTGGTGTGTAATAAACAGATGAGAGGCCTCGTTGTTGTTTGATTTAGTCATCTAGCGGAGTTTAGATGACGACCACATACTTTTCTAGATAGTCTTGTGGAAACATTAGCAGGTTCGCCACCTGTAGGTGTTAATGAACTTGGGTGTTCATTCGCTGTACTCCATCCCCCTCATGGTTGCCTTATTTGACTTATATTGCTGAGGTACCCCCGAAGCATGTGTTGTCGCCCCGATGAAATATTCTTAGACTAGGTCCCTTGTGTTAGTTGTTTTAGGGACATAAAGTGAGAATAACGGGAATGGGTAATTGGATTATTGTTGGTTGGTGAAAATTAAATATGATTATTTATTGTGGGTTGAAAACCCTATATGCTCACCAGGCTCCCAAGCCTGACCCACTCAGTTTTATTTGTATTACAGGAAGTAGCGCGAGGGCATGAGATGGATGAACCATTAGTTGTTTTGTTTACAAGTCTGTATATGTATATATTTTTTGAATGACTTGTAATGTTATCGTTTATGCTTAATGGTCTGTATCGGAACATGACACCCCGAGTTTTGATTATATAATGAAAAATACATTTCTTTTATGAAATGCTTTGGTAAACATTGTTTTATCGTGTTTTGTTTTTGGGAACAAATTCCGCAACTCTTTCAAGTTAAAAGGATTTACTCTGAAAATATTTTTAAAAGCATAAATGAAAAACGGTCTTTTCTGGCCGAGATTTTGGGGATGTCACAGTCGATCACAGGGAACGGTGGATTAATTTAATATATTTGATTATAGGTTACAGGTCACACGAAAATAATAAAGAAAATGGTTTAATAAATCTCAAACTAACAAATAACAACTCTCGATAAACTAACAGGAAAGCAAATCTCTTCAGGTACTTTGGTTTAGATAAATTACACCTTAAAAACATAGACAATTGCATACACAAATTCATTTATTCATGTTCACCGATTCCTAAAATGATTAGATTCGCGTTCACTATAACTAATCCTTAAGCAAACAAGTCAATTTAAACAGTGATCAGTTGATTAAACTAACATGCTTCCTAGTGTTCAGTTCGTATAAAGCAAGACTTGTAAATATAGTTAATCAAATTAATCATTCAATTAACCTCTTGTTAATGGTCATCAAACAAGGCTCACACATTAACTTATTTATTCTCAAGTTAATCCTAGTTTCACATTCGTTATTCCTAGACTTATAATCTCGATGGTCATCAAATCATAAGAGACAAGCAATCAAGCAGATGTTCATCCTACTTAATTTACTTAACAATTAACAGCAAATAATTATCGTTAATACGTAAGGATCTTGTAACAAGCTTGGCAAGATAAATTAAACATAAACAAACAAATTCAATATAGCAATTGGTCTAATAATCTAAGCTTCATTCAATCATAAATACAAAGTAAAAGGTTTTTACATCCAAATCAGAAAATAAATACAGAAAAGTACCACAATGGAATGCTAAACATGGTCACGTTAACAAACCATATGACTACTGACATGTATCCGCTCTCCAACCCTTCCGATCTCCGCTCCCGTTAGCTTAACGGCCTTCCGGCCACCTTCTAGACCCTCAAAACAGCTTAACAGAAGTTTAATATCGACTAAATTAAGTTGGTATTCGAATTCCCCCTCCTAGTTAGCTGAAACTCGACTTTTATAACCTGTGTAGCCGACTTACGTACGCTGGGCGTAAGTCGGATTACGCTGGGCGTACTAAGGATTACTACGCGATTGAACTTATCTGAGGCCAGCCATTACGCGGGGCTTACCCTTAAGTTACGCGGGGCGTAAGTCAATTTGGTCGTTACGCGGGGCGTAATCGGTCTAGTCCAACATTTTTAATTTCTTTTAGCCTCTAAGCCCGGTTTCCGCTTCAGTCTTTTCTTTTGTGCTTTATCGACAACGAATAGCTGCAAAACATAATTCAAAGCATTATGAGTACTTTTTAGTTCTAAGAGAGATTAAATAAGGCCAAAATATTGAGATAAAGTGCATAAAAATATATATATAAATACACATATCAAAATACCCCACACTTAGCCTTTGTTTGCCCTCAAGCAAATTTACTTTTAATTTTTACCAATATCGCATTCAACAATCCATTTAAAACTCAGCCATTATGCCAAGACCTCAACGCATGCTTTTGTGTCTAAAATTTCCTAAAGTACCCCCTACTTTAAATACTCACAATCTTCATAAACACTTGCCCACTTTTTCTGAACAATGCTCATTTTATGCAACCCTCCGAATCCATCCTTAGAAAACCTCCTAACCTCAAGGTATTTTTAATTGAGCAACCTAAGCATACATAATCTAGAATTACAACTTGTCGATACCACTATGGAGCTCTTTTGGAATTCTTCAATTCTTTGACATTTGATCTTTAATTTCTTTGAATTCACCACCTTATTTGATTTGATTTCTGGTATCTTCAACTTTATGAAATTTCTTGGAATTTTGATCTTTTGATCTTCACTTTATTTGCTCCAAAATTCTTCAAACTTTACTCGTAATTCTTTTTTTTTTTCACATTTAACTCACTTTTTTTCACTCAAAACCTACATGCTTAAGCAGGGGCGCTCAACCTCAACCTTTATTGGTTAATGATAATAATTTTCCTGGATACATTTCAGGTTTAGGCCGCTAAACATATTGCATCCCTCAAACCAAGCGGGGTTATGTTTTTGTTCCATAATTTCACTAAAATAAGGGAGGCCACAAATGCACTATAACGTATATTGGCTCAACTAAACATTTGAGTTCTCATCGGATCATTTCATACAATATTAGCAAAAATTTTAAATTATCACTAGATTTTTAAATTAAACTATTATTTCAAGTTTTAAATTTCTTGAATCTAGCAATTTCCTAAGTACTATTTTATTTTTTTATTATTTTAATTTTAATTTTAATTTACTTTTACCGACCCCCTACCCCACACTTATTTCATACAATGCCCTCATTGTATGCTAAAACAAATTAAGAGCATAAAAAGGGAGAAAAAGGAACAGACTCCCCTGGGTAGTTGTGGCGAGATCGAATGAGGCTGCTACAAGTTGCTTCAAATATTACTGAAAGACTGAAAACTGGAACTGCTGCTTCTGAATTCGTCGTAAAATAAAATCGAGACTGCCGACTCCAAAAAATGTGGTGCAAAAGATTGCAAACAAATGCAATGTGCAGTAACCATGACATGGGAAAGTGTCGACCACGTCATGTCGTCAAGAATAACATTTCTTCTCTCGCGATGAAAAATCCCCCACAATATAGGAAAGTGTCAACCATGTCATGGCAGCCGGGATGATACGTCTTCCTCGCGTCAAAATAAAACTCTATGGTGTGGGAACTGCTCATCCACATCATAAGAGTCAAAACATCGTAAAAATGTCAATCTTCAAAACGATCGCTCATGAAATAAATATGCACCCCACACTTATGACAAATTGTGGGTCTTGACTATATTCTTCAACTCTCGCACGGCTCTCTCTAGCAACAGTCGGACCTAGCTACTGAACTTACTGCCAGCTTTCTAAGGGCGAAAATTCTGCAGAAATCTGAACAACCAAAGAGCATCAACATGGAAAACAAAAGTAAAACAAACTAAATTAAAGTTTAATTACACACCAAATAAAAATACTAAACTAAACTAATAATAACACAAAAACATAAAAAAATAAATAAAAAGGATAACTAAATCACTCATCATCTCCATCATCATGTTGTTGCGTACCAGAGGTACATGCCCCATCATATCGTGAATGGAATGGTGGTACGTAAGGAACCGAGTACTGAAACCCCTGGTGGGCAAAGAATGCATTCAACGCATCCCCATACCACCATTGTTGCCTATCCACATGTGCAACATACTCACTAAGACAGTTAATACCCTGAGCAAAGTAGCGCATATCAATCTTCGGCTCAGGTCCCTGCTATGCTCCCCGAGGAACAGGTCTATGCCGCTGGACCCGTCTCGGCTGTGGCTCGGCGGCACCCTCCTCATCCGCCACAATATCAGCTCGTACCCTCAAGACACCATCTCCACCCCGCTCTAATACACGCATCGACTCTAACAGCTGAAGACTCATCGGCCTTATGTCGTGAAACACCATCGATCTCGTGATCTCACGCGTCAACAACTGATATGATCGAGCTAACCGAGTGATAAAATGTCCTCCGCAAATCGTACTATCCCCCCAAAGTCCCCTGGTCCTCCGTCCCAAATATGCAGCTAAAGCAACTGGAAGGTTCAGGTGCCTCCCTGGAGTAACAAGTGCCCATAGGAAATACAAGTCCGTCGAAGGCACTCTCTCACTATTCTTGTGATACGTGAGAGACATAGAAATCAACCGGTGCAACATTCGGTATGTAGTAGACCGAATCATCCCCCCTCGTGCGTTAGATGGTGTGTAAACTCCTCCCGTAATCTCGGCCCAAAAAGTGTTCTCGTTATAGTCTTTTGGCCGGTCCGTGAGACAATCAGCAAGGAATGCCGGGAAGTGGACACTCCTCGTCTCATCGGCTGTGTAAATACCCACTCGAGTTGCAAGCTCTATCACGCTGCATTCCCGACTCACTCCCCCCAACCTGAAGGCAAAAGCTGTCCTGTCATCGAGTGCCTTCCTGGGATCATAGGAAACTATAGCGTAGAACTCCAGCAAAAATTCCCGATAAACAGGTTCCTGGATCCTGAACAAACGTGCCCATCCTTGACACACGAACAAATCCACACCACTCGCGTCCGAGTGTGTGTATTGCAAAAATTCCTGGATCAATGCAGCAAGTCCAGTCCTGGTAGCCAATTCCCAATCGAATGAGGGTGCAATATCAATCTCCTTGGTGAGAAGCAAGCTCAAGTTGGTGACATAACGTGCCCGGGTTGCATCGTTCAGTGTTTGCGGAAATTGTAAAAAACGATGATCGGTCACATCCTCGGGTGGGTTGTGTAGCACATGGTTCCTGGTACGTAAATTTTATTTGAGTATTCTCTTTTTGTAGCCTTGGACTCGGCGAGTCATAGGTCCGACTCGCCGAGTAGATACGGGACCCGGGACACGTTTAAGTTGGCGACTCGGCGAGTCCATATCCTAGACTCGGCGAGTCACCGTTGTTGGATGAAACCCTAAGTTTTAGGGGTTTGCACCCTATTTAAACGTCATATCCGCCCCAGGCCAGCCCCCATTCACCCCCAGAGCTCCAAACCCTCGTTCTAAGCTTGTTCATTGAGAGTTTGAAGAAATTGTTGTGTGTTCTTGAAGGTTTTGAAGCAAAAGGGGAGTAGATGAAGAGGAAGGGAAGGAATCCAAGCATCTTTGTGCTCTCTCAGCAGTTCCTTTGAGGTATAACCCGTTTTCCCCCTGTTTCTATGCTTATTACTTCATTTAAGTCATTCTTGAGCCAATCCCCAAGCTTGTATGTGCAAAATAAGTCGTAATAAGTTGATTGGCCTTTAGATCTAGGCAAGATTGAGCTCCAGGAGCTCAGATCTGTTACCTTTATGGACCCATGTTGCTTTTTCACCCTAGATCTACCCTTTTGAGGCATTTTGTGCCCTAAATCCCTCATTGGTGAGTATCTACACGTAAAGTTGGAAACTTTACGTGTCATTCATGCTCTAGGAACCCAGATCTGTAAATGGCATAGACTGGAATCGAGCAAAATCGCATATATAGTGAATGCATGGCAACGACTCGGCGAGTCATTCATCAGACTCGACGAGTCTGCTCGCGAGTCTCCGAGTTGTCCCCTTTTCGTTGTGTCGAGTGGGTGTAGTGAGTCACGGGGTGTGACTCAGTGATTTGGAAGCCAAACTCATCCATTGAGGAACTCGGCGAGTCCATGCCCTGACTCGGCGAGTTCAAGGCAATCTCCTTAGATCAAGAACAGACTCGACGAGTTGTTCATACAACTCGGCGAGTCACAGCATAAAGTGTTCTTCGGATGAAGATGAACTCGGCGAGTTGTTCATACAACTCGGCGAGTAGGATGAAGGACTTGAACCTCAGTTAAGAAGAAGAACTCGTCGAGGCAACGCCTAACTCGACGAGTAGGGTCGGGATCCAGGACAGTCGTTCGGTTAGGGACTCGGCGAGTTGGAGAGCCAACTCGGCGAGTCGGGTCAACTGAAAGTTGACTCTGACTTTGACTTATGACATGATCAGGGGTAAAATGGTCATTTTACCCAATGGACAGTTAGCAGTGATTGATTGAGTATGTTGTGGGATTTGCAGCCGGAGGATTTCCGGAGCAGCAGTAGGCAGTCAGTTCTCTACCAGATTAGCAGCTATTTCGAGGTGAGTTTCCTTTTCAGTAGAAACGGGTCTAGGGCACCAAGGCCGACCCATGTAAATGAGATGTTAGTACGAGAGTGTGGGCCGAGCCCGTATCTTTGGGTTTAGTCGAGTATGATATATGTGTCAATATGATAGAGTTGCTTATACTTGTTGTCTGTGTGATATTTGTATATTATGGGTTAGCGGTTGAGTGTGGGCAGGGCCCGTATCTCTCCGAGGTTGGAGTGTGGGCTAGGCCCGTATCTCCCAGATAGTAGAGTGTGGGTGAGGCCCGTATCTCCCGGCTAGCAAAGTGTGGGCAGGGCTCGTATCTTCACAAGTGTGGGCGAGGCCCGTATCTTCCCGAGTGTGGGAGAGACCCGTAACTCCTAGCTGAACGTTGTTTGTTATATGCTTGCATGGTATGAGGTATTATGGGGGAACTCACTAAGCTTCATGCTTACGGTTTTCAGTTTTGGTTTCAGGTACCTCCTCAGCTAGGGGAAAGGAGTCGGCGCGGTAGCAGCATGTCACACACACACTCTCTTGTTTCCGCAGTTACGAGTTTATTCTGGGATTGATACTCTAATATTTTGATTGATTGAATGTTGTGGTTTTAATTTGGTTTTCGATGAGAAGTGGTTCAACTAAACAATGTTTTAATTGTTAACGTTTTCTATGTAATGTTTTATAAACGAAATTTTTGGACGTAAAATTTTGGGTCGTTACAAGTTGGTCCTTTGTGTCCTTAGGGCCATAATCTGCACATATTAACACAAACACAAAACCAAACACAATTTCACAGCATTAATAATTTTTAACCTAAAATAATGGTCCTTGGGTATTATATGTACGCTGGGCGTACATCCAGCGTACGCTGGGCGTACGTCCAGGCTCACGAAACTGTATCCTGCTTGTTTTGCTTGTGCCCAAATCAATTTTTTTTTTAAATTAAGCAATTCTACAAGCAATTAACCCAGCAGGGGCAAACAAATGGGCATATCGAGCAAAAAGATTGCATGGTCCTCCACAGTAGAAAAACGGGACCTCCAAAAAAAATATGAATCATTCCCATGTAAATTCCTTGTCTATTCCAAGTTACCAAATCCTTAATAGAGAAACTGTATAGAACAGTTAAAAATCGAAGTCAAAAAGGGGTACGCTTGGCGTTCGTCCCCGAGTTTAAATCGATGGTGTGGGACGGGATTGAGACCAAATTAGGTCCTAGGGTTCAGTTAATTTATAGAAATCGGTCTATTTAAGTGGTAATCGGAACATAACTTGGCGAAATCGGCCCTAATTCAAGAACCCCATAAACCCTAGATTTCTAACAAAGGTATTTTGCAACTTATTCCATTGATTGAAACACAAATGCATAACATTGAGTAACCGAAAAACTTACTTGTGTGTCAAATTTGACAAGAAAAGAAGTAAAATCGAGATTGTTGGAGAGAGTTCGTCTGTCACAGTGTGTGTGAAGAAAGGAGTTGTGAAAAGAATAACAAAGCAGTCAAAGGGTCAAGAGATATACCTGGTCGTCGTCTTACGCTGGGCGTAACGCAATGTTACGCTGGGCGTAACCCCAACTACGTGAAAAATCCATCCGCGATCCGGGGCTTATTACGCATGGCGTAAGTAAACTTACGCGGGGCGTAAGTTTAAATGAAAATTCCCCCTTTTTTTCTTTAATTTAACTTCCTTTTCTTTTAATTATTTAATTAAAGGACTTAAAACTTCATTATTATTTTTTTCTTTTTTATTTCTTCAGCCAATGACGACTTCACAATGAGTGATAATAAAAAAAAAATTGAGACGTCACAATCACTTATCTTTGTCAAGATCAAACGACAATGGTTGATTAAAAACCTTTGCATGCAAGAATTGGTTTGAGAAATACCCACTTTCGGGACCCGTTAGAATATTTCCTTTGTTTTCCCTTGCACCTTTAACTAAAAGCGGAACAAGAAAGTGACCTAAGTAGTCAAGAACAGCAAGAGCTCGGTCTTCCACTTAACCACCACAATATGCCTTGTTATACTACGCCTCATGGATTGAGTTGGACAAATCAACAAAGTAGTAGGCTAAGCAGGTCAAGAATTCCCTAATCGCTTTCATTCTCGAAACCCATGCAAAAAGTAAAGTCAAGCAATGTGTAAAATCCCAAATTCCTGCAAATAAAAACAAGAACCTTCCCGACAAGTGAAATGATATCATTGAAAATCAAACTAAAACTAAAAACTACTAAAAACAAATAACGAATAATCAAATAAACTAAATTAATTGAAAACCATTCCCCGGCAACGGCGCCAAAAACTTGATGTGCACAAAAGTACCCACTAATTTTAGTATTTATAACCTAACAAACTTAGACTATCTATGCACTTATAGGCAGTGTACCTAGTCAGATTACAGTATAGCTTAGGTAAGTCGGGTGTCGATCACAGGGAACGGTGAATTAATTTAATATATTTGATTATAGGTTACAGGTCACACGAAAATAATAAAGAAAATGGTTTAATAAATCTCAAACTAACAAATAACAACTCTCGATAAACTAACATGAAAGCAAATCTCTTCAGGTACTTTGGTTTAGATAAATTACACCTTAAAAACATAGACAATTGCATACACAAATTCATTTATTCATGTTCACCAATTCCTAAAATGATTAGATTCGCGTTCACTATAACTAATCCTTTAGCAAACAAGTCAATTTAAACAGTGATCAGTTGATTAAACTAACATGCTTCCTAGTGTTCAGTTCGTATCAAGCAAGACTTGTAAATATAGTTAATCAAATTAATCATTCAATTAACCTCTTGTTAATGGTCATCAAACAAGGCTCACACATTAACTTATTTATTCTCAAGTTAATCCTAGTTTCACATTCGTTATTCCTAGACTTATAATCTCGATGGTCATCAAATCATAAGAGACAAGCAATCAAGCATATGTTTATCCTACTTAATTTACTTAACAATTAACAGCAAATAATTATCGTTAATACGTAAGGATCTTGTAACAAGCTTGGCAAGATAAATTAAACATAAACAAACAAATTCAATATAGCAATTGGTCTAATAATCTAAGCTTCATTCAATCATAAATACAAAGTAAAAGGTTTTTACACCCAAATCAGAAAATAAATACAGAAAAGTACCACAATGGAATGCTAAACATGGTCATATTAACAAACCATATGACTACCGACATGTATCCGCTCTCCAACCCTTCCGATCTCCGCTCCCGTTAGCTTAACGGCCTTCCGTTCGCCTTCTAGACCCTCAAAACGGCTTAACAGAAGTTTAATATCGACTAAATTAAGTTGGTAGTCGAATTCCCCCTCCTGGTTAGCTGAAACTCGACTTTTATAACCTTTGTAGCCGACTTACGTACGCTGGGCGTAAGTTGGATTACGCTAGGCGTACTAAGGATTACTACGCGATTGAACTTATCCGAGGCCAACCATTACGCGGGGCGTACCCTTAAGTTACGCGGGGCGTAAGTCAATTTGGTCGTTACGCGGGCGTAATTGCTATGGACGCGGGGCGTAATCGGTCTAGTCCAACATTTTTAATTTCTTTTAGCCTTTAAGCCCGGTTTCCGCTTCAGTCTTTTCTTTTGTGCTTTATCGACAACGAATAGCTGCAAAACATAATTCAAAGCATTATGCGTACTTTTTAGTTCTAAGAGAGATTAAATAAGGCCAAAATATTGAGATAAAGTGCATAAAAATATATATAAAAATACACATATCAGACGCCTACTCACTGAAATAACTAGACAAACAATAGCACCTGCAACTCTGCACATTGATAACAAGTCAGCCTTAGACCTCATGAAAAACCCGGTCTTCCACGGGAGAAGCAAGCACATTGACACAAAATTCCAATTCATTAGAGAATGTGTGGAAAATGGTGAAGTAAAGGTGACTCATGTCTGCAGCAAGGAGCAAAGGGCAGATATTCTTACAAAAGTGATGGGAAAATTAAAGCATAAAGAGATGAGGGAGCTGATTGGAGTCAAGTAGGTGACCAATTTTGGATTAGGGGGAAATTGTTGACTTAATCCAGAAATTTTATGTATGTTTTTATTTATTTTGTTGAAAGTTGTGGTCAAAAGTAGGTTTGAATAAGTATACAGCCCGTTGGCTTTAGTATCGAGTCTAGAGGGTAGTGTGAGTTAGTTTCCTTATTTTTCTGCAGTTGATTAGTTTAAAAAGGTGAAAGTGTACGATTGGTAGACTGTGTCTTCTTTTGTTTACTGTGAAAGTGAATAATACAGTACAACTTTTGCCCATTTTGTCCCTGTATTTGCTTTATCTCATAAAAGTCTTCATACCTTTTAAGTCTTACCCTATTACCAACAGACCAAAGGTAAGGTGTTGTCGCCGCTGTCAAAAATCAAGGAAGTTGCGGTGAGTTATTTTATAGAATTATATAGTATTTTTAATTACGTACATTTTTTTTATTGTGTTGCTAATGAATAGATTATAAATTATGGCTGCATGCATGCATGCATGTCTCTTGAATTGAAGGGGCCGATTATGCATTCTCAGCTATCGCAGTAGTGGAAGGGATAAATCAGATAGTGACAGGTGATCTGATCACACTATCAGAACAACAAATCATTGATTGTGATACTGGTAAATCTAACCTTGGATGCAATGGTGGTTTTTATACTAATGCCTTTACCTACATCATAAAAAATGGCGGTATAGACACTGAAGAAGACTATCCCTACACGGACGAGCAGTATAGAGAATGCAAGGTCCGTATCATATTTCCTTCTACTACTGATCGATTAATGATTAGTTAGTTCCAGTTCTATCTTGACTATTATATTCTGTTTACCAATTAATTGTGCAAAAAAACACAAAAGTTATTTCCATTGATAGTTATGCAGATGTTTAATGAACAACGAGACAGAATTACAGAAGGCTGTTGCAAACCAGCCTATAGTTGTTGCTCTTAAACTCAAAATGGATGATTTCCAGCTTTACACTGCGGTAAGTAATCCCAGTTACCTGTCATAATTTTTGAATTTAGTGAAACCAGTTCCAAAATATATCATAATCTTATTTTATTATGGCCCTACTCATTACAAGTTCTTCCCAATGATTCATGGTTAATCTTTCGGAGTGTGTCTCCATGGAATTTTGTTGGTTTAGGGCTTGAGGCACAAGAGTTGTCATTTTGTGGGCTGGGTGGTGGAAAATAATAGTATCATATTAAATTATTTAAGATTAGTTTTTTTTTTGGAAGGGAAATAAAGATTAGGCACCCTTGTTTTGTCTCGTGTATGGATAGGAGTTGTAAGACTCTGTAACTCTGTTCCTATATATAATGATGAGATATTTAGAGAAGTGGAAAGAAAAAAAAGTTTATGGTTATATACTTGATTGAAGTTTTGTTTTTGGAGTAAGTCGTTTCTATTTTCATTAAATTTGTCAGGGTGTCTATAATGGTGAATGTGGATCCGAACTGAACTTAAGTTTAGTTTTAGTTGGGTACGGGACCCAAACAGAAGATGTTTAATAAAGCGGTTTATTTTATTTTTTGATGCGGTTATTCAACCGCTTTAAAAAATATAGCATTATAAAATAGTGTTGTTTTTTGAGGCGGTTCTTAAACCGCCTTAGAAAATGTCCAAAACCGCCTCATAAAAATAGCTTCATAAATGATACTTATTTTTTGATGCTATCCAGAACCGCCTTATAAATTACACTTATTTTTTTGATGCTTTCCAGTACCGCCTTATAAAATATAGCTTCATAAAATAGAGTTATTGAGTTATTTTTTGATGCTGTTATTAAACAGCCTTAGAAACACAATTATTTTTTGATGCTATTATTAAACAGCCTTAGAAAATAGAGTTATTTTTTGATGCTGTTATTGAACAGCCTTAAAAAATAAACGGTCTTTTAAAATACAATACGAATTGCAACATAAAATATCATAAACTGCTTGATTTACAATACAGAAACAAAACAACAAAAAATCATAATAGATGTAAAGGCACAAACCATACAAGAGATTCAAATTATCTTAATAAAAAATCACATTCTTTTCTAACCTTTTCATCCTTGTATCTATTTACAAATTGATATAATAACTTCAGGTATGTAAGTTGTTTAGGAAATTAACTACAAAAGCATATTCAAGTTTTTTTTTTTTATATAGACGTGTTCAGTTTCGTTATCACCATCTTCATATGGCTCCTCTTCGGTATCTTGCAGACTTTTGGAGATGATGCCTACCTTTGACTCTGTTACCTCACTTGGGTAGGAATTCAGAAGCTAATTAAATTACAAAGTAATTTTATCAAAAGGCATACAATCCATTTAATTAAAAGGTAAATTACATAGGTTAGAAATATTATCAATATAAAGGAAAAAACTTACCTTGATTCAATTTTTGTAGATAAAAGACATGAGATTGTTTCTTTTTTTATGTTTTTTCTACCTTTATATCTTCCCCTGCATAGATATGTGCTCTCCTTTGAACGTCACAAGCTTCTTTGCCCAGCCCCTTCTTTCTTCCACATTAAGAAATCAGAGTATCAGACATATAGATTAAGTAATTTTATGAATCAAAATTATAAATCAGAAACATACATGTTAGTCTTGACGTTGGGTTGATCGCGATGGACAAAGATGATTATAGTGGAGGTCGACTCCTCAAAGATTATTCAGATTTATCACGTTGCTAACCTGAAGTCGTGAATCAGCAACGATAGGAGTGGGGTCGACTGAAATCAGAGACGATGGAGGCTGTGGCAGCCCGAATCGACGATGATGCAGACACGGGTGAGAGGACCCAAGGATGTTGGTGAGAGCGGCAATAGTCGATGATATTAGGGTTTGTGTGCCCAAATGAAATTAGATTAAGTAAATATAAAGGGGAAGAGAAAGGCATCGCGCGGGGAATGAAATTTTGGAAGGAGCTTCAGCCCGGGAACAAAAATAAAGAGGGAACTCAATCCAAAACCGCATCAAAAAATACATTTGCTATTACTGTAGTTTTGGAAAACGGCATCAAAAAATACATTTATTAGTGCGATTTTTGAAAGTAGCATCAAAAAATGCATTTATTAGTGCTTTTTAAGAAAACAGCATCAAAAAAATACATTTATTATTAGTGCGGTTTTAGAAAACAGCATCAAAAATATATTTATTAGTGCGATTTTGAAAAATAGCATCAAAAAATGCATTTATTAGTGCTTTTAAAGAAAATAGCATCAAAAAATGCATTTCTTAGTGTGGTTCCTTGATTTATTAATGCTAAAGTGTTTTAATGGTGCGGTCATAGGCTAAAACCGCACAAAAAAAAAACCTTATCGCACTAAAAAATACGTTTTGTACTAGTTGCATGGGGTTCAACTTGGGGAGATGAAGGCTACATAAGATTGAAACGCAATGTAAATGAGATAACCGGTAAATGTGGAATAGCCGAACTGGCATCTTACCCGATCAAAACCAGTCATAACCCATCAAACCCCACAGGTAAAATATTGTTTCGCCTATTAGATATGTGGAGTCCTTGATTTTTTTTTTTAATTTTCTTTTTTGTTTGATATTTTCTGGTGCCAAAGATCTATTTGAGAATGCGATGAGACTCCAACGTGTACATCAAACTCCATCTAATTGATGTTACACTAATTTTTAAGTTCAAAAAAGTAACATGTCTATTTTTTTTTATCTTGTGCAACAGGGGAAGAGAAAAAAGAAAACGGCAATTGATCATGTGATTTGTGTTATTATGCTTGGAAACCTATTTCTATTTGATTACCATCTGATTTATATATCAGATGTTGATTTGTGCAAACCACATTCATACTTAGTTATATAAAACATAATTTGTTGTGTATGGCTAAAAAATGTTATGTACGGATCATTACCTAGCAATGTAATTTTATGTTTTTACTAATATATATAATACATGTAACATATATATTTATAACTTTTTTTTTATCACGGTAGTAGCGAACCAACATCTTTTGACCAATATTAGGCAATTTATAATCTGGAATAGTTGTTGTCATTTCATAATCTTTTCATAATAGCAACCAACTAATATTTGTATTTATTATACTAATATATATAGGCAATAGTGATGTGTGCCACTATGATCAGTATTGTAAAGAGAATCCAGATCTTGGATTATAGGCTATTGCCCTATCATATCTTACATAAAAACGGTTCCTATGGTCAATCTAGTTAGCGTATTTGGTCAAATCTCTAAAAATTTGATAGATATCATTGGTTTGGAGAACTTAGGCTATTGGGTGTGGGTGCCGTCCAAGACCGCACTTTGTGCCACATAGGACGGGAACACCTCCCCCAGACCGCGGTCTGGTGCGGTCTTGGCCGCAGTGCGGTCCTCCAAAGCCGTGCATTTTGATTGGTTGAGGAAAGATCGAGCCGTTGAGCATTTTCTTTTTCTTTTTTTTGTTTTTTTTTCTTTCCTATATATAAATATCAACTTAAAATTTTTTCACAACACAATCTCCTCTATTTTAAAAAAAAAAAAATTTAAAAATCACTACTCTCTCAAAAATATCATCTTCTTCATGTTTTTTTTTAGTAACGCAATGTACTGTTTTTTTTTAATTTTCAAATAATGAAAAATTATGTTTTTTTTATTAAAATAGAAGTTATATTAAATTAAAATAGTTTAAAAAAAGATTTATTAAATTAAAATACTTAAAAAAACAAAAAAAATAAAAAAAAATGAAAAGTGTGGCAAGAAACCACATTTGAGTGATAAAAGATGACATGACGATTATATGGCGGAGGAGGAAGTGCAGTTTCGGTGACACTACTCCCTCCGGCCTTCCATAATGTTGTCCTTGTCAAGCCAAAAAGACAAATTTATCTTTTTTCTTTTATCCATTTAAAATTTTTAATAATATGAAATTTACAAAGGACCCCACCCTAACCATCCTCTTCATCACCGGCTATATTTCATCCCACACCGCCTCATCTCCTGCCACCAACAATCCGGTCAACCTCCACTGGCCATTGCCAACTAGTCAGCTCTCTCTCTCTCTCTCTCTCTCATTTATATCTCTAAAAAATTTGTTGATTTCATATGGGATTAACGGTGCATATCTTTTTGTTATAACCCCACGCTTTTGATTATTGTGTATTCCTCCCGGGCAACCTTGTGTATTTTCCCTCCAAATGCCAACGCACAGTACACAATAACCAAAAGTGGATGTAACAATCATCTTTTATTTTGTTTCATTGTTCTGAATTAACTGTTGAGATGCAGTTCCGTTACCGATGATTTTTTTTTTTTTTTGTAAACCCCGTTTCAATTTTATTATAAAGTAATAAAGCATCTGGAAATAAAATCAATATCCAAATAATTGCAAATGTCTCCTTATTAACTTAATTGAGATTTTACTTTTACATCACATTCTTGAGCTACCTTCCTAGTCCCAAACCCTAATTCCACAACTAACCCAGCACTCGGGTGGAAGCAACCAGGTTTCCTTTCTTGAACCGGATCTTTGATCTGAGATATCTCATCACCCAAACACTGGCCCACACCATCATTCCGAATCCGGGTCGAGTCATATTGAGATCCGAATTTATACGGCAAGAGGGGTGGAATTGGCCAAAATGGTGGTCCATTCTCTTGCGTATTGTAACCCGAACCCAATGACCAAACCGGACCCTTGTGATGTTGACTTTCTCCTGCATGGATGTTGACTTTTGACCCGATTACTTGATGGGCCCCCTCGGATCCAATGGTTTTTTGCTTCAGTGGGTTGTACGTGCATTGTTGAACTTGTACATTGGAAAAAGGTCGCTGAATATGGAATAACCCCGGAATGCTACGTAGGTAACTGAATTTCCTCTGAATGGTTAATACTAAATTCAGATCTTCAAGAATCTGCATACATATGTTGTACCATATGCATCAAAACTTGTACATTCCACAACATACTTGTACTTTACCAATTAAAAATTGTACCTTATCAAAAGACCCCAGTTGAATAATACCTTCTCTGACAGATATCACTGCAATCGTCTGGTTCATTCAGAAACGATCTTAATTAATTCGTACATTATTATTATTATTATTATCATTCATTAAAAGCAGTATTTTAAAGGAAAGAGCTAAATTTGCTAACCTTAATCCCTGAATTGAAATGAAAGTCCCAAGCTTTTGGTTGCTGTTTACAAAAAAAAAAAGTAACGAATTAAAGCAATCAAATAACAAGAAAGTTTCATGAAGATCAAATCAAATGAGGGTCTTTACTTACAGGATCAATAGTTGCATTCCATGAAGAAAGAAAGCTTGGATCAGTACTCTGCTCATTTGATCCATCTTTAAACACCCATCTGTGACTGTTATCTGCAGCTACTTTCCCTATCAATCTGCATGCCACTCAAAAAAAACTTTCATAAATCTTGTTCATTTCTTCAACATAAAAGTCATGTCGTTGGTGTTCTTAGTTCTTACCCTTCTCCATAATTGTAAACTTCATGGGACAGTTTGAAGAAGATATCACGTCCAAATCTACCCTTCAAGAACCCATCGTTGTTCCCAATTCGCTCACATTCATCAAGATCACAAAACCCATCTTCCCAAACAAGAATCCTATAAATACATCACCAAGAACCAAAAGTATTAGAAATCACACGTTAAAGATTGATAAAATGTAAACTTTTTTTTTTTACCAGTTACGTTTGTTTCCTTTTGCTCGATCAAGAACACCTCCTTCATTGTCCCACCTGCATCCAAACAATAACATATTAAAACACCAAGAACAACAATCACATAACATTTATTGGATTGTGATTGGTGATTACTTTGGAGGAGGGTAGATTCGAGGCAAGATTCGCCAGAAAACAGCATACACCCATTTGGGGGAAGTAATGTTGTCTGATGAAGAACAGGTGCATAGACCTTTTAAGGTGTGTTGTATAAGACAAGCTAACATAGGAAGTCCCTCCATTGTTATTGGTAATTGGTGCACTGAAACACACATGAAAAAATGAATTGTATGAGTGTTGTTGATGGATATAGCTAGTAGGAAACCCGAATGCTAGGTTTTGGAAAACACGTGGGTCCCGTTGTCTTAATCGGGGGAGACTATGGTCCTTATAAGTTAACGGAGTACAACTGTAGTGTGTGTTTGTTGGTGTGGTCATTGCAATTATGTTGAAAAGTTTCGGGTGAAGCATGCGGTTGATATGCCCGACCTTGTGTTCGTGTGTTTCTGGGGCTACTTGTTCATTGAGTGTGGTTTTTCGAGTATCTTTTCTTTTATATAAAATAGATAGATATTTTGTAATAATTAATACGCAGTTTTAAGTGTTACATTTTCAGTCGATATGTCGATAGTAAAAATCAGTGAATGAGTTTATTTGAGGGACAAAAAGTGTAACAAAAATTTTTTTAGTGATAGAAAAGGTTTATATTTATTTTTGTTGACATATTGATAAGTTAGCGGAAAACATATTCACTAATGGTGTAATTTACCCAAGTTGTGGGAAATTTAAGGAAGCACAAGAAAAAGAGGGCATATATCTATGGTCCTGTGTTTGACAGTTGCCCTTGAATGCCAGCTGAAATGGAGGGGTAGGGTAAGACAGTGGTCCTAACCTCTAGATACGAATCCTAGCTAATGCTTGACAACATGTCAAGATACATAATTTGAAAAGGGAAGATAAAAGTAAATATGATCATCGTTACTTTGAAAATTTTAACAAAATAATACATAAAATGATCTTGTTTTGGTTAATAAACTATGTAAATATTGTTTTATATTTGATAGAAATGAAATTTGTGCACTAGCTAGGCGCTTATGTCATTCATGCATGGACTATTTATTGTATGCGTAATGTGGATCATGCTGAGGTTGCTGGTAAGTATAATCCTTTCACAGAAAAGAAAACAGATTTTTTGAGTTGCTTATAGAAGAAAAAATGTCGTTAATTTAGAAAAAAAATAATAATAATGAAATCTTTGACAAGTAATTATTAGGGTATTTTTGGAGGATAAATGAATAGTACATTGAGTGGAAATGTGGGGAAAGAAAGGAAAGGTTTGACAAGTACAAATCAAAAGGGAGAAGGGGCACCCACCCAAGACCCATACCCATATGGGCAACAGTTGCATGGTCTCCCCACCACAACAATAATAACCCTTTGCCATTTCTAATTCTAGGGACACATACAATAGGACAATTCTGTAATACCAATCTCCAATGGCATGCCATACATTTCATAAATCATCCTCTTTGAATATAGATTCTACAATCTTTATTGGTCCCAAATACCCCCACCCCATGGGACCTAACCTAACCCACAAAGGTGCACCACTTGGTTCGAACCACTCACCCAACCAATATCGGTTCTAGTCTTAGAAGCCATCCATCTATCAACTATCAGCTCAGATGTTGCTGGAAGAATAATCCTTTTGCAGAATAGAAAAACACTTTTGTGTCGCTAATAGAAGAAATTGTTATTAATTTATAAATAAAAAAGGTGTCCAAAAAGTGATTGATCAAAATTTCAAAAAAAAGGAACTACAAATATTACATGAAAAAAAAAATGCTACAACAAAGAATACACTTTTTCTATGGCTTTCATAAATCCCTGGTTCCCTAAAAGAAGATAGATATATTTGAGGTGAACTCACCACACACCACTCACCACTCACCACAGGCTCAAGGTCGACCAGAGTCTCCATCATCAACCACAGATGCTTTCTTTCCATTGTAACGCTGCAAAAAGAAGACAATGTAAAAAGTGTAGGGTTTATAGAAGTAATGATAAAAAAGATTGGATTGTGGAAAGAAAATTAAAAGAGGGAGTTTGTAGGTACCCGTTTTCCGAAAGTGAAGGGAACGTATCTATATTTTATCATATGCATTATTTGCCTCTTCATTGTTGAAACAAAGAGTACAAGCCAATAGAACAATAGAATTGGCCAAAATACAGGCACATCAAACATACTGAAGAATGTCAGTGTAAAAGCGATACAAAATGCTTTTGTAATCGAGTACCTGCAATCAAAGAGAAGAAGATATTATCTTTCACCAACAAAAAATTTGTGATTTTCAAATTCTACTTTCCATTATCTTGCATTTAAGGTGTTATACATGTGGGGTTCTTGATTTTCATATTTTACTTTCCATTATCTTGCATTTAAGGTAATATACATGTGGAGTTCTTGATTTTCAGATTCTACTTTCCATTATCTTGCATTTCAGATTCTACTTTCCATTGAGACTCCAACATGCTAGATATGTGGATTGTGGAGCACCGGATACATAATTTCTAGTGTTTGTATAATTGGGCTCAAAGCCAAATCAGTTTTGTGTTCCTAGCAGATCAGCTAATCATCTACAGTTACATCATATATTCATATGGTAAACAATGAAGTCACAGAGATTCTTGTTTTCTCAGTTTCAAAGTCATCAGTTTGATATCAACTTTTCACTTACATAAAAGTGTAAAACTATTTACATTGATTAGTTTGCTGATTCTGACCCAAATGGCATCGTTTGATCAGGTAAGCTCCATAAATCATAAATTACAGTGACTTCGTATATATTATTACATTAGATCAGTTATATTTAGAACTAAATACAACTGGTATTCCCTTAATTCGAGCATACTAAGCCAATTAGGGTTTCCCAACTGTGAAATCACGAAAATATAATTGATGGCGTTTCAAGTGCAACAGACAATTCAATCCAGATTTGCCACTAAGTGTCAGCTAATATATAGCTAAATGAGGAAGAATATACAATCACAGGCGCATTGTAAAAGCCCTAAATCACACATACGATTAGGAACAGAGCAAGTGAAAACAGACGCACCAGAACTTAAATTCAGGTAGGCGGCGGACAAAGGGGCGGAATTCTTCGGATCGGCTGGTAGGTAGAGACGGACCATCAAGCTCTGGATCAACCTGAGGGGAAAGGAAAGCGAGGAAGAGCTGAAGGATGTAGATTCCGAGGCCGTAAGTTATGATGTAAAAACCTTGAACGAAGTAAACACGAAGGGCGTAGATGAATAAGACGACGGCAAAACCGATCCAACGGTGGAGGACGTGTGGAGTTGACTTGTCGAGGAGGTGTTGGTATCGGCGGGATACAGTGAAGGTCCATTCAGAGAGCGATGAGGATTTGAGATCGGTGTCTCCTCCGCCTCCGCCTCCGCCTCCATTACCACCACCAACCACCCCAGCAACATTCATGTTTCTATTGATTTCTTCTTCTTCTTCCTCTCTGTATTGAGGATCAGCGAGGAAGATGCCGAGACCAAAAAAAAGAGATCCAGATGCCGGTTCTCAGAGACTGTTAGGTACGACAAAAGTTAGTTTCAACTTTAAGTAGCTAACTTGTGTACTTTGAGTCACTTGGATAAATTTGATTTTGCGGCTGGGGACCGATTTACAAAATATTTTGAATAAATTTGATTTTAAAGCAAACCGAGATATCTCATAGCAAATTCACAACAGTCAACCGCAAGGTCATGACATTTTACGTGGTGTTGCACGGGAGAGTTAAGGGTTGTACGATAGTATAAAAAATAAAATTTCGAAAATTTTCCACTGGTGCCGGAAAAATTAGGGGTTACCGGTACCACCATGGACCACCCCTAGGTCCGCCCTTGATGGGGTATGGGAATTGTTTCACATGTATATATCGTTCTCCACTAGTGAACACCACCCTCAAGCATAGTGGGTGTGTTGTGGACGGGTCATCACCACGAACATCTACGCAACCTTTGTATTTATCTCTCTTCCCTTTCTTTTTATCTCTCTCTCTCTCTTCTTCACTAGTAGGTCATTAGTGAACTTCACCCCACATGTATAATAGGTTGGTTGTGAAAGAAGATCATGATAATGTGGAGTTACACCCCACGCGTATGGACACCGGATAGCCTAATACAATGTATAGTATATTTTTCTCTTGCCGTTATGACTTACGGGCTGTTTGGCAGGATCTGAATTTTTAAGATCTGAATTATTAATAGATCTGAACTGCTAAGAGGGTTTGAAATTTTAAGAGCTGAATGTTTAACATGTTGTTTGATTGGAACCTCTGAATTGTTGTGCTGAATTATTAAAACGACCATTTTACCCTTTTGTTTTAATTTTTATTGAATTGAAGTGTTTGTTTAGAAAATAACCTAATAAATTTCTTCAATACGTATTAAAAAATATATAAACACCGTATAAAATCCAAATTTAGCATAAATCAAACTCAAACATAACTATTTTTAAATCCAAAAAATCATACTAAAATCCAAATAAAATCCTACAAAATTAATTTGGCCCTAATTGATTCGCAATCTGGTCACGCAAATTATCTATGTATTCATTGCCTTGTGAACCCCATTCTATATCGTCTACGTTTTGGCCATCATTTTCTCCTCCTTGTGTTTGACCATTATTCTCCTCGAATGCCATAAATAACTCATCATGAATATTGCATTTCCTTATGAAATTGTGGACTGCAAAACAAGCAATGATTATATCTCTTTGCACTAAAAAGGAAAATGAGCTATTTGCTTTAGGATTGGGAATCTCGCCTTCAAAACACTGTAAGCACGTTTAATAACATTTCTGAGTTGTGCATGTGCATGATTGAATTTGTCTTCCTTAGTTAACACACGTCGTCGTCGAAAATCGACTAACCAATACCTCGTGTTGCGGTAAGGAATCATAAATCCACGAGTGTTGGTGTATGCAGCATCGCAAAGGTAATATTTATCTATACACATGAGTGAAGGAAGTATTGTATATAGAAATTTAAAATCATATTTTAGAATAAATTTAAAAAGAATTACAAACCTGGAGGAGGAAACGGAAAGCCTGAAGTCGGGTTAAATGCAACTTCTTTCAAAACTCGTGAATCATGTGTTATACCCTCCCAACCGGCTCATACGAATGTGAATATCATATAAAAATCACAAATTCCTAAAACATTTTGAAAGCATTCACCTTTTCCTCTTCCCCTGTAGCGAGTTTGTTGATCAGCAGGCACTACTGCATGCACAAGAGTTTCATCTAACACACCTATTTCTCCAGGAAAGATTTCTTTTAGCCTACGATATCTCTCTGATGAACTCACGGTTGCATTAGAATTCGTCGGCACTATAACTTCTTTTGCAAAAATCATCATTGCATTTAGCACCTCATGAAAGCATCTATGAACTGTTTCTGTGGAGTGTTGAAACCTTCGTTTGATAATTCTGAACCGTTTATTATGTGCTATAGTTGTCAAGAACATAGTCATCTTTTCTTCAACGCTTATATACCTACTACTTTGCAACCAATTGTTTCGTCTAAAATGATTGCATAAAAATACATACGCTTCACGTGAAAGACACATCAGCTCATGACATTGTGTAGAAGTTCCATGTAACAATTTTTGTGTATGTCGATGACCGCTCATTTACGAATCATTATCAATTGCCCTTCCAATTCTATTGGATGCTAGATTCAACCAATAGCAACATAGTAAAATGAAAAATGCAATTTCTTCCTCCGAATCCATAAGCAATCTGTTATTTTGAAAATACATAACAATTATATTAACAACATATAACTTAAAAATTCATCCAAAACATCAAGTCATTCATGTCATATAAAAATCTAGTAATCCAAAGATCAAGTAATCCAAAAAATTATCTAGTTCAAACCAAACATCAAGTAATCCAAAAAAAACCATCTAGTTCAAACCAAACATCTAGTTATCTAAAAAAAAACATCAAAACATTCAAAACATCTACTTAGCGAAACATTCCATAATATGATCCAACAGTCTTGACCCAATTCTCACAAATAGTTGGATCAATGGTTAACCACACGTGCCTCTTATCCGCACATTCACCAAAAAGAGCAACAACAGTAGTGTATCTTGGATCAAATATTCCCCATCCTAACTTCTCCAACTTTTCCATACACACATCCAAATTTGAAGAAGTATGCTTTTCCACAAATATTTTAGCAACTGTGGCAATATCTTCCCCGATTTCAAGCAATCTTAAATTCGATGTATCTTTACCCTTATATTTACCCTTATATTTACTTTTATTTTGACTCTTTGTCGTATCTGTAGACTTTTGTTTTTTTGATTGAGCGGATAACTCGTCACTGAGACCTACAGTTTCTTGTTGAGTGCAATCGATGTCATCAAAGTCATGCAAACTATAGTGGCTTGACTCTTGAGTAGGACGGGGAAGGGTAGAAGTTGGTCCCCAACTATGAATGCCTGTTGGCGAAGGGTAGTGGCGCTCTTCTCAAACTTTCAACATGTTTGTTCGACTGCTTGAAAATTATTATATTAGATTATTAAAGCCTAATAATAATTTTTTATTATAAAAATACAAAATACCTTTATTTCTAGTTGCCATTCTTCTTCTGAAAGATTAAAGGTGTTGGTTACGGGATTAGAAACATTCTCGGTTTTGTTTTTTAACTTCAACCAAGCTGAAAACTTTGACTTTAAGTAATCGTAGCGATTCTTCATTTGCTTTTGGTCCACAAAAAAATTATGTTCTTTTGCTAATTTTTCTGCTATAATCCTCCAAGAGAGTGCTTTCAAACTACCCCCTTCCCGACCATTAACTATAATTTTTGCAAACATGCTTCCAGAATAGCTTTTTCAATAGCTTCTACCTTCCAACTAATCATAGGCTTCTTTTGTGACATGTCTAGTATCATTTCAATAACAAATCAGCATATAACAATACAAATCAGCACATAATAGTACAAATCAACACATAACAATATAAATCAACACTTAACAACAAAAAATAATGCATAAACAGCAAAAATCAACATCATCTAACAACAAAAATCTACCCATAAACAGCCAAAATCAGAGCAAATGAGCACATAACAGCACAAATCAATCACAAATCAGCATCTAACAACAAAAATCTACCCATAAACAGCACATAACAACACAAATCAATCACAAATCAGCCAAAATCAACTAGAAATCAAGTCTCATATTTCAGCAATCAACATAATTTTAGAAATCAATGAAGGTATTTCCGATTATAAATTTCACATACAAAAAACGACAACAAATTTTGAAGAACAACAGGGGGGAAATGAGAAAAAAAACATTAGAAAAAAACAAACAACAAGGGCTGATGTCGATGCTGATTTGAGGCAACATCAGAAAAAAATGAGAAAAAAGAGGAGAAAAAAGAAGAACACGAACCTAATGTCGATGCTACTGCTGAAGTCGACAATGGCGAGGCTGCGACGACAAGAGATGGCAATAGGGAGGGCTGCGACGGCGGCAGGAGATGGCGATAGGGAGGAAGATCTTCGGTGCTTGGAGTGTCAACGATGGAAGCGACGCGATTGAAGAGAGGGAAGCAGCTGAACACAAAAGGATTAGGGCGGGTTTTTTTTTTTTTTTTTTTTTTTAATTTTAGATGGGCTTCCAAGTCTGAATCGGTAAGTGATAAAATTCAGTTTAAGAGCTCAAAATAAGATGTAAACAAACGGTCTGAATCTTAGCGATTCAGACTTACCCCTTATTAAGTGGTATTAAGATGCAAACAAACGGGGCCTTAGGCTATCGATTATAGTTATACTTTCGTAAGAGGGTGATTTAGCATCCTTTCCACAGATGAACACCATTTCAAAATAAATAAATAAATAAAATAAAATAAAAATTGTCTTGTGGTGTGGCTTCGGCTACGGTCCTCATGAAAACAGAAAAAAAAATTCTCTCCTTTTTTGTCTTCTTTCTCATTTTTCTTTGTTTCTTTTGTTCTCTTTCTTTTTCTCTTAGTGTAAACACTGTTGGAGGAGAAAGTCGTTCCCTCTCAACCCACTGAACCCGTTGTCACATCAATTTTTGTCTCTTCTTTTTCTTCTCTTTCCTAATCCACAATACATAAAAATCATATATTTCTCAACCCACTAAATTAAATATATATATATATATATATATATATATATATATATATATATAAACAATTAAGGTACAAGTTTTAAAACACATAGTACAAGAAAAAATGAGAGAGAGAAAGTAGAGAGAGATGATGAAGTGGGTTAGTGAAACCAATTAACCAACCCGTTAAGCGGGAGTGGTACCGTCGATAATTCTATTGCTAATTAAGATTTTATCGTTGATTGTTTTGTATTTTTTTTAAATTGAATTGGTTGAGTGGATTCAAAAAAATAAGGCTTTCATGTGTTGTGGGTTGGTAAAGATGAAGAAAAATAAAAGAGAAAAAATGATGTAACAGTGAGTTCAGTGGGTTGTAGGGGTGTCAATTTATGACACGCCACGACAAAAATACACGAAACGAAACGAAATCAGGACAAATCGAAATTCAAATTCGTGTTCGTGTCAAGCTTAAAAAACACGATGTCGTGTCGTGTCGTATTTATGTTCATAAATTGACACGATTAAGCATGTGGTTGTCGTGTTTTTCGTGTTTGTCATTTTTGTCGTGTTATATATCTTTAAGTATGAATGAAATACATTAATAGTTATGTAATATTATATTTATCATGTCATGTCGTGTTGTCATGTTTTATTTAGTTCGTTTTTATGTTAATGAAAAAAAAACATGACATCGTGTCGTGTCGTGTTCGTGTGTCATCAAAAACCTTGTCGGTGTCAGACAAAAACACGACACGACTGTCCGATTTGACAACCCTAATGGGTTGGGAGGGAATAACTCGCTCCTCCCTTAGGGCTGACAAATCGGGTCATCGTGTCGTGTTTTTCTCTGACACGACATGACACGACAATGTTTTAAGTAATGTGAACACGACACGACACGATGTCGTGTTTTTTTAACTAACACGAAAACGAATCGATTAAAAAACGAAATCATATATAAGACCATATGGTATACCAAGCACGAGCAAGGTTGTGGTCTACGTGGCCACGGAAGTTCATTGTGCACACCATCCCGATCTTTCATGGTCGGCCGTGGTTGTGCTCACTCGTGGTGCAGACAATGAAAGTAAACGCCCAATAGGGAAAGAGAAGGAACAGGGCATGCGTCGAGTTCTGTGATTTAAGGGAAAGAGATGATCAAAACTTTCAGAAATTGCCAATTTCAGTCCTTAGATTTACCCATATTAACAATACTTGTCTTATTTTATTGTATTTTTGATTTAAAAAAATAAAAAAATAATGATGTGGAGTGGTGTGTTAGTGGTAAGTATCCCATGTTAGTGGTAGGGTAATGTGGTGCTGATGTGGCACTCACCACATATGTGGTATGTGGTGGGTATAACGGATGACCTAACACGATAAACACGACAGACAAATGCTAAATCGTGTCAATTTCGTTTCGAATTTTGAACACGAATACGAGGTCGGGTTTTTTACACTTGACATGAACACGACACGAACACAAATTCAAATTTCAGTTTCGTCCCAGTTTCATTTCGTATCGTGTCGTGTCATTAATTGTCATCCCTACGTTTCATCAAGTTAGTAGGGATTGTGTGAACTTGTATTGTGGATGAGGCACCCGCCACACGTTAAGCTTAGTTGAAGGCCTTATGCGTTCATTTTGCAAGACATACTATGTGGTATCAATAGTATCAATCTGGATGATCGAATTTTGAAGAATTGGATTTTGGATAAGCCCTTCATGTATGAATTTTTCTATGGGAAATGGATATCTAGTGGAGCCGGATTCAAATAAGACATACATAACTGGATATTTAAGGATATTAACGTAAAAGCACTTGAGTTTGTAAATAATCGACGATTTTACTTTGACGTCAACTTTTTTGTTTTACTATTTTCATTAATTTTTCTTTATGATATACACTAATGAGGAGATGATCAAATAGAAAGTGGTTAAGGAAACGATTTTGGACTTCCACATATTTACTCATTTCATCTTTAAAAAGGTCAATTGGGTAATCGAACTGATTGTCTATTATTTCTATACAAAATCCGGAAAAAAAAATCCAATATGAATGGATAATCCAATATGATCCGATTTTAAGTCCGATTATTATCACCCTAAAATCCAAAATAAAAACGATCCAAATAGATCTAAAAATTGATCCGGTTAGATTTTGATATTAAAAAAAAAACGTTTAATTTAAGTCAAACATCTGTGCCTAGAGTCGTCAGAGATGCACATTGGTGGTCTTAGACCAATCTTGGGTCAGTCTCAAAACAGTTTGTTCTTTTGGGACTTGTCTTGAACAGTCGTGTCCTTTTTTGGTCCGGTGTTTCTTTTTCTTTTGACCGGCCATTTTTCAGTCTGGTTCGCAGTTTTTTGATACACTTTTTTTTTTGTTCATTTTCGGATTTTCTTCGTTTTGGATTCAATATTTTTTGTTTCGATTTCTAAGTTTTCCGTTAACAATTATATATGATTAACATCAAATATTAATTTTTAGACTGGTATCAAGTCGATCTTTGACTGATCTTGATCGGTATCGTAATGATCCGATATTTTTTAGACTGGACTTTTTTTCAGGACGGTTCATGATGATCCCGGACCGATATTGTTTTGGTCCAGTCTTGTAGACCAGTTCTGTGGATCATTGTTTTATGGCCCAATAAATTTATGGGAAAGTCAATCGCTTAGTTAAGAGTGGCCCAAACAGATCCCTTTCAATTTCTGTTGATTGATTCAGTTTTGAAGAAACCCATCCATAAATCTTGCTATAGATTTTTGGCCGGAGTTCTTACAAAGCCGCCGGCGATTTTCCCAACAATTCAGGCCATTTCTGTATCTTTAATTACGTCGGACCATCAAAATGGTTCAAATGGAGTTCCTGGGAATGGACTTCAGCTGCGTGTTTGGATCGTTAAGCGACGGCAAGTTCCCTGAAAAGGACTGCCTGCTTCCTTTGATTTCTAAGCTCCTAGGTTACGCCATCGTCGCTGCCTCCACCACCGTTAAACTGCCTCAGGTTAACCAATTCAATTTGCGTCAACTCTATTTTTCATCACGTTGGTCTCCATGCCCCCTAGGGTTTTGCGATTCCAATTCTTCCGATTATTTGTCAATTGGTTACAAATTGATGTAAATCTCAGATTAATGTAATTCTTCCTTTGATTTTCCAATTTCGTGAACTATTGAGCTCTTGATCATTAGGTTGTAATTATCGATACAATCTTAATCAATTTCAAATAACGTGTTTTAAATCGATATATACTTAAGCTATGCCGAGTGCACTCTATATCATCTTTTGATCTCTAATGCTAGTTTGCAGAAATTAGGACTGGGATTTTGAATTATGCTTTTCTTTCAGATTATGAAGATCATGCAACATAAAAGTGTAAGAGGTCTTAGCGTTATGGCCTTTGAAATGGAAGTGGTTGGTTATACCATTGCTTTGGCATATTGTCTTCACAAAGGTCTCCCATTTTCAGCTTATGGAGAGTTAGCCTTTCTTCTGATCCAAGGTATATAGCAAGCACCATGTTAATTTCTAGATAGTAACTTCACAAGCTCACCACATAAATATGGGAGAATTGTTCAGAGAATGAGGATATGATTAGTTTTTTGGCATGTTTTGTTGACGAACCTTTCTGATTTTATAAGAATTAACAGAAATTCTTTCCTACCCTCAAATCATGAGTCTTTGTGAATTTCTATTTTGAATAATATTCTTCAGGCTGGCTTGATCCTCCTGCAATCACACAGTACGATTATTTTTAGGAATAGGATGGTTAAATGTTGTTTATACACAAAGTACATCATTTCATTCCAATCTGATCAGTTGGATTTGTGATATTTTGTAATGTGAATTTTTTATTTTTTTTCCATGGTCATTGCAGCTATAATCTTAGTTGCAACCATCTATTATTTCTCTCAGCCTGTCAGTAACTCAACATGGATCCGTGCACTGCTGTATCCTTCATAGATTCCGATCGTTATTTTATTTCTCCTTAAATACATGATATATATATATATATATATATATATATATATATATATATATATATATATATATATATATATATATATATATATATATATATATATATAAGAATTTAATTTCCTCAATGAGATTGCCACAGATATTGTGGGATAGCACCAACAATCTTAGCTGGGAAAATTGATCCCCTTCTTTTTGAAGCCCTATATGTAAGTTGTTTCTTTTAACTTATTTTTGGAATTTGCTTATTTACTTGATGAAACTGCTGGTTTCAGGCATGCCAGCATGCAGTCTTTTTCTTTGCCAGGGTCCCTCAAATTTGGGAAAACCTTAAAGTAAGTTATTGATTATAATTATATTATATATCTACTGTTTTGTCAGTCGAAAATTTTCTGCACATGTGTTCCCAAAGTATAATACACTTTCTTAAGTTTTTCATGATAAATACTTTAAATTAAATGAAGTCTTCATTTTGAATATTTCAAATGACTAACTAACAGCAAGTCTCGGTCTCATTTTTTTCCACCTTTTGTCCCATTGACATCGATTCAAAATATAGTACAGTTTGTTATGTTATGTCATGCTCCAAGTCCAGTATACATCAAATCAAATACAGTAGACATGCCACATTTTATGGCTTTTGTGACTGAGTATGTTATGTTTGAGCAGAACAAAAGCACAGGGGAGCTTAGCTTCATAACTTCATTTATGAATTCTCTTGGCTCTATAGGTCAGTTCCACTTCTTTCTTATTGTCTGTCTGTCTGTCTGTCGTCCAATATAATTATATACACAAATGCTGATATGTATGTATGTGATCTCTGATTTTGCAGTAAGAGTTTTCACCAGCCTCCAAGAAGGAGCCCCAACAAGTGGTATGTATGCAAACAATTAAACATTCCCATTTTTGGCTTTATTTAATGTTATTTTATTGAACTCTTATATCCTTTGCTTTGTTTGAAGTTGTGATGGGTTCTGTTATCGGCATATTGACAAACGGTGCAATCTTAACCCAAATCATCATGTACCAGAAGCCACAGCCACCCAAGAAAGGGAGGAAGAAAGCTGATTAGATCACAAGATCATAGACATAACACCATCTTTATATTTTCAAGTTTTACACTTGTTTGTTTCTATCTAGTATTTCCAAAAATGTTTATTATCTTTGATTGTTCTTTTTTTTCACATCAGTGATCAGACCAGTCAACTCAAATACTTATACAAGGCTTCGATATTTATTTTCATCATCATCATCATATATAAAAAGAAAAAACAATATTTTGACATAAATATTTATACCCAACATAAAAAGCAACACAATCATTTTGACAACAACTCTTTCCTAATGACTTTGTGAAGCCGAAGCGCCATTAAAGCTTGACCACCGTCTCAAAGTGCAAGAAACTAAATTTCTCCCAGATGTAAGCCCCAGCCTTGCCTTCAATGATGTTGACCTCCTGTTACTGCTAGAACCACCATTAGCACGGCCTCCAATGTCACTAGCTGCTGGTGGTGGTTGTTGCTCCTCCACCACCACCTCAACGGTTGCATTCTGGTTTTGATTTTCAACCACCAAAGCATCCAAATTCACAGCTAATGATTCCCGACTAGCTCTCAACCAGCCTACACCGTCACAGGTGACTCCCTTGCACTTCTTCACCTTCACCTTCACCAAATTAGGGCACCCAAGTGCTAAAGCTTCCATTCCATGATCAGAGACAGGGCAACTCTTGATGCATAGCTTCCTCAACGCCGTGCATTTAGCAGCTATGCAAGAAATCTCGGCATCACCTATGGTTTCACTCCCACATAACGCCAATCGCTCTAGCTTCTGGCAGTTTGAAGCCAATCGCGATATACTTACACGGGTGAGATTCACACCGATAAGAACCAGCTCTTGAAGGTTAGTGCAGTGTTTTGCTACACTGATCAAACCTTCATCGTCAATCTTGTTTGTTTTCCACCCGTCGATATGAAGCTTCCTCAGAAGCTTACACTTCTCCGCCATAGACGATAGCCCCAAATTAGTACATTCAGGTGTTTTTATGAGGTGAAGGATTTCTAGATTTTCACAATTGGAAAGGGCTGCAATACCAATATCGGTTACCTGAAGCCTCTCCAGATGCATCTCACTCAATCCCTTGATGTTATTCGTAACAAGTTTGAGAACCCCATCCCACTCTCCGGAACATCTGAAAAGTCTTAGGGTTTTAAGATTTTTGGATCCGATTATCAGCGGAGCAAAACATTGTCCGTTGTAGAGATCCTTCAAAGAAATCATCTTAAGAGATGATGACGCAGAACCAGGTCTAATCGGCTCCGTCGAGCCTCCATCGGCGATGCCGCGTAGCCGCTTCACCGATAAATCTTCCAGGGACGAGCAATTATCGACTACAGCGTTCATTCCTTTAGCTCCAAAAGTGCATGATCCAACCGACAGCTTCTTCAATTTCTTACAATTCATGGCAAAACTCTCCATGCCTGAATCCGTTAACTGTCGGCACGATCGGAGCTTGAGGCGGGTAAGGTTTTGGCAACGAAGAGAGATTAGAATGAGAGCATCATCGCCGATGCTCACCGATCTACGGTCGCATTTTAGAGAAAGCTTCGTAACGGCGTCAAACCGAGAAAAAAGCGATGGCACCGCAGATAGGAGGTCCGATTGGGCATTGAGGGAGAGTCGGTGACGGCTCTGTCCCTCGACCTCAAGCCAACGCCGGCAAACGAGCGAAGATCGTTTCCGATCGCCTGGTGCAAGGAACTGAAAAACGCAAGCCAAACAATCATCTGGAAGATTCGATATACCGTTGGCAACACAAAGACCATCGTCAATCTTTTTCCTCATTAAAGGAGAAAGAAAGACCGTCAAATCTTGTTGCGCCATTGATCCACAGCTTTGATAAATAACGTCGTTTCGACGGCAGCTGGGGACTCCGGCAGTGGATGAAGGCAACTGGCCCATCCACGGCGGAGAAATATTCTCCGGCGGCCGCAGAAAGACAAAAGGAAATGACTGTTCCTTGAATCGCGTATTTATTGGATGCCAATCTTCAACGTCGGGCTTCCGGGCCTTTGGATTTCAGAATCCGAATAAAATACGGACTTTAAAACATTATAAACCAACATATGAAGCAATATTCGTGTGGGAGAAGTCTCAAGATAAACTACCATGAGGTCACATTCTATTTATTGTAACTTAATCGCGTGGCATGTAGTTGAGAAAGCAAATGGCATGATGCTTACTTTTAATAAAGCATTAAACAAACTTATTTGCATAAATATATTGTTTTTAATAATATAAACTTTAGATATGCGTTTTTGTTATTTTTTTTTAAATACCCCCAAGATACTTAAAACTTGTAGAAACTATTCGTTTTCTTTATAATTGTCAAATATTAACAGTTCAAAATTAGTCTAAAATTAAAACCTATCATGTGAATACAATTTGAAAGACAACTCAAATGAATTCTCTTTAAATGTGTATATATTTGGTCGTTTTAACATATTCAACACTTATGAATTAGTCACTTTATAAACCTGTTTTTAAAATAATATATTAGTTAATGATTTGGTCAGCATGAGAAAAGTTTATGTGATAGATCTTGGACAGATGCTATGATGTGACGGAATATGTTGGTTATGGTGTTTGGTTGCTATTGGTTTTCGTATGAGCTAGACTATCTTGGTTCACACTCTAAAACAATGTCTAACCACATTCTATCATATAAACCGGTGTGAATGAATATAATTATGTTACATTATTTATATTATATCAAAATAATTATAAAAAAAAAAAAAGTTAGCTATAAGTTTTTTTAACACTTTGCATTAAATTAATAAAATATTTTTTTATATAATATACCATTAAGGAAAATAACAAAATATAACAACATACTTTGTCCTTTTACCGGTGTGGACGATATGCAGTTCAAAACATAAAACATAAGATCAAAAGAATACACATCCGCCACCACACATGTCCAATTGTCCATAATACTTTCTTTGAGTTCATGAGGATCTAAAGTGGTGAAAGGATACCGGAGTCACAAAAGAAGTTGTAGGGTGGGCCAAAAGGTAGTCAATTTTTGTTTATTTATTTATTTATTTATTTATTTATTTATTTTTTTTTAAATTCTTTGGTAATCATATTCTTTTAAGTTTTATGATTCTAATCAATAGCATATTGTACACACAAAGTTATTTACATCGATTGAAAAAGAAATCAATCTAAAATTTCATTGACAAGAGGAAGAAAGCGAGATTGTCTATTTTTGGAGACAATACAAGAAAAGACCGTACAAGATGATATTGGTTGTATTTGTCATGATGCAAATGTAGACCCGCTTCAAATATATAATGATAGAATCTTGATTTTGGGGAGGAAGAAGAGGAATGAAAGTTAGAGATATAATCGGGACATCATTAAGTGATTGAAATCCGATTTACTGGAACGTGATTTGATATTGAAGAAGACGAGGGCAATTGTAGAAAAATGCCTATTTGAAATCTACTCATAGCAAAGGCTTGTCAAAAGGCATTTGTAAACCCTCCCCTCTCTTATTTAAGTGCTAAGATTATTTATCAATAAAGTTAAAAAAAAAAAAAAAACGCTTACAGATATCTGAACATATTAAAATGTTGTCCATATTAAGCTCATTAAGTTAAAAAAAAAAAAAAACACTTAAGTTTTTCATTTACTTCCATATGTCAACCAAATAAACATTAAGAAAGAGAAAAATATTGAGCATAATGAGGGCAAATATGACGATTATTAGAAGTCGGGAGGTGGAGGGCGGCGGCTGCAGGTTGTGGTCGCCAGCAAAGTTTTAACCTATCGCTTTGATACCATGTGACAAAATGTAGATCCCAAGATCATCTCTCCAAAAGAGTCATTATGGAGAGAGAGAGAGAGAGAGAGAGAGAGAGAGAGAGAGACTACAACATAAGGATGAGCAATGGGCCAGACCCGGACCGGACCGGACCGATCCGAAGACCGAAAACTTGAAGACCAAAAATCGTGAATTACCTTACCCGAAAACCGGACCGTTTTTGGGTGTATCGGATCTAGGTTCGGTCCGATCCTATTCCGGTTACTAAACTGTTTTTCAAGTTTTGGACTGAATTAGACTTTGACAGTGTTGTTTATGGTTTCGGTTCGGTCTTGTTCCGACACCAAATTAGGGTTCGCATATTTGTTGTTTACGGTTTCGAATTTCGTTTGTGATGTTACTTTCTAGTCTTGAGCATACTATTTCAAATTATAATCTTACTAGGTAACATCCATCATTCGTAATTTTGTATATTTGTTGTATGCACAATTATACTAAAAAATACATAAAATCATATTCGTTGCATCATATCAATCTGACTTTTTTATAAATAGAGGTCTTGTAAAATTATATTACTCAATGTACCATAATGAAATAAATTTTATGTTGTATTCTTCAAAACAAATACAATATATTTTGGTGAAAAAAATAAAATATTATTATAATCAATTACTTATATATATTTTTATCATATATTTCACTTACTTCATATTCACCTGAAAAAGTCTTATTTGGTTTCATAATCATTAGAGGACAATAACACACAATAACTTAGATTCTTAAAATTCATTTATTTCTATTTGGAAATGTCATAAATATATGATTAGATTAGTAATAAATATTTGTTGGTGATATCTATAAAATAAATTAAGGTGAAAATGTTTTCCGTTCCGGTTTGGGTTAAAACTCGTATTCCTGGTACGGTCTGATCAAAACCCGAAACCTGATTAGTGGAAAAAAAACAAAACCTGAAAACCGGCCCATTAAAATGAATATGCGGTCAGGTCTGTGTCCGATACCGTGTTTTTTTTTTTTTTTTTTTTTTTTTTTCATATTCGGTCCGGTCCAACACGTCGTATGATCATCCTTACTGCAACATATATAAACATTTATTGGATTGTGTCACGTCACTAACACGTCTCCTAAGAGTCGGACGCTCAATGAGGATAAACCGCTAAATAGATATATGTTGAGCCAAGGAGGTGTGAGACAACGACTCTGATACCATGTTATATTATAGAATGCTTTATATTGCTTCACCATAATAAAGATTTAACCTCGTATAAATAAAATACAAAATAAGCTTTTGCCCTAACCTAAATCCTAATGGATCTTAACCTAACCCTAAAATACAAAATAAGCTTTTGCCCTAACCTAAATCCTAATGGATCTTAACCTAACCCTAATGAGTAACATCAATAATAGTGTCATGGTTGTTTTTAGAGCTAAATTATTATTTACGTGAGCATAGTATGGTAGTTTATTTTCTCTGTGTTTTGTCTTTGGGAAAGGAAATACATCACGCTATCATGTTCGCTTTGCTTTTAAGATAAAAGACAATGGCACATGCTCGTTATGCTTGCTTTTTATTGCATCTTATGCGTGATTTAATCCCCGCGCGCGCGCGCGCACACACACACACACACACATATATATATATATATATATATATATATATATATATATATATAGGCTCAAGTTCCTTTGAGACCATTTTAATTTTGTGAGACCGTGAGACCAAATCTAAAAATAATTTTAAAATGCAAAATAAATGGAAAAATCCAAAAATTCTTTTTTTAAATATTATTTTCGGAAGTTGAATTAACTAAAAAAAATAAAAAAATCCCGTTTTTTTTTTTGAAAAATACGTGAAATATTCTAAATAGAATATTACACTGATATATTCTAAAAAATAATTTTAAAATGCAAAATAAATGGAAAAATCTTAAAATTCTTTTTTTAAATATTATTTTCGGAACTTGAATTAACTAAAAAAATTAAAAAAAATTCTATTTTTTTTTAAAATACGTGAAATATTCTAAATAGAATATTACATTGTACATATTCTAAAAATAATTTTAAAATGCAAAATAAATGGAAAAATCAAAAAATTCTTTTTTTAAATATTATTTTCGGAACTTGAATTAACTATAAAAAAAAATGCGTCTCATGGTCTCACAAAATTAGGCCGTCTCACATCAACTTAACCCTATATATATATATATATATATATATATATATATATATATATATATATATATATATATATATATATATATATATATATATTACAGTTTCACCTAAGCTTAGGTACTAAACTTCTAAATTATATAATTTTATTCTACTAAATGGTTCGGTTTTCACTTGGTAAATATACAATTCCCCATTGCATTTTATTTCCACTATTATCGTTTAATTTTCCTTGTTTTCTTTTCTTCATTATCGTTTATTACTTCACGTCAGTGAACATTATTATTTTTCACCATCACGAATGTCAAAGATAATTAACATTTTTGCTTCCCTATCAAAATTATTGCTTCCATATTGAATCTGCAACGTCAAGTGTTAATCATAAATCCCCTAATTGCAATCTTTAGCTAATAAAAACGACGTAGTTTCATAAGGTTTAGTATCTAACCTTAGGTAGGTTTGTAATTTATATTCATTTTTCCATATATATATATATATATATATATATATATATATATATATATATATATATATATATATATATATATATATATATATATATATATATATATATATAGGAACTCAAAAAATGGTGGGAACCGCAACAATTTTTGACCTTAAGATTGAAAAAATAAATGGCTAGGGTTTAATTTTATTTATTGTCAAAATCTCGCAAGATGATATGGCATTTTCGTAATTAATTGCGAGATTTTGATAATTTTCGAGGAAGGTGACTGTTTGGAGGGTATAAGTATGGGTGAGCATTTGGACATGTGGACCGGACCGGACCTGGACACGTTTTTTTGGATCCCCAGGCTGGTTCTCGGTTCTACGATTTGCTCAAAACCAGTTTGGTTTTTTTACCGGTTCCGGGTAAAAACCGGTCCAAACAGGTTTTTTTTTTTAAAAAAATATTTTCTAATTTTTTTTAATTAAAGTTTAGATTTCGCAAAAAAAAAAGGTGTGGACGATTTGATAAAAAAATCCTCGGTTCCTATTCTCATATACGATCGAGTCGACGATTCCTTTCTCCCTACTCCTTACGTCGACGATTTCTTCTTCCCTACTCCTTACGTCCACTTCTCAGTTCCCTCTGTCAACTCAACCAAAATTGATCATCCTCCAATCTTGTAACACCGTAAATTTTAAACATATTTTTCATTTTAGAATCACATAATTCTCATAACACATTTCAAAAAAATCTCATTTATTTAATTTACAACGCAACTCCATAATTGTTTAATTAATCATCTAGGATCCTCAAAACATAACTCTTTCTCTGGTGTGTACAATCAAGCCGGCGCCTTCTCGCGATCCTGAGAAAATCTGAAACACATATCACATAACACAATAAGCACGAAGCTTAGTGAGTTCCCCAAAATGTCACATACACAAATAATAAGCCTCTCATGGTTATAACTCGACATGGACCTTCAGGTCTCATGTGTCTCGGTGTGGACCCTCCGGTCGTGTGTCTCAGTGAGGACCCTCCGGTCTCACAACTCGGTTTGAACCCTCCGGTCCTATCTCTGTAAAACACAAAATATAACATATATATCATACAGAAAAAATGCATAATATGATGTAACTCGAATAAGCACTAAAGACTTTTCGGTCACTCATAGATACCACTCATGGTAAGTATAGTGAGAAGACTCACATCGGATGATGAGCAGCCCCTATAAACATTGATGTTGCGCAATGACCACTATATCTGAGCCAAATCCACAATTAACCCAATTAGGAACTAAGTCCAAACTCTCACTCATTAGGTCTAAAGGTAGATCGCTAACCAGCCCATCCATAACCAAAAACCTATTGGGCCCACCAAGGCCCAATAACAAATGGGCTCTCCCGAGGCCTAACTCAAGGGCCCAAGGCGCGCACACACACACACACACACACACATATATATATATATATATATATATATATATATATATATATATATTCCTTTGGTACAAAACTCTAGTGCAACAAACCCAAACTCCAGGCCTAACACTCAATGCCCAAAATGAGACTTAGCCCAAAAGTCCACAGTGAGGTTACGCGGGGAGTACCTCCTTTGGTACACTCAGCGTACCCACGAATCCAAATTGGCCATCGGGGACACTTGGTCAGTATGAGGGGCGTACTAGAATTACGCTCAACGTACTTCCTAGATTCATTCTTTCTACTCATTTGTTTTTAATCAGTTAAGACTTTGGCTCATATCATAGATTTGGACTCCCTAATATCCCTTACTCCATAAAGTCAGTGACTTTAAGCCTTTGCATGGTCGATAAGGTAGCAAACATACAAAACTCCCACTTTCTTAGCTCAAAATGCTTATATCTCATGCATGGCTTGATTCCAATGTCCAAGTCCTGATTTTTATGACACAACACCACTAAATACACTCAAAGGGGGGGGGGGGTGATCATAGTCTCTAGAGCTCAATAACTCATGAAGTATCCAATTTTTAGGACAAAACCCTAAAATACTCTACTATGATGCACAAATCAAAAGAGTGAGAAAGCTTGAAACTTTATACCTCTATATGAAGCTCCTAACATAGATATGCTCAGATCCACTAGAATGTTGTTCTATCATAGCTCAAAAACAAATATCATGTATGGTATTTTGGGGTTACGTACTGACTCCGGCTGATCGTACCTCCGCGTCCTCCTTTACTCATTTTGAAAACCATTTTAAATTCTTATTTGAAAACTCTCCTTGATTTGAGACTGGATTCACACGAATGTTCCTCCAATTCACTCAAACCTGGCTCTGATACCAACTTGTAACGCTCTAAAATTTCAAACAATTTAAACTTTTCAAAAACAACCCCGTTTCATTAAGTTATTACTAAAAGGTTTTCAATACAATTATTATCAGAGTCTTCCCAGAACCACATCATAAAACATAATCATGAGGAGCGGTACGATCACACATTTGCCTTGCCACGGTCTCCTGAAGAACCTGAAAAACCTTAAACCACAACTGTAAGCCCGAAAGCTTAGTGAGATACCCCCAAAATACCAACCACATATACCATACACGCACAACATGCCATATCATAACAGAACACATAACAACCATGCACTTCGGGTCTACTGTGTGACTAGTCCGCCGCACCGGCCTTCAGTCCACCTGGTCCACCCTCCGAGTCTAACCATATACATCGAGTCTACAGTGTGATTGGTCCGCCCGCACCGGGCCTTCAATCCACCTCGTCCACTCTCTGAGTCTACAGTATGACTGGTTCGCCCGCACTGGGCCTTCAGTCGGCCTGGTCCACTCTCCGAGCCTCGGCACGTCTGGTCTGCCCTCTTGGTGCCTATAGCCTATCCAGATCGCTCGCTGGGCCTTCGGGATAACCGGTCCACCCTGGGTATGTTGGCCTACAACACAAAGCAGGACCCTCCTCAATCCAACCCCAGTCCAACAACCATGTGCACATAAACATTCAATCATATAACAATTCACATCCAATCAAACCGATCTAGCAGATCACATAGCATAACATCATCCTAACCAGGATACCAACCTAACCGGTCACTAGCATAAACCATCCTAACTACCAGGATGCAACATAACAAAGCAAATAACATAACAACGATACCCGGATCACAATCCGATAAAGGGTCGACCTTAGTGTCGTAGACCCTGTCAATATAGTGAGGATAACTCACCTCGCAACTGCCGACTAAAAAATAAGACCAAGATGCATCGACCACTGACACGACCTCCACCACTAGCCGACACCAACACTGAACTCAAAACAAAAACCAACAATTACCAAAATGCCCCTGGAAGTCAACTGGTCAACCCTTGGTCAAAATCAATCTCCTGACTGACTCTACTCGCCAAGTCAACCCGATGACTCGCCGAGTCCCCATGCTCAGAACTTCCCCAATCCACGACTCAACTCGCCGAGTCACCTCGAGACTCGCCGAGTCCCATAACTCTGAGTCCCTTCGCACTCAACTCACCGAGTCCTCCCTTGACTCACCGATTCACGGCTCAACCAGAAGAAGGTTAGGACCTTACGACTAGACTCGCCGAGTCTAAGAACAGACTCGTCGAGTCCAAGGCTATCTTCAACCAACACGCCAAGTTGTTCTTCCAACTCACCGAGTTCTTGCCCATCTTCAAGCAACTCGCCGAGTACACCTTTGTGGCTTGCCGAGTACCTCTAGATCTTAATCCATACAGAAGCTTTCCAGGCCATGCAAATGATCCAAACCACAGATCTACCCTTCTACAACCCATCCATCACGTAAAGTGGAAAACTTTACGTGAATCCAAAGAGATCTAAGCATAAGACACTCTAGGGTTAGGGTTTGGGACAAGATGGCTTCACCAATCACTCAAGAATAAGGACTTTAATGCACTCTAGACCTTCTCCATTCCAGATCTGAGGTAGCAACCTTAGATCTAACCTCCAAACTCAAAACACCACATGCTATCTTTTCCAAAAACTCCAAAATGAAGAATAATAGCCCAAGCAACGAAATAATACCTCAAAGGAAAGCTCCAACAGAAGAGAAATCCAAACCCTTGCAAATCCCCTTGCTTCAAGCCTCTTAGCTTTCCAAAATCTCTTCCAAAATCTCTTCTCTAAGGTTCAAAAGCTCTTAAATCACTCATAAACGCGCCTTAGGGTTTTCTGGACTTCAAGAGAGGGTAAAGAGGTTGGGGAGAGGGTATAATGTCCTTTAAATAGGGCTCATCTTCCGAAATTAGGGTTTTCTGCACTCAGCACCAACTCGCCGAGTCCAGCCGCCGACTCGCCGAGTTAGCCACTTAACACGCGACCAGAGTCGCGACCCTACTCGCCGAGTCCACCCATGGACTCGCCGAGTTGCCCTTTCACATTTACACTTTGAACCCTGAACTTGCACTCCTGAACTCGGGATGTTACATACGTGCCAAAGGGTGACGTTAAAGTATTTTGAGGAACTCACTAATCTTTGTGCTTATGGTTTTCAATTTATGTTTTAGGTACTTATGGTTCCAAAGGGAAGATCTTGGGATGATTGAAAGAGCACCCACCACTCGATTCTGCTTTCTCTGATTTACTCTGATGATTATTGATGTATTGATACAATTTGATTACCTTGGTTTTATGACAAAGATATGGTTTACTATTTTATTAATCTAAAAATGAAAAAAAATCGGGTCTTATTTTTGGGATGTTACAAGTTGGTATCAAAGCCTTGGTTTGAGGGATTTAGACATACTCTCAGGTGTGTCTGAACTCAAACTGAGGATTTGGTAAGTTTTTTCATAAAGAAATGTATTTTTTTAAGAAAAGAGTTTTCTAAGACAAGAAAGGATGTGGTGCATGCAATCGACTAAGCTTAAGTAAGTTTTCCCAAAATACCGATACATGTTATCTGATATAATTTGATATGTGAATCTGTGAATCGCATGCTAGTTAGGGCTAAGGATCTGCTCAATATATGCATGATAGAATGCTAGGAGAGATTCCTTTGTATGCTTATTGTATGAGCTTGTAAACTAGCATGCTAGTACAGATCAATCATAGATATGGTGACCTGATTAGGTGATGCGTGGTTCTGATTACTTGATGCTCGAATGTTGCTTACTTTGTGCTTTTAGGAGTTCTCACTAGCCTTAGCTAACCAGTAAGCGAATATGTTAAGTTACATATTACTGAGACTAAATAATTTTAGATGGTTAGGTTTTAACTTTATTGCGCAACTCTTGTTTGAGTCCAACCATTATAATGTTAGACCTCTCATTTGAAGAATTATCTAGCTTTGGTGATATGTAATTGTATTCATGAGCTAGTTAGAAGATGTTAGCGGGAGTTCCTTCTACATGTGATGGCGGATAGTGGTGTGGAGTTTGCCCTAGGGAAACCTAGGATGAGATTTAGTGTTGGGAGCTTTATCTTGATGAGGGATAGCTGTATGGACAAGAAGTAACTTGTTAGATTCAAGGAAAACCTTAAGGAAAGTACGAGTAGACGTGGAAGGTAATATGGGCCCGTACTACTTGAAGCAGACGATTCGTACTTGAGTCAAGGAGAGTTGAGATGAAACCAAGAAGCTTGTAGAGCTTGTGATTCCTCGATATATTCTGATGCTTATCCTGATGGTTTATTTGATCTATATTCAGTATGGTGGTCACTCGAGGAGGATCTGGTAGTCGTTCTAGTGTCGGCGAGGGCTTGGGCTTAGGTTTTGGAGTCGGGCATTTGGATGATCAGACAAGGGAGTTCATTTCGTTTGAGATTACACGTTGCATTCTTGAGCAGACTCATGTGATCTTTGGCACAGTCTAGGGGGTATTATGGAGATTTTGGATAAGTGTCTGAGCTTTTTTCGCTATGAGATTATGGCCTTGTTTGGGGCACGTTCATTGACCTTCAGGGAGTTTCGGGCATGTGGAGCTCCGGACTATCACGGGGTGAAGGACCCGATAGCGAGCATGAGGTGGTTAGCGGATGTTGCTAACGCATTCCACACCAGCAGTTTCCCCGAGGGGGAAAAGGTCATACTTGCTTCCTGTCTTCTGGCACGGGATTGGTGGGAGGAGGTGGGATGCGCAGTTGGTGAACGCCAAGCAAGGGAGTCCCCAGCAAGGGTGGCAGGAGAACGCCAAGCAAGGCTGGCGGGAGCGCGCCAGGATAGGCTGGCATGCTAGAGCAGTTTGGGTCATGCTAATGGACCATATGTCATCAATAAGCAAGCAATTCAATACAAATAAAGAGATAAGGAGAAGATACATACTCGTCACCACGTTGGGAGATGCACAATCCCCCTCAGTTTTCAACTAAAAATCCTTGCTCTTCACACAGGTGCATCCGCCCGACCCTGGCGGCTGTCAATAATCCGAAGAGTCCCATGAGCGGGTACTGACACGGGTCCTGCTGCAGCCAAACTCGGACAATGGTCCTCCTTGTGGCCCCTCTTATTGTAATGAAAGAAAATCATATCAAATGCCTGCTAATATGGCTTGTCCGGCCGCTAAGCCAATCCATTCCCAAAACGATGTCGAAACCGTTTAGTTCTATAGGCAATAATTCCCCGTGGAACTTATTCCCATTCAGATCAATTAAGATGTTTCTCATACGATGGCTAACAGGTACAAACTTGCCACTAGCAACTTCGACTAATAAGGCATCATCTAGTCTAACAACAGGCAAAGCTAGCTTTCTACCAAATTCAAGCGATATAAAGGAGTAGTTGGCTCCAGAATCAAACAAAATTTGGGCAGGCAATTCGTTAACGAGAAAGGTACCTGAAGCGACATCAGCTTCATCTTTAGCAGCTTCTAGTGTCACCTGGAATGCTCTCGCCTTTGGCTTTGGTGGAATGTTGGGTCTAGCTGCCTCCTTCTTCTTTGGGCAGTCCCTCGACATGTGTCCCTCCTCACCACAACCATAGCAAACTTTCTTAGTGAGGGTACATTCATTGGCATAGTGCCTTGGCTTTCACACTTGTAGCATGTGTTCGCCACCTCACATCTTCCATGATGTTTCTTCTTACATTTGTCGCACCATTTCGCTTCGCCTCCACTTCCCCTCGAACCAGACTTCGAGAACTTGTTTTTCTTGTTGGACCCTGAAGTTCCATCGAACTTCCTCTTTTCACCAACATCTGTCCTTTCCAGACCCTTTTCCTTCTGCTGGGCTTCCACATTCTTAGCTGTACGAACAGCCGTTTTCAGAGTAGTTGCCATCTTGACTGTCGGACCAAAGTCGGCAGGCAGTCCATTTGCAAACCTCTCTATCTTGGAGAGTTCCATTGGCACTAGGTACAGAAACAACTTCATTTTCTCAGTAAATGCAGTAGCATAGTTGTCTATGCTCATCTTCCCCTTCTTCAAGTTTTGGAACTCATTGTTCAGATCAATCAGATCTATTTCTGAACAATACTGCACCCTTAGTTGTTCCAAGAACTCCTCCCATGACATTTTCAGGGCTTCTCCTCGTGGCATAGTATCTGCCAACAACTTCCACCAACTCAAGACTCCAGTCTTCAGTTGTCTAACCGCAAAGACGGTCTCCTGTTTGTTGCTACAGTCGCAACTTTCAAATACCATCTCCATTTCGGAGATCCAATCCATTATCTCAACAGGCTTTGGGCTTCCAGAAAGACTTGGCGGCTTGGCGCCCAAGAAGTTCTTGTACATTCGCCCATCCTTGTTGTTTCTCCTTTCCGGATCGTTCCTTCGTTCTCCTTGAGTCCCAACTTGACTCATAATGCGACTATTGTTCCCTTCCTCCGATTGCTCGGGAATCAATTCGGGTTCCTCAATAGGTATGATAGGTTCATCCCTATTATTATGCAACATTTGTCGCATCTCCTCCCTTTGTTCGGCTAGCATAGCCCGAATCATGGCTTGCACCGCAGCCATTGTTATTGGTTCAGGTGCTGCTGCTACAACAGGTATTTGCTCAATCACTGGCGGTTGATTCCTGTTTTCATCCGCGTTTCCAACGCCACTCCTTGTTCTCACCATTTTTGATCTACATACCGAATAAGGTGAAATTTAGATCTTCATTCACGATAGATATTCAAATCATCCTTATTACTCCGAAACGTTTACATGCTAGTTCTAATACCGTAGACATACGCTTAGAATCCTACACACATAAGGTTTCCAGATCTGGTCGGCAACAGACCGTAGATCCGAACAATTAATATCATATATGGCAACATATAACATTTAGCACATAAAAGCATTTTAGGCAACTTTCCTAAAATAAACTAGTGCTCGTGTCTAAAATCCAACAGACACACATCTCAAAATTCCACTTAGCATTCTAAGTTTAAGTCTAGAAATCCTACAAATTCCTAGTTTGCTTAAACTAATGCTCTGATACCAACAGTGACATCCCCAAAATCTCGGCCAGAAAAGACCGAATTTCATTTATGCTTTTAAATAATTTCAGAGTAAATCCTTTTGATTTGAAAGAGTTGCGGAATTTTTTCCCAAAACAAAACATGATAAAATAATATTTATCAAAGCATTTCATCAAGAGATGCATTTTCATTATATAGTCAAAACTCGGGATGTCATGTTCCGATACAGACCATAAAGCATAAACGATAACATTACAAGTCATTCAACAAATATATACATATACAGACTTGTAAACAAAACAACTTGATGATTCAACCATCTTATGCCCTCGCGCCACTACCTATAATACAAATAAAACTGAGTGGGTCAGGCTTGGGAGCCTGGTGAGCATATAGGGTTTTCAACCCACAATAAATAAATTATATTTAATTTCACCAACCAATCACTATCCCGATTACCCATTCCCGTTATTCTCACTTTACGTCCCTAAAATAACATCTATCTCAAGGGACCTAATCTAGGATTTTCATCGGGACGGACATTACTGCTAAGGGGTTTCATCAACAATAGATATCCTAAAGGCAACCATGAGGGGGATAGAGTACACCGGTGAACACATCGTTCACAACACCTACATGTTATGAACCTGCTAGCGTTCCACTGGACTGTCTAGAAAGAGTCCGTGGTCGTTATCCATACTCCGCTGAATAACTAGATCAACAACAACAACATCGAGGCCTCTCATCTGTTTATTACACACCAAATATCTACCCATGTTCTACCTAACATATTAGTAGATAAAATATATACTTTCATACATAGTTTGAAACCTGTATATAATTTTCATTCAATACATATTCCACATAACAGATGAGGCATACCCACGTAACACGTATTTCATAGAAAGCAATTCAGATCTATGAGATGGAAGAGGGTGAACATACATTCACACACATAACAACAAATTCTACACATAACACGTATTTCGTATAAAATACTCCATAATCATGCGTTAGAAGAAAGTAACTACACACTCACACATATAAACAACAATATACTTAATACACTCGAACCATACTTGTATTATTATCGTGTTTATGAAAGGTAGTATACATTCACTTGATCAGAAGACGATCGGACAGCACTACGACTTGCAGAAGTAGAAATCCTCAGCAGATCTGGAAGATCTTCACAAAAATTAAACTTCTCGCGGGCAGAGAATCGGCTCGGGAACCGCACTTCTCGGGATCTCGGGACTTGCCTCGGGGCTCGAGAATGATACCGGGGCTTCGGGGTATTTCTGGCACGCAAAACGATGCAAAACGGGAGAGAGAAGAGAGAAAATTAGCAAAAGAGCCGGCTGCCCTCACATCCTATTTATAGGAGGCTGGAGCCTCGGAGTACGCGGGGCGTCCAGGCGTACGCGTCCGAATTCGTCACTGCTTACGTATCCGAAGTCCTCGAGTGCGAGTGTCGACATCCTCGGAGTACGCGGGGCGTACTTCGGATCGGAGTGCTGACTCCCCTTCGGATAATGCCGGAATTTCCAATTAAAAATAAATACAAATTAATTAATAAACTTCGGAAATTCATATCTTCTTCATACGAACTCCGTTTTCGACGTTCTTTATATCCACGCAAAGGTGAGACTACGCTCTACAACTTTCGTTTAGACTCCGTCGGCTAATTTCGACTTTATTTTATTTATTTATTTTTAATAGGCCGCGACAGAAAAACTTCGTTATAAATTCATAACTTCTTCATTTGACGTCCGTTCTCGCCTAACTTTTTATCGCTTTGATACCAACAACGAGACCTTCGATCCTCGTTTAGAATGCTTCGGCTAAAAACCGCTCGATCTCAAATCGAGTATTTCAGGCTGCATACCGCTATGTCGAAACTTCGATAAATCATAACTTCCTCATACGAAGTCAGATTTGGGCATTCTATATATATTCGGAAACCTCGTTTCAACTACTACAACATTATCCAAAGATATTAAGTTTATTTTACACTTAAATTTTGACGCTTATTTTTATTCTTAATTAATCAAACCACATAATTAAGCAATTAAGCACAAAACACATAATACTCAAATAATACACTCTTATTATTTCAAAACGGGTTACAAAGGTTAACCTAGACTATTACATTGCTAAAAATGGCAAGCCCGGAAACACAGGCGTTACATTCTTGCCCAGATCTATTCAGATCTGTTGCATTTCAGCTCAGGTTTGCTCAGATCTATTCTTGTTTAGCATCATTTTGTTCAGATCCGTTTGGCTCTTGCCAAGATCTACTCCATTTTCAGTTTAGATCTGTAGATCTGTTCTATATTTAAGCTCAGATCTCAAGATCTGTAGTGTATTTTTTGCTTAGATCTCTTGATATGATGTGTTCTATCGTCCTGATCTCCGGATCTGCATAGTGTTTTTGTTCAGATCTATGGATTTGTTTCATATTAAGACAAGATCTTTGGATCTACCCAAGTTTTTCTTCATTCAAACACTCTTCAAGTTCGTAAAGACATTTTAGATTAGCTTCGTTTTCTTTTCAGTGAACCATTTAGCAAGTTGGGGAGGAAAGAAAATTTTACAAGCTTTTGAGTTTATAATCCACCATTGTTGTATTTATGATGTTCTCTCTTCAGAAATTTAGAAAAAGAAAACGGAACTTTGTCTTGTTTCTTTGTTCATGCTTTGACAGCTTATTAAGCAAGCTGAAGAGAAACAAAAAATTTATAAGGAAAATAATTTATTAGATCCGTTTTTTGTCTTTATTTTTGGGTTTTTCAGCAAGATGAGAAGAAAAGAAGCTTTTTATGAGTTTTACCACATCTTTTCTTCATAAATCATCAGAAAATCCTTCCCAAGTTGTGCATTTTCATGCATATTTTTACTTGGTGTAACACCCATTTGTACATACAGTTGTGTAGCTTGTACATTTGATAAAAGCTTTTAAAAAAAAGAGAGATGGGAGGAGAAGACTTGAAACTTGAAGTAGAAATAAATGAACTTTTTATGTTCTTAAACTTCCAGAACCCCCGTCTGAGAATTTCGTATACTTTTCGCCCACCGTCTACTCATTTTCAAACCATCTCAAAGTTACCTTTATGTTTCATTTCCCATTCCAGTAAATGTTTTATTTTTTTTTAAAAAAAAAATAGAAGAGACAGACAGAAAGTGATTTCTACTAAAAAAAAATGAAAAGATGCATACACAGATAAAATTTTACAGCTCATACTTACAGTTTATTGTACAAAATATTACAAGAATGAGCTACAAACGACAAAAAAGAGAAAAAAAAGAGGGTAAAGGTGCATAGTGCACCTGACAACTGATAGAACTGTCAAAAGTAAAAAACAAAGCTGGATCCCACATGGTCCAATCCCCTATGTTTAGAAAAAACAAAATTGGGACCCGGCAGGTCCACACATCTTCCTGGTAGTCAAAGACGTCCGAAACCCCGGTTTCTCTTGCAGCAACTTGGCGCCACCAACTGTTGCTCTACGCAAAAAGGGGGGGGGGGTGGGAGGAGAATGGCAGTCGGCCCCATGACAACATACAAAAATACCATGGCATATTCACCTGGGACCCACTCGTTCGTTCTTTCCCTGTGAAAGTAGCTCCAAAGGGCAGCCAGTTGAAGTCAAGAGATCTTCATCCAATCACCAAACTAGTGATGCAACAAAGCATCAGGCTCCATTACACTACAACATGAGCTGATCACCTGGGCCAGACACATAGATTGTCGGATGATATGCCCAGCCGTTCAAGGTTCAACACCTTGCCTTGAGTCGCTTGGCCTCTCCGCCCGACTCCATTGTAGCGGCAAGCTCTGCATGCGAGGTTTAATACCCTCGCCTCGAGTCGCCTGGCTTCTCAGCCCGACTCCATTGTAGCGGCAAGCTCCGCATGCGAGGTTTAATACCCTCGCCTCGAGTCGCCTGGCTTCTCAGCCCGACTCCATTATAGCGGCAAGCTCCGCATGCTAGGTTTAGTACTCTCGCCTCGAGTCGCCTGGATTCTCAGTCCGACTCCATTATAGCGGCAAGCTCCGCATGCGAGGTTCAGCACCCTCGCCTCGAGTCGCCTGGCTTCTCGGCCCAACTCCATTATAGCGGCAAGCTCCACATGCGAGGTTTAATACCCTCGCCTCGAGTCGCCTGGCTTCTCAGCTCGACTCCATTGTAGCGGCAAGCTCCGCATGCGAGGTTTAGCACCCTCGCCTCGAGTCGCCTGGCTTCTCAGTCCGACTCCATTATAGCGGCAAGCTCCGCATGCGAGGTTCAGCACCCTCACCTCGAGTCGCCTGGCTTCTCAGCCCAACTCCATTATAGCGGCAAGCTCCGCATGCGAGGTTCAACACCCTCGCCTCGAGTCGCCTGGCTTCTCATCCCGACTCCATTATAGCGGCAAGCTCCGCATGCGAGGTTCAGCACCCTCGCCTCGAGTCGCCTGGCTTCTCAGCCCGACTCCATTGTAGCAGCAAGCTCCGCATGCGAGGTTCAGTACTCTCGCCTCGAGTCGCCTGGCGTCTCAGCCTGACTCCATTATAGCAACAGGCTCCGACCATTTCACGCGATGCTCTTCCCCCTGATTTATCTACGATTGCTGGCAGCCAAGCCTGATCCATTCCACGCGATGCTCTTCCGTGTGATTTATCTACGATCGTTAGCAGCCAAACCTGATCTGTTATACGTGATGCTTTCCCGCAAGACATATAGATGATCGATGGCTACTAAGCCCAAGCTATTCTCCTAAGTCGCGCATCACAAGCTCATTCCACGACCAACACCATGATCTTGGTGTTTCCTATCTCATAGTCATCACGGCTCCCTGGTGCACGGACGATCGATGAAGTGTTATCCGCATTACAACCTGCTATAGTGAGGATACTCTCCAGCAAGAAGGTCATCCCGACAGCGGCCCTACTACCTATGATCCCACAACACCTCTGTTTCCTGGCTCTTGGAAATGGTCTCGTTGTGTAACCCTACCTGTAGCCTCGCCGCGTACCCCACGACACCTTTGTTTCCTGGCTCTCGGAAATGGTCTCGCTGTGTAACCCTACCTGTAGCCTCGCCGCGTACCCCACAACACCTTTGTTTCCTGGCTCTCGGAAATGGTCTCGTTGTGTAACCCTACCTGTAGCCTTGCCGCGTACCCCACAGCACCTTTGTTTCCTGGCTCTCGGAAATGGTCTCGCTATGTAACCTTACCTGTAGCCTCGTCGCGTACCCCACGGCACCTCTGTTTCCTGGCTCTCGAAAACGGTCTTGCTATGCAGCTCCACCCTATAGCCTCACTGCCTATCCCTCAACAATTCTATTGTCTGGCTATCGACAATAGTCTTACTACGTGAACCTCGCTAAGCAACCTAGTCGCCAAGCTCTCGAAATCTATTCCTTGCCTCCCCTAAGAAAAAAAGGGGGGATAGGGTTGGTACGCCGCAATGCAGACTATGTAGATGGTTACTGGTGGCATCCCATCTCACATGGCTACCACAACAATCACGTCGGATAACAGTGTCAGGAACTGAATGGCAAGCTTACGCTTCTTAGCTACCCTGGTCCGACATTCCACCGACATCAGTGTCGTGTAACACTCTTTAGCAGCCTCGGTCCGCATGATCACAGCAACAGTTACGTTGCATCCGACCGGATCGCACTCCTCTCAATGAAGGAGTATCAAGTCAGCTTAAGCAGCGTTTGGCTCATCACACAACCCCACAACTCTCATGGGCGAGGTTCGGTCATTTCTCTTTATTATTTATTGTATTGGTGCTTTATCTAGTCTGATCCGATTGTCAGCAACCCAATCGCATCAGACTAGGGGGACCTGACGATGCACAATTTATTTGACTAAGTCCAGTCCGATGTCAGTGGCCGCGTACCAATAACACCAGACTGGGGGGACTTGATGACATATGGTCCATTAGCATGGCCCAGACTGCTCTAGCATGCCAGCCTATCCTGGCGCGCTCCCGCCAGCCTTGCCTGACATTCTCCTGCCACCCTTGCTGGGGACTCCCTTGCCAGCCTCGTTGGGGATTCTCCTGTTGGTTTATATGACTAGTTCCAGTCCGATGTCATTGGCCGCATACCAATAACACTAGACTGGGGGGACTTGATGAGGTATGGTCCACTAGCATGGCCTAGACCGCTCTAGCAAGCCATCCTGGTGTGGCGCGCTCCTGCCAGCCTTGCCTGGAGCTCCCTTGCCAGCCTTGCTGGGGACTCCCTTGCCAGCCCTGCTGGGGACTCTCCTGCCGGCTCGTCCAGGCGCTCCCTCGCCTGGCACTCCCTTGCTCTCCTCTCCTGGTGCGCGCCCGCCAGCCCTGCCCGGCGCCTCCGGGCGGCCTTGCCCAACTCCTTGCTAGTTGGGCCTGAATGGGGCTTGGCCCAAGGCCTGACCTAATTGTCCCATATATAATGAATAGTACCTCCTCCATGGAGAGGGGGCTTCCCCTAGACTCTTCCCCCATGGCTCAGCCGCCACTATACTCCGGCCGGGTGGCTCAGCCGCCACCCACCGCCGCCATACACCACCACTAGCACCAAGATGGTTCTCTCTAGCTATGAAGGACCATCTCAGATCTTTTAGCTGATCTAACTTGACCGTCGGAGCCCGCTCCCGGGGCACAGTCCCTGGGACGGCTCTAACGCATCTCTCTGATGGTGACTCGCAGTTCTCCGCCGCAGCAGAAGACCCGAAGAACCGCCGGAGTTCCATGCTCCATCACTTATATTTATGTGCTTTTTTTAGGATCGTTCCTCGTGAGCAATATTTCTTCTTTGGTATTGTTTGATTCGGGGGCTACCCAATCCTTTGTATCAGTTGAGCTTAGCAAAAGGTTTATTGGAGCTCCGGGGAGATGGATTGTCCTCTAGATGTCGAGATTTCAGATGATAGATATATTCGGGTTGCGAGGGCTCATCAGGGTTGCACTCTTCAGTTATTAAGCGAGCAATATCTGGTTGATTTGGTTCCCATTCCCTTGTTTGGGAACAACGTTCTTATGGGTATGGATTGGTTGAGCCTTAATGGGGCGGCGATCGATTGTGAGCAGCAGTTCGTTCGGGTTCGAACCGTAAGTGTGGGAGAGTTAGTGGTTTATGGAGAGAGAGAGAGAAAGAGCTCAGCGTGGGCTGATTTTATGTTCAGCAGTGAGGGCCAAACGTTATATTCAATGAGGTTGTTCTGGATTTGTCTCCTATGTTATGGATACACGGGATAAGGGTAAGGCAATCGTGGATGATGTGCCTATTGTGCGGGATTACCCAGATGTGTTTCTAGAGGATTTTCCTGGGGTGCCTCTAGAGGGCAGGTTGAGTTCAGGATTGATCCGGTTCCTAGTGCGGCTCCGATAGCCAAAGCACAATATCAGTAATCGGTTGGCTCCTCCCGAGATGCAGGAATTGTCTACACAGCTACAAGAGCTGTTAGATAAGGGATTCATTTGACCAAGCAGTTCGCATTGTGGAGCACCATCATTGTTTGTAAAGAAGAAGGATGGGTCTCATTGTATGTGCTGATGTGCATTGACTACCAGGAGTTGAATAAGGTAACGGTGAAGAACTGTTACCCACTCCTAAGGATTAATGATCTTTTTGACCAACTTCAGGGTGCATCTTGGTTCTCCAAGATTGATTTGCAATCGGGTTATCTGTTGGATTAATGTCTAAGTCCATAGCTATATTTGGTATGTACTTGACCCGACCCGACATGGTCCATTTGGGTTGCACTTCACCGACACAATTTATATGGATAGTATTTTGAGAATAGTATATTTATGATTTATATTAATATATTATAAGTTCTAATATATTAATATAATCATATTATTTAATTAGTATTGATCAAGAATTAATTTATAATTAATTAAGTGATCAAAATGAACTAATTAAATATGGACTCTTAGATATATATGTGTAGTGGGCCAAGTTCATTTAGGTTGGGCTAAGTCTTCATGGATAGTCCATGGAGCTTTAACCCATGGATCCTAGGAAATGAAAGGTCATGGGTATTAGGGTTTAACCCTAATCCTCCACACTATATAAAGATGTCCTTGGTTGGTGAAATGGGTACTAGTGTGGGTACACTAAGAGGGCTAGCCAATTTCACTAGAGAGAACCAAGTATCCATATTCTCTAAAGTCTTCCAAGATGTTTTGGTGATTTGTGATTCCATTTGAGGCTTCCACACTATTGGGGCTAAGCTCTTAAAGCTTGAAGACATCAAGCTACACCAAAAGGTATGTCATCTAACTAGTCTTTGTAGTATAGTTACCTCATAGTATGCTAGTTAGGATTAAAGCCTTGAAAAGTTCTTATTTGCATGTATAATAGAGAAAACATAGATCCAAGGTTTATAGGGTTGCATGTACACCATAGGAGTGTTAGAATGCTCAAAACCCAACATTATCATCATATGAGGATTGGAGATGAGGATGTGCAGAAGACATCCTCCCAAACTCGTTATGGTCATTACGAGTTCGTGGTGATGCCTTCTGGGCTCACTAATGCTACAGTCGTGTTCATGGATCTCATGAATCAAATGTGCAGAACGATGTTGGATCGGTCTATGATTGTGTTTATCGATGATATCTTGGTCTATTCCAAGACTCAGGAGCAGCATGAGGAGCACTTGAGGGAAGTGCTGGAGACGTTGAGGAAGGAGAGACTTTTCGCAATGTTCTACAAGTGTGAGTTTTGGTTGCGCGAGGTGCAGTTTTTGGGGCACCATGTCAACCAGAATGGTATTTTGGGCGATCTGGCCAAGATCGAGGTTGTGATGCTGTGGGAGGTTCCGAGGTCTCCATCTTAGATTCGGAGTTTCCTTGGTTTAGTAGGTTACTATTGAAGATTCACACAAGATTTCTTCAAGATAGTTGTTCGTTTGACTCGGTTGACAAAGAAGATAGTTACTTTTCGTTGGGGGCCTAAGCAACAGGCAACTTTTGAGACCTTAAACAGCAGTTGTGCAAGGCACCGATTCTGACCCTGCCGGAGGGTATTGAGGATTTTGTGGTTTATTGCAATTTGTCGATCACAGGTTTGGGAACGGTTTTAATGCAAAGGGGCCGCATGATCACTTACGCTTTGAGGCAGCTGAAGCCTCATGAGGTGAATTGTCTAACACATGACTTGGAGTTATGGGCCGTGGTTTTTGCCCTTAAGATTTGACGGAATTACCTCTTTAGGGTCCGTTGTACCATTTACATGGATCACAAGAGCTTGAGGTATCTGATGAATCAGTTGAATATGAATTTGAGACAACGTCGGTGGTTGGATGTGGTGAAGGATTATGATTATGAGATCCTTTATCACACATGGAAGACCAATGTGGTGGTCGATGCTCTCAACCACAAGGCATTCACGACTTCGATCAGAGACATATGTTTGAGGATGCCAGTGATTACTCCACTTCTGGAGCGGATTCGTGAGGCTAAGATCGAGGCTATGAAGGAAGAACATCGGAAGAGATAGCATGTTGTAGGTCAATGACTTCCTTTAATTATGATACTCATGGATTTTTTAATCTTCATCGGGGGGTATGGATTCCATATTGGGGTGGTGTGCGTCCGGTTTTGATGGATGGGGCGCACAAGTCTAGGTTTTCCATTCATCCTGGGGTGATAAAGATGTATAGGGATCTTCGTCCTGATTATTGGTGGCCTTACATGAAGCGGGATGTGTTTGGTTCGTAGAGCAGTGCTTGACTTGCAGGAAAGTCCGGGCCGAGCATCAGCAACCTCACGGCAAGATGCATCCGTTGGAGATTCCCGTATGGAAATGGGAGGATATTACCATGGATTTCATCACGAAGTTACCCCGAACTGCATGCAGAGTGGATTCGATTTGGGTCATCGTGGATCGCTTGACCAAGAGTGCACATTTCATTCCTATTCAAGGGAGTATTTTTGTAGTGAAATTTGTTGAGATTTATATCAGGGAGGTTGTGACATGTCATGGGGTGCCGATTTCGGTGGTTTTTGACAGAGATGTTTGGTTTATTTCCAGGTTTTGGAAGAGGTTCTATGATGAGTTGGGTACTCGTCTCCATTTCATTACAACATTCCACCCGCAGACCGATGGGCAGAGTGAGCGGACAATTAAGACATTAGAGGATATGCTTCGGGCGTGAGTTTTGTACTTTGGTGGGAGTTGGGATACGTATCTTCTTATAATGAAATTTTCGTATAACAACAGTTATCACGCCAGCATAGATCCACCTCCTTTTGAGATGCTCTACGGGAGGAAATGCAGGACCCCTATTTGTTGGGGCGAGGTCAGTCAGCATGTCATGGCGAGTACCGAGGTGGTACTCAAGACCACTGAGCTGACTCAGCAGGTTCATAGTAGGCTCTAGACAACTCAGAGTCGGCATAAGAGTTATGCCGACAAACGCCAGTTAGATTTAGAGTTCCAAGTGGGGGATATGGTTCTCATGAATGTGTCACCTTAGAAAGTTGTCATCCGATTCAGGAAGCGATTCAATTTGGGCCCCAGGTATATTGGTCCCTTTAGGGTTTTGGCTCAGGTAGGCTGGGCTGCATATAGCTTGGATCTTCCAGATGAGCTCAGTCAGATTCATAGCATGTTCCGTGTCTCTCAACTATAGAAATTCTTAGTGTATGATTCTGCAGTGATACCATTGAAGGATATCCAGGTGGATGACCGCCTGAATTATATTGAGAGACCGGTGGTGATTCTTGATCGGAAGATGAAAACCTTGAGGAACAAGGTTGTTGAGTAGGTAAAAGTTCAGTGGCAGCATCAGAAAGGTTCAAAATGGACTTGGGAGCCGGAAGATGAGATAATGGAGCACTATACAGAGTTATTCGATGCAATGGATTTCGAGGACAAAGTCTGATTCAAGTGGGGGAGAATTGTAACACTTGAATTTGGTATTTCCCTTTCAACCCTTCTATTTATAACCAATTCACTAATGGTCCTTGTGGTTAGTACGTGGGGCGTACCATAGGGTATGCTTAGTGTACTAGCTGAGAAGTTAGATTGCGCCTTCGGATCACGTACGCAGAGCGTATGCTTGTGTACGTATGGCATACGTGTGATTTAATGAAATCCTAATTTTAGGGTGTTGCACTCTATATAATCCATGTGATAGCCTCTTTTGGACATGTTTACTCAGCCTCCTTACTCTTGAAAACCCTAATTCGTCCATTTGCTTTGTGAGGTGCTCTTGAGCCTTAGTTTTGATATTTGGTGGGTTTTGTGCTATTTGAAGTGATATAAGAAGAAGTTGGAAGACTCATTCCTTGGAGGGGAGCTTAAAGATCCATATTTAGCTCCATATTTTGGTGACTTTTGATGTATAAACTCCATACCTTGTCTACTCTTTGCTTTGATATACTCTTTAGCTTGTTATTGTCCTTTTTGGTCTCTTTTGGTTGTCCTTGATGAGTTAAGGTCGTTTTAGAAGCTAAATCTTGTAGATCTGGACATTTTAAGGGCTCCTTAAGCATAAAAATGCAAACTTTATGGTATTGGTGGTCTCATGCATACATTAAGTCACTTGTTAAGCTCTTTTGAGCTCTTAGAGCCTCATTAAGCCATGCATGCACGTAAATTTGGCAACTTTACGTGATAAACCACCTTAAGGAAGTTAGATCTAAGTGTTGGAGTGAAGTTTTAACCGTTTAAGAGCTGAATGAGAAAGTTGGCCAAACAGGGGGAGTACGATGGGCGTACAAGCTGGTACACCACACGTACAAGCCCTAAAACGTGTACGCTTAACGTCCAAGCTGAGTATGCCCTACGTACTCAACCATGGGCTTCGGAAGTTGGGATTTTCAATATTTTGCCCATTTTGGACCTTAGGAGTCTAGGGCTTTATTTTGGGCCATCAGAATATTGTTTTGGGCTAAGAATATTTTTGGACCTTGGTTTAAGGCCCATGAAGGGGTTTAGGCCCAATTTGGAAAATTGGGCCATAGTTGGGCATTGGGTGATTATTTTAGAATTTGGGCCTTGGGCCAAATATAGGGAAGGGTAAAAAGACCATTTTACCCTAGTTTGGACTCTTTGGGTGAATTAGGATCCAATTATTAATTGGATGATGTTTTATGATTATAGTGCATGGATTTTTAGCGGGCTAGCAACTAGAGATTTATCCGTGAGATTCAACAGTGCGAGATGAGTTTCCTCACTATGATTAGCATGTCGAAGGCTGTGACATCCCCAAATTCACGGCCAGAAAAGATCGATTTGTTTATGCTTTATTTGAAAATCAGAGCATATTTTTAAAGAAATATGCTGTAGAATTTGTTCCTAGAAAAAAAATGATAAACATATTATCAAAGCATTTCTGAAGAAATGTATCTTGTGTGTATTAAAACTTTGAGATGTCATCGTCAATACAGAAACTTAAGCATAAACATACCTTACATTCATTTACACTAGTGATCTACTTTTTTAATCACTCAGTGTAATGTGGCTTCGTATTGACACATGTGATACAAATAAACTGAGTGGGTCAGGTTGGGAAACCTGGTGAGTACATAGGGTTTTCAACCCACAGTAATATAATTATTTTGTTTAATCATCAAACAATCAACCTAATTACCCATCCACATTATCTTCTTTATTCTTAAGGATCTACCCTAAGAATCAACTATCATTCATTCATTCATTCCTAAGGAATAGGCACGAAGTCCATCGTTGCCTATGACATATCTGCCAACGTTATCTATTAGGCACAACATCCAATATTATCATTTAGGCACAACTGCCATGATTATGACGCTCTCTAATAGGTGCAACTGCCAGGATTATGATGCTCTTATTAGGCGCACCTGTCAGGATTATGATGTTCTGTATTAGGCATAACTGCCAATATTATCCTTTAGGCGTAGCTGCCAGGATTTTTAGAGTACATCTGGTGAACACATAGTTCAAAAACACCTACAGGTTGTGGCACAGCTGTCAATGTTCATCTATAGGTCATTAAGTCCATAACTACCAATGTTCATCTATATCATCTTTCATCTCTCATCATTCATCTACCCATCTTTACCCAATATTTTATAGGTATAAAAATACATATACAATTTAAATCAAATAAAACATGTATAAATCAGTCATCTAGCATTGATATCAGGAACACAGATAATAAGCACATATAGAACATATTATTATTAAATACTTTATATCTATGTGTAAGATGAAAGTAACTATGCACTCACCTGACTAGTTAGTGGTTACTAACTATTTTCGTAATCGCCACTATATCACACTTTCTTTATTTATGACTCCTTGCTCGAAAGTTCTGAACTCTAATTCAATATTTCTGGCCCTTCTTTATATTGTTTATATCTTTGGTTTTTATCATTTTCTATCATAAGAATTGCTCAAAGGATACATTTATTTATATCAAGGATTTTTGAATCGCTCGTACAATATCAAAAGATTAGTCACCCACAAAAACATTACACATATAACTTCAATTAATTAGATGTGTACGAACATACTTGAAAGGTTAACATGTATTATTCTTATCTTGTCTCTATATTATAAGGTGTACTATTACTTCTTTTTTATCAACACATATCATAAATTTGGAAACATATGTACGATTATAATTATCTTAGTCATCTTATAAAACTAACGTGCATACCTTTTTATTGTACGGTCACATATTTAACCAACACGTGTTATTTTAATTAATAAAACATGTAAGAGGTTTCTTATATATTTTTGTATGTTGGTTTGCAATTCGCAATTCAATTATAGTTACATTTATGGTCACTCAGTTATTCTTGTATTAACACAATATATCCTTCAAGTTACATTATAGTCCCTTAATTAATTATTAATAAAATCATTATACCCTTTATAATAAAATCTTATCAAAATCATTTAATTCGTTATTATCCATATTATTTAATTCGTTCTTATCCACATTATTTAATTCGATAACTAACGTCGTAAAAAGTATTTGGTCAATTATTATCCGAAAATGGAAAAATTATCGTTTCACTACTTGAGTTTACCCTTAAACGTATTTAGACAAAACACGTCTTATATAGTTTGAGATTTTACAATCGTTACAATTTTCGTTAAAATTATTTATCCAAAGTAATCTTCTATCCAAAAATGTTATTGTATCACTTTTCGATAAGTTTATAACAAGATTTATACAAATATTACATATCCATAATATTTGTCCACATAATACGTATATAATAAATAAGTATTTATATAACCTGTAACGGATACTAAGAAAATTTATCTTATTTGAGGATTTTAATTTATTTGATAAAACAAATATTTATTATTATTCCCTTAACGTCTAGCCCTAACTTACAGTAGGATGTTAGATGTTTGTGCGACTCTTGCATGTGTTATGTGCTCGTATGCTTACCAGGCAGGGCCTTATGACCATTTTGTATGCTATGTATCTTTGTGATATTTGCATGTGTTATGTGTTTATATGTTTATATGTATGACGAGTGGGGCATAATGACTGACATATCTGTATACCGAGCGGGGCTCTATGCCCGACGGGGCCCATTATGTTTTTATTTATGTATGTATGGTATGTGGTATTTTAGGGGAACCCACTAAGCTTTATGTTTACGGTTTTCAGTTTATGTTTCAGGTACTTCTGGTCCAAAGGGAAAAGCTCGTGATGATTGCAGAGCACCCACCACTCGATTCCGCATTCCGTGATTTACTCTAATGATTATTGATGTATTGATACAATTTATTTACCTTGGTTTTATGACAATGATATGGTTTACTGTTTTATTAATCTAAAAATGTTGGGTCTTATTTTTGGGATGTTACAATGTGTTTCATCACAACAAACCAAAAAAAAAAATGAAAACTTGTAAAAGCATAATAGAAGCTTTCAAGCACCACAAATATTTTGATTTTGTGTTTATCCCAGAAAACTCAAAAGCTCCGACTGTGTGGCCATTACAATAACCCCAAAAAAAACTCAAAACCAAAAAGAGTCGCTACCCTTCATTGGATCTGGATACAACAAAATGGAAATACAAAGAAACAAAAAGATGGAGAAGAAAAAGAAACAACAAGCCGAAGAAAACGAAGAAGAGTAAACCCACAAAGGGTTTCGGTCTCGACGGACCCCCTTTCCCCTCCTCGCGATTTCCCATCTGCACCGCAACTCCTGTCGAGCTGCCTTTCGTTCGTATGTTCCTTATCTAATCTGATGGAGACAATGATAATTCAAGGTTAAAGATGAAGCTATAAAAATACGTATTGTACAAGTCTCAAAGAAATGGAGAGAGAGAGGTGGGTCATCTCTTGTTTTTTAATTAATAAAATATAAAAATAAGTATTAAAAAATGTCAAAATAAAAGTAAAATGGCATTTTAGTTTTTTTAGTTTTCGGAGGGACCAAAACAAAAAAACACTAGCTTAAAAGAAAGTCAATCCAAAAAAATTGAGGTTTGAACCGAACCTCAGAAAAAATGCATACTACAGGGACTATTTTTGCAGTTTTGTCCTTAAATTTGTAATTGCATGTAACCCAACTAATTCTGCAATTAATAGTAATATAATCATCTGTTGTGATTGTGGACACTATTACCAACAATTGAAATTATTATGACTAATGTATTTTCTTCACATGATATAATGTATTCGATATGGCTATAAAGTTTGTATTGGTATAAAATATCGTTGGTATTGTATTACAATTGTTAATAATATCAAAAGTACAATGTTATTAACAAAACAAAGACAAGTAACACATGATTCCACTACCCCATAAGAGCCACGTATGAAAACACTTCATTGTTGATAATCCTGCGTAGAATCGTGGTGACTAAAACCTCAAAAACTCATCATAAGGATTGAATGTGTACAAAAACAATAAATACTTATTTTGAAAAAAAAAAACTAAAAAAATACATTTAGGACTAAATATGTACCAACTGAGAACTTATCATGGAGCGGTCGGTTTTAAATACTGAATGTGTATAAAAACAATAAGTTCAACGATTTATTATATATATATATATATATATATATATATATATATATATATATATATATATATATATATATATATATATATATATATATATATATATATATATAAAGAAACGATAAGGATTTAACATCTCCCTATCTAATAAACCAAAGTAAAATGCCACGTGTCCCTTCAAAAACACTTATTTCATTCGATGTTAAATACCCTTTTTGCCCATCTTTGATTTCACCTTCTATAATCACGTTATTATACCGTCCAACTCAAAATAAATCACCAATTAATATCCTATTTTTATCGTATTTATGATATATGATCTCTATTTAAATTTAATGTGATACGTGAATGAATAATTCAAAAGAACCCAACACCACTTACAAATATCCTATTTTTACCCGTGGGAAGTCTACATAATAAAAACTATATTACCTTTTTATGTAATTTTCTCTAAATTTAAGTTGTTACCTTTTGTAAAATAGCTAGGCATATCACATGTACATTTAATCTATGATGTTTCTTAAGTAGACATCCTATTGATTATTCGTAATAGTTTTAACCTTATATTTTCTTAAACAAATAGTCTTTCTAAACATTCTTTTGGAAGACAAACCACCTAAAGGTTGAAATATATGTGATTTCCAACCTTGCTATATTCTATTTTATAGCGTTTTATACCAAACGATCAGCATTATGCCATCTAATGAGGGTTACTATTACCTATGTTAATGATATTTATTGTCTTTTACATATCAATGAAAAACTATTTTATATTTTGGTTAAGTGTATGACTTATGTCTCATCGTATCTTGAAAGGCCGATGATGTAGTAGAGATGATGGTTCGTTTTGCATTCGTGGCATCTCCATATGAGAATTTGAATTCAAAATGGGGTGTTTGTAGTCCTTTCAAAGTATAAGGTAAGACTCATTCCATCCGCAATGCATATTAAATACTTTGCACTCTAATCTGATTCTAATAATAATAATAATAATAATAAATCCTTTTGTAACTCATCATCCAGCCAATCACCACCATGGATCCTTATCACCTTCCATGTATATATCTAAAATACTAGTTTATAATCCGTAAGAACCACGGTTATAAAATTAATTAAAGTTTCATATTAAAAAATCAAAATTATTAATCAATTGTTTTAAATAAATTATTACTTAAAAGATATTTTTTTAGTTATATAAAATTATAATCATTGATTTAAATAAGTACTTGAAGTTATATCACTTTATAATCTGTATTAATTTAATTTAATTTTTTAATCTAATGTTACTAATTTAATATAATTAGAATGAAAAATTTTAAAATTTATAATGGATGATCAATTATTAATTTAATGTAATTAGAGTGAGAAATTTAAATTTTAAAATTTAAAATTTGAAATTGATAATTAATAGGTTAACAAGTGGCATGATAGGTGACATATAATATTAATAAAAGATTTTAATAATATGACACTTGTCAATAGAAGAATAAATTTATTTATTTATTAAAATAGGAAGATTTGTTTGCCGGGTTACTTCCTAACTTCATTTTATCTTTCAATTATTTCACATGTTTAGTTAGGATGATACCGTGTTAACACTACAAGAAAAATCATAAATAACTACGGAAAGTTACTATGGAATAAAAAACCGTTGCTATTTTACTACGGAATACGCTACGAAACGACTTGTCGTAGCTATTTTGCTACATAAATGGTTACGGAATTGCATTTTGTAGCTAAATCTTAAGTAGCTACGTAAAGTTGTTACATAATCTAACTTTATAGTTATTTTACTACGGAATATGTTACAAAATGGTTGGTTGTAACTAATTTGTTACGGAAATGACTATGGAATTGCATTCCGTAGCTAAATCTTAAATAGTTGCTACGGAATTAAAATCCGTAGCTAGTTTACTACAAATAATGCAACAAATTTTTTGGTTGTAGCTAGCTCTCTATGAAACTTGTTACAAAATCCATGTATGTAGCTAGTTGGCTACATAATTGGCTATGAAATAAAAATACGTAGCTAGTTAGCTATGGAATTGGGATCCGTAGCTATTTTGCTAGGAAAATTTGCTACAAAATAAAATTTTGTAGCTAATCTATTATGGAACTTGTTACAAAAAGATGAATTTGCAAAATAACTACGGAATCAAAATCCATAGGTATTTGGCTACGGAAAATTCCGTAGTCAAGTAGTTACGAAATATGTTTCCGTAGCAAATATTAAAAATACACAATTATCTTTGAAAACTCAACAACAAAAATAAAATATTATTATTAATTGTTTTGAAATTTTAATTATAATATAATTTCTACATTATAAATATTTTGTAATTTTTAGATGTTGATGACATACATTGGCTAATTTTCGTATAGTAATATTATCCCCATATTTTTTAGGTTTTGAAAATTATTACCCCTAAATCAAAATTTATTTACCCTTAGCCTTGTACCGGCTTTTTCTATAATAAAAAAATTGTTTTATTTTGGTTTTTTAGTAAAAAAAAAAAAAAGAGAAAGAATCCTTTGATGAACTTGAGCCATGACGTTTGTTTCAATGTTTTATTAAGGGTAAATTAGTAAATCCACACAAATCTACTTCCTCCCAACCCCAAATTAGAGGTGTCCTGTTCAAACCCATCGTCGTCGGACGCCGATTGCATCTCTCCCTCTCTCAACTTGCCGCCGCTGTTGCTCAGCCACCTATCACGCCGGTCGTTAAAATACCGGAGGAAACTATTTGGTAAAAATACGCCAAATGTGAAACTGGGTAAAATTTGCCACTTCGCATAAACTGTAGGGATTCGAATAGAAAATTCTGCATACTTCACAAAACTTTACTCCTATTGCGAAAGTGGGTAGTAACTGCCAAAACACTGAAACTGTAAGGACCATATGCGAACACTTTTCTTTCTTCCCCAAATTTGTTACTAGATGTGAATGAACAAACCACACAGCAGTAGCAAAGCAAAGCATCAACAACCCCAATAGCTGATCGTAGATGCGAACTCAATTTTGACCCGAAGTATAAGCATTCAATGCGAAACCCGATCGTCCCCAAGGAATTTAACGTCCTGCTGTGAACAACCAAAATCAGTCGAACCTTATTTGACTCCAAAAAGTCAAATCCAAATCGAATTCATCAATTCGTTCGTATAAGCGAACTGAACACCACGTTAATCGATTTCGCATTCTCCCTACACATATCAAAATCAACTCCGTTCGTCCCAATACAAGCATCTTTTCAAGCAAATCTAAAGCTCCTGGGGATTTCGTATTCACCAGGTAACATTCTTCTCTCTTCTTTTTGCTCCATTTTCTCGTTCTATCATCCAATGGCTCGAAGGATATTGATCTCTCCATTAGATTATTCAACATAAATAAGTCATAAGTTTCTTATATGCTCAAATTTATTTGTTTTGCAATCGATTATCTACTTGCAATGAAGATTTGGTTGAACAGTTCTTAAATTTTATGTGGTAGTGGAGAAAATCAATCGATTGAGTCAAATTGTTTGCCAATTTAGTGGTTTCACGCTTGATTGTTGAGAAAAAATATACAATTTTTGATCGGCATTTACATGAACGAATTTCTAATTAGTGATGACATTGCTCTTGATTATAGTTCCTCTGCTTGGAATATCGTATGTGTATTCGGGATTTGTGATTAGTTTGTTTGATTATAGTCTTCTGAGATCTTTTACCGTGTTTAATCGTCAAATCAATGTCTCTTGGACTTGTAGCTATTTTTGTACTACATTCACCGTTCCTAACTAGAGTCCACTTATGTAATTTGTGAAGATACTTGTGATTTTTTTACTTCTTATTTTGGGATAATTATTAGGACTCCAATTGTAAGGGAGTATTAGAATTAGTGTAACAGCCCGGAAATCCAGATATTGATATAATTATGTTTTTGGGGTGTTTTAAGAGGAGACTCGGCGAGTTGGAGCTTAGACTCGACGAGTAGGATCGCAGACCGGGTCGCGGGTTCGCGACTAGACTCGACGAGTCCAGATATGGACTTGGCGAGTCTGCGCTGTTTAGCGGAAACCCTAACCGTTCAGGTTTGGGACGTATAAAAGGGACTTATTGGCCGTCATTGTTCATTTTAGCTTTCTGAGAGGAACCCTAAATCGATTGTGTGCATCTGGAGCAAGGTTAAAGGCCATTATTGATTTTGGAGGAGTTGTGGTGCAAGAAAGAGAAAGGCTTGGCTAAGGGAACATCAAGGAGGTCACGTTCTGAGGTTTGGGGACACAGAGAGTACATCATCCAGGTAAGAATTCGAGTATACTCTGCTATGTTGATGTGTTTATGGATTTAGGGTTTATGGAACCCTTTTGTGACTAGATTGAATGTTACCCTAGTCCCCCAAACGATTGGAACCCTGTATTGGGACCTTTGGAGGTCCAGAATGTCCCATGCCTGAGCATTTCGGGAATTGATGGAGGTTTTGGATTGGAATCCTTATGCCTTAGGTCAAAATGTAAATTATGAGTCATGGGGTGTATTATGAGCACCGAAATGAGGACCTTACGTGATGAACCAGTCTAGGAAGGCCAGGCCTATGAATGGTCGGAGCAGTTCTGCCATTAGAAAGCAGTTTGAGCGGTTGCATGGCATGGACTCGCCGAGTCCGATGAACAGACTCGGCGAGTAGCTTGAAGATTAACTGGGACTCGTCGAGTTGTTCTTCAGACTCGGCGAGTTGAGTCGGGGTGGCCCCGCGATTCTTCCAGGAGGAACTCGTCGAGTAAAAAGGGGATACTCGACGTGTAGAAAAGGGAATCTTAAGGAATCGGTGAGTTAAGGGCGAGTGGACTCAGAGTGGTTGAACTCGGCGAGTCTTGGGGTGACTCGGCGAGTTAGGTCGCGGGTTGAGTGAAGTTCTGAGTATGGGGACTCGGCGAGTCTTAGGGTTGACTCGGCGAGTAGGGTCAGTCAGGGGTTGACTTTGACCTTGTCCTTGACCAAGGATTGACCAGTGGTTCCAGGGGTATTTTGGTAATTGTTGTTTATTGTTTGAGTTCAGTGCATTGGTGACTATCCAGAGGTGGAGATCGTATCAGTGATCGAAGCAGCTTGAGCTATCTGTTCAGTCGGCAGTTTCGAGGTGAGTTATCCTCACTATATCGCTAGGGTTTATGGCACCAAGGCCGACCCTTTTTATCGGATGGAAATCCGGGTAGTTGTCATTGATATGTTATGGGCCGGAAGGCGATTATGTTGTGTGATGGACCGGAAGGTCGGCATGGGTAGGACCGGAAGGTTTACCCAGCAGGGACGGAAGTCCCCTGAGACACATGGACCGGAAGGTCAGGGCCTGGAAAGGCGTATATGTGGTTGGTATTCTGGGGGTATCTCACTAAGCTTTCGGGCTTACAGTTGTGGTTTTATGTTTCAGGTTCTCAAGAGTCTGCGGCAAGGCAAAGGCGTGATCGTACCGTTCCTCACGTTGGTGTTTTGTGATATGAACCTGGGAAATTACTCTGTTTAATAATGTATTGAAAACCTTTTTGTAACAATGTTAATAAAATGGGTGATTTTGAAAAGTTTTAATTGTTTCGAAATTTTGGACGTTACAATTAGGGAGCATTTTGTGAATTCACTAATGTTGTGGTAGCACAAGATGAGCCAACAACTGATGATTGGGTCATGTTATGACCAAAGTCCCTCTGTAGGAAGTTTCTGAAAGGGCTAATCTGATTCTGATCATCATTAGTTTTGAAACAAACATAAACATCCATGTTTTGAAAACTCTGGTGAGCAGTTGAGACATCCAACTGATTACTTCCATTGCTTTCCATTTCTGTGAATGCAAGTGAATCTATATGAGTCGATAGTTGTTTGTTCCTGTGCTCATGTGATCATCGTACCCTGCTCAAGCATTGTGAATTATACACAATAATGGGTAATAATTGCAATACTGAGCTTCATAAGTTTATGCAGTAACTATGCTTTTGTGTGGTACATCACATTACAAACACCTCACTTATATTTTCTTTTTTACCTTAAACACATTTTTAACGGACTCATTATCTCCATTCTTCATGAATATGGTACTATAATCAACATTGTTTTGTATTATCATTCTAGAACCAACCGGAGAAGAAGCACTAAATTCTTAATTAACCTTTTAGTGATTGAAACATATTAATGTCTCCCATATGTAGTTGGTAAAGGGTTAATCTTGTGATTCTAAGAGGCAACAATAAACTGATTTCTTAAATAAAGTATGCAACAATAATACATGTTCTTGGTCATTCACTCATGCTGGTAAGATTTATGTTCTCCGTAAATTAAAAGATGTTTGAGGGCAATTTAATAATTTTGTTTTTTTTTTTAACTTTCTAGATGAAATTTGTCATGTCTATGTTTTAAAATCTGCTCACATGGAAAAAGGAAAAAACATAATTTTGGATGCGAAAACAGATTACCCAACAGCCTGTAATGCTATGGTATTTATCTTCCTTAACATATCTTGTGCAAAAAACATATTTTTGTTGTTTTATTTATTTATTTTATTTAATATGCTTTTTGTTACTAGGAAACTCTTCTTGTTCATGAAGAGTTGCTGCAAAATGGTGATGTTAATGAACTTCTCATTGAACTTCAAACTAAAGGCATGATTTTTGCTCTTTTAATGTTCAAATTGTGGGAAATAGCCTTGTACTTTAGTCACACTACTAAATAGGCAACGTACTTTTTCTTTTACCCACAATAGAATAGGGATACACAAAAGAAGTTGAGGTTGATGAAGATCGGTCTGAGTGGGACTGATTACAATGTTGAGGTAAGCACATTTTTTAATTTATAAAATCGAGTTCATGTAGCGTAAGATGGAGATCTAATTTTTATATAGTTTCTTTGTTTGTAATAGAAAAAGAAGAAAACCAAGAAAGTTATTGAGAAGTATTGGAAGTGGGATCTCTCTAACAACACACAACATATATGGGTAATTTACAAATCTTTGAATTTAAAGTTTATGTTTTTAAAATAATATTCAAGTTTTTTGGATATGTGTCCATTTTTTTTTACAGCTTAGGAATCCTAAAGAAGTTACAACATAGGAATATCATGATATCTGCAAGAAGACGATTAATGAGTACCTAGAATCTAAGACTATATGGCAAATGTGTCTTCAATTCATATGATTTTGATGGAAAATTGGTAAGATTAATAGCAATGTACTTTTGCGGGATAAAATGATTTATTTTTTTATTTTTACTTTTAACCGTTTTCTTTTTCTTTTTATATTTTCTTTAGCTTCCACGGTACCTAAGTTTTGTGACAGGTGTTGTTGACTCCGATGATCTTCCCTTTAATGTATCACATGAAATCCTCCAAAAAAGTGGTACGTGTTGTAAGTGCATTTATATTTTGATTTATTTGATAAAATTGTCAAGTATAGTTAAAAAAATGGTCCTTGTATTTATGACATTTACGGTTTTTTGTCCAAAATTAAAGTACTTTCATTTTTGGTCGTTATTAACATACAAGAGATTGATTTTTAATCATGTTGATTGTAAATTTGGTTTTGCAGATTTTACATTTTGGCTGAGTACTTGTGGCTATTTGTGTGTTCGTGATGGTTTAAATCTGAACTGTGTGACTTTATTTTTAATTAATATTTAGTTTTGATGGTTTGGTAACCTTGTAGAAGAATTTTTATGATGTAATATATCTATAAAAATCGATGTAACTATTAAATTTATATTTTTATATATTTTTTATGAAAATTATAATTGAATATTTTGATTTTATCGAATACTTTTTACCATAGTGATTTGCTCTGAACCTATTGTTGTGGCATAATGGCTATGAAAAAATAGCAAATAGCTATGGAATTTGCTACGGAAAAAAATGGCTACGAAATTTGCTACGAACAAACAATTACGGATTTTGCGACGGAACAAACAACTACGGAATTTGCTACAGAACAACAGCTACGAAATTTGCTACGGAACAAGTAGCTACGAAATTTGCTACGGAACAAGTAGCTACGAAATTTGTTATGAAACAACAACTATGGAATTTGCTACGAAACAGGTAGCTACGGAATTTGCTACGGAACAAACAGCTACAGAATTTGCTACGGAACAAACAGTTACAGAATTTGCTACGGAACCCATTGTTACGTAATTATTATGGAAGTTTGTTGTAGTTAACTTGCTACGTAATAGATGAGGTAGCAAGGGCCGTAGAAAAATTGCTACGGAACTATAATTCCATAGCTAAACAATTTGCTACAAGAAATATAGCTACGAAATATCCATGACAAATTCTGTAGCAACTTCCGTAGTTATTTATGTTTAGCTACAGAATTTCAGTTTTTTGCTACGAAATTTTTCCGTAGCTAAATCAAAATTTTCTTGTAGTGTAATAGCTATAACGGTACTACTCTTTATTGAGTATAACTGTATAAGGTAAGACCCAATGTAATCTAAGCATGCTATAAAATATATTATTATTATTATTATCAACGTTGTTGTTGTTGTTGTTGTTGTTGTTATTATTATTATTATTATTATTATTATTATTATTGAAAATAGATAATATTTGAATAATTTGTGACTATTGATTCAAGATGTGTTAAAGAAGATAAAGATGCATGGGTAAAACTAACAATAAAAAATTGATTATATATATATATATATATATATATATATATATATATATATATATATAATTTTCTCCATACTTAATAAGATGTGTTAAAGCATCAATTGTTATGTACGAATCAGTTCTTATATATATAACAATAAGCTAGCACAAAAGCTTAAACCAGCAAAAACAATGCTTTATATAAGAGGGGAATTACGAAGGAAAGATGCACCATAAATTCCAAATCAATTTTTTCAATTCGTGCTCTATTATTTTATTCATACGAATGGAATGTTGTTAACTTAATCTCTTCAATATTTTTGTGTTGTGTAAGTGTGGTGATTGTTGAACGCGCTCTCATTCCGAGCAGATAAATCATATATAAGGTAAAATCACAATTACATTTAGGCTTTAGCACCTTTGATTGTAGTCGTGAACTCCTAATGTGATTAAATACGGAAATAACTTCTTTAACTCATGGTGGGTCGAAGGAATTCAAAGCATACCGGTTCACAACGTGGATCAACATCAATTTTGCTAAATCACAAGTTAACAAAAGATGATAACTTATTTTTCTTCAACTCCACAAAGTGGACATCTAACCAAGTCCAAAAGACACATCAGAAATAAACCCGAATGATTTGATGACACAACAATGGATTTAATTGATATCACAAGTGCAACTAACAAAGAAAATACTTAATTAAAGTAGCACTTCAAATAAACGATGCCAATAGCTACGCCTTAGAATAAGCCTTCCCCAAATTACATAAAAGTAATCTCATTGGTCACATAGAGACAATCAAACCCCAACTTTGACCAATTCATTTTTCCTTTAATAATCATTAATTCAGCTTGTGTCTATCAATAAAACACGAATTTGCCATTTTAAATAATAACATTTCCTCATTACATTAATACTACCTTATTAACTTAGTGATAGATTATAAAACATTTATAATATATCATATTTAATTTAATTCCTAATAAAGTAGGAGCATGAACCAAATCTCATTCAGCATGATAAGAATCAAAGTAGAAACTTCGTAGGCATTAAACACGTGAGCATTATCGTGTCTTCCAGCTAATCAAGTTTAATCCAACTTAACAACTTACTAAAATTTTGAACCGGATTTAATACGTGGATTTAATACGTTTTAAGGTTACGTTCTCACATTTGTTATTGATTTTATAAAATTTTATTGATTAAAATCTTAAAATATATTCTGTCAACATAAAGTCAGATTTAATAAGTAAATTTGAAATCCGGAAACCCCTATAAATACCCCATCCCGCCACCTTTCTTATTACGCTAAACATAATTCGAAGATTAAAGAAGGCAACAACAATTTTCTGAAAACATTTCAAAGAGATACATATACATCTACAAAGAGAGATACAATGGCTGGGTGGGCAATAGCAGTACACGGCGGCGCCGGCGTTGATCCTAACCTTCCGACCGAACGCCAAGAAATGGCGAAGCAACTTCTCACACGCTGCCTTAATCTCGGAATCGCTGCTCTTCGTTCTTCTGTTCCCGCCATTGATGTCGTTGAACTCGTCGTAAGCTTTCTTCTTCCTTCCTCTCTATGATGCACTCCGTCAACATTTTTCATGATTTGCAATACATTATCGAGAATCATGTGGATTATGGAGTCGCAATTTCGTTTTGCATGCCATGTGTTTGAGAATTGAGACTTGCAATTTTCAGATCTAGGTTAACGTCGAATTGATTTCATTTGGTTCTTTGGATTATTTGTCCGTACGTAATAACGAATTCGAGTGGTTATTGAATTTAATGTAGGTTCGTGAATTGGAAACGGATCCTCTGTTCAATTCAGGCCGTGGATCTGCATTGACCGAGAATGGTACTGTGGAAATGGAAGCCAGTATCATGGATGGTCCCGGTAGACGATGCGGCGCCGTTTCAGGGCTCACAACCGTGAAGAATCCCGTCTCCTTAGCTCGCTTAGTCATGGACAAATCCCCACATTCCTATCTCGCCTTTTCCGGCGCCGAGAAGTTCGCCAAACAAATGGTACCTCACTAATTTCATTCCTAAACTCCATTTCTACACCAAAATGTCTCTTAACAAATTGCTAAATCTTACTATAGTTGTGTAATTGTGTTCCGATGCCTTACATTTTACTTTCTGCATTTTTAGGGTGTAGATCGGGTGGAAAACGACTACTTCATCACCCAGGACAACGTTGAAATGCTCAAATTAGCAAAAGAAGCTGATTCCATTGTGGTAATTACCTTACCTTTCGTTTACGATGAGTGAATTAAAAAGCGTGGTAATGTGCTATAATTAATACATCTTCAATCTCAATATCTTTTGTTTCTTGGTTTCGAAACAGTTTGATTATAGGATACCGAAGGTATGTGGAACCGGAGTACAGAGTCCAATACACATGAACGGGCTTCCCATCAGCATCTATGCACCAGAGACAGTCGGTTGTGTGGTGGTCGACAGCCAAGGGCGGTGCGCCGCCGCAACATCAACCGGTGGGCTTCTAAACAAGAGAATGGGCCGGATAGGTGACTCACCACTTATAGGCGCAGGGACCTATGCATGTGACTTATGTGGGGTCTCGTGCACTGGGGAAGGTGAAGCCATAATCCGGGGGACTCTTGCCCGTGAAGTGGCGGCGGTGATGGAGTATAAAGGGTTGCGGTTGCAGGAGGCGGTGGACTTTGTGATTAAGGAAAGGTTAGATGAAGGGAAAGCAGGGTTGATTGCGGTGTCCAACACCGGTGAGGTGGCGTATGGGTTTAACTGTGTAGGGATGTTTAGGGGATGTGCTAGTGAAAATGGGTTCATGGAAGTTGGGATTTGGGATTGATTTAATTGTAATGATTAATATTAGACACATAAACACATTGTTTATGTGTCTTAATCATGGGTTCATTGTAAGGATTATAATGCTATGTAGTTTGGAATCAAATAAAATGTGCATTATAAAACTATTTATTCATCATCAGATGTTATTCACAAATCGATTAATATATTCTAACAAAACCATATATAAGCTAATCCATACATTATTTATCAAATACGCCAACTTGTCATATCCTTGAAAACCATTATCACTATTTGATGCGATTTGGGGCCAAAAGTGCTGAATTTATAGAAAAGAATGTGAATAGATCATAAATGTCTGATGTATTTTTTGTTGGTATTTAAAAAGAGCAAGGAGACATGGACAAAGTAGTCCTGAATCGGCCTTTCCCGTGCCTAAAAGCTCTCCTAACTAATGGTACCACTTCTGTCCTTCCATTCTACACCACAAGTGTAACCATCACAGGGGTAGTTTTGGAATAATAGTAATGAATCTTGCTCAAGATTCTTTGTTTTCTTCCTCATGCCAGTATGCCACAATATACGCACATGCATTCAAGATCTTTGCTTTCCCACAAAATGGCAAATGTATATTGTAGGATTCTGCTTCAGGCAGAAAAGGACAAAATCTTCTTCTAAGATTCTTTCGTGATGTTTCTCCCAAATCTAGCATTCTATTAACAACGATAGGAAAACCGGAACATCCCTACTTTAATAAAAATACTAATTAATACAGAATAAAAAGCATAGAAAACTTTCATGTAATATGAAGTGGAAAATGTAATCATAATGAGTAAATTTAAGTATCCGGTTTTGGTGATAGTCGACTATAATCACTGAATTATGGTCCTAGACCGGGTTTAAGTCTTTCGTCCCAATGGAGAAACCAAGTTTGGTTAACCTGGGTTGGGTCTTGTCCTGACTTGGGTATTATGGTCCTAAACTCGTTCGAAAATAACTGGTCCGGACTGAAAAAACCTTTTTTTTTTCATTTTTTTTTTTTGCAAAAAATAAAAATATAATATGTAACACTTTATATAACAATACATTTGAGAGTTTGGTAAGAGAAATGTTATAGCTATGGCTTGCATGCAGTTTACTAATGTTTTATTACTATTCTATGAGGCGTTTGGTTCTTAAAATATTTTTGAAAAGAATGAAATTTATTAAAGGAATTAGAATACGAAGGAACTGGAATCTATCATGCTTTTGTCTTTGGTTTGCATATTTGTCATAGGAATTAGAAAGTAAATTATATAATATAACCAAAAAACAATCTTATTGATTTTTGTAACTTATTATTATTTTAAAGGACAAAACTGTAAATTTGGTCATTGTGGTTTGCAAAAACCTTTGGATGGGTTCCAAAAAGTTTCCAACTTGCATCAAATGTCCAAAATCAAGGTTTTCATGGGTTTTTAGTCCATTCCGTCATAGTCCGTTTGTTGGGAGTCGTTGGTGTCATCACGTGCCCTCCATGTGAGAGCATTTTGGTCACTTTAGGTTCTACCCTCCAGTGCCGCCACTTCAATTAATAAGATTGCAGACTGTACTTCACTCCTTCGTCTTCTCCCATACCTCATTTAGCAAGACGCAAAAACCCTAATATATAGTCTGAGAATCGATTTTCATTCATGCTTTTGAAAATGTGGGGACTTAGAAATGTTGGAGAGAATGTTAACGTTCAAGAAGTTTATGGTAAGATTCAAACTTTGAAAAACTTTGTATTTGATAATCAAGCTTCAAACTATTCTCTAACAATCGTCTCTTTCTGTTTTGAAGATGGTTACCCCAACTCGTAACCGATCATCCTGTAATTTATTTTATGCGGTTTCAAAGTAGGGAATTTTGTCTTTTTGAAATTTTCATATTTCATATATTTTTACATTGTAGTTTACTTTTCGATTATACTGAGTTACACACATAACTCAATTAAAATTCTATTATACATTCATTTCTACACACTTTCCACATATATACATTTTACATTTATTATTTTGTTTTATATGCTAATTTTATAATCCTAATTATTTGCACGATTTTTTGGGATGTTACAATTGTAAGCATCACGGCTTAGTGAATAACAACTACTCACGGCTTAGTGAATAACAACTACAATAACATAAATCACACAACCACAAAAATATCACATAATTTAACATAACAGTGTAATAAAATCTATAGTTAAAAATCATAAACCTCCTATAAGAGATCTAACAAAGTATCAACATTACTTGACTGGTAAATTGTAAGTTGTTACCCATTAATAACCACGAAGATCATCTCATTACCTCATAACATCTCAAAGAATAACAACGGTGTCAACACGTGACACATCAACGAATATGAATGGTGTCATCTCGTGACATATCAACAATATCAACGATGTCAACCCGTGACACATCAACACATAACACAATGTTAGCCTGTGACACATCAATTTCTTCTTTGTCTCATATAATCCACTTGCAAAAGAACGTACCATTTGGTGGTATAGGTGTATCTCTATAACACTGTAATATCGACAATATAATATTCAAACATTTACATTACAGATAACTCACATATTATACTACACATTTATCACAAGAAACAAATGTTAGAGTAATGTTACTCACCTCGTTAGCTGGCAGATATATCAACTTCGGTCCTTGATCTACTCTGTTTTCCAGTTCGTCACATGCCAGAACCTAACCAACAATTATCAAGTTCCTCAAAACTTGCCATAAAATTGTAACATTTGAATCTTGGTATGTTTCCATTTTGCCCCTTAATGCAATTTATTAGCAATTTGGTCCCTTGCTAGTATGCGGGGCGTACTCTATGGGTATGCTTAGCGTACTAGCCCATCTTGATCATGGGTTCCACCCACATATGCAGGGCGTTTGTGGAGTACGCACGGCATATGTGGTGCAGGGGAAAACCCTAATTTTTAGGGTTCAAAAGGCCCCAAAATGACCATCCAAGAGTTAAAAAACCCCTTCCTTCCTTCCTTGACTGAAACGAAGATCACCGACGTCCAATCCAAAATTCCATGAGTAATCTCTGATGAGGTGAAATCCTGCGTCAGCACATCGATCGACTCAGTACCTACTATTCAGCTAGAACCATAACTTGAACCCCATTCCCGAGTGCTCAACACCATACTATAAACAACATGCAAACGATCCGAATACACCCAAGAAACCTCATCCCACTGGTTTCTTAGATTCTCCAAGGCTCTCCTCGATTCGAGTATGGATCCTATGTTTTTCAGTAGTATGAGCCCAATACTACCTTCCAAACCTATCCATACTTTCCTCAAGAATCCTCCTGAATCCTCTAAGTCACCTTCTCAATCCATACACCAACACTCGCTTGATGGATCAACAAAACGCACTGAACCAATCCCTAGGCTTTCCTAGGTTCCCAACCTTACCCTGCCATCAACTGCTGAAGAACTCCCCATAATGCCAGTCACCCACCTTATGAATACAATCACATGCAACAAATATTAGATAATCCTTCGAGTAACATACACATCCCTACAATGGTTGGACTCAGACAAGTGTTGCGCAATAGGGTCAAATCCATCGCTCTGAGATTATTCAACCCTTGTCACATGTGACTTGACATATTCACTTTGTAGCTAACTCCCATCACCTAAGAGTTCTACAAAGCATAATGCAAGTAGAATTCATGCAGTAGCACTCCAATCCACATAATAATCACGAGCATATAATTCCACATACCACCATTCATACTAGGAGTTCCCACTCCCACTACTGATTGCCTTACGCATATAAATTATATCAAATCCAGCATCACATGCTCCCTAGGCTACCAGGCATCACATATCAAGCCAACCTATCACTAGCTAATCAGAACTAGCATGCAAGTCTACAAGCCCATACAATAGGAATACAAAGCATCTCTCCTAGCATTCTATCATGCAAAAACTGAGCAAATCCTTAGCCTTAAGTAGCATGCGATTCACAGATTCACAGATCAAAGCATATTAGATAACATGTATGGGTATTTTGGGAAAATTTACTTGAGCTCGACTGATTTCATGCACCACACCCTTTCTTCTTTTAGAAAAATCCCTTTCAAAAAATATTTATTTTTGAAAAACTTTACCAAATCCTCAGTTTCAGTTCAGACACACCCGAGAGTGTGCCCGAATCCCTCAAACCAAGGCTCTTATACCAACTTGTAACGTCCCAAAATAATGACATAAAATTTTCATTTTTAAATTTATAAATCGTTAATACATATCATTTCCATGAAACCATGGGAATCAAGATTTAGCAAAACATCATTGAATCAGAGTAAATCACAGAATGCGGAAACATGTGGTGTGTGCCCTGCAACCATCCCAAGCTCTTCCATTTGAAAACCGAAGTTCCTAAAACATAAACTGAAAACCGTAAGCACAAAGCTTAGAGAGTTCCTTGAGATACCACATACCATACATAACTAAGCACATAATGGGCCCCGCCCACACTCGCATATCGGGCCCCGCCCACTGAGATACTGTCCCCACCCACACTTGTATATTGGGCCCCGTCGACTGAGATACGAGCCCCACCCACACTCGCATAACTATATAATCATATAAACATTCAAACACATACAAAAATCACAAAGATAATAGCATACTGTACAATCATCGGGCCCCGCCCGCATACAATCATATATGCATAACCAGATACATAATAACCATTGGGCCCCGCCCAGTAAGCATACAAACACACACATATAAGAGCCACACAGACATCTTGCACCCTACATAGCAAACCATGGGTCGACATTGGTGCCTTCGACCCGCTAAACATAGTGAGGAAACTCACATCGCGTTGCCGAATCCTTTAGATAATTCTTGGCTTCTTGCTTGACAGATCCCCACACTATCAACCAAAATATATGATGGGAATAGAGCACTACATCATTCCTATGGTGTACAAGCAAACCCTAAAATCTTTGGATCTAGTTTGTCTAATGAACATGCAATAATTATCTAAAGCCATAAACCCTAGATCTAGCATATTTATATCGAAATTAACATGTAATAATAGATCTAGATGAATACCTCTTATAGAATGGCTTAAATCTCGTGTCCTTGGAGCTTAGAGTCACAAATGTCACTCCTCTAATGGTTTACAAACACCATAAGCAAGAGGATGATATTTGAAAGAGGAAAGAAGCACCAAAACCGTCCAAGGTCACTACCAGAAGCCTTAGCCACGTTTTGGGGATCCCTAGGGGTCTATTTGTACTTGTGTGGGCTGCTAGAGTTTCAGGAGAAACCCTAATTCTCTGCTTAGGCCTTAGGCAACCCATGGAACCTTTGTAGAAGGCCCTTGGACGAAAATTATATGGGCTTCTCATAGATTTCGTCTAACTCCCTTCCCTTTAGGAATCCATAGCCCACAATGCAATTATCTTATAATTACAATATTAGTCCCCAAGTGTAATTAATCTCTTTTAGCCACATAATTAAATTCTTAACTAATTCTTGTACAATATTAATTAAACTCTATGATTTGTCTATTAATATATTATTCATATAATATATTAATAAACCATCCTATCTAGTTGCTTTGATGAAGGTAACCCAAAAGGACCATGCACAACTGAGTTAAATACTTACCAAATATAGTTACGGGCTTAAACACTAATCCAACAGTCTTCCACTTGGATAAGTCTAGTAACTATAAATGCAAGTATTATCCGATTAGCAATCGTAGCTCTCAAAGACGCTGTCGAACTCTGATCTTATCAGTAACCTGTCCTGTAGATAAGTGATTTTATATTCCTCCATTCTAGATATCGTATGAACTGAGACATGGATTTAAATCATACTCTTTGATCACATGTTTTTTTCCCGATTTCCGATTTATGACGACTGACAACAGACTATAGTTAAACACCTCAACTTAGTCTCGGCTTCGCTCAGCACTTAGGGTGTCACCATTAAATCATCGAGGGGCCCACAAATATCGCTTTTATCCCACTTTGGGTAAAAGGAACGGATAAACTTCGACTTAATGCTCGCTTGTACTCACTCACCGAATCACACACAACAATATATTTTATAACACCGAGTTACTGGTGCATTTACATATTATCAATGTGTAACCGACTCGCAAGATACAACTCACACATCTCGGTTTCAAGAATATAAGATATTACCGTCTCACCAATCACTCGTGATAAAATCCATGAAGCGATCCAAGTGAGTGTGGGTTTAATCCAACACTCTAATCTTATAGCAGCACTCATGAACTCTGCAACAAACTTGTCCTATGTCTAAACGCTTTTGTCAATCTACAGACAGATTTATGACAGTCTTCATTCATACCTACTTCCAAAGTATGAGCGACTATGGAGGGTTTGAATAATCTTATTATTCAGGAAGTCAAAACATGCAAAGTGAAACACAAGAATAATACTAATCCTATATGGTCCCAAACTTTTGAGTATAAATAAAACACCTTTTATTTAATCACCATATTGATTACTCATTATTTGTTGTTTCGGTTAATTAACTTCTTACTTGAATCATAACAACAGTTGTCCCATGCTCTTAGCATGCACACTATGTTTTCCTGTAACATCCTAAAATTCAAGGCTGAAAATTTCATTTTTAAATAAGTTATTATAAAACCATAAGTAATAAAACACCCATAATAACATTTCATGTCACAGACCAAAGTAGAAATAATAAAAACATGTTGTCATAAAACAATATCAAAGTGTAATCCCCAAGATCTCATATGCGGAAATATAGTGTGATCCGCTGCGATCGAGCCGACTCATTTCCTTTGAAAACGAAGTACCTGAAACCAAAATTGAAAACCATAAGCACAAAGCTTAGTGAGTTCCCCCATCAAACCACATACCATATATACACATACTGCCTAGCATATCTGGGTGCTGGCCTCCCCTTCGGTATCTTTCAACCGGTAACTAAGGACTATTTCACCCCTACCACTACCACATAATAACATAACACATATATCATAAACTGTCTAACATAACTGGGTACTAACTACCCGTTCAGTCCTTTCGACCGGTACTAGGGTCTAACCTACCCCCTCCTATCACATAACACACAACATCATAGCATACTAGCAAATAATCATAACAGATAGCAACATACCAGATAATTATCACAAAGACAATTATCTCTACTATAACTCTTACTAGTGGGCCGACATTGTGGCCTTAGACCCACTTCTATTGGAAGGTAACTCACCTCACACTGCTGAAGTCCCGCAGACTCAACCCCACACACCGCTGAAGTCCCGTAGACTCAACCCCAGCTGCTGGATGATAGATTCCCGAACTTTCAACACCGAAATAACACCCAATTAATAATTGGGTCCCAACACATAACCATAAATACATACTTGGATAATTACTACATTACCCCAAGGTTGGCTTTATTCAAACCTAAGGCCCAATCCATAGGCCCAAAGTCAACTAGAAATCAAGGCCCAACATATGGCCCAATTTTCCAAATTGGGCCCAAACCTTTGCATGACCTTATTCTAAGGCCCAACTAAAAAGTCCAGTCCAACATTTGGTATTTCTAATGGCCTAATGTCTCATAATTATAAAGGCCCAAACTATGGTCCATCTATGGCCTAATATTCTAAATTGGGCCCAACCCCTTACATGGGCCTTACCCTAGGCCTATTAAATTATTTTAGCCCATTAGCTTGTTCTTGGATGGCCCAGTATTATCCTAATCATCAAAGCCCAATAGAAAGGCCCAACTTAAGGCCCAAGTGAAATTAGGGTTTCACATAAAATGATGATTAGGGTTAAGTTTCCTACTTAACCCATTAAGGACTTAATCCACTAAGGACTTAATCCATTAAGTCCATTATTGCTTAGATTAATTTTTGCCAATGATTATTATTTAATATTTCAAATTATCAAATAATTCCTGTGTGTCCCGTAATTCCCCAAATTAGGGTTTCATTGCATTAGGGTTTTCCAAACCCTAATTAGGGTTTCTAAAGCATATTAGCCCAATAGGCCCAATAACTAGGTCCTTAAGCCCATTAGGATTTTCCTTAGGCCAGTTAGGGTCCATTAGATCCATTAAGGTTTTCACTAGGCCCATCAGTCGCATGTTTGGGCTTTTAGGTCCAATAGAGCTTCATTGGGCCCATTAGGGTTTTAAGCACCCCAAGTGATTCAAACTCAACAAGGCAAGCACACTGCCACCCGACACGGCGGCCGGTGGCGGTAGCCACCACCCTACGGTGGTGGTTTGAGATTTCTATTATTATTTTGGCACCATTACAATGTACAACTCAACAATACACACACCCACACACACTAATAATAACACACACGCACACATACAACCACATTGTGGTGGCCGGCGGTGGCGCATGGCGGCAGCCACCAACCTATGGTGGTGGTGATGCCATTTCCAAGAGCTACAACTATACACACACATACCAACTGAAACGTACATCTTTGCTTCTTCACTCGGAAAGGAAAACCAACCACCCAACTAGCGGCATACGGTAGCGGTGGTGACACGAGGAGGCGGTAGAAACAACTCTTGCGATAGCAGCCACCACTTCACGGTGGTGGCGGTGGTTCTATTGATTCCCAGCCAAGGAACACACCCATAACACCAAAACTTGTAAATCCATCTCCGAATACGCACCAGCCCCGGATGGATATCGGCGGCCGCTTGCCTTTGACGGAAAGAGGCAATGGCGGAGTAGCAACGCTTACAGCGGCGGCGAACGGAACAGCAACATCGACGATCCACAGCAGCCTTCCTGACAGCCTTGCTTGCTTCCGACGTAGAGGTTGGCTCTAGCGACTTGGCTTCAGTTGTGGCGACGAGGAAGGCAGACGCGGTGGCTGGAGATCTCTCGATGATGGCGACTTGGTGGTCGGAGGAGCAAGGGTGGCCGGTGGTAGGAGGCATAAAGGGGAAAGGGGGTGACGGTTCCACAAGGTCCTTAGGGTTAGGGTTTGCTTAAACCTTTATACCCAACTCCACTCAAGAGTTTGCCATAATGGCAATAATAGTCCCTCCATGCCCCCTTTTATTCAAATGTAATCCAATATTTACTCTTTCAACCCTGGCGTTGGAATTCTTCTTTAAATTAAATCCGATAATTACCATTTAAACCCTCAGCATCAAAATCCTTTACACCTTAGGTACAAAATTTACTATACAGTCCCTAATATCTTTATTATGACATAATCAACCCTTCCACCTCATTTCCTTTTAAATTAAATCCGAATAATTACCACGGAGCCCCCTGTCTTAAAAAATAATTATAACTGAGTCTGGAACTTACGCTTTTAAATCCTCACTTCTAAATTATGCCAATTAGCTCTTCGAGACCATCCTTTTATGTATAATTATTTATTTTAGGGCTAATATTCGCTCATTAATCTATTTATTTATCTAATAAATAAACGGGGTGTTACAACTCTCCCCCACTTAAATTAGATTTTGTCCTCGAAATGATTCCTTACCATTTCTCATGCAACAAATCACTTAAGTAACATGGTCACCATCCTGGGCACACCCTAGCCTTCCCAGGGTAGCCGTGACCAGTCTTCGCAAAGCCCTAACATCCGCAGGTGAACGAACTCCTCGCAACAAGATCACATCTACTCCGTCTGAATCTGTTGTCTTGAGATTGTCTGATTCCCTGACAGACCACTCATATAGAATCATTATCGTTGAATTCAATTCGTTTATCCCTCAACTGACTACTCAACTTCTGATAACCTGTGGTTCCCACTAGAAAAATGAAATCACAGACCCAATTATCCCTGTAGGTCATTTAGCATAACCCAAGTAATCTGGTATTCCATCCGAACTTGCAACCTAGAACACAAATACTAATGCTGCCCAGACTGCCTGAAGCAGTATGTTGCCACATGGCTGCTTTCCAAAATCTAACGAGACCTCCCTGGTCTCTATTTGTTCACCAATCATCTAAAATATCGGGTTTCGGCCTGGCTGCGGAGCCAAGGGACTCCCAATAAGTCTCCTCACACGAAATCCGAATAAAATCCTTCTCTGGAACTAGTTGCCACTAGTTATCATGCCACTGCGACTCTAACAACTTTCTGATCTAACCGATCGGGTCCATGCGTCGAATCCTGTCATCATCAGTTCTAAGGCTAAAAGTGATTGCCACCTAACCGATGGTAGCCTTATATCACAAGCAATCTTCTACAGTCTATTGCTTCTCTGATCCCATAACTGTAGTGACGCTCCTACAGTCCTATCACTGGCTCAACCAGATCTAATCCATCTGGGTAATTCTGAAATCTAATCCGTGGATTTCTATATCCTCACTGCTGCACCCGAACTGCTGCGTATTACTGTTCATTCTGCGTCCTAACAACGCGCTCATGCTATCTGCCAACCAAGTGAAGGCTGCAGCTACACTCACAGAGTTACATCACTCAAGCACTATTTGCTAACCTTGTGAATGCTACGACTACACCCGTAGACTTACAACACGCTAACACTTTCTATCAACCTTGTGAATGCTACGGCTACCCCTGCAGTCTTACAACACTTCTAATGCTATCTGATCTCTAGTGGATGCTACGGCTACACCCGCAATCTTACGTCACTTTCCATACTAACTGACTGCTAATGAATACTATGCCTACCCTCGTAGTCTTACAACACTTTCCATACTATCTGACTATTAGTGAATGCTACGGATACCCCCGTAGTCTTACAACACTTTCCATACTATACCACTATTAATGAATGCTACGGCTACCCCCGCAGTCTTACAACACTTGTCCCAACCGGGTCGAACACGCACTCGACCTAACCCCCAATTGAATTTGAGTCTTAACCGAAGTTCTAACCTGGTTCCCAAAACCTGCTGTTTGAGAGTCTCGAAGGTTGCCTGCTACTCAGGCCCGCAACGAAAGGCCACAAACTTCTTGGTCAGTCAGGTCAAAGGAACTGCAATCTCAGAGAAGTCCCGTATAAATCTCCGGTAATAGCCCGCTAGACCCAGGAAACTCCGAATCTCAGTTGGAGATTTCGGAATCTCCCACTGCATCATTGCCTCTATCTTGGCCGGATCGACCAGAATACCCTTCTGGTTGACAAGGTGCCCAAGAGATTGCACCTCGCGCAACCAGAACTCACAGTTGGGGAACTTTATAGAAAGTCTCTCCCCCACTTAGATTCGACTAAGTCTTCACAGTACGTGAGAATTGAAGGATTCCCAATCCTTCTTACTTCCTAATAGTCCACTGATGATAACCTGTACTTACCAATGCTAGCGATCCATCACCAATCAAATCTTAAGATCACCCATCCTCTGAAATCTTGAAGAGTACTCTTGAAATCTGGTCCAATCTGACACCTCAATCCATCTCCCACGGTGTCAATTGAAGGTCTCAATCTTCACTCTGGCTGATAAATCCTCGTTCCCACTTCCAATCTTGCAGTACCACTGAGCTCTAACCGAACACAACCCATGCAAAAATACAATTCTCTTGAACATGCGATGACCCACCACTTATGTATCTAACACCCGCAACTGACACTACCCTTTTCATGTCACCAGCTTTGTCCTAGCAACGGTAGTGCCTTGAACTCCAAAGTTCATCCATAGACAATTACCGACCATACCCGAACAATGATAGAACCCCTGAACGCTGACTTCAATGGAGAACTATCACTCCAACCTTGACTGAGTATCCTTTAAATAATACTCATTCATAGATCCCGACAAAGATCTGAAATGATAACGGTACGCGCGGAACCCGATCCGTAAGATGCGTCCCTCTGTGGGTTCATCAAGGACTTTTTGACATGCAGGATAGCATATATGATCCTTGATAACACAGAAACTAGCAAAAAACCGCCTCGAGATCTGAGTTATCCAAGCTCACTCACAATCCGAAAGTGATATGTATCCCAACATCCATCTAGTAGCAATAGAAGATGACATACCCGCAACATATGGAGGAATACTGATCACCTTCTGCTGACATGACCAGCCCCGTTACCCTGTTGTAGCCTAAACCCTTGGAGCGAAAAACTCCCTCGTGCACTTTCTTGTACGTGCTGCATTGACTCTGGCCCTCCACCCGATGATCAGAAGTCATGGGTCTCTTCCCGGGACCCTCTACTATATGCACCTGGCACAACCCTCTCTTTCCGGGGTGCTCCAAATCGATCTCGCATCTGCAACTTCTTGGAAATCATATCCTTCAGGGTCTGACACCCTGCCATGCTCACTAAGTCACTTGCCAATGGCTAAGCTGCAACAACTGGAGCATCATCTGTCCCCTAACTGGGTCACTAACTTCTCCCCGAAGCTTCTTAGATTTTCCAAGACTCTCACTGATTCGAGTATGGATCCTGTGCTTTCAGTAGTATGGGCCTAATACTACCTTCCACACCTATCCATAATTTCCTCACCAATCCTCCCGAATCCTCCAAGTCACTTCCTCAAACTGGTACACCCAAGTCTCACTGAGCCTCACTACTAACCCATTGAAACATATCTTAGGCTTTCCTTGGTTCCCGAACTCACCCAGTCCTCAGCTGCTGAAAGATTTCCAGTAATGTCAACTAGCTACCTTATGAATATAGCCACATGCAACAGAGATCAGATAATCCTTCAAGTAAAAGACTCATCCCTAGAACAGTTAGACTCATACGAGAGCTGCGCAATGGGGTCAAATCCATCACTCTGAGATTATCCCGCCTATGTCACATGTGACTTAGCATATTCACATAATAGCTAGCTCACATTACTAAGAGTCCCACAAAGCACAAAGCAAGCAGCATTCAGACAATGAAAAATCTAACCATCATATTCCAATCAAACCATCCTATCCTCTAATCAGGAATCTGTACATGCAATACAAAGGCCCATACAATCAGGCATAACCTAAACAAGCCATCCTATTACTGACTGGTCAGTACTAGCATGCAGGTCTACAAGTACATACAATAGGCATATAAGGCATCCCCCTAGATCCTCAACCCTAATCTAGCATGCAGTTCTCAAAATCATATCATAACATAACATATCATAACATGTATGGGTATCTTGGGGAAAAACTTACTTGAGCTCGGCTGATTGCACGCATCACACACATTGTTCTTTCCAAAGTTCTTTTATCTTTCCAAATTCTTTTCAAACTCTTTTTATAAAATGATTTCACTTTTGAAAATTTTCATACCAAGTCCTTAGTTTGAGTTTAGAAACACCCAGGAATGTGCCCGAATCCCTCAAACTAAGGCTTTGATACCAACTTGTAACATCCTAAAATTCAAGGCTGAAAATTTCATTTTAAAATAAGTTATTATAAAACCATAAGTAATAAAACATCCATAATAACATCTCATGTCAAAAACCAAAGTAGAAATAATCAAAACATGTTGTCATAAAACAATATCAGAGTGTAATCCCCAAGGTTTCATATGCGGAAATATAGTGTGATGCGCGGCGATTGAGCCGACTCCTTTCCTTTGAAAACGAAGTACCTAAAACCAAAACTGAAAACCGTAAGCACAAAGCTTAGTGAGTTCCCCCATCATACCACATACCATATAAACACATAATGCCTAACATATCTGGGTGTTGGCCTCCCCTTCGGTATTTTTCAACCGGTAACTGCCTAGCATATCTGGGTGCTGGCCTCCCCTTCGGTATCTTTCAACTGGTAATTACCTAGCATATCTGGGTGCTGGCCTCCCCTTCCGTATCTTTCAACCGGTAACTGGGGACTATTTCACCCCTACCATTACCACATAATAACATAACACATATATCATAAACTGTCTAACATAACTGGGTACTAACTACCCCTTCAGTCCTTTCGACCGGTACTAGGGTCTAACCTACCCCTTCCTATCACATAACACACAACATCATAGCATACTAGCACATAATCATAACATATAGCAACATACTAGATAATTATCACAAAGACAATTATCTCTACTATAACTCTTACTAGTGGGATGACATTGTGGCCTTAGACCCACTTCTGCTAGAAGGTAACTCACCTCACACTGTTGAAGTCCCGCAGACTCAACCCCACACACTGCTGAAGTCCAGCAGACTTAACCCCAGCTACTGGATGACATATTCCCGAACTGTCAACACCGGAATCACACCCAATTAATAATTGGGTCCTAACACATAACCATAAATATATACTTGGATAATTACTACATTACCCCAAGGTTGGCTTTATTCAAACCCAAGGCCCAATCCATAGGCCCAAAGTCAACTAGAAATCAAGGCCCAACATATGGCCCAATTTTCCAAATTAGGCCTAAACCTTTGCATGGCCTTATTCTAAGGCCCAACCAAAAAGTCCAGTCCAACATTTGGTATTTCTAATGACCCAATGTCTCATAATCATAAAGGCCCAAACTATGGTCCATCTATGGCCCAATTTTCCAAATTGGGCCCAACCCCTTACATGGGCCTTACCCTAGGCCATGGATGGCCTATTATTGTCCTAATCATCAAAGCCCAATAGAAAGGCCCAACTTAAGGCCCAAGTGAAATTAGGGTTTCACATAAAATGATGATTAGGGTTAAGTTTCCTACTTAACCCATTAGGGACTTAATCTATTAAGTCCAATATTTCTTAGATTAATTTATTCCAATGATTATTATTTAATATTTCAAGTTATCAAATAATTCCCGTGTATCCCGATTAATTCTCCAAATTAGGGTTTCATTGCATTAAGATTTTCCAAACCCTAATTAGGGTTTCTAACTCATATTAGCCCAATATGCCCAATAACTAGGTCCTTAAGCCCATTAGGGTTTTCCTTAGGTTAATTAGGGTCCATTAGACCCATTAGGGTTTTCACTAGGCCCATCAGGCTCATGTTTGGGCTTTTAGGTCCAATAGGGCTTCATTGGGTCCATTAGGGTTTCAAGCGCCCCAAGCGATTCAAACTCAACAAGGCAAGCACACCGCCACCCGACACAACGGCCGGTGGCGGCAGCCACCACCCTACGGTGGTGGTTTGAGATTTCTATTATTATTTTGGCACCATTACAATGTACAAATCGATAATACACACCCGCACACACACTAATAATAACACACACGCACACACAGAGCCACACTGTGGTGGCCGGCGGTGGCGCATGGCGGCAGCCACCACCCTATGGTGGTGGTGATGCCATTTCCGAGAGCTACAACTATACACAAACACACACCAACTGAAACACACATCTTTTCTTCTTCACTCGGAAAGGAAAGCCAACCACCCACTTGGCGGCGTACGGTAGCGATGGTGACAAGAGGAGGCAGCAGAAACAACTCTTGCGACGGTTCTGTTGATTCCCAGCCAAGAAACACGCCCATAACACTAAAACTTGCACATCCATCTCCGAATATGCACCAACCCCGACTGTATATCGGTGGCCGCTTGCCTTCGATGGAAAGAGGCAACGGCGGAGCAGCAGCGCTACAGCGGTGCTTACAGCGGCGACGAACGGAACAACAACAACGACGATCCACATCAGTCTCCTGACGGTCTTGCTTGCTTCCGACGTAGAGGTTGGCTATGGAGACTTGGATTTAGTTGTGGCGATGAGGAAGGGAGACACGACGGCTGGAGATCTCTCGATGATGGCGGCTTGGTGGTCGGAGGAGTAAGGGTGGTCGGTGGTGGGAGACATAAAGGGAAAAGAGGGTGACAGTTGTACATGGTCCTTAGGATTAGGGTTTGCTTCAACCTTTATACCCGACTCCACTCAAGAGTTTGCCATAGTGGCAATAACAGTCCCTCCATGCCCTTTTTTATTCAAATGTAATCCAATATTTACTCTTTCAACCCTGGATTTGGAATTCTTCTTCAAATTAAATCCGATAATTACCATTTAAACCCTCAATATCAAAATCCTTTACACCTTAGGTACAAAATTTACTATATAGCCCTAATATCTTTATTATGACATAATCAACACTTCCACCTCATTTCCTTTTAAATTAAATCCAAATAATTACCACGGAGCCCCCTGTCTTCATAAATAGTTATAACTAGGTCCGAAACTTACACTTTTAAATCCTCACTTCTAATTCTTTGTTTAGGCCTTGAGCAACCCATGGAACCTTTCTAGAAGGCCCTTAGACGAAAATCATATGGGCTTCCCATAGATTTCGTCCAACTCCCTTCCCTTTAAGAATCCATACCCCACAATGCAATTATCTTATAATTACAATATTAGTCCCCAAGTCTAATTAATCTCTTTTAGCCACATAATTAATTCCTTAATTAATTATTGTCCAATATTAATTAAACTCTATGATTTCTCTATTAATATATTATTCATATAATATATTAATAAACCATAATTAACCTCTTTCTTCATAAACCATCCTATCTAGTTGCTTTGATGAAGACAACCCAAAAGGACCATGCACAACCGGGTCAAATACTTACCAAATATAGTTACATGCTTAGAAACTAATAAGCACTTAATTTGGAAATCCCCAACCAACACTCCGTGTTGGTTTGCAAACACGTCGTGTTTGCCCGAAATTCAACAACTTAATATAATAAGCACTTAATCCTTAAAGACATGTCTCCAAAACATAGATTTGACCTCCTTGAGCTGGATTATCATGTAAAGTTGCCAACTTTACTTCCATATATGACTAAATGAAGCTCTTAAGCTAAAAAGGGACTTAATAGGGGACTTGAAGCATGCATGATACCATTCCTCACATAAAGCTTGTACCTTTATGCTCAAGGATACCAAAACAAACCCATATCCGAAAGAACAAGCCCTTAAACAACTCAACTCCAAAGACCCAAAAAGGAGACTAAAATCATAATAAACTAGCCATGAAGAGATCTAATCATACACAAGCCAAGATGCAAACTTGATACCTCAAAGTGACTGCAAGAAGTGGAGAGATTCTGGATCTATGATCTTCCTTCCAAGCCAAGCACCTTTAATTTTCAAAGCTTCCTTTGGAGATGAGCAAAATAATCACAAGAATCCACTCAAGGCTCAAGAACACCACTAAGAAATCTTAAGGGACAAATTAGGGTTTAACTGGCAATGGAGGCTGGTAAGGAGACCATCCATTGGGGCTTAAGGAGATTATATAGGGTGAAATTTAGGGTTTCCTTCCCAGCTGCCAACATGCCGTATTTTGACACCAACACGTCGTGTTGGTCTTAATGAGACCCACACTTTTCCACAACTAGACACGCCATGTTGGTTTCTCCAACACGCCGTGTCCAGTCCTCAAAATGGGATTCATTCCTTACAGTTGCTCCTTAAGGTTTTGGGTGTTACATTTATACCCATTTCCATATCTTCTAGTCATTTCAAATATTTGTAAGTCTGAGTATCAAACTTCCAAACTTTTATTGGTCTCACTTTATTATCTTTTGAGACTTACATTTGCATTTCTTTATCATTATAGTAATATATGTGATCTAGCATTCAAAATCTACCCCTTTAGAGAAAATAGGGTATTATTGTTGTAATATAATGTATCATATGATTTTTCACATAGTAATAACTTATTTCTTTTATTTCTTTATGAAAATTTATAATATAGTTTGACACTATATTGGTGTTTGTTCTTATTTACTCTTTACTATATTCAAAAATTTGTAATGCAATCCACGCTACTTATTTTTCATTCTTTTTCCATATACATATTCATCGTGTAAATTCTCATCCATTTTTTTCATATGAGTTATAAACTATCCTTTAGATATCATTCTACCGTGTTTCTAATTCCATTCCTCCTTATGCCTTTATTATTTACACCACATAATTTTATGCTATTTTTACTTATTAAGATACAAAATTTTTGTAAGAGAGCTTGCAAAACTTTCTTCCCATTGATTTGATATTTCATCAATTTAGTACATTATGATTATATCCTTTCATGGACCTACAATTGTCCCTTAGTACCTTATATAAATCTTTATACTTCGAATAGTTTGTCTCAATAATTATGAAATACCTTGGATTATTTCACTTTAATTCGTTTTTCCTTCATGACAATAGTATCATTTAAGTTTTATGTATTAGAGTGACATATATTTACTCATTTCCTATTAACATTTTGAATTCAATCAAGTATTTTTGTTTGTGACTTTCATCTCACTTGTTTCTATTCATACAATTGTTAAGGACATATGACACTAGGATCTTTGCATATGTTGAAGATCCAGTTAAAGAAAATCTTCGCATCCTTACAAATATCTTCCTACCGAGTTCTTCTCGATTGTCATATTTGCATTAGTTGATTCAATGACTTTCTTTTCAGAGTCATTAAGTATCCCAATAATTCTTTTTTTTGTAAAGTAGATACTTTCTTTCTCTATGTTAATAAACAAAATTATATATTAAAAAATGAAAGAATCTATCGAACATGACACGATGTACGAAAAACCTCATAATTCTTCTAGGAGACTCGAAGCAATATGTCATCACTTACATTGAAAAATAGACTTTTATATCTTTATTTCCATATATAAAACCATACAATATTATTTTATTAGTTAAGACAATGTGTTTTCTTTCTATTATACTTCTTCACTTACATTCATCATTAACATTTGGAAGTCATAACTTCCCATTTTTTTAGTTCTTATCTTTGATTTGTTGTCTAATAATAGCTTATACACTTTTATTTCATTTTCTAACCACTACGCATTTTGGTTGTGGATATTTGTTACTTCAATTCTCATGATTGTCTTCGGGTAACAAACCATGTTACTCATTCCTCATTCGGATATATATGCCTCATATTTCTTTACTTACTTGTGTTTATCTAATTTGTAGGCTATTACCAGTTCCCATATTCATTTGCGGACTATTCATTCCACCAATATTTTCCATATCTTTGTTACCATTATAACACGAGTCATTTTCTTTCATTCTATATATATATATATATATATATATATATATATATATATATATATATATATATATATATATATATATATATATTACTATCTTATAAAACAAATCTCACTATTTCTAAAAATAGATTGAGTAAAATAATAATATTTTTTTAAGACGTCCAAATCATTAAGATAATTGTACAACTAATCACTAATAAAATAATATTAAAATTTAAACAAACTCCTATAAATCTTCTCTTCCAAGGTTTTGACCAGATCTTTTTTCATCCAAATAAATACTCAACACCCTATAATTTGGTCATTTCATGAATTTTCTTTATTTTTAATATGACATGTTTCCTAAAACAAACTAATGATTGAATTGAAAATAATCATTCTCCATCGAAAAGAAATTAATTGTTGAAACAAACTATTTGTCGCCCGTCGCTTTGCGCGGGTAAACGGCTAGTATATATATATATATATATATATATATATATATATATATATATATATATATATATATATATATATATATCCCATTAGCCAATGGAGTTCTTATATTATACAAACCTACAAGGTTGTAATGTACTATTTTTATTTCAATTTATTTCACTACTCTCACTCTACTATTCCTATATACGGTACTATTCATACATACGATGCTATTCATGTATACGATACTATTCATATACACTGTATTATTCGTACATACGATATTATTCATGTATACGATACTATTCATGTATACGATACTATTTATATATACGATACTACTCATGTATATACCTTACTATTTATGTATATGATAGTATATGGTATTATTCATGTATTTTACTATTCTGGTATTTTACTATTCATATATTTTACTATTTATGTATTCAACTATTTGTATTTTACTATTCATACTTCACTATTCATGTTTGTAAAAATATAAATAGTCATTTACTTATTTATTTATTTAACAATTTAAGCCTAGGTTTTGAAATTCTCCAGCATAATTCGCTTAAACTATAACTCTCATACCAAATTGTAACACCTCAACTTTATAGAACTTTTATAAACTTGTTCTTATTACAAAAACAAAAAGAGTAGTCATGAATACAAAATTTATTTTAAAAAAGTCCATAAGGGTTTATAATAATATTTTGGGTATTACAAAAAGAATACAAAACGATAGTTGAATAGAACATCTTATATGGGACCTCAAAATTTTATTCTTCAAATATTATTTATTTTTCACCTAAAACTCCTGAACTTGAGATATATATGGCATATATATAAAAAAAATACGTTAGAAAAATATATCTAGTGAGTTACTTGAGTTTTAAACACAATAATGTTCATATTCACATTTGTAATTTTGTTCTTTAATTTATATACATGCGATGCTATGCATGAAATGCATACAACAAGACAATGTAATGACAATTTACTCAATTTATCCGTTTTGTCACCCTAGTATGACATACCACTCTAGCGTAGTATTTGCCCAAGACAAGAAGAACAAATCAGCCTATAATAGCAAAAGAAATCTACTTTGCGAAGGGATCGGAGTTACCACCCCAATAGAGTCTCAATCCTCTTTCTGGGATTACTGTCCGGACCTGTACTTAACTCTTATGAAGCCACATTCAATGTATGCATGGACACCATTTCCTTCGATTTCTAAAACACACAACTACTAAGATGTATTTTTATATAAAAATTATTATTGTTTTTCCATATCTCATTTTTATAACAATTATAACAAAAAGATCTGCCAAATCATGTACTATATACCAAATACTCCAATAACCTTGAAAATTTATTTATATTAAAATACAGTTTCCATATATCTCAAACGGGGAAAAAATCGCCAAGTACTCACTTGGGTAGTTAAGATTACTAACTATTATTCATTTTAAACTCTCATTGGTTGTATTTCCTTTATAAATAAACAAATTCACAACATTAATATTTTATTTCAGGTTTAAGCCTTTAGCTTCTAATTTTATACTAATCATACTATTTATATACATTTTAGTGTGATTGGTACATTCATAATATTTTTCCAATATTAATTCCTTAAAGTATAAAAATATTTTGCCACTAATTATGTTAGATTTGGTGCTTCCGCCAAATCATGTGACAATAATATCGGGATTTATATTAGACAATGTTTATTAGTAAGATGCATTTGTATTTGATACTCTTTTAACATATTAGACGATGTTTATTAGTTTTATTGTAATGTTATTAGTTTTTTGGTTGAGTTTCAATATTATTATAAGTTTAATGTAATAGGTTTTTTTAATATTTTGGATAGAAAAAACTAAAATTTGTATAACTTTTTGCTGTTTTTTTTTTTTTTTTTTTTTTTTTTTATAAATAAAAAGTAATCGGTGATGAAATACTTATGGAAAATACATAGGCAATGTAGGCCGTGGGAAATCCATAGGTGATAAAGTCAATGTCAGTCAAAATGTATAGGAAATCCGTAGCTATTCAGTATGTATTGACTTACGGAAAAAGGTTGTAGGTGTTCCGTTGCAAATACGTAGGTAAAATTTCTCCACGGACGTTTATGCAAGAACCCTTTTTCCGTAGCAATTCCATTGGTGGTATCATCGTATACCTACGGATTGTGCATGGAGTCTCATTGAAAATCCCTGTTTATCTTTCTTCATAAACTAAAGTTAAATATAAACTGTTTACTGTTGGTTCCCAAGATTGTTGGTTTTCCGAATCAGCTAGACTACTTTGGTCACGTGGGTTGAATTAAGATTGTGGCCTTGAATGAATCTAAGAGTTGTTGTATCAATAGGTCCATAGCTTTGGTTTTATGAATGTTGATACTATATATTCAAGAGAAGCTATTTTACGAGTTTGGGGAACATTCACAACGTACGTAGAAGATCATCCAGAGTCTCAAATCTCAATACTTACTATACACAAACATCGTACACCATTCAAAATAAAGAAACGTCGCAATTAATATTGGTATTTAAATTTTTTGCTTATGTTTTTCAGGGTGATCTTGACTCGACAAAGCCTCGCCAGGGTTAGCATAGTTACTTGCAGGATCTCGACTGTCGGGATTGATGACATGAGTGACTTCCACCTTCTCCTTCTCCTTCTCCGGCTTATTTTTCTCGTCGTACACCGCCGGTGACCTGTAATCCACGGAATCCACCTTGATTTCCACAGCGCCTTCCTCGTTTATACGTTCAGTTCCCTAATCTCACAATTTAAATTCAGATCATGAATGTTTGCCAAGTCATCAAAACATAAACGTTGGTGTACATGAAACCAAAGAAAAACACAAATTAACCTTTTGAGTTCTTTAGTTCTTACCTTTGATGTATTCATCTAATTTCTTTGTCTTTGTCTTCAGAAGGAGGAAACTTATGTGCTCTTCCATATATATGTGTACGAGAATTTTCATTTCAGTTTTTTTATGCACTTTGAGGCCAACGTGGCGCCGCAATGCCACGTGGAAATGTGAGACGCATTCGATGCTTGCTGCTTTGATACTTACGTCACGTTGGGAGGTGGTTCACATACACGTCACAGAGACACAGATGAGATGGGAGACCGGTACTAAAGACAGAAAAAAAGGAAAAGGATCATGCAAATCCTTTTGAATGTTCTTTTTATTTTTTCTTTTAAATATGTTTTCTGATTTTTTTTTATAATTAAAAAATCAAAATCTAATCAAATATAAATTATGATTTCAGTTAAAATCCAACTATAAATTTTATTATTATTCGACATCCAAGTTCCAACCTATGTTATAAATATTTTAATGAAGTTTTTACAACCGTCATGCCATAACAATATTTCATTATTTATCAAATATCTAATCTATATATTTTTCATAAAAATATAGATTAACCAAGTTACCAATATTAAGTAATTATTATTTGGTAAAAATATAAACTTAAACTGAAAACTACCTATGGAAACACACACATAGCAACAAATAGGATGAGATAGATGGGTGGAAATAAACACTTTTTAAAAATGTGTTTGAATAAATAGTTTTTAGATTATTAGTTTATTGTTTATTTGTTTATTGCGGTGAGAATAAATACTTTTTTAAAATGTATTTGGATTGGCTTATTGCGGTGGAAATAAACAATAAGTAATAAGAATCTTAAATATTTGGCAAACAAAACAACTTATATGAGTAAAATGACCAATAAACAATAAGCAATAAGCATTCTCCTTTGCTTATTAAAATCAGCTTATTTAGCTTATTCCTACCGCAATAAGCTGATTTCTAAAAACTCCTATCCAAACACTTAAATTTGCTTATTGCGATGGGATTAAGCAATAAAAAATAAACAACCTATTTTTTTTCCTATCCAAACACCCCCTTAATTTACCGGTGATTAATTTTAGTGTGAGATTTTTCTACTCGGAATTAGTTCATTAGTAAATTTTTTGTCATTAACAAAGTACTCTACACCATCAGGTGGCTTAATCTCCTTAATTCCTATATGATATACCCAAGTTCAAATCATGACGTTTCAATAAAAAAAAAAACCAGAAGCTAGGGGTAATATTGCAGCGTAACATCAGTACTTGGAAAACAAAACAAGACAAAACGTCTCTATATCTTATACTCCTTTAAGAAAAGCATCCTAGGTTTAAGCCACAAGACCCATATATTAATAAAATCGTTTGTAAAAAGCTTTTTCCGTGCAATTGAATGCATTGCATGCTTTCATGAATGGATCATATTCCCTTTACAATTAATTAACAAGTAAAATTAAAACAACAGTCTCGAGCCTAAGAAATTAGCGAATAACCCAGAAAAAAGAATCTTTGGGAAGATTGTTAATCTTGAAACATGACCACTCGTGAGAGCAAGAGCGGAAGGCCGTGTTTGAAGGAAAGCGTCGGCTAACATGTGGCCAAGAGAGACCTGAGATGGTGTGGTGAGGTGCAACCCATCTGGTTCCAGGCTCAGACCCTTTGCATCAACGGTTCGTAGGTTCACCAGGTCCATTCCTAGTTGCCCTTCTCTCACCATCTCTACGTATTCTCCTTCCCCAGATGCCAATGCTACCTGCATACCATGCCCGTTTAATTAAAACATGTACGAGTAACATTTTTTTAGATAAGCCATAAAAACCATACAACCTTTTTGCAAGACTATAACAATATAATCACTTTAATTTTTAGGTAAAAGACTATAAGAATGTAATGATATTTGTATCATTTCTTTAAAATATAACAGATTTTTATATTTTATTTGTTATTATATTGAAATGGACATATATATGAAAAGCAAAAATGTTAGGGTTGCATTGAAATTAGTTAGTACATGCGTGAAATGATTTCTCATGCCAAAAAAAAAAAAAAAAAACCTGAATTATAGGAAGCACCGGCAAAAGGAGATCGGCACGCACATGAAGGTAAAAATTTTGCAGCCTTGTCTTATACGACTCCGCATCTTCTCGGTTCACCGTGTCACTCTCCCCTTGAAACCAAAGCAACCCTCGGATGGTGCCTCCACCCTCTAACGCCGCCTCCGCCCGCCGTATCAGCTGCTTGTAAAGCTCCCCGCCACGTGCCCATTGGCTAATATTAGTCCCTCCGACTGCGCAAGGAACCAAACCCACCACCCCAACGGTCGAATCCTTTCCCAACAACGAACTCGCAAAGGCCATCCCAGGCCCAACGCCGCATGCTTTGGCGGTGTCAATGTCTCGGTGAAGAGGCTCCGTGGCTAGTTGCCAGTTGAGGTCGGCACTGAGACGGAGGATAGCGAGATTAGGGTAAGATTCCGGTGGAATGTAGTTGTCCCAGGTGTCGTTCACGACGCCACCTCTGCCTGACATGTTGCTTTGGCCGGCCAAGATGAAAATGCTCTTGCCAGCGGCGGCGATAACTACCGGAACGGCGGAGGAGATCCATAGAATAGCGTAGGAGAGATACAATAGTAGCATATCTCTATTGGCTGTGGGTGTGTACGTGGGGTATAGCACGTAGTGTGTCTTTTGGTTCTTTTTTTCTTAAAGCGATAAATCAAAGAAATGCATTAGAATATAATTTGCCCGACTTCAAAGCAAAGATTATTCCCCCCCGTTTAATTTATGATTTTATCTGTAAAAAACTTTTGTCACATTTGCTAATTGCTTGTTAATTACTAAGATTATACCAAACGGGTAACAATTTATAAAAAGTGGAGTTAGTTTTGAGTCCTTGAGAGAGGATCATAAACTCATAATCGTGTTCTTTGAAAACGGCGACACAACTGTTTTCGGATGAATTCATATAATTGTGATTTGTGAGTTCTTAGACGTATTTATATAGCTAGGTATGAAATCTATGGATTACATGTATTTATCTGAAAAAAATTAAATATAAAATTCTAAATATTTAAAAAGTTTGAATTTATAAGAAAAATATTGAATTATAAAAATCAAAGTGTTTTTTTTTTTTAAATTTTAAAAAATAATTTAGATAAATAAATAAAAAAATTTAATAAACTTTAATTTAGTAATTTTTAAATTAAAAGAAAAGTTCATTAAGAAAATTAATATGCATTTATTATTGCATTTAAACACTTTGTGGAGTTAATAAAATAGAAAAACCATAAAATGACATCTGGAGTAAAAATTAATTCAAAATAACCATAAAATGATATTTGACAAATTGAATGAGAATGTGACAAATGGCAAAAAAAACATTTATTTATTAGAGTAGATTTAAACACTTTGTGGAAGTAATAAAATATAAAAAACATAAACTGACATGTGGGATAAAAATTAATTTAAAATAACCATAAAATAACATTTGACAAATTGAATAAGATTATGACAAATGACAAAAAAAACCTTCATTTATTAGAGTAGATTGTGAATATGATAACAAATTAACAAGTCATTTATGATGATCCTAAAGTAGGCTACTATAATCGGTTTTCTCAATACATAAATAAAACATATCATTTCCATTAATGGTGTGTTAATACCGCAATATAACCATAAAATATTGATAAAAAACAAGACAAATCTAATCACAGTTGGCAAATGCCCTATTATATAGACACCATTCTATCATAACATATGCCATTCTAGCTTTATTTTTTTCATCATTATCATATGATAATCATTTCAAAATATAATGACATGTGAAATTTAGAATCGAAAAATTAAATATCCTTATACTTTTTGTTCATACTTATCTTTATATTCCTATTAAACAATTTTTAGTATATCTCACATCGGTACGACACGGTCTTATAAATGACTATATATGTTGGAGCCTCCCTTCTCTCCACAAGGGCTCTTTTGGAGAGACAATCTTAGGCTCCACATATATTTACATGGTATCAGAGCCGGCGTTCCGCACCCCCGTGGCTCAACACATCCCAGTCTATCCTCATCGAACCTCTGACTCTAACGGGTAGTGCTAGTGTATCTCACATCGGTGTGACACGGTCTTATAAGTGACTATATATGTTGGAGTTTCCCTACTCTCCACAATGACTCTTTTGGAGATACAATCTTACGTTCCATATATATTTACAACAATGACATGGAATCCATTAATTTTCTCTTAATCTTCTTTCTTAATTTTGACACTTACATTAATCTAGTGAGTAGGAAGATTAGTAGGAACAAAAGGTAAGAGGATATCTGATTTCTCGAATTGCAGGTAGACCTTTACGCACTGTGATTTCATCATTCGGGTTATGATTTCGTCATTTGAACTACGATTTCATAAAAAAAAAACTTTTTTCCATTTTGGCATATGATAAAATCGCAAATGGCATTTGGTCGTGATTTCCTTTAACTACATCTATGATTTCCTCTCCTCAATCTCATCTACGATTTCTTAACCTCAAGTGAGATTGAAGAAGTATCAAATGCACCAAGTTATGTGTAACGTCCCAAATTAATACCAAAAAGTTTTGTTTTCAAATTAATAAGACTAGTATCCAAAACATCAGCATAAAATCATGGTGGAACAAAGTGTATCAAATACATCATAAAACATCAGAGTAATCATAAAATGTAGAATGAGGTGGTGTGTGCACTGTAATCATCAGGAGTTCTTCCCCTTCGAACCAAAAGTATCTGAAACATAAACTGAAAACCGTAAGCACAAAGCTTAATGAGTTCCCTAAAGTACCACATACCATACATATAAACACATAATGGGCCCCGCCCGTCATCAGGCCCTGCCTTGCATCGGGTCTCGTCTGGTATACATATAATCATATAACTGATAAACACATAACACATGCAATAATCACAAAGATAAATAGCATACAAAATGGTCATTGGGCACCACCTAGCAACGGGCCCTGACCGGTAAGCATACAAGCACATAACTGTAACATCCCAAAAATACAGGCCAAAAATTTCTTTTTTAAATACGTTATTATAAAACCAATAGTGTAATAAAACATCTGTAATATCATGTCATGTCAAAACCAAAGTAGAAATAATCAAAACATGTTATCATAAAACAATATCAGAGTGTAGTACCAAATATCTTATGTGCGGAAAACCATAGTGTGATGCGCTGCGATCAAGCCGGCTCCTTTCCTTTAAAAATGAGTACCTGAAACCAAAACTGTAAACCGTAAGTACGAAGCCTAGTGAGTTCCCCCATCATACCACATACCATACAAACACATATAACATACATACTGCCAGGCATATCTGGGTGCCCGACCTACCCCTTCGGCCCTCTCGACCGGTGACCTTGCCTAGCATTTTTGGGTGTATTAAGTATATTGTTGTTTATATGTGTGAATGTGTATTCACTTTCTTTTATCTTATAGATCTGATTATTTCTCTATGAAGTACGTGTTATGTGTGTGTACCTCATCTGTTACGTGGAATATGTATTATTAAAGCATGCTATACAGGTTTTTAAACTATGTATAAAAATGTATATTTTTATCTACTAATATGTTGGGTAGAACATGGGTAGATAGTTGGTGTGTAATAAACAGATGAGAGGCCTCGTTGTTGTTTTGATTCAGTCATCTAGCGGAGTTTAGATGACGACCACAGACTTTTCTAGACAGTCCTGTGGAACGCTAGCAGGTTCGCCACCTGTAGGTGTTAATGAACTTGGGTGTTCATTCGCTGTACTCCATCCCCCTCATGGTTGCCTTATTTGACTTATATTGCTGAGGAACCCCCGAAGCATGTGTTGTCGCCCCGATGAAATATTCTTAGACTAGGTCCCTTATGTTAGTTATTTTAGGGACATAAAGTGAGAATAACGGGAATGGGTAATTGGGTTATTGTTGGTTGGTGGAATTAAATATAATTATTTATTGTGGGTTGAAAACCCTATATGCTCACCAGGCTCCCAAGCCTGACCCACTCAGTTTTATTTGTATTACAGGAAGTGGCGCAAGGGCATAAGATGGATGAACCATCAAGTTGTTTTGTTTACAAGTTTGTATATGTATATATTTGTTGAATGACTTGTAATGTTATCGTTTATGCTTATTGGTCTGTATCGGAACATGACACCCCGAGTTTTGATTATATAATGAAAATACATTTCTTTTATGAAATGCTTTGGTAAACATTGTTTTATCATGTTTTGGTTTTGGGAACAAATTCCGCAACTCTTTCAAATCAAAAGGATTTACTCTGAAATTATTTTAAAAGCATAAATGAAAATCGGTCTTTTCTGGCCGAGATTCTGGGGATGTCACAGTGCTGATTAGGAAAACCCTAATCCCCGGGTTTGGGAGCCTATTTAAAGACCTTTATGGCCTTCATTTGCGACCACCTTGTTCCAGAGAAACCCTAGAGAGCTGAGATAGTGAGTTTGAGGGCAAGAGGAGGCCATTTCTTCATCTTTTTGTGTGGTTTTGCTTGAAGGAAGAGAGGAGCACAAATCTAGAGTGTGAAGGGGACTGGATTTGAGCTAATCATCTCGTGATATCATCTTTGGAAGTATAATCCTTTCCATTTCGTGTTATATTGATGGACTTCTTGATTTTAGGGTTTTTAACCTCATTTTATGGAAGATCTAGTGAGTATGCGGTCCTCTTTGGGATTATGACATCAAATCTAGACCATGAGAGATCCCTAGAGTCATTACCTTCTAGCTTTTTGCAAGCAAATAAGCAATTAGAGACTAGGTTGCCATTTCTAGTGTTATTTCTCCATTTGAGGCTTGAATTGGGTTGCATGCACGTAAAGGTTGCACCTTTACGTGACTTTTGAGTGTTTAAGGGTTAGATCTATGATTTCGCTAAGCAGATCAGACCTCAGGAGGTTATATGAGCAATTCCATGGAGGAAACTCGCCGAGTCTATATGTAGACTCGACGAGTCGGACCGGGTTGCCCCGGGGTCTGACTCCAGTGGTGACCCGGTGAGTTGAGGGGTGACTCAGTGAGTCGAGTGAGGCTTAGAAAGGGAAGAGTCTGTGGGGACGATGGGACTCGCCGAGTCGTCATATGCACTCGACGAGCCTGGTCAAAATGGACGGTTGACTTTTGGGTTGACTTTTAGGGTTTGTCAACAAATGGGCCTTGGGCCTGTAGAGGGGTAGAATGGTCTTTTACCCTTCTAGGGATTTGCATGAGAGAATATCCAAATTATGAAGAGACATTTATTTAGTGAAATTTATTATTGTGACTAGGCGGAGGCTAGGGCAGTATTCTGATATCGATATTTTACGGAGATTCCCGAGGTGAGTCTTCTCACTATACTTTACCTAGAGTGGTAACCAGAGCTATGTAACAGTGTACCTTGTATGCTATTTATGTGTTGTGATTCTATGTGATATGTGATATGCATGATTCAGAGTTTACAGAGTTAGGACCGGTGGGTCCACAGAGTTATGGGACTAAGAGGGTCCTACAGAGACATTCGACCAGAGGGTCATCAGAGTTACAGCCTTGAGTGGCTGATATGTGTTTATGTGGTATTTTGGGGAACTCATTAAGCATTTATGCTTACAGAGTTTTGTGTATGTGTTTCAGGTACTAGTGATGATCGCGGGAAGGCGTCAGCATGATCCGTACACACTCATGGAGCTTTTGTTATATGATTTTGGGATATGTTTTTCTATGATGACAGTGGATACATTATGTTTATTATTATTTTATGAATGAAAGTATGTTTTAAAATTGTGAATTTTTTTTTTGAAAATTTGGGTGTTACAAGTTGGTATCAGAGTCTTGGTTTGAGAGTCGGGTGCACATTCGGGCGTATCTGAACTCAAACTGAGGATTTGAGGATTTTCAAAATAAATTTCACAAAATTTTTCTCAAGAGTAAAAAGTTTTTAAAAGAGCTGAGCAGAGCAGTGTGTACGATCAGCCAACGACCGAACGGTGATTTCCCAAAATACTTTTACATTATGAGTTATGAGATATGTTATAATATGATATGCATGCTAGAGTAGGCTAGGTATTCTTATTAGGACTAGAGTGGCCTGATTTGTGATGCCTTAGCCTACGGATTTTGCTGCTAGGAGATGCTTGAGAGTGAATAGATAGCAGCGAGGAGCTTATGAGAGATCTGCTAGAGAGTAGACTATGTATAGAGAGAGTAGAGTACTTGGGACTTGGGATCCTAGGAGGAGGACTTGGGGTGAATATTGATGCGGTGTGGACGGTAGTATTAGGCCCGTACTACCGAAGACACCAAATTAGTGCGCAACCCAAGTAAGAATCCTTAGGGTACTATGGATCAAGTAGGAATGGGATATCGAGTGTGTGTACACTCAAGTGAGTCTCTGATATCTTGTGTTGTATTAGAGACATCATGGTTGGGACACACCACAGGCCAGAGACTAGCGAGGGGGTGTGAGCGATGAGGAGCTCCGCCAGATGATTCATGATGAGGTGGTTGCAGCCATCCACGTTGAGATTCCAGAGATGTTCGGGTCTATCAAGACCACACTGATTGAGACTTTTGATGAGTGGTATGTTGCTCTTACTGATGCTGCAGCCACTGCATCCGTTGCTGCTGCCAGGCCGCAGGGGGGTGACGCGTTGCTGTACCGGGAGTTCAGCAACACGAAGCCACCAGAGTTTGATGGGACTCAGGATCCGATAGCTGCGATGAGGTGGATCACTGACATTGAGGGTTGCTTCTACACATGTTCTTGTCGGGAGCATCTGAGGGTATGGTTTGCTTTGAACCAGCTTCGCTTGGGAGCGAAGGATTGGTGGAAGTTTGTGACAGCACACTTCACTTCTGCAGAGCTCGCTGCGGTGACCTGGGAGAGGTTCACCTTTATGTTTTGAGATGAGTACGTTCCCCTGGTGGAAAGGGAACGTTTGGCCCAGGAGTTTCTGACCCTCAAGCAGGGCATCGAGTCTGTTACAATGATCACCAGGATTTTTCATGAGAGGGCGATGTTCTGCCCTGAGCACGTGTCTTCCGAGCAGGCACACATGAGCAGATATTTGAGTATTTTAAGGAGAGACATCCGCGAGTACGTGGCGAACTCGACATACCGGTCATTTTCCGAGCTTCAGGCAAATGCCCGGAAGAGGGAGATTGAGCTAGAGACTCATGCCAGGGAGGAGGCGGAGTCTCAAGTGAGGGATCGACGACCGACACAGTTCCAGCCGGCTGCCAAGCGGGCTAAGCCCGCCGATTCAAGATCAGGGAACCAGAAGGGCCGCACTTGTGGCAAGTGTGGCAAGAGTCGTGAGGGGGTGTGCAGAGCAGGGTCTTGCTACAAGTGTGGCAAGGAAGGGCACATGGCCAAGGATTTCCCCAAGGGGTTTGCAGTTTGTTTTCACTGCAACCAGACCGGACACCGGAAGGCCGAGTGTCCGCAGTTACGAGGGTCAAATCAGGGAGCTTCTCAGGGATTTGTCCCTGCTGCTGCTCGAGCTACGGAGAGTCGGCCGGTGAAGGCTGAGGCGCCGAAGGCTCGCATGAGAGCCTTCCAGTTGACAGTGGAGGAGGTCCGCGCAGCACCCAATGTTGTGGCTGGTATGTATTCTTTCATCTATTTATTTTGAGTTTGTGGTGTTATGCTTATATTGTGATATGCGTAGGTACATTTCTTGTGTGTTATGTACCTACTTTAGTGTTATTTGACTCGGGTGCGAGTCGGTCTTTTGTGTCGTTAGCCTTTAGTCAGCACATCGGTATTCGTCGAGAGGCGTTGAGTCGACCATTGCGAGTTTCCATAGCTGACGAGAGAACAGTGTATGCCACTGATGTGATTCGAGGATGTGTACTCGAGATCTTCGGCGTTGAGTTTCCGATTGATTTAGTCCCGATTGCTATGGGAGATGTTTGTGTCATCGTGGGCATGGACTGGTTGAGCAGATATGGAGCGGTTATCGACTGCGAGCGACAACTGATGACCATATGAGACCTTAGTGGGGGATTTCTTATGGTTTATGGTGAGGGTACCCGTTCTGGGTCAGCATTTTGTTCAGCCGCGAGGGGGAGGCAGAGTCTACACCAAGGCTGTAGTGGGTTTGTGGCTTATGTGGTGGATACGAGGGTAGGTGCAGAGAGACCGAGGTCGGTCGATGAGGTTCTGATAGTGCGTGAGTTCCTGGATGTTTTCCCCGAGGAGTTGCCAGGTGTGCCTCTCGAGAGGCAGGTGGAGTTCCGTATCGATTTGGTTTCGGGGGCAGCACCTATCGCCAAGGCGCCTTATCGCCTTGCACCTCTAGAGATGCAAGAGTTATCCTTGCAGCTTCAGGAGCTGCTGGGAAAGGGGTTTATACGGCCGAGTAGCTCGCCGTGGGGAGCGCCGATCCTTTTTGTCAAGAAAAAGGATGGTTCACACCGGATGTGCATTGATTACCGGGAGTTGAACAAGCTGACGGTCAAGAACTGTTACCCTTTACCGAGGATCGACGATTTGTTCGAGTAGTTGCAGGGAGTGTCATGGTTCTCCAAGATTGATTTGAGGTCTAGATATCATCAGATGAGGGTGCGTGATGAGGATATCTAAAAGACAGCGTTCAGGACTCGTTACAGACATTACGAGTTCGTGGTGATGCCTTTCGGGCTCACCAATGTACCGGCGGCGTTCATGGATCTCATGAATAGGGTGTGCAAGCCGATGTTGGATCGTTCGGTGATCGTGTTCATTGATGATATATTGGTGTATTCGAAATCCAGAGAGCAGCATGAGGAGCATTTGAGGGAGATCCTCAGAGTTCTGAGATCGGAGAGGCTTTACGCCAAATTCTCCAAGTGCGATTTCTGGTTACGAGAGGTCCAGTTTCTAGGACACCTCGTCAACCAGAATGGGATATTGGTCGATCCGGCCAAGATTGAGGCGGTGATGAGTTGGGAGGTGCTGAGATCCCCTTCGGAGATCAGGAGTTTCCTAGGGTTGGTTGGTTATTATCGGAGATTCATCAAGGATTTCTCCAGGATTGTTGTTCCTCTCACCAGACTAACCCAGAAGGGCATGACTTTCAGTTGGGGCCCGGAGCAGTAGGCCTCATTCGAAACACTTCGCCAGAGATTGTGCGAAGCCCCAGTGTTGGCCCTTCCGAAGGGAATGGAGGACTTTGTGGTATATTGTGACGCGTCGATATCGGGACTGGGTGCGGTGCTGATGCAGAGAGGGCATGTGATAACATACGCATCGAGGCAGCTGAAGCCTCATGAGACGAGGTATCCTACTCACGATCTGGAGTTGGGGGCTGTGGTGTTTGCCCTCAAGATCTGGCATCACTATTTGTATGGGGTTCGGTGTACCATATACACGGACCACAAGAGCTTGAAGTATCTGATGGATCAGCCCAACCTGAACATGCGTCAGAGGAGATGGTTGGATGTGGTAAAGGATTATGAGTGTGAGATCCTATACCACCCGGGCAAGGCTAACGTGGTAGCCGATGCCTTGAGTCGCAAGGCAGAGAGTGCCCCTTTGCGAGATGTTTGTCTGAGGTTGACAGTGATGACTCCGGTGTTGGACACCATTCGGGAGGCCTAGGTAGAGGCCATGAGACCGGAGAACCGCAAGCGAGAGCGGGTGATTGGACAGATATCTGAGTTCATTGCCGATAGCCGGGGGCTTATGACCTTCCAGGGCCGGATTTGGGTGCCATTTGAGGGTGGAGCACATACCATTTTGATGGAGGAGGCGCACAGGTCGAGGTTTTCGATCCATCCCGGGGCCACTAAGATGTATTTGGACCTGAAAAGAGACTATTGGTGGCCCTGTATGAAGAGGGATGTGGCATGGTTTGTAGAGAGGTGCTTGACCTATCGCAGGGTTAAGGCCGAGCACCAGTGTCCACATGGCAAGTTGCAGCCGCTTGAGGTTCCTCGGTGGAAGTGGGAACAAATTTCCATGGATTTTATCACTAAATTGCCGAGGACTGTGAGAGGCGTCGATGCAATTTGGGTGATCGTCGACCGGCTGACAAAGAGCGCTCATTTTCTTGCTATCAGCGAGAGCTCTTCCGCGGAGAGGCTGGCAGAGGTGTATGTGAGGGAGGTGGTATCGCGGCATGGTGTACCGATCTCGATTGTGTCAGATCGAGATGTGAGTTTCACTTCCAGATTATGGAAGAAGTTCCATGAGGATTTGGGTACTAGGTTGCATTTCAGTACCGCTTACCACCTACAGACGTACAGATAAAGTGAGCGGACGATTCAGACGCTCGAGGACATGCTTCGGGCATGTGTGTTGGACTTCGGAGGGAGTTGGGACACGTATCTGCCTTTGGCTGAGTTTTCCTATAACAACAGTGATGGGATTAAAACAACTTTTAATCTAAGAAGATCGATTAGATCTTGAACAAGTATATGAATATAAAACAGTTAACAACGCAATAATAAGAACAAACAGCTTGAATCAAACGTGTCGAATGATTAAATAAAATCCTTAGAAGAGCTCGATTAAGAACATCAACTGTAAAGGATTAGAAGATTACAAGAACGATTACAGAAAAATATAATACTCTTGATCAATCGCTGTATCGATAATCTCTAGAATCTTAACCTAATATGCATGCAAGCATTTAACTTATATACAATACATAAAAGGCTCTCGGTTGGACAGGCCCAAACCGGAGAATAAAAGGCTAATCTAACGAGCCCAAAGACGCAACATCAAAACTCTTTTCAGCCCAACAATCTCCCCCTTTGCGTCAATTTGGAGCGAGACTTTCACTTCCTACTTGGGCCGGCGGCTGAAGCTGGTACCTTCTTCTTCACGGTACTAAACAGACACTTGGTTATGGAAAGGATGGTCTGTCTAAACCGGATGTACCAATTGATCATATCATTGAAGTATTTGATATCATCAACCGAATTGTCTTTACACTGTTTGATGATGAATAAGATGTGCTCCAAGCAAGTTGTAGTGTAAAGATGTTTGTCAGCTAAAGCGAAAAGACATTTCTGTCCTTCGGCTCTAGTGAACATCACAGAGTTTCGCCTCGAATCTATCTTGCCCATTAGCATTTGATTCAGATCACTGGCCGATCCCACAGGCTTGACTTTCGGTTTCTTCTTAAAAACTGTGGCAACCTCCTGATCCATTAGGGCCACCTCCATGATGTAGCATGCCAGCATCCTTTTGACATGGTCTAAGATGGGACCATATTCGGCTTCGTTTGTCAGCAGGATGTTGTACAAGACTATCCAATCATGAGGGTTCAGATTGGGCAGATCCGCCAGAGAGATCATGTGAGCAGTTCTTGCAGATCCTCGGATAAGCTTGAACTTGACGTTTGTGAATCTCCCCACGGCAAAAGGCTTCATCACCCGAACATTGACAATCTTCTGGGCGCTCCATGTAAGGAATTGAGGGCGAGCGGCCTCCAGGTAGAAGTCAATGAGCTCCCTGTCAAGCTCATCGTTCGGATGCGGGACTTCAGAAATGTTAGAGAAGGCGTGGAAGATGAACGCCTTTCGAGTCAGTGGCATATCGAACTGCGAATCAATGGTGTTGTTGCAGTCGAACGATATCACCGGCTCGAGCCATAGTATGCTTGGAGTCTCTATGGCCTCTTTTATCAACCGATCCTTGGTCCAGGCAGGGAAGAGCAACTTTCGGCTCTCAAGGAGATCGTTGGCTTCTTTTTGTTTACGTTCGGCTTCTTCAGCTTCACGTGCCACACGACTGACATCGTCATCAGTATTGCGACTGTTCTTTCTCTTTAACATGTCCGCAATAGTCTCCTTGTCTTCATCTTCATCTTCATCTCCATCCTCTGCTATGTGTTTGCCCTTGTTCTTCACACCCGAACCCGAGGCATGACCAGTTTGGGGTGGTTCGGTTGTGTGAGTAGCGTTGGAGGACGGAGGTGGTTTCGATCCTTTCTTCTCTTCTCCCCCTTGTTTCGGAATGGACACGAAACTCGGAAGGCCTTCAATTTTGCTTAAGAGGGCCATGGCCGGGGAGAGCTTTTCAGCGAGGGTGCGCCTCACCGAATGATTAAGGATTGGGTCGTGTGCTTCCAGGATGTTGGATAGAGCCGCGTGGACATCCGAAACACACGTCTTGATGACTTCCCTCTCGGATCGAAGAGCTTCCAATTGTTGTTCAGAGTTGGAAAGCTGCGTGCTCTTGACCTTTAGGGCAGTTGTTTTACTTGCCAGAACGTCCATCAGAGAGTTCTCTGCCGCAAGATCCTCTTGTAGTTTTGCCAGACGGGCATCGATGGAGGCACAGAGTGCCGAGTTGTCGTCGCTGAGGTTTTGGCGGAGGGTAGCGAACGAAGTCAACTCCGTCGAGACGAACTTGGCCAATTGTTGAACAATCGGTTCAAGAGTCGTCTTTGTGGCATTGGCGCTTTCCTGCAGAGACTTTAGCAGGTCCGAAGCGTCGGAGAATAGTTTATCGACTTTTTCGGTCGCTGCCTCACAGGCTCGGGTGGAGGCGTCTATCGCAGCAGTTGCTGAGGCTACTGAGTCATGTTGAGCCCTGGAGAAGGCATCAACGATCCTCTGAAGGGCAGCTTCAGATAAGGTGGACTGCTGGTTTGAAGAGGAGGCGAGAAGTTGATCAACCTTCTCTGTAAGATCGCGGAGATGCTTCTTTGTCACTGGAGCATCATCCTCCTCATCACTCTGAACTTGAAACGGACTATAGTAGACTGAATCAAAGTTCATGTGATCACCACCAAGGAATTGATCATCGCCATCGGAGGCGTCTTCTGGAGATTGAGGTGGTGGTGAAGCTGGGGGTGTTATGGGTTTAGTTGGTTCAGGTTGAGTAGGTGGGGGATTAATTTCGGGTGGTGGTTGTGTATGGGTTTCGGTTTGTGGAGGTTCGGTTACGGGAGGGGTTTCGGTTACAGGTGGTGTTTCGGTTGAGGTGGTGAATATGGGTGGAGGTATAGGGAATGAGGTTGGTGGTATAGTAGGGGTTATGGTAGGAATGGAAATAGGTATTGTGGGTGGAGGGGAAGGAACTGGGGATTGGTGAAGTTCCATCTCCGGGGTTGGGGACCGAGGGGGTGTGTTACCTCGTAGAGGAGAGACATCGCCTTGTGATCCCTCAGCGTCCGAACTCTCAACTTCGGATTCACTTGATGAGGAGGAAAGGATTAGCTTTCGCTTTTGTTGGGTCTTCCTCCTTTTCGGTTGTGGTGACGAAGCAGCCTTCGGTTGTTTGCGCTTCTTGGGAGAAGGTTTTGGGGCTTTGGATGGTTTCTTTCCCTTGTCTGCCTTTTTACCCCTGGCCACCGGTTTGTCGGCATCATGAATTGATCGCAGCATGTCCGGTGTCAGTTCCCTCGGACTAGATGGCCCTAACTCCTTGATCGCCTTGATCATACTGCTGTCTGATGGCACACTACCATACATCGACTCCGGGATAGAGCCAATGAAGGAGAATTTCGATGCATCGGATACGATGATCTTCTTGGTATGGAAGGTACCAACAGAAGACATCGGGGCACCGTCAGCAGTTGGGACCTCAAACCTGTCCATGGCCCATCTTGTGATCAAGATCCAGAACCGGGCCAGCGACACTTCAGAGTGGCGAGAAGTGGAAGAAAGGCTCTGAATCAGTTGTTGCCAAAGGACAAACCCATAATCGAGGTTGATCCCGTTGTACACCCCGTACATGATTGACAGGAAAAGACGACTGGCTCCGTCCGATCCTGAGCTCCTCTCAGACAGTCCCTTGAAGAGAACTGTAAATAGCCCATTCCACAGGGGCGGTAGGCATGACTTCTTGAACCTGGCGACGGAGGTAAGAACTTCCGTGTAGCCCATATTGTAGAACATGTTGTAGAGCATACCAACCGGAATCGTCTCCGGGTGAACACGCGATGGGTCAGCAGCAAACCCAAGCATGGTGCAGAAGCGGGGATGAGAAATCGACGTTTTGTGTTCCGCCACTTCGAAAAATATCCTGTCAACGCCCTTGTCGTAGTAGGCCATCGCATAGACTTGAGATAGAGCCACCATTGGCACCGTCGCAATTCTGGACAATGCGGGAGCAAGCTGGGAGTACTTGAGGCATTCGATAACCGGCGACATGTAGGGATCATAGGCTAGTGGGTTCAGATCAATCACGAGGCATTGCTGAGGACGGATTGGAAGAATTTGAGAAGTAGCATGGACGGAAGAGGATTCAGCCATTGTTGCAGGTTGGAGAAGAAGATAACCGGGAGAGAGTTTGAAAGTATGTTTGCTTTGGAAATTATGGGGCAGTAAAGAGGTAAAAGGTGGTCTGGATGGGTTTTTATAGTAGGTGATAGGAGAGAGAAAGATCGATTCAAATCTCTTATGGAAATACGGAAGGGTTTTTGAGTGACTGATTGGTGACAGTTGGGACGTGCGATGATCACGTAGGAGAGAGAGTGTCAGATTCCTAGAATCACGCCGCCCAATAAGCGTCGGTTCAGAGAGAGGAACCGTTTCCATTTCCACACGCGCCATTAATGCCAGATGGATGACGCTTCAATACTGCACACGCGTCCAAATGTGTCAGAAAAAGCGCGGCCGCTTCAAATTCACGCGCCCTCCTTTTTACCGTCGTTTGAATATCTATCCTTTGAACTTCCGCCGCGTCAGCAACTTTTTGTCTTTTTCCCCTTTTTAAACAGCTGTATTCAATTGAGGACCCACGTGGCTAATTTTTGGCCACAACTTCATTAGTAATCCCTTAGTAATAAACCAGCCTTTAAAATAATTAGTAACGGAATTTTGAAAATCTAGGATTTTCGTGCAAAGAGTGTAAAAGATAAGGGAATAAAGCAACTCTTTTTGGAATAATTTGTGATGTCAATTATGACACGAAACTGATGATCCCGGGCACGAATCTCTTCCTTCAAGATCAAGAAAGACCTCAAAGTGTTAGTGTGGAATCCCGTTGAATTACGATCAAACATTTATTAATAAATGTTGAAAGGCTTCTTTTAATAAGGCTAATTAAGGGTGGTTTCGCTTTGATTCAACAATTCAATTCTTGATATAAGAACGAAAGTGAACAAAGTACTTGTGAGACCGGTGTAGTCTGTTGAACAAGTAGGGTAGAGTTGATTGTTAAGTGACTTGGTTAAGTATAAAATCTCAGATAAAAAAATTATAACAAGATACCATGGGAAGAAATGTTATGGTGTGTAACAATTTCATTGGAATCAAAAAAAATTGAGATTTCATGAAGGTACATTCGTCAATTCATTGGTGAAAACTTGATCAAGTTAATTGGTCACCGTCAATTCATTAGTGTTGAATTTTGGGTTTCACTCAGCTCGTAGTGGCACGAAGCTAAGATCATAAACACAGATGTTGTGTAACCATAAACCTCAGCGGTAGTTTCTGAGAGTCTCAGGGGTTACAGTGATGAAGCGAATGTTATGGAGAAGTGTAATGGGGATGGTGAAAGAAGACATAGTACCTCTGCTGCGAACAAAAGGACCAAGCAGGAGACTCTGAACTCATGTGAGAAAAGAGTGAGGTAGCTCACTATTAGAATAAATGAGTTAGCCTTATTGGGAAGACAAGGTTTGTGTATACCAGGTCATGAAGGCCATTATTCAAAATCTTATGAGGCTTGGGACACATACAGCAGCATGCTTCTAGGGACACTTTAGTAAGCCATCAAATATATCCCCATAAACGAATAAGCACACAAATAAATAAAAAATTGTTGCAGTTTTTGAAATTAATAAAAAATTAAAAATAATAAAAAAAATAAGACTTAAAAAAATCTGGAAAGAAAAAAATTGTAAAACCGAAACCGAACGTTCGGTTGATTTCGGTTGGAAAAAGTTGAAGAACCGAACCCGAACCTTCGGTTGGTTTCGGTTCTGGAAAATTTTGAAAAACCGAACCCGAACCTTCGGTTGGTTTCGGTTCTTGAAAATTTTGAAAAACCGAACCCGAACCTTCTTGAAGTTCCGGTCTTTGAAAATTTTTAAGAAACCAAGAAGTTTAGAGATAAAAAAAAACTTGTTACGTAAAGAAAAATAAATTTTGCACAAGAAATATACAACACAGAAAAACTACCTTTGAAGTAATGAGCGAGTCAGATGGTTGAACCGAACCCGAACGTTCAGTTGGTTTCGCTTCTTACGGTTGAGATTGAGTGGTAGTGTGAGGAACTGATTCTGATTCCATCATACCGAGCCCTTGCAATATTTTATTGAATGATGCTTCAGGAAGAGCTTTGGTAAAGACATCAGCCAGTTGATCAGTGGTTCTTACGAAGTGAACTTCGACATTTCCATCTTCCACATGATCTTTGATGAAGTGATACCTCAGTGCTATGTGTTTGGTTTTAGAGTGTTGCACTGGGTTATGACAGATCCTAATTGCACTTTCAGAGTCACAATATAGTGGGATCTTCTTCATATTGAGTCCATAGTCTCGAAGTTGACTCTGGATCCAAATCACTTGTGATGTGCAGGATGCAGCGGCAATGTATTCCGCTTCAGCAGTAGACAGCGACACACATGTTTGTTTCTTGGATTGCCAGCTGACCAACTTCCCATCAAGAAATTGACAGCCACTAGTTGTGCTTTTGCGGTCGAGTCCACATCCTCCAAGGTCAGCATCAGAATAGGCTTGAACGAAAAAGCCTGAATTGGATGGATACCATAGACCTAAGGAGGCGGTTCGCTTGAGATAGCGTAGGATATTCTTCACTGCCAGCATGTGAGGTTCGCGTGGGTTAGCCTGAAATCGAGCACAGTAACACACAGAAAACATGATATCAGGCCTGCTAGCAGTTAGATACATCAATGAGCCTATCATTTGACGATAGAGCGTGATGTCAATAGCCGGTTTATCTAGTGAAGGGGTCAGCTTGGTGCCGAATGCCATTGGGACTTTGACTTTTGAGTCTCCCATCATTCCAAACTTCGCTAGGAGAGTCTTAGTGTAAGCTTCCTGATTGATAAAGATGCCTTCGGGTCCCTGTCTTATGTTTAAACCAAGGAAAAAGTTAATAGGACCCATTGAGCTCATTTCAAACTTAGTCTCCATCAACTTTCTGAATTCAGCTGTTAAGCTGGGATTCGTGGAGCCAAAGATGATGTCATCGACATAAATTTGAACTATCATAAGGTGGTTACCTTCCTTTTTACGAAAGAAGGTTGGGTCAACCGAACCTTGTTTCAATTTGGACATCTTCAAAAATTTTGTAAGCGTTTCATACCAGGCTCTCGGAGCTTGTTTGAGGCCGTACACAGCTTTATCCAGAATGTAGCAATGATTTGGATACTTTTCGTTCACGAATCCAGGAGGTTGCTCCACATACACAGTTTCTTCAAGTTCTCCATTGAGAAATGCACAATTGACGTCCATTTGGAAAACCTCAAAGTTTTTGTGAGCAGCATAGGCCAGAAATATTCTAACCGATTCTAGCCTAGCTACTGGAGCGAACTTCTCTTCGTAATCAATCCCTTCCTCCTGACAGTATCCCTTGACAACCAGACGAGCCTTGTTCCTTATGACATTACCTTCCTTGTCCATTTTGTTTCTAAAAACCCATTTAAGACCAACAACCGAAACATCTGGAGGAGTTGGAATGAGGCGCCAGACTTTGTTCCTTTCAAACTCGTTCAGTTCGTCTTGCATCGCTTGAACCCAATCAGAGTGATCGAGGGCAGTGTTCACTGTCTTCGGTTCAACTTTTGATACGAATGAGTTAAACATACAAAACTCAACCTTTGAGAATAAGGATGTCTGTTTTGCCTTCAGTTGAGATCGGGTCAGAACCTTTTCAGATACATCACCAACTACTTGGGAGATAGGATGATCTCTGGTCCATTTTGTGAGAGGAGGGTAATTCGGATCGAAGGTTGGATCTAGTTCAGCATTGATCATCTCTTCGGGCTCAGATTGGCTATCGTCATCATTCGTCATATCATCATGCTCCCCCTCAATTGATGAGTCTTGAGAAACATGAGTTTCAGGGGTTTCTTGTGGTGCTGGAGTTTCAGGCATTGAAGCACCTTCGTTTGGAGGGGCACCTTCGGTTGGAGAAGTACCTTCGGGTGAGGTTGTAGAGCTTTGCTCCCCCTCGATATGAGAACTTGGCTCCCCCTCGACTGAAGCATTGTTGGCTGGAGAGTCATCAGTGGGCGATTCTCCTTCATGCATTCTTCTTGCAGTATCTTCGACAATCTTCTTCATATGATCTATCTTGTTGTCAGCTGCACCTGCCTCGGAGAGAGAAGCTTTTTCCGGTTCGTCAAAGAGATCCAGAAAGTTCTCGTACATATTGGCGATTGAGACTGTGACTTGACCAGTTTGAGGAAAGATTTCCCTGGCAGTGTCATCTATGGCCTGTAGCTTCTTGACATAGCTATCGTCGAAGGTCACATAGTATGTCTCTTCAATCCTTCTTGATCGTTTGTTTAGGACCCTGTACGCCTTTGAAGTGAGTGAGTAACCCAGAAAGATTCCCTCGTCAGCCTTGACATCAAACTTGTTGCGGTGTTCTTTAGAGTTAAAGATGAAACACCTTGAGCCAAACACGTGGAAAAATTTCACGTTGGGTTTTCTGTTATTTATTATCTCATATGGTGTGAGCGTGAATCGCTTGTTGAGATAGGACCTGTTTTGTGTATAACAAGCAGCAGAAATAGCGTCAACCCAAAAATAAAGAGGTAAGGAAGCGACACTTAGCATAGTTCGGGCAGCTTCACACAATGATCGGTTTCGTCTTTCGACTATTCCGTTCTGCTGTGGTGTGTAGGGAGCTGAGAAATTATGACTGATTCCCTTTTCTGCAAGAAACTCTTCAAACTCTTTGTTCTTGAATTCGAGACCATTGTCGCTCCTTATGTTGCGAACGACCTTCTTGAGCTGGACTTCAATTTGTTTGATAAACGCTTTCAGCTTTTGAGTCGCTTCAGATTTGAGCTTTAGAAAGAACACCCATGTAAATCGAGAGAAGTCATCAACGATAACAAGAATGTACTTGCTACCACCGATGCTTTCAATAGATGAAGGACCACACAAATCGATATGAAGCAATTCGAGTGGTTCAACAACTTTTGTGTTAATTATGGATGGGTGACTTTGACGACTCTGCTTTCCCATTTCGCATGCAGCACACAAATGCTCTCTGTCAAACTTGAGCAATGGAAGACCCCTAACATGACCTCCAGTGACAAGTCGGTTGATATCTTTGAAATTGAGATGAGAGAGTCTTCGGTGCCACAACCAGCTTTCGTCGGATTGAGCTTTTGATAGCAGACATATGGCAGGGTTTCCTTTGATGGGTTTCATGTTCAGAGGAAACATTTCACCCTTTCGCTCTGACTTCAGAATCACTTTCTTTGTCTTTTTCTCTATGATTTCTGAACCTTCATCATCGAATGAAACTTTGAGACCAGTACCTCCAACAAGCTGAGATACACTGATGAGGTTGTGTTGAAGTCCTTCCACATAGGCCACCTTTCTTATGGTAAAATCACCATTCGTTATCATCCCATATCCCTTTATGGTCCCGAAAGAGTTATTTCCAAACTTAACGTTGCCACCGTTTGCAAGGGATCTGTATTCCCTAAGCTCCTCTTTCCTCCCTGTCATGTGACGCGAGCAGCCACTGTCGATGTACCATTCTTCGTCAAACTGCTCGTCACTTATAACCTGCAAAAAGTTAAGCAGATTTAGGAACCCAAAGTTTCTTGGGTCCTTGTGAGCTTTTCATGGGAACAGGAATAGTGAGAGAGATGTCAACTAGATATGTTCGTTTTATTAGAGTTGTTTCATCTTTCTTTTTAATGGTAAAGACTTTTATTTTATGAACATTAGGGATGTTCGTTTTGGACTCAGGTTTGGATTCATCGACCTTTTGCTTTCCCTTCTGTTCAGCTGAAGAATGAGGTTTTCGAGGGCAAGCGGGATTAGTTTTGGAACTAGATGGAGATGAATGAGTGGAAGTAAAAGAACGAGAAGAATTAGGAAGAGAGGATTTGGATTTTGATGGAGATGTCTTCCTTGCTGATGACTCTAGGTGACCCTTTTGCTTTTGATCGTTGGTGGGGTTAACTTTCGAGTCTTGTTCCTTTTTCATTTTGGAGCCGAACCTCTGTGTTCGGTTGGTGTTGTTCTTGGAACCGAACCTTTGGTTTCGGTCGAAGTCCTTTTCAGAACCGAACCTTGGCTTTCGGTTGGTATCTTCTTGCGAACCGAACCTTGGCTTTCGGTTAGTGGAACTTTCAGGCTTTCGTACAGGATTGTTTTCATACTTCAGATTCTTGTCCTTGTGTGTATAGTATGCGTTCTGGGAGTGCCAGAATTGTTTCCTTTCAGAAAGATTTTTCCTGTATCTTTGGTTCCTCTCTATCTTCTTATCCCTCATCTGCTTAGGTTGATGATGAACGTTCGCTCTTGTTTTTGCTGTAACTTTGACTGATTCCTTTTGAACTTCAGGAGTTTTTCTTTGTGCAGAAGGAACAGATGGAATATCTGAAGAAGATTCAGTTTGCCCTGAGGAAGTGGAAGGAGTATCTGATGAAGTTTCGCTTCGAGCTGTAGGTGTTGAAGGAATGTCTTCTTTTGCTAAACAATCATCCTCTTGAGGAATTTCTTTGGTACCACTTGTACTTGGTTCACTGAAATTATCAGGCTTGTTCAAGGGCTCAGGTATGTACCTCCCTTTCTTCATCCAGGAGGTTCTTTCAGAAAGACCAACGGTTTCGTTTCCATTATCAATAGGAGCTTCCCAGAAATACTCATCACAACCATCAGCATTGTCTTCGTTAACAATAGCTATGAGTTCAGCTGTTTGATGTTCGGTTACTCCAGTCACCTTGTATACTTGATTTGGAGTGGTCCTGACCTTTTGATACACAACAACTTTTTCTACTAATTTCGGGGACTTTTGATGGGATAATCTAGCGAATTCCACAGAATTTTCAGAAATAAGGTTTTTGTGGTTTTCAGTTTCGCTTTTAACAAATTCTGAGCAGTCAACCGTATCCTCCACAGAAATTTCACTCATGTTTTCGTCCTCGTTAAGCTCAGATGAATTTTCAACATCGATTTTGTTTTCTGAGCTTACGTTGGCGTTAAGAGAGTCAAATTTTTGCATGGTTTCGGTTCTCAGTTTAAGTCGGTCATTTTCGTCCAAAAGGTTTTTGAGCATGTCCTTGTGGTCTTTGGACTTAATGAAGGACTCAATTTTGTCCAGTCCATACATATAGGTTGGATTGACATCATCAGACGATATCACACTTTCACAATTGTAAGCTTCGGCATCGATTTCATCCTCCTTAAATTCTAGAAAGGGCAAAATCATGCGATGGATCTTTTGACCTATCTCACAGTCCAAGTGAAGTTGAGTAATATTGGAATATAAACGTTTAGCTATTAAACAAAAAACATTTCGTTGTTTTAACAATTTCAAATTGTCTCTCTGCAAATAAATGTTTTCGTCTTTAACTTTAATTAATTCCGACTCTTTTAACTCAATCCACATTCACCGCTCCTCACTCTTCGACGCCGCCCTGCTTAATTGATCAGTCAGGTTAGAATTGGTGACTCGAGTTTGAGTTAGGCTACTATCTAAATGAGAAATTCTTGTATTGATATTTTTTAGTTCTTTCTCGTAAGAGGATGGTGGTACTTTAAATGAAATAAAAGCAGATTGTACCTTCTTTATCAGTTCATCGAGTTCATTGAACTGCTGGCTGAGTGGTTTAGCCGTAAAGCACATATCCTCCTGCACCTTCGGTCCATTGCTTCCTCCGTCGGTGTTGTATCCCCTCATTTGAGACACCTCAGTCACCATGAAACATTTTCCACCACTGCTTTCCTCCTTAGCCACATATGCCTTTCCATGAGTAGGCTTTCTCACTTCTTCGTCTTCTGAGTCAGTAGACCAAACTTCAGTGCTACCGAACTCATCGTCATTGACCGAACCCTGCACAATAAGAGCATTAATAGAAGGGTTAGCGGTAGACTTCTTCTTTCTTAACTCATCCAATCTCTTCTGTAGCACAGCTTCCTCATCATTTCCATTGTCCTTTTCAGCCATCTTTTTAAGAACACAGTCCTTAGCGTAGTGGTTCTTGCCACCACAATAGAAACAGCTTACTCCGGAATTGCCATCTGCTTTCGGTTCCTTTTTGGGCTCCTCAGCTTTCGGTTCATTGTTTGCTTTTTCTGAGCTGTAACTCCCCTGCCAGTTTCGGTTTTTGTTGCTGGGGAATCTCTTCTTTATGAACCTCTTAGGATTGGATACCATCATGGCATAATCCTCAGTTGAGAGGTCATATTCATCCAAGTTGAGCTCTTCATCCTCCACCACAGCTTTACTTTTAGATAGGAGGGCCAACGAACCAAGACTAGAGACAACATTCTTCTCTTGAACCACATTCTTCTCTTGGGACTTTAGAATACCTACCAGTTTTGCCAAAGAATATGATTTAAACTGTTCATGGGCTTTGACTGTGGAAACAACTGCTCTCCATTCAGATCGTAGTCCATTCAAGAAAGTAACCTTTTGTTCGATAAGCTTCCTTTCAATGTCGTGTTTGATCATCTTGCTGAGAAGATGATTGAAGCGATCAAACGTCTGGGTCACAGTTTCTTCGGCCCCTTGCCTGAATTCACCAAATTCAGATAGAAGTAAGGTTTGGATGGAATGTTCAAGATCTTCGTCTGTGGAATACAGTTCGCGAAGTCTATCCCACACTTCCTTTGCCGTAGTGCATGAGCTGACCAGCCTGAATGTGTCGGACTGAAGGGCGAATCTGATCAACCTAAGTGCCTTAATATTGCACTGGAGTTTGTCTTTTTCATCTTGCGCGATATTCGTCACGTCCTTGAGCAGATCATTGTACTCTTTTTGCGTCTTAATGATTCTGGACGACGTAGAATGAGAAAACGGTCTACTGATGATGGCTTCCCATATGAGATAACCGTTGTCCTCCGATCCAATCACATAATCTTCGAAATGATGCGCCCATACTTCATAGTCATGGGTGTACAAGATTGGAGTCTTTGTCGTCGAACCGATGCTGTTGGAAATATTAATAGGGTTTGATTGCGTTGCGTCCATAATGATCGTAAAAACCTGTTCAAAGATCAGACTTGTAATAAAGCAGATTAGGGCAAAACAATAAATACTAAGATACGTCAATTAAGATGACGGCTCAATAAATATCGATGATTGCGGAAAACCCTAATGGAAATCTTTTTCACAGAAAAGATGTGTATCGATTACACAGCCTCCCGCTCTGATACCAATTGATGGGATTAAAACAACTTTTAATCTAAGAAGATCGATTAGATCTTGAACAAGTATATGAATATAAAACAGTTAACAACGCAATAATAAGAACAAACAGCTTGAATCAAACGTGTCGAATGATTAAATAAAATCCTTAGAAGAGCTCGATTAAGAACATCAACTGTAAAGGATTAGAAGATTACAAGAACGATTACAGAAAAATATAATACTCTTGATCAATCGCCGTATCGATAATCTCTAGAATCTTAACCTAATATGCATGCAAGCATTTAACTTATATACAATACATAAAAGGCTCTCGGTTGGACATGCCCAAACCGGAGAATAAAAGGCTAATCTAACGAGCCCAAAGACGCAACATCAAAACTCTTTTCAGCCCAACAAACAGCCACCATTCGAGCATTGGTATGCCTCCCTTCGAGTTGTTGTATGGGAGGAAGTGTCGAACTCCCATTTGTTGGGGAGAGGTAGGACAACGAGTGATGGGTAGCACGGAGATAGTGCTTCAGACGACTGAGCAGATACATCAGGTCAGACAGAGGTTGTTGAAGGCTCAGAGTCATCAGAAGAGATACGTGGATAGGCGTCGCTCAGAGCTCGAGTTCCAGGTTGGTGATTTCGTTCTCCTGAAGGTGTCACCTTGGAAAGGTGTGGTCCGGTTCAGGAAGAGAGACAAGTTGGGGCCTCGGTATATTGGTCCATTCCGGGTGATTGCGAGGGTAGGTAGGGAAACGTATCGTTTGGAGTTACCTGTGGAGTGGAGTCAGATTCATGATACCTTCCATGTGTCTCGGTTGAGGAAGTGTATTGCCGATGAATCGGCGGTGGTACCGTTAGAGGATATTCAAGTGGATGCGAGCCTGAATTATGTTGAAAGGCCAATTGCGATTCGAGATCGGAGAACCAAGCTTTTGAGAAACAAGGAGGTGTCCTTGATGCATGTTCAGTGGCAGCATCGGAAGGGGTCCGAGCTGACATGGGAACTAGAGATTGAGATGTGTGAGCAGTATCCAGAGTTATTTGCAGAGCGAGACTTCGAGGGCGAAGTCTGATTCTAGTAGGGGAGAATTGTAACATCTTGAGTTCGGGTATGTTAATTTAATTATTTATTTATTGTTTTATTGAGGAACTCGACGACTTGATGCCTCAACTCGTCAAGTAGAGTCTGATGTATTGGCGCATTTTCTCGACCGGACTCGCCGAGTCGGTGCTGAGTAGGAGAACCCTAATCCTCGTGTTTGGGAGCCTATTTAAAGACCTTTATGGCCTTCATTTGCGGCCACCTTGTTCCAGAGAAACCCTAGAGAGTTGAGATAGTGAGTTTGAGGGCTAGAGGAGGCCATTTCTTCATCTTTTTGTGTGGTTTTGCTTGAAGGAAGAGAGGAGCACAAATCTAGAGTGTGAAGGGGACTGGATCTGAGCTAATCATCTCGTGATATCATCTTTGGAGGTATAATCCTTTCCATTTCGTGTTATATTGATGGACTTCTTGATTTTAGGGTTTTTACCCTAATTTTATGGAAGATCTAGTGAGTATGAGGTCCTCTTTGGGATTATGACATCAGATCTGGACCATGAGAGGTCCCTAGAGTCATTACCCTCTAGCTTTTTGCAAGAAAATAAGCAATTGGAGACTAGGTTGCCATTTCTAGTGTTATTTCTCCATTTGAGGCTTGAATTGGGTTGCATGCACGTAAAGGTTGCACCTTTATGTGACTTTTGAGTGTTTAAGTGTTAGATCTATGATTTGGCTAAGCAGATCTGACCTAAGGAGGTTATATGAGCAAGTCGATGGAGGAAACTCGCCGAGTCCATATGTAGACTCGACGAGTCGGACCGGGTTGTCCCGGGGTCTGACTCCAGTGGTGAGCTGGTGAGTTGAGGGGTGACTCAGTGAGTCGAGTGTAACACCCATAATTAGAAAGACCAAGAAAGGAAAGGAAAACCCTAAGTCAAAGGGTCAACTCGGTGAGTCTAGGGAGGAACTCAGCGAGTCGGAGCGGGATCCGAGGGATCGATTAAGTAGCCGACTCGGCAAGTCGGCAAAGAGGACTCGGTGAGTCCGGTCTGAAGAGGGAAACCCTAAATCTGGGACTTTGTGCACTATTTAGGCATCTCATTCTCTCTCTTAGGGTTCCTTACATCTTCTCTCATCCAGAATACTGAACCCTAGCCACCATATCCGTTTTTGAGCAAAGATCTAGCCTTGGTGTTGTGATTTGAAGCTTGGAAGACAAGGAAGTTCATAGTGGTGCAAGAGGAAGCCTTGGATCCAGAGTTAGTGTGACTTTTCATAGCATTTGGAGGTAAGAAGTCGTTACCTTCACTATTTTGCACATAGTTTTCCCTATGTTATGAGATTTGGAGATTTTATGCCATGTCCTTGAACCATTTCGAGTTAGAGCCCAAATATGAAGTTCCTACTTCAGATCTAAGTGTATTCTGGCCTAGAGAGTCATAAAGTATTAGCCTTGGGGGTGTAGGTGAAGCATGGTTGTCTTAAACCCGAGTTTGGAGTGTTTTGGGCCTAGATCTCCTTAGCTACACATAAAGTTTGCACCTTTACGTGAGGGATAGGCTTTGAAGGAGTGGATCTAGAGTTTGGAGTCCCTGCATGACTCAAAAAGCCTCTGAATGTACGAAGGACTGAATAGACTCGGCGAGTCCTTCGAGTGGACTTGGCGAGTAGTATGAAGATTAGGAGGAACTCGACGAGCTGGATGAACAACTCGGCGAGTCTGTTGAAGATTGCCTGGGACTCATCGAGTCTGTTCTTAGACTCGGCGAGTCAAGTCGCGAAACCCCAAACCCTTCAAGTTAAGACTCGGACCAGTTGTAACGCCCATAGATCCGGGCTAGTCAATTTAGAGATAATAGGGGTTGAAAACAAATTTTTGCCAAAAGATTATTTATAACAAAATAATATTAACCAAGGTTTAGAATATGTCTCAAGGGTTTCGTACATATAAATAACGTTTAAATCCGAGTTATAACGAAGAAGTTATGGTCCGTCGAAGTTTTACGGCAAAACCGGCACTACACCGGGAGACGTAAATAGTGAATTTACGATGGAGGAATTTTAGCCTTAGTAATCTAAACAATAGTCGTAGAATATGTTAAACTGAGAGCGTCCATAAAAAGAACGCCCAAATCTGACTTCGTATGAGGAAGTTATGAATTTTCTAACATTTGGCATAGCAGTGCACGGCCCGAAACTCGAATTTTAGTTCGAGCGGTTTTTGGCCTACGCGACCTAAGTGAACGTTGAAGATCTCATTAATAGGAACTCAGCGGTAAAAAGATAGACGAAAACGGAATCCGTGTGTAGAAGTTATGAGTTTTACGCGGACAATTAACGGTATAATCTCCTCGTACTGTTAAATTTAAGATCGGTCGAGAATTAGCCGACGAAGTCAAAATGAAAGTTGTAGATCTTATTTTTATCTATGCGTGGATATAAAGAACGTCAAAAAACAGAGGACGTATGTGAAAGTTACGGATTTTAGAAGTCAGGGGTGTGTTGTGCGAAAATGGGTGATGTGTCACAATCTTGGCCATTGCTTTCTCCCCAAGCCTTTCCACTAGATGGTGACATGTGGCATCAAGTTTAGTCATTTTCACCCTATAAATAGAACCTCTCCCACCCTCATTTTCTTCACACATTTCCCATTCTTTCTTCTCTTTACTCTCTCTCTAGAACCTCTATCTAGCCCCGAAACCCCCCAGAAAAGCCTAGGGAACCTCCCTCGCATGAGGTGGAAGCCCCGGAGTGCTCGACGGCTCCGAGAAGAAGAGCTTTTCGGCTCGGGAATGCTGCTCCAAGCAAATCCCGATTTTCTATAAAACCCGCTGTAAGTAAGCTACGCCTATGCTATTTTTAATATATCGTTTATTTAGTTATAGTAACGTTATTAGGAACTTGTAATAAGTACTTGGGCTATTATTATGGGTTATATAAGTATTGTTTAATGCTTATATAATAGTAATAATAGCTAGACTATTAATTAGTGTCGGCGAATAATAGACTAAACTCTAGTGGTAATAATACTAGGTTTCGTCGAAGGAAATTATTTTTAAGAAGCGAAGCGCTGTCTGAGTTCGGATTCACCACCTTTTCAAGTGAGTGCATGGTCCCTTTCATCTTATACATAGATATGAAGTATTTTATATAAATTACGTGCTATGTGTGCATATTATCTGAATACTTGCTGTCTATGATGGATAAATGATTTTATACATGTTTTAATTGATTTAAATAAATATATTTATTTTATATCTACAAATATGTTGGGATAAAACATGGGTAGATGAAATAGTTGGTGTGTGATGAAATAAAATGATGAGAGATAGGTGATGATGAATCGGTGATGTAGGATGAAAGATACTATAACCTTGTCCGACAATTTGGAGATGTAGTCATCTACTAGAGTATAGATGGCGACACGGACTATTCAAGACAACCCGTGGAAACACCAGCAGACTTATAACTTGTAGGTGCTGAATTACGAGTCCAGGTGATGTTGTGACTGTATATTTATGTGATGATACTCTAACCCTTACTATGTGAATTACGAGTTCAGGCGACGTTGTAACTACGTATTCATGCCTTAGGAACGAGCATGTAAGGAAATGTGAGGTAACAAGATGAGAGGTAAATATGATATAGGAGATGACCCTTAAGATAATTCTTTAAGGAATATCAGAGAAGATAACGGGGATGGGTAATCGGGTTGATTGTTTGATGTATAAATATTATTATTATATTATTGTGGGTTGAAAACCCTATGTACTCACCAGGTTTCCCAACCTGATCCACTCCTGCTTATTTGTATCACAGGTGTCGATACGAAGCTACTTTGCATTGAGAGATTTAAAAGAGATGTAGATCACTAGTGTAAATAAATGTAAGTTCTGTTTATGCTTATGTTTCTGTATTGACGATGACATCCCAAATGTTTTAAATGAATAAAAATAAATTTCTTCGAAAATGCTTTGATAACTCATTTATCATGTTTTTCTCGGAACAAATTCCGCAACATTTTTATTAAAAGAAGTACTCTGATTTTTATAAAGCATAAACAAAATCGGTCTTTTTTTGGCCGTGAAAATGGGGATGTCACAGTTGGTATCAGAGCATTAGTTTAAGCGAATTAGGAATAAGGATTTATTTCTAGACTTAAACTTAGAATGCTAAGCGATGATCGTGAGGAGTGTGTCTAATATATTTTAGGAAGTACACATAAATAGACACAAGCACTAGCTTAATTAGGGAAGATGCCTAAAATGCTTTTATGTGCTAAATGATTTGTGATGCTTTATGCTATCGCTTGATCGGATCTATAGTCTGTTGCTGACCAGATCTGGAAATTTTATGTGCTCAGGTTTCTAAACGTTTAATTACGATATTAGAACTGGCATGTAACTTTTTCGAGTAATACGTGTCTAAATCTTCCTCTATCTATATTCTCGTCTCGATACACTGAACGCCTACTTTGTTGTATAGAATGTCATGATAAGGACTCATAGCAGACTGAGCAAATGGAGGAAATGAGAAGGCTTGCGATAGTGAATGATACCTATCAGAATATATTTTAAGAGTGATATCTTGCCTTTAGAATGCATCTAATAAATAATACGTCTAGTATAGGAGAAGTTCACTTTCAATTAGAAGAAAGAAAGATTTCTGGTAGAATCCATGAAGTTATCTCATCGTTTGACATTTCCACCACCAACCGGGTTGAAACAGAATTGATGATTGAAGATACGCATGGAAGAAGTCTTAGTAGAGTCTAGAGAAAATTATATGATTGTTTGGACACATTTGTATGTGTTAAAATTGTTTTTGTGATAATAAGTTGGAGAACTGCGAGACAATACTTGGGACGAGTATGAGTAGGTGTGAATGGTAGTAGAGGCCTATACTACCGGAAGCATAGGACTCACCCTTGGATCAGAGAAAGTCACAAGGTTACCAAGAAGCTAGTAATTGATTTCGTTTTATTGAAGTATGTCGTTACCATCGATTCGGTAATGACTAAGAAGATGATTGTTATTCTGACCCTAGTGGTCATATCAAATTGAGTCCGACTACGCTGAGTATGTTATGTGGTTTAGAGAATCAAGTTTGATGTAGCATCTGACTTAAGATGGAAGATTGAAATAAAAAGCGATCAGTAGAGGTATCACGATAGTTGCTTGTAGCTAGAAATACTACTTTTAAGATGTGATTAGAACATGAAGAAATGTATAATCTGTTCTGGAAGACTCTAAGAGACCTGAGTCTAAGTGTGGGAACATACGATGATAAGTCATTAGAATATGACACATCGGTCCATTTTAGTAATAAAATAACTTATCTTAAGTTTATTAAGAAGAAAAAGCAGTCTCCAGTAAGGATCGAGATTGCGACTTGAAGCTCATAATTTGGAGTCTAACGTGAGATAGGGAGCAAGTGCAAGATCGAGCATGGCCTGCAATCAGGAAGTCTTAGAGTTAGTTATTCGTTCGAAGAAACATCAAGTTACGGTTATTACTTAGGATGAAGAGATAACATATGGAGTCATCATGTGAGCCCTGTTTCATTGATGATTCCGGGACGTAATCATCCTAAGGGGGAGATAATTGTAACGTCCGTAGATCCGGGCTAGTCAATTTAGAGATAATAGGGTTCGAAAACGAATTTTTGACAAAAGATTATTTAGAATAAATAATATGAACCAAGGTTTAGAATACGTCTCAAGGGTTTCGTACATACAAATAACGTTGAAATCCGAGTTATAACGAAGAAGTTATGGTCCGTCGAAGTTTTACGGCAAAACCGGCACGACACCAGGAGACATAAATAGTGAATTTACGATGGAGGACTTTTTAGCCTTATTAATCTAAACAAAAGTCATAGAATATGTTAAACTGAGAGCGTCCATAAAAACGCCCAAATCTAACTTCGTATGAGCAAGTTATGAATTTTCTAACATTTGGCATAGCAGTGCACGACCCGAAACTCGAATTTTAGTTCAAGCGGTTTTTGGCCTACGCGACCTAAGTGAAAGTTGAAGACCTCATTAATAGGAACTCAGCGGTAAAAAGATAGACGAAAACGGAGTCCGTGTGTACGCGGACAATTAACGGTATAATTTCCTCATACTGTTAAATTTAAGATCGTTTGAGACCTAGCCGACGAAGTCAAAATTAAAGTTGTAGATCTTATTTTTACCTACGCATGGATATAAAGAACGTAAAAAACGGAGGTCGTATGTGAAAGTTACGAATTTTAGAAGTCGGGGGTGTGTTGTGCGAAAATGGGTGATGTGACACAATATTGGCCATTGCTTTCTCCCCAAGCCTTGCCACTAGATGGTGACATGTGGCACCAAGTTCAGACATTTTCACCCTATAAATAGAACCTCTCCCACTCTCATTTTCTTCACACATTTCCCATTCTTTCTTCTCTTTACTCTCTCTCTAGAACCTCTATCTAGCCTCGAAACCCTCCGGAAAAGCCTAGGGAACCTCCCTCGCATGAGGCGGAAGCCCCGGAGTGCTCGACGGCTCCGAGAAGAAGAGCTTTTCGGCTCGGGAATGCTGCTCCAAGCAAATCCCGATTTTCTATAAAACCCGCTGTAAGTGAGCTACGCCTATATTATTTTTAATATATCGTTTATTTAAATATAGTAACGTTATTAGGAACTTGTAATAAGTACTTGGGCTATTATTATGGGTTATATAAGTATTGTTTAACGCTTATATAATAGTAATAATAGCTAGACTATTAATTAGTGTCGGCGAATAATAGACTAAACTCTAGTGGTAATAATACTAGGTTTCGTCGAAGGAAATTATTTTTAAGAAGCGAAGCGCTGTCTGAGTTCGGATTCACCACCTTTTCAAGTGAGTGCATGGTCCCTTTCATCTTATACATAGATATGAAGTATTTTATATAAATTACGTTCTATGTGTGCATATTATCTGAATACTTGCTGTCTATGATGGATAAGTGATTTTATACATGTTTTAAATGATTTAAATAAATATATTTATTTTATATCTACAAATATGTTGGGATAAAACATGGGTAGATGAAATAGTTGGTGTGTGATGAAATAAAATGATGAGAGATAGGTGATGATAGGAAGGTGATGATGAATCGGTGATGTAGGATGAAAGATACTATAACCTTGTCCAACAATTTGGAGATGTAGTCATCTACTAGAGTATAGATGGCGACACGGACTATTCTAGACAACCCGTGGAAACACCAGCAAACTTATAACCTGTAGGTGATGAATTACGAGTCCAGGTGATGTTGTGACTGTATATTTATGTGATGATACTCTAACCCTTACTATGTGAATTACGAGTTCAGGCGACGTTGTAACTACGTATTCATGCCTTAGGAACGAGCATGTAAGGAAATGTGAGGTAACAAGATGAGAGGTAAATATGATATAGGAGATGACCCTTAAGATAATTCTTTAAGGAATATCAGAGAAGATAACGGGGATGAGTAATCGGGTTGATTGTTTGATGTATAAATATAATAATTATATTATTGTGGGTTGAAAACCCTATGTACTCACCAGGTTTCCCAACCTGACCCACTCCAGCTTATTTTTATGACAGGTGTCGATACGAAGCTACTTTGCACTGAGAGATTTAAAAGAGATGTAGATCACTAGTGTAAATGAATGTAAGTTCTGTTTATGCTTATGTTTCTGTATTGACGATGACATCCCAAATGTTTTAAATGAATAAAAATAAATTTCTTCGAAAATGCTTTGATAACTCATTTATCATGTTTTTCTCGGAACAAATTCCGCAAAATTTTTATTAAAAGAAGTACTTTGATTTTTATAAAGCATAAACAAAATCGGTCTTTCTGTGGCCGTGAAAATGGGGATGTCACAGTTGAGTGGGGACTCAGTGAGTTGGACAGGTCAGGACTCGTAAATCGGTAGACTCGGCGAGTCAGGGGCTGACTCGGCGAGTCGAGTCGCGAATGAAAGGATTCTGAGCTAATGAAATCGGCGAATCAGTAGGCGGACCTGGAAGGTTGAATTTGACAAGATTTGACTTAGTTGACTTTTGGAAAACAGTTAAGCTAAGTGATATATGTTTTGATATTGGTAGCTCGGGGAGCTAGTGGAGTAGCGGTTCAGGGATTTGTCGGTCAGCATCCATAGGGGTTACCAGCAAGTTCAGCAGTACGAGGTGAGTTTCCCTTTATGTGAATGGGTCTAAGGCCACAATGCCGACCCATGTAGTTATGAGTAGGAAGACCCGGGGGTTAGCCCTAGGCGCAGTATGTTAGGATAATATTCAGGACCAAGGTCCAATGAAAGCGGGCGGGTGCCCAAAGAATGGTTTATATGATAGTTTATACTTGTTGTCTGTGTGATACATGTATGTGCTTGGTAGGGAGATGAGTGTGGGCGAGGTCCCGTATCTCACCAATAGCAGAGTGTGGACGATGTTCCACATCCCATTAGCAGTAAAACAGGGGCGAGGCCCAAGTTAGGGAAAGAGTGAGTGTGGGTTGGGCCCGTATCTCATTATCAGTAGGAATGTGGACGGGGTTTCATGACTCATCAGTAGCAGGACAATGGCGAGGCCCAAGATAGGCGAGGCCTCAGGACAGGATTTATTAGTATATGTTAGCTTATGTGTTGTGATATGCCTATGTGTTAGTATATGTTAGCGGGCGAGGCCCAGTGACAGGCGAGGCCTAAGTGAAATAAATCTGTATCCGAGCGAGGCTTGAAGCCAGGCGGGGCCTGGAGCGACGTGGCTGTTGTAGCGGGCGTGGCCCAGTATATGTTGTATGTGTTTATGCAGAGTATGTGGTAGGTTGGGGAACTCACTAAGCTTCGTGATTACGGTTTTTAGTTTTGGTTTCAGCTACTTCCGGTAGCGGAGGGAGGAGCTCGGGGTGATCGCATGGCACACACCATAGATTAGTCAGCCTGGGATGTTTTACTCTGATAATGAACATATGTTTTGGAAATGATACTCTGAATTCATGTTATGACTTATGATATGTTTTTATGAGTATGGCTATGGTAATGATTTAAAGAAAATTTTTGGTACGGATTTTGGGATGTTACATCGAGTGAGGCTTAGAAAGGGAAGAGTCTGTGGGGACGATGGGACTCGCCGGGTCGTCGTATGCACTCGACGAGCCTGGTCAAAATGGACAGTTGACTTTTGGGTTGACTTTTAGGGTTTATCAACAAATGGGCCTTGGGCCTGTAGAGGGGTAGAATGGTCTTTTACCCTTCTAGGGATATGCATGAGAGAGTATCCAAATTATGAAGAGACATTTATTTAGTGAAATTTATTATTGTGACTAGGCGGAGGCTAGGGCAGTATTCTGATATCGAGATTTTACCGAGATTCCCGAGGTGAGTCTTCTAACTATACTTTACCTAGAGTGGTAACCAGAGCTATGTGACAATGTACCTTGTATGTTATTTATGTGTTGTGATTCTATGTGATATGTGATATGCATGATATAGAGTTTACAGAGTTAGGACCAGTGGGTCCACAGAGTTACGGGACCAAGAGGGTCCCACAGAGATATTCGACCAGAGGGTCATCAGAGTTACAACCTTGAGTGGCTGATATGTGTTTATGTGGTATTTTGGGGAACTCACTAAGCATTTATGCTTACAGAGTTTTGTGTATGTGTTTCAGGTACTCATGATGAGTGCGGGAAGGCGCCGACATGATCCGTACACACTCATGGAGCTTTTGTTATATGATTATAGGATATGTTTTTCTATGATGACAGTGGATACATTATGTTTATTATTATTTTATGAATGAAAGTATGTTTTAAAATTGTGATTTTTTTTTTTTAAATTTGGGTGTTACACCGTGTGTCCCGATTAATTCCCCAAATTAGGGTTTTATTGGCATTAGGGTTTCCAACCCAAATACTAGCCCATTTGTTAATTTATTGGGCTTTTAGGTCAATTAGGGCTTTATTGGGCCTATTAGGCCCACTAGAATATGTAACGCCCGGGTTTCAGGGCTAAGCATTTTTGTCAATGTAATAGTCTAGGTCAACTCTTGTAACTCTTTTTGAAGAAATAAAGATGAAATATTTGAGTATTATGTGAATTATGTGTGTTTATGTGTTTATTATTTAATTATAAGTGTATAATTAATAAAGAATAAAAATAAGCGTCAAAATTAAAGTATGAGATAAGCCCGATGTCTCTACATAAAGTTGTAGAATATGTCTCAAGGTTTCTGTACATATAAAGAACGCCGAAATCCGAGTTATAACGAAGAAGTTATGGCCCGTCGAAGTTTTACGGCAAAACCGGCACGACACCGGGAAGCGTAAATAGTGAATTTATGATAGAGTGAGATTTAGCCTTATCAATCTAAACGAAAGTTGTAGAATATGTTAAACTAAGAACGTCGATAAAAAGAACGCCCAAATCTGACTTCGTATGAGGAAGTTATGATTTTTCTAAGATTCGGTTTAGCAGTGCACGGCCCGAAACTCGAATTTTTGTTCGAGCGGTTTTTGGCTTACGCAACCTAAATGAGAGTTGAAGATCTCATTAATAGGAACTCAACGGTAAAAAGATGGACGAAAACGGAGTTCTTATGAAGGAGTTATGAATTCTTCGCGGTCATTTAACAGTCTAAACGCCTCTTACTGTTAAATTTGAGATCGGTCGAGAATTAGCCGACGGAGTCTAAATGAAAGTTGTAGATCTTGTTTTTACCTACGCGTGGAAAAAAAGAATGTCGAAAACGGAGCTCGTATGCGAAAGTTACGGGGTTTAGAAGTTGGCAGAGTGCTGCTGCAAAAGGGGTGACGTGGCTGAATATGGGCCAAGGCTTTCTCCCCAAGGAAAGCCATCAGATGATGACACGTGGCACTGACTCGGCGAGTCAGTGAACCGACTCGGCGAGTCCGTCAGGATTTCACCCTATAAATAGAAGTGCCGGGTTCTCTCATTTCTCACACCTTTCCCCACTTCTTTCTCTCTCTACACTCTCTCTCTAAGCCTCCTTAAGCCCCCTAAAGCCTAGGTAAACCCCCTAGCACCCGAAGGAAGCCCCGAGGCTCCCGGAGTCCCGAGAAAAGAGCCTTTCGGCTCGGGAACGCTGCTCCAGCGAAGCCCGGTTTTCGAGAAAACTCGCTGTAAGTGAGCTACGCCTAACCTATCTTTAGTTTAGCTTATGTTTTAATATAGTAATGTTATTAGGACCTTATAATAAGTACTTGGGCTATTATTATGGGTTATATAAGTATCGTTTAATGCTTATATAATAATAATAATAGCTAGACTATTAATTAATCGCGGTTATCGTTAGACTAAACCCTAGTGGTGTTGGTACTAGGTTTTATCGAAGGAATATCGTTTTGAGAGTATCGAAGCGCTGTCCGAGTGCTGAGTCACCACCTTTCAGGTGAGTGCATAGTTACTTTCAGCTTACACATAGATATGAAGTATTTTATAAATTACGTGCTATGTGTGCATATTATCTGATTACTTGCTATCTATGCTGGATGAACGTTGTTATACATGTTTTCAATGATTTAAACTGTATATGTATTTTATATCTACGAAAATGTTGGGGTAAAACATGGGTAGATGTAATAGGTGATGTGTGATAAAATGATGAGAGGCCTCGATGTTGATGTTGTTGTTTCTGTCATCTAGCGGAGTATGGATGACGACCACGAACTCTTCTAGACAGTCCAGTGGAACACTAGCAGGCTCGCAACCTGTAGGTGTTTGTGAACGACGTGTTCACCGGTGTACTCCATCCCCCACATGGTTGCCTTTAGGACATTTATTGCTGAGGAATCCCCTTAGCAGTAGTGTCCGTCCCGATGATGATCCTTAGGCTAGGTCCCTTATGATAGGTGTTTAGGGACGTAAAGTGAGGATAACGGGAACAGGTAATTGGGTTATTGTTGATTGATGAAATTAATAAACTTATTTATTGTGGGTTGAAAACCCTATGTGCTCACCAGGCTCCCAAGCCTGACCCACTCAGTTTTATGTATTACAGGTAGTGGCGCATGAGCATAGGTGTGATGTTTTGGACGAGGGATTACGGATATAGGCCTGTAGATATGAAATAATGTAGTAAGGCTTATATTGTACTGTTTATGCTTTTGATCTGTACGAACATGACATCCCAAGTCTTTTAATGAAATACATTTCTATGGAAATGCTTTTGATAAATCTTTATCATATATTTGTTTTGGGACAAATTCCGCAACACTTTCATTTAAAATGTAACTCTGATTTTTAAACAAAGCATAAACAAACCGGTCTTTTCTGGCCGTGATTTTGGGGATGTCACAGTTGGTATCATCAGAGCATTAGTTTATGCGAACTAGGAATTTGTAGGATTTCTAGACTTAAACTTAGAATGCTAAGCGATGATTGTGAGGTGTGAGCACTAGCTTATTTTAGGAATTGTGCCTAAAATGCTTCTATGTGCTAAATGCTTTGTGCATGATATGCTGTTATTTGTTCGGATCTATGGTCTGTTGCCGACCGGATCTGGAAACCTTATGTGTTTAGGATTCTAAACGTACGACTACGATATTAGAACTAGCATGTAAACGTTTCGGAGTGACAAGGACAATTCAAACGTCTATCCTAAATAAAGATCTAAATTCACCTTATTCGGTGTATAGATCAATATGGCAAGGACCCGTAGCGGAAACGTGAACGCGAATGGAGATAGGAACCAACCCCCAGTGGTTCAACAAATACCTGTTGTAGAAGAAGTTGCACCTGAGCCAGTCACGATGGCCGGAGTGCAAGCGATGATCCAGGCTATGTTGGATCGTCAAATGGAGGAAACCAGACGTTTGCTCCAGCAAAATCGAGAGGAAGAGACTATTCAGATCGAACAGCCTGAGTTGAACGAAGGGCAGACTGAGGAGGGAAACTATAGTGGGACTGTTGGTCAAGCCAACCCACCGATAGTTAGGCAAAACCACCAGGAGGGAGGAAATGACGGACGTGGATGCAAATACAAGGATTTCATGGCATCCAAGCCACCGAGTCTATCTGGAAGCCCGACGCCGGTGGAAGTCATGAATTGGATCTCTGAGATGGAGACAATGTTTGTGAGTTGCGAGTGTAGCAATAGGCAGAAGACCGCTCTTGCGGTTCCTTTGTTGAAATCTGGAGTACTAAGCTGGTGGAAGCTACTAGCTGACTCAATGCCCAAAGGGGAAGCAAGCAAGATGTCGTGGGAGGATTTTCTGGTACATTTGAAGATGCAATACTGCTCTGAGCAGGATCTTCTGGAAATCAACAACGAATTCCAAAATCTGAAGAAGGGAAGAATGAGCGTTACGGAATACGCTGCAAGCTTTACTGAGAAAATGAAGCTTGTTCCTCACCTCGTCCCAACTGAACTCTCCAAGGTTAACAAATTTGCCCTCGGATTACCAGCGGACTTCGGTCCAATGGTCAAACAATCTACCACTCTGAAAGCCGCCATCTGGGCTGCTAAGAATGTGGAGACCCAGATACGAGAGAAGGGTCTGGAGAGAGCGGAAGTGGGAGAGAAAAGGAAATTTGACGGATCCTCAAGGTCCGGTAAGAAAGGTAGATTCTCGAAGTTTGGTTCGAGAGGAGGAGGATCAGAAGCGAAGTGGTGTGACAAGTGCAAGAAGAAGCACTCTGGGAAGTGTGAAGGAGGGGTCACTTGTTACAAATGTGGAAAGCCTGGGCACTATGCCAATGAATGCACGTTCACTAAGAAGGTCTATTATGAGTGCAACGAGGAGGGGCACATTTCAAGGGATTGCCCGAAGAAGAAGGAGACAGGAAGACCCAACATACCACCGAAGCCGAAGGCGAGAGCCTTCCAGATGACGCTCGAGGCTGCAAAGGAGGCAGCAGATGTCGCTTCAGGTACCTTTCTTGTAAATGGTTTGCCTGCAAATATACTATTTGATTCCGGAGCCAACTACTCCTTTGTGTCGCATAAATTTGGTGGGAAATTAGCATTGCCTGTAGAAAAACTAGATAATGCCCTGATTGTAGAAGTTGCCAGTGGCAAATTCGTACCTGTTAGTAATCGTATTAGGAACATCGTCATTGACCTAAACGGAAACGAATTCGATGAAGAGCTATTACCCATAGAGTTAAACGGTTTCGACATCGTTTTGGGTATGGATTGGCTTAGCGCCAACGATGCTGAGATTCAATGCCGAAAGAAGATAGTAAAGGTAAACCCACCCGGAAAGGAATCATTTATGGTGTACGGGGACAAACGCAGAGTGAATTCTGGAATCATCTCCCTGATGAAAGCCAGGAAATGTTTGTCCAAAGGATGCGCATCGTACTTGGCATTCGTAATCGATGCTAAGAAAGAAAAGAAAGAGGTGCAAAATATACCGGTTGTGTGTGATTATCCGGAAGTCTTTCCCGAAGATCTTCCCGGATTACCACCTGATAGACAAGTGGAGTTCCGTATAGACTTGTTACCAGGAACAACACCAATAGCAAAAGCACCTTACCGATTAGCACCGACGGAGATGAAGGAGCTCATGACGCAACTTCAGGAGCTATTGGACAACGGTTTTATTCGACCTAGTTCATCACCCTGGGGAGCTCCGGTGTTATTCGTGAAGAAGAAGGACGGAAGTATGAGAATGTGTATAGACTACCGAGAGCTGAATAAGGCAACGGTGAAGAACAAGTATCCATTGCCAAGGATTGATGACCTATTCGATCAGCTGCAAGGTTCGAGCTACTTCTCAAAGATCGATCTTAGGTCAGGATATCATCAGCTAAAGGTGAGAAAGCAGGATATTGAGAAGACTGCATTCAGAACGAGATATAGACACTACGAGTTCTTGGTTATGTCATTCGGGCTAACCAATGCTCCCGCAGCATTCATGGATTTGATGAATAGGGTTTGTAAACCATTCCTTGATAAATCCGTGATAGTGTTCATCGACGACATTCTCATCTACTCAAAAAGCCAAGAGGAGCATGGAAAGCATCTATGGGAAGTATTAGAAGTGTTGAAGAAGGAGAAGCTTTTTGCAAAGTTCTCCAAATGCGACTTTTGGATACGGGAAGTCCAATTCTTGGGTCATGTTGTTAACCAGGAGGGAATAATGGTTGACCCCGCAAAGATCGAGGCTGTAATGAAGTGGGAACGCCCAAAGAGTCCCACGGAAATTCGAAGCTTTCTAGGATTAGCCGGATATTATCGACGATTTATCCAAGGCTTTTCTTCGATAGCTGCTCCATTAACAGCTTTGACTCATAAAGGAGCTACGTATACGTGGAGTGAGAAACACGATGAGGCATTCGAGAAGCTAAAGAAGAAGTTATGTGAAGCACCGATACTTTCTCTACCCGATGGAGTCGAAGATTTCGCGGTTTATAGTGACGCTTCTGGAGTCGGGTTGGGTTGTGTTCTGACCCAAAGAGAAAAGCTGATAGCATACGCATCTCGACAATTGAAAGAGCACGAAAAGAACTACCCCACTCATGATCTGGAGTTGGCAGCGGTAGTTTTTGCCTTAAAGATATGGAGGCATTACCTCTACAGCACGAAGTGCAAGCTCTTCACTGATCATAAGAGTCTCCAGTATCTCTTTAATCAGAAGGAGTTGAACATGAGGCAACGACGCTGGCTAGAACTTCTCAAGGACTACGACTGTGAGATACTTTACCACCCAGGTAAAGCAAATATTGTTGCTGATGCTCTCAGTCGGAAAGTCAATCTGGAAAGGAAAAGGCCAAGAGCGTTAAGAATTGAAGTCGTCTCGACGATTGTGGAAAGTATCAGGAAAGCTCAAGAAGAAGCTTTAGAGAAAAATGACCGAAAGGAAGAACGCTTGGGAAGAACGTTAGTGTTCGGTACAAACAGTCGAGGACTGAAGGTATTCCAAAATCGAATCTGGGTACCTAAGACGGGAGGAATAAGAGATCTTCTGATGGAAGAAGCACACAAGACCATGTACTCGATTCATCCCGGTAGCACTAAAATGTATAGGGACCTAAAACCCTACTACTGGTGGCCGACGATGAAGCTCGATGTTGCGAAGTATGTGGCCGAGTGCGTAACATGTGCGAGGGTTAAGGCACAACATCAGAAACCGTATGGGAGTTTGGAACCTTTACCTGTACCCATGGGTAAATGGGAAGACATCACCATGGATTTTGTGACTAAACTGCCCAGGACGAAGAACGGTCACGACATGATTTGGGTAGTCGTGGATCGTTTCACCAAGAGTGCACACTTCATAGCAGCCAACGAGAAGTGGTCTATGGATAAGCTCGCAAATGCTTACGTGAAGGAAATTGTAAGACTTCACGGTGTCCCTCTTACGATTGTATCAGATCGTGATAGTCGTTTCACATCAAGGTTTTGGAGGAGTCTACAAGAGGAGTTAGGTACAAAGTTGTGTTTGAGTACTGCTTATCATCCGCAAACTAATGGTCAGAGCGAAAGAACGATTCAAACGCTGGAAGATATGCTGAGAGCATGTACCCTCGAATTCCAAGGGAATTGGGACGAGCACTTACCTCTGGTAGAATTCTCCTACAACAATAGTTTTCACTCGAGCATCAAGATGGCACCTTACCAAGCCTTGTATGGACAAAAGTGTCGTACGCCGTCTTGTTGGCTTGAAGCCGGAGAGAAGCAGTTTATGGGCCCCGAGATAGTCCATGAGACTACTGAGAAGTTGAAGGTGATTAGGGAAAGAATGTTAGCAGCTCAGGATCGTCAGAAGAGCTATGCTGACAAGAAAAGACGACCGATAACCTTCGAAGTTGGGGATTCCGTTTTGCTTAAAGTCTCACCGTGGAAGGGACTTATAAGATTCGGGAAACGAGGAAAGTTGAGTCCAAGGTTTATTGGACCGTTCAAAGTTCTTCAGAAGATAGGGAACCAAGCTTACAAGTTGGAATTGCCCGAAGAACTCAATGGTATTCATAACACTTTCCATGTGAGTTATTTGAGGAAATTCACGGGAGATGTTCCCGACATAATTCCAATCTCAGAGTTAAGGATGGATGACAATAAAAGGATGATCGAAGAGCCTGAGGCAATTGTTGACCGTAAGACTAAGAAGTTACGACGCAAGATGGTCGACTTAGTGCTAGTCCGATGGAAACATTCGAATGGGCCGAACCTCACTTGGGAAACAGAGGATGACATGATGAGTCGCTATCCACATCTGTTTGCTGATGCATGATTCCGGGACGGAATCATCCTAAGGGGGAGAGAATTGTAACGCCCGGGTTTCAGGGCTAAGCATTTTTGTCAATGTAATAGTCTAGGTCAACTCTTGTAACTCTTTTTGAAGAAATAAAGATGAAATATTTGAGTATTATGTGAATTATGTGTGTTTATGTGTTTATTATTTAATTATAAGTGTATAATTAATAAAGAATAAAAATAAGCGTCAAAATTAAAGTATGAGATAAGCCCGATGTCTCTACATAAAGTTGTAGAATATGTCTCAAGGTTTCTGTACATATAAAGAACGCCGAAATCCGAGTTATAACGAAGAAGTTATGGCCCGTCGAAGTTTTACGGCAAAACCGGCACGACACCGGGAAGCGTAAATAGTGAATTTATGATAGAGTGAGATTTAGCCTTATCAATCTAAACGAAAGTTGTAGAATATGTTAAACTAAGAACGTCGATAAAAAGAACGCCCAAATCTGACTTCGTATGAGGAAGTTATGATTTTTCTAAGATTCGGTTTAGCAGTGCACGGCCCGAAACTCGAATTTTTGTTCGAGCGGTTTTTGGCTTACGCAACCTAAATGAGAGTTGAAGATCTCATTAATAGGAACTCAACGGTAAAAAGATGGACGAAAACGGAGTTCTTATGAAGGAGTTATGAATTCTTCGCGGTCATTTAACAGTCTAAACGCCTCTTACTGTTAAATTTGAGATCGGTCGAGAATTAGCCGACGGAGTCTAAATGAAAGTTGTAGATCTTGTTTTTACCTACGCGTGGAAAAAAAGAATGTCGAAAACGGAGCTCGTATGCGAAAGTTACGGGGTTTAGAAGTTGGCAGAGTGCTGCTGCAAAAGGGGTGACGTGGCTGAATATGGGCCAAGGCTTTCTCCCCAAGGAAAGCCATCAGATGATGACACGTGGCACTGACTCGGCGAGTCAGTGAACCGACTCGGCGAGTCCGTCAGGATTTCACCCTATAAATAGAAGTGCCGGGTTCTCTCATTTCTCACACCTTTCCCCACTTCTTTCTCTCTCTACACTCTCTCTCTAAGCCTCCTTAAGCCCCCTAAAGCCTAGGTAAACCCCCTAGCACCCGAAGGAAGCCCCGAGGCTCCCGGAGTCCCGAGAAAAGAGCCTTTCGGCTCGGGAACGCTGCTCCAGCGAAGCCCGGTTTTCGAGAAAACTCGCTGTAAGTGAGCTACGCCTAACCTATCTTTAGTTTAGCTTATGTTTTAATATAGTAATGTTATTAGGACCTTATAATAAGTACTTGGGCTATTATTATGGGTTATATAAGTATCGTTTAATGCTTATATAATAATAATAATAGCTAGACTATTAATTAATCGCGGTTATCGTTAGACTAAACCCTAGTGGTGTTGGTACTAGGTTTTATCGAAGGAATATCGTTTTGAGAGTATCGAAGCGCTGTCCGAGTGCTGAGTCACCACCTTTCAGGTGAGTGCATAGTTACTTTCAGCTTACACATAGATATGAAGTATTTTATAAATTACGTGCTATGTGTGCATATTATCTGATTACTTGCTATCTATGCTGGATGAACGTTGTTATACATGTTTTCAATGATTTAAACTGTATATGTATTTTATATCTACGAAAATGTTGGGGTAAAACATGGGTAGATGTAATAGGTGATGTGTGATAAAATGATGAGAGGCCTCGATGTTGATGTTGTTGTTTCTGTCATCTAGCGGAGTATGGATGACGACCACGAACTCTTCTAGACAGTCCAGTGGAACACTAGCAGGCTCGCAACCTGTAGGTGTTTGTGAACGACGTGTTCACCGGTGTACTCCATCCCCCACATGGTTGCCTTTAGGACATTTATTGCTGAGGAATCCCCTTAGCAGTAGTGTCCGTCCCGATGATGATCCTTAGGCTAGGTCCCTTATGATAGGTGTTTAGGGACGTAAAGTGAGGATAACGGGAACAGGTAATTGGGTTATTGTTGATTGATGAAATTAATAAACTTATTTATTGTGGGTTGAAAACCCTATGTGCTCACCAGGCTCCCAAGCCTGACCCACTCAGTTTTATGTATTACAGGTAGTGGCGCATGAGCATAGGTGTGATGTTTTGGACGAGGGATTACGGATATAGGCCTGTAGATATGAAATAATGTAGTAAGGCTTATATTGTACTGTTTATGCTTTTGATCTGTACGAACATGACATCCCAAGTCTTTTAATGAAATACATTTCTATGGAAATGCTTTTGATAAATCTTTATCATATATTTGTTTTGGGACAAATTCCGCAACACTTTCATTTAAAATGTAACTCTGATTTTTAAACAAAGCATAAACAAACCGGTCTTTTCTGGCCGTGATTTTGTGGATGTCACAGAATACCATTAAGCCCATTAGGGTTTGCATTGGGTCAATTTGAGTCCATTAAGCTTCATTAGGCCCATTAGGGCTTGCAAGGCCCATAGGGTTCCAAGCACCCCAAACAAATCGATCACAACGAGGCAAAACACACCGCCACACGACACGGCGGCCAGTGGCGGCAGGAGGCGGCAGCCACCACCTCACGGTGGTAGTTTAAAGTTTTCTTACTATTCTGATCAATACAGTATTACAACGAGATAACCAAACACACACACTAACACATGCTAAGCTACCCCCACACATAATGACACACACCTAGTTTCATAGCAAAACCTACACATACAGCCACCTTCCACGGTGGCTGGAGGCGACGGAAGAAGGCGGCAGGCGGCAGCCACGATGGCTGGCGGCCATGGTGGTTCTTTTCCTTGGTCTCCGGCCAATAAACGACAACCCAAACAAAAACTTGATCCCTTGCAGAACAAGAACCCATATCATCCACCATCAAGGTGACGACAACAAACAGAGTGGAACAACATCAGTTAACAGCGGCAATGGCTTGCCCTCTTCACTCCCGACGCCTTGTCGGTGATGTTCATTAGCCACAACAACAGCAGCCACGAATGGTGGCAGTGGATGCAGAGCGTCTTCAACCGGTGGCATTGGTGGTGGTAGCTGTGACGCTGTGAGCATGGGACGGAGAATGATGTGACTAACGGCTGCTAGCTACTGAGAGACTGGCTGCAAAGCGAGCGGTGAACGGATCGGTACCGGCGACAGCTGAGTGTGGTTGTGACATCCACAAAATGACGGCCAGAAAAGACCGGTTTCATTTATGCTTTTTAAAATAATTTCAGAGTAAATCCTTTTGATTTAAAAGAGTTGCGGAATTTGTTCCCAAAACAAAATATGATAAAATAATATTTATCAAAGCATTTCATCAAGAGATGCATTTTCATTATATAATCAAAACTCGGGATGTCATGTTCCGATACAGACCATAAAGCATAAACGATACCATTACAAGTCATTCAACAAATATATACATATAGAGACTTGTAAACAAAACAACTCGATGATTCATCCATCTTATGCCCTTGCGCCACTTCCTGTAATACAAATAAAAACTGAGTGGGTCAGGCTTGGGAGCCTGGTGAGCATATAGGGTTTTCAACCTACAATAAATAAATTATATTTAATTTCACCAACCAATCACTATCCCGATTACCCATTCCCATTATCCTCACTTTACGTCCCTAAAACAACATCTATCTCAAGGGACCTAATCTAGGATTTTCATCGGGATGGACATTACTGCTAAGGGGTTTCCTCAACAATAGATATCCTAAAGGCAACCATGAGGGGGATAGAGTACACCGGTGAACACATCGTTCACAACACATACAGGTTATGAACCTGCTAGCGTTCCACTGGATTGTCTAGAAAGAGTCTGTGGTCGTTATCCATACTCCGCTGAATAACTAGATCAACAACAACAACATCGAGGCCTCTGATCTGTTTATTACACACCAACTATCTACCCATGTTCTACCCAACATATTAGTAGATAAAAATATATATTTTTATACATAGTTTAAAACCTGTATAGCATTTTCATTCAATACATATTCCACATAACAGATGAGGCACACCCACATAACACGTATTTCATAGAAAATAAATCAGATATATGAGATAGAAGAGAGTGAATATACATCCACACACATAACAACAAAATTATACACATAACACGTATTTCGTATAAATTACTTCATAATTATGCGTTAGAAGAAAGTAACTACACACTCACTTGATCAGAAGATGATCGGACAACACTACGACTTGCAGAAGTAGTAATCCTCAGTAGATCTGGAAGATCTACACAAAAATCAAACTTCTCGCGGGCAGAGCTTCGGCTTGGGAATCGCACTTCTCGGGATCTTCGGGAGCGTAAAACTTCCTTCTTAACTTGGATATGAGATCCGGGGTGTCGGGATGGCTTCGGAGGTTTATACGCAGAGCTTCGGCACAAAAAGGAGGAGAAATGAGCAAATAAGCCCGGAACCCTCGCATCCTATTTATAGGAGGCTGAGGCCTCGCGGTACGCTGGGCGTACAGCCATACGCGGGGCGTACCCCCTCCGAAATCGTCACTGCGTGCGTCATCCAAAGAACTCTAGTGCGAGGCGCGTCATGCTTCGCTGTACGCTGGGCGTACTTCGGATAAGTCCGATGACTCCCCTTCGGATAAGGTCGGATTTAATAATTAAATTTAAATATTAATTATTTAATAAACTTTGAAAATTCATATCTTCTTCATACGAACTCTGTTTTCGACGTTCTTTATATCCACGCGTAGGTGAGACTACGCTCTACAACTTTCGTTTAGACTCCGTCGACTAATTTTGTCTTTATTTTTATTATTTATTTTTAGTAGGCCGGGATAGAAAAACTTCGTTATAAATTCATAACTTTTTCGTTTGACGTCCGTTCTCGCCTAACTTTTCATCATTTCGATACTAACAACGAGATATTCTATTCTCGTTTAGATTGTTTCCGCTAAAAACCGCTCGATCTCAAATCGAGTATTTCGGGCTGCATACCGCTAAGTCGAAACTTCAGAAATTCATAACTTCCCCATACGAAGTCAGATTGGGCGTTCTATATATATTCGGAAACCTCGTTTCAACTACTACAACATTATCCAAAGATAACGAGTTTATTTTACACTTAAATTTAGACGCTCATTTTATTCTTAATTAATCCAATCTCATAATTAAGCAATTAAGCACAAAACACATAATACTCAAATAATACATCTCTATTATTTCAAAACGGGTTACAAAGGTTAACCTAGACTATTATATCAACATTAATGACAAGCCCAGAAACACAGGCGTTACAATTCTCTCCACCTTAGAATGATTTCGTCCCCAGAATCACACATCAACAAACAATTGCGGATAGCGACCCATCATGTCACTCGCCTTCTCCCAGGTGAGATTCGGCCCATTCGTGTGTTTCCATCGGACAAGCACTAACTCGACCATCTTGCGTCGCAACTTCTTAGTCTTTCGGTCAACAATTGCCTCTGGTTCTTTAATCAACCTTTTGTTCTCATCGATTCTCAACTCCGAAAGTGGAATCATGTCGGGAACTTCCCCCGTGAACTTCCTCAAATAACACACATGAAAAGTGTTATGAATTCGATTTAGTTCTTCTGGTAGTTCGAGCTTGTAAGCTTGGTTCCCAATCCTCTGAAGAACTTTAAACGGTCCAATAAACCTTGGACTTAATTTTCCCCTTTTACCAAATCTTATAAGTCCCTTCCACGACGAGACTTTAAGCAAAACAGAATCTCCAACTTCAAAAGTCATCGGTCTTCGCTTGTTGTCAGTATAGCTCTTTTGACGATCCTGAGCTTCTAACATTCTTTCCCTAATTATTTTCAACTTTTCAGCAGTTTGATGGACTATCTCCGGTCCCATAAACTGCTTTTCCCCAACCTCAATCCAATAAGACGGCGTACGACACTTCTGCCCGTATAAAGCTTGATAAGGTGCCATCTTTATGCTCGAGTGAAAACTATTATTGTAGGAAAATTCTACCAAAGGCAAATGTTCATCCCAGTTACCTAGGAATTCCAGAGTACATGCTCTCAGCATATCTTCAAGCGTTTGTATCGTCTGTTCGCTCTGACCATCAGTCTGCGGATGGTAAGCTGTACTTAAACACAACTTGGTACCCAATTCCTCTTGTAGACTTTTCCAAAACTTCGAGGTGAAATGGCTATCACGATCCGATACAATCGTTAACGGAACACCGTGAAGCCTCACAATTTCCTTCACATAAGAATTCGCAAGCTTATCCATAGACCATTTCTCCGTGGCCGCTATGAAATGTGCACTCTTAGTGAATCGATCAACGACCACCCAAATCATGTCGTGAACATTCTTTGTTCTGGGCAGTTTAGTGACAAAATCCATAGCAATGTCTTCCCACTTACCCATAAGCACAGGCAATGGTTCTAAACTCCCGTACGGTTTCTGATGTTGTGTCTTGACTCTCACACAAGTCACACACTCGGCCGCATACTTTGCAACATCAAACTTCATCATTGGCCACCAGTAGTAGGGTTTCAGGTCCCTATACATTTTAGTGCTACCAGGATGAATCGAGTACATGGTCTTGTGAGCTTCTTCCATCAGAAGATCTCTGACTCCTCCTGTCTGAGGTATCCAAATCCGATCTTGGAACACCTTCAATCCATGACTGTTTATACCGAACACCAACGTTTTGCCCAAACGTTCCTCCTTTCGGTCATTCTTCTCAGAAGCTTCGCTTTGAGCTTTCTTTATACTTTCCAAAATAGTCGAGACAACTTCAATTCTCAACGCTCTTGGCCTTTTCCTTTCAAGATTGACTTTCCGACTGAGAGCATCAGCAACAACATTCGCCTTACCGGGGTGGTAAAGTATCTCGCAGTCGTAGCCTTTAAGTAATTCTAGCCAGCGTCGTTGCCTTATATTCAATTCCTTCTGACCAAAGAGATATTGGAGACTCTTATGATCAGTAAAAAGTTTGCACTTCGTGCCATAGAGGTAATGCCTCCATATTTTCAGAGCGAAAACCACCGCTGCCAACTCCAACTCATGAGTCGGGTAGTTCTTTTCATGCTCTTTCAGCTGTCGAGACGCATATGCTATCACCTTTTCTCTTTGGGTCAAAACACAACCCAATCCAACCCAGACGCATCGCTATAAACAACGAAGTCTTCAACTCCATCGGGTAGAGAAAGTATCGGTGCCTCGCATAGCTTCTTCTTTAGCTTCTCGAATGCTTCTTTATGCTTATCACTCCAAGCATAAGTAGCTCATTTGTGGGTCAAAGTTGTTAATGGAGTAGTGATCGAAGAAAAGCCTTGGATAAACCTTCGGTAATATCCGACTAATCCCAAAAAGCTTCGGATCTCCGATGGGACTTTTCGGTTGTTCCCACTTCATCACAGCTTCGATCTTCAATGGATCAACCATTATCCCTTCTTGGTTGACCACGTGACCCAAGAATTGGACTTCACGAATCCAAAAATCACATTTGGAGAACTTTGCATACAACTTCTCCTTCTTCAAGACTTCCAACACTTCTTGCAAGTGTCTGCCATGCTCCTCTTGGCTTTTCGAATAAATCAGAATGTCGTCAATGAACACTATCACAGATTTATCAAGGAACGGATTACAAACCTTATTCATCAAATCCATGAATGCCGATGGAGCATTGGTTAGTCCAAACGACATAACCAAGAACTCGTAGTGTCCATATCGTGTTCTGAATGCAGTCTTCTCTATATCTTGCTCTCTTACTTTCAGCTGATGATATCCTGACCTCAGGTCGATCTTCGAAAAATAACTTGAACCTTGTAGTTGATCGAACAGGTCATCAATCCTAGGCAACATGTATCTATTCTTTATCGTTGCTTTATTCAGTTCTCGGTAATCAATGCACATCCTCATACTTCCATCTTTCTTCTTTACGAATAGCACCGGAGCTCCCCAGGGCGATGAACTAGGTCTAATGAAACCTTTGTCCAATAACTCCTGAAGTTGCATCATCAACTCCTTCATCTCCGTCAGTGCTAATCGATAAGGTGCTTTTGCTATTGGCGTCGTCCCTGGTAACAAGTCTATTCTAAACTCCACTTGTCTATCAGGCGTTAATCCGGGAAGATCTTCGGGAAATACTTCTGGATAATCACATACGACAGGAATATTCTGCATCACCTTTTTTTCCTTCTTAGCATCAATCACGAATGCTAAATACGATGAACACCCCTTGGTCAAACACTTTCTGGATTTCATCAATGAAATGATTCCAGAATTTACTTTGCGTTTATCTCCATACACCATAAACGACTCTTTCCCAGGTGGGTTTACTTTGACTATCTTTTTCTTGCACAATATCTCGGCGTCATTGGCGCTAAGCCAATCCATTCCCAACACGATGTCGAAACCATTAAGTTCTATAGGCAATAATTCCTCGTGGAACTTATTCCCATTCAAGTCAATTAAGATGTTTTTCATACGATGACTAACAGGTACAAACTTGCCACTAGCAACTTCGACTAATAAAGCATTATCTAGTCTATCAACAGGCAAAGCTAGTTTACTACCAAATTCATGCGAATAAAGGAGTAGTTGGCTCCAGAATCAAATAAAATTTGGGGAGGCAATTCGTTTACGAGAAAGGTACCTGAAGCGACATCAGCTTCATCTTTAGCAGCTTCCAGTGTCATCTGGAATGCTCTTGCCTTCAGCTTTGGCGGAATGTTGGGTCTAGCTGCCTCCTTCTTCTTCGGGCAGTCCCTCGACATGTGTCCCTCCTCACCACAACCATAACAAACTTTCTTAGTGAGGGTACATTCATTGGCATAGTGACCTGGCTTTCCACATTTGTATCATGTGGCCACTACCTCACATTTTCCATGATGCTTCTTCTTACATTTGTCGCACCATTTCGCTTCGCCTCCACCTCCCCTCGAACCAGACTTCGAGAACTTGTTTTTCTTGTTGGACCCTGAAGTTCCATCGAACTTCCTCTTTTCACCAACATCTATCCTTTCCAGATCCTTTTCCTTCTGCTGGGCCTCCACATTCTTAGCTGCACGAACAGCTGTTTTCAGAGTAGTTTCCATCTTGACCGTCGGACCAAAGTCGGCAGGCAGTCCATTAGCAAACCTCTCAATCTTGGAGAGTTCCGTTGGCACTAGGTACGGAAATAACTTCATTTTCTCAGTAAATGCAGTAGCATAGTCATCTATGCTCATCCTCCCCTTCTTTAAGTTTTGGAACTCATTGTTCAGATCAATCAGATCTATCTCTGAACAATACTGCACCCTTAGTTGTTCCAAGAACTCCTCCCATGACATTTTCAGGGATTCTCCTTGTGGCATAGTATCTACCAACAACTTCCACCAACTCAAGACTCCAGTCTTCAGTTGTCTAACTGCAAAGACAGTCTTCTGTTTGTTGCTACAGTCGCAACTTTCAAATACCATCTCCACTTCGGAGATCCAATTCATTATCTCAACAGGCTTTGGGCTCCCAGAAAGACTTGGCGGCTTGGCGCCCAAGAAGTTCTTGTACATTCGCTTATCCTTGTTGTTTCTCCTTTCCGGATCGTTCCTTCGTTCTCCCTGAGTCCCAACTTGACTCATAATGCAACTATTGTTCCCTTCTTCTGATTGTTCGGGAATCAATTCGGGTTCCTCAATAGGTATGATAGGTTCGTCCCTATTATCATGCAACATCTGTCGCATCTCATCCCTTTGTTCGGCTAACATAGCCCGAATCATGGTTTGCACCCCAGCCATTGTTATTGGTTCTGGTGCTGCTGCTACAACAGGTATTTGCTCAATCACTGGCGGTTGATTCCTGTTTTCATCTGCGTTTCCAATGCCACTCCTTGTTCTTACCATTTTTGATCTACACACCGAATAAGGTGAAATTAGATCCTCATTCACGATAGATATTCAGATCATCCTTATCACTCTGAAACAATTACATGCTAGTTCTAATATCGTATACATACGCTTAGAATCCTAAACACATAAACCTTCAGATCCGGTTGGCAACGAACCGTAGATCCGAACAAATAATATCATATATGGCAACATATAACATTTAGCACATAAAATCATTTTAAGCAACTTTCCTAAAATAACTAGTGCTCGTGTCTAAAATTTAACAGACACGCATCTCACAATCTCCACTTAGCATACTAAGTTTAAGTCTAGAAATCCTACAATTTCCTAGTTCGCTTAAGCTAATGCTCTGATACCAACTGTGACATTCCCAAAATCACGGCCAGAAAAGACCGGTTTCATTTATGCTTTTTAAAATAATTTCAGAGTAAATCCTTTTGATTTAAAAGAGTTGCGTAATTTGTTCCCAAAACAAAATATGATAAAATAATATTTATCAAAGCATTTCATCAAGAGATGCATTTTCATTATATAATCAAAACTCAGGATGTCATGTTCCGATACAGACCATAAAGCATAAACGATAACATTACAAGTCATTCAACAAATATATACATATACAGACTTGGAAACAAAACAACTCGATGGTTCATCAATCTTATGCCCTTGCGCCACTTCCTGTAATACAAATAAAAATGAGTGGGTCAGGCTTGGGAGCCTGGTGAGCATATATGATTTTCAACCCACAATAAATAAATTATATTTAATTTCACCAACCAATCACAATCCCGATTACCCATTCCCGTTATCCTCACTTTACATCCCTAAAACAACATTTGTCTCAAGGGACCTAATCTAGGATTTTCATCGGGACGGACATTACTGCTAAGGGGTTTCCTCAACAATAGATATCCTAAAGCCAACCATGAGGGCGATAGAGTACACCGGTGAACACATCGTTCACAACACCTACAGGTTATGAACCTGCTAGCGTTCCACTGGACTGTCTAGAAAGAGTCCGTGGTCGTTATCCATACTCCGCTGAATAACTAGATCAACAACAACAACATCGAGGCCTCTCATCTGTTTATTACACACCAACTATCTACCCATGTTCTACCTAACATATTAGTAAATAAAAATATATATTTTTATACATAGTTTAAAACCTGTATAGCATTTTCATTCAATATATATTCCACATAACAGACGAGGCACACCCACATAACACAAATTTCATAGAAAATAAATCAGATCTATGAGATAGAAGAGAGTGAATATACATCCACACACATAACAACAAAATTATACAAATAACACGTATTTCGTATAAAATACTTCATAATTATGCGTTAGAAGAAAGTAACTACACACTCAGTTGATCAGAAGATGATCGGACAGCACTACGACTTGCAGAAGTAGTAATCCTCAGTAGATCTGGAAGATCTACACAAAAATCGAACTTCTCGCAGGCAGAGCTTCGGCTCGGGAATCGCACTTCTCGGGATCTTCGGGAGCGTAAAACTTCCTTCGTAACTTGGATATGAGATCCGGGGTGTCGGGATGGCTTCGGGGGTTTATACGCAGAGCTTCGGCACAAAAAGGAGGAGAAATGAGCAAATAAGCCTGGAACCCTCGCAGTACGCTGGGCGTACAGCCGTACGCGGGGCGTACCCCCTCCGAAATCGTCACTGCGTGCGTCATCCAAAGAACTCTAGTGCGAGGCGCGTCATGCTTCGTTGTACGCTGGGCGTACTTCGGATAAGTCCGATGACTCCCCTTCGGATAAGGTCGGATTTAATAATTAAATTTAAATATTAATGATTTAATAAACTTTGAAAATTCACATCTTCTTCATACGAACTCCGTTTTCGACGTTCTTTATATTCACGCGTAGGTGAGACTACGCTCTACAACTTTCGTTTAGACTTCGTCGGCTAATTTTGACTTTATTTTTATTATTTATTTTTAGTAGGCCGGGACAGAAAACCTTCGTTATAAATTCATAACTTCTACGTTTGACGTCCGTTCTCGCCTAACTTTTCATCGTTTCGATACTAACAACGAGATCTTCTATTCTCATTTATATCGTTTCGGCTAAAAACCGCTCGATCTCAAATCGAGTATTTCGGGTTGCATACCGCTAAGTCGAAACTTCAGAAATTCATAACTTCCCCATACGAAGTCAGACTTGGGCGTTCTATATATATTCGGAAACCTCGTTTCAACTACTACAACATTATCCAACGATAACGAGTTTATTTTACACTTAAATTTCGACGCTCATTTTATTCTTAATTAATGCAATCCCATAATTAAGCAATTAAGCACAAAACACATAATACTCAAATAATACATCTCTATTATTTCAAAACGGGTTACAAAGGTTAACCTAAACTATTATATCAACATTAATGACAAGCCCAGAAACACAGGCGTTACAGTGGTTGTGAACGGTGACTAGAAAAAGGGAAAGAAGAAGGGAACGACTAAGAGATGGCATCGGCGCTCACAGCTTCATTGGGGAGTCTTTGTCGTCACCGGCAGCAGTGTACAAGGGTGGTGCGACAGTGACTGGCGGTGTCGGAAGTAGAGGAAGGAGGTGAGATGAATGGTGGCGGCTGGAACCGAGCATGGCGGCTGAAGAATTAGGTTTAGGGCTTGTTCATCCAAACATGGGAGGGAAAGAATGCACTGGGTTTAAAGTCCCGTATCCCATCCAAACTTTCTACAAATTTGTCACCTATAGTCCCTACTTACCATATCTTTTTCAATTTAAATCCAAAAGTTACGCTTTAGCCCTCCCTTACATAATTCGTTACAAAATAAATCCTTAATTTACTGTACAACCCTTATGCCTCTAAAATCCCTTGAAATGAAGTCCTAGAAGTTACTATTTAGTCCCTGCCTTCATTAATACTTACAAATTAAGTCCGACTTTAACACTTTTAACCCCAAATATCTTAAAGTGTGACAATTAGCTCTACGAGACCATCATTTGATATATAATTATTTATTCTAGGCTACCATTCGTTCATTAATTGATTTATTTAACTAATAAATAAACGAGTGTAACAACTCTCCCCCACTTAAATTAGATTTTGTCCTCGAAATCATTCCTTACCGTTTCTCATGTGACAAACCACTCAGAAACATGGTCACTATACTGGGCACGCTCTAGCATTCCCAGGGCATCCATGACCAATCTTCGCAAAGCCCTAACCATCCACTGGTGAGCGAATTTCTCGCAACAAGATCACATCTCCTCCGTCTGAATCCACCATCTCGAGATGGTCTGATTCCCTGACAGTTCACTCATCTTGAATCCTTAACGTTGGACCCAGTCCCCTTTATTCTTCTACCGGCTACTCAACTTCCAGTAACTCGAGGTTCCCAATATAAATTTGGATCACAAGCCCAATTACCTCTATAGATCACTTATACTTGGCTAAGGCTTAGATAATCCTACTGCGTTTGACTTAGCATACCCCCAACAATCCGTTATTTTGTCCATACTTGCAACCCAAAACACAAATACTAATACTGCTCACATGCTGGAACTGCTTGAACATCGAACTAACTGAAGCAGTATGTCGTTACATAGCTGCTTCCCAAGATCTATCGAGACCTTCCTGGTCTCAATTCATCCATCAGTCATCTAAAATATCGGGTTTCAACCCGACTATGGAGTCGAAAGATTCATACACAGTCGCTCTACACGGCTTCTGAACGAAATCCTTCTCTGAAAGTAGTTGCGACTAGTTATCATGCCAATGTGGCTCTAACAACCTCATGATCTAACCGATCGGGTCTATGCGTCGTATCCTGTCGTCATCCAATCCAAGACTAAAATTAATTGCTACCTAACCAATGGTAGCCTTACATCACAAACGACCTTAAGCAGTATATTGCTTCCCTGATCTCACTGCTGCACCCGAACTGGTGGGTACTATTGTTCCTTCCGCGTTCTAACAACACGCTCATGCCATCTACTAACCTAGTGAGTGCTACGACTACACCCGTAGTCTCACGACACTCTATCACTATTTGACCGCTAGTGAATGCTACGGCTACCTCCATAGTCTTACAACACTTCCCATACTATCTGACTGCTAGTGAATGCTACGGCTACCCCCGTAGCCTTACAACACTTTCCAAACTATCTGAATGCTAGTGAATGCTACGGCTACCCCCGTAGTCTTACAACACTTTCCAAACTATCTGACTGCTAGTGAATGCTACGGCTACCCCCATAGTCTTACAACACTTCCCAAACTATCTGACTGCTTGTGAATGCTACGGCTACCCCCGTAGTCTTACAACACTTTCCATACTGGGTCGAACATGCACTCAACCTAACACAAAACTGAACTTGAGTCATAACTGAAGCTCTAACTTGGTTCCCGAAACCTGCTATCACGTGACCCTATTGTATCAGTACCGCACCCATGCCCGTGATCAAAGCATCACAGTAAACCATGAAATCATTTACACCCTCTGGTAGGGTGAGAATCGATGCCTGACACAACCACTGTTTGAGAGTCTCGAAGGTTGTCTACTACTCAGGCCCCCAACTAAAGGCCACCGACTTCTTGGTCAGTCGGGTCAAAGGAACCACAATCTCGGAGAAGTCTCGTATAAATCTCTGGTAATAACCTGCTAGACCCAGGAAACTAGACCTCGGAATCTCCCACTGCATCACGGCCTCTATCTTAGCCGGATCGACTAGAATACCCTTCTGGTTGACAAGGTGCCCAAGAGATTGCACCCCGTACAACCGGAACTCACATTTAGAGGACTTTATAAAAAGTCTCTCCCTCACTTAGATTCGACTAAGTCTTCATTGTACGCGAGAATTAAAGGATTCCCAATCCTTCTTACATCCTAATTGACCACTGACAATAACTTGTACTTACCAGTGCTAGCGATCCATCACCAATCAAACCTTAAGATCGCCCATCCTCTAAAACCTTGAAGAGTACTCTTGAAATCTGGTCCAATCTGACGCCTCAATCCATCTCCTATGTTGTCAATTGAAGGTCTCAATCTTCGCTTTGGCTGACGAATCCTCATTCCCACTTCCAATCTTGTAGTACCACTGAACTCTAACCGAACACAGCCCATGCGAAAATACAATTCTCTTGAAAATGCGATGACCAACCACTTATGCATCAATCACCCGTGACTGACACTACTATTTTCATGTCACCAGCTCTGTCCTAGCAACAGTAGTGCCCTTAACTCCAAAGTTCATCCATAGACAATTACCGACCATACCTAAACAATGATAGAACCCCTGAACGGTGACTTCACTGGAGAACTATCACTCTAACCCTGACCGAGGATCTTCCAAACAATACTCCTACACAGATCTCGACAAAGATCCGGAATGATAACGGTACACGTTGAACCCGCTCCGCAAGATGCATCCCTCCGTGGGTTCATCAAGGACTTTTCGGCATGCAGGATGGCATATATGATCCTTGATAATCCAAACACTATCAGGAAACCGACCCGAGATCTAACTTATCCAACTTACTCATAACTCCAACGCGAGACGTATCCCCAACATCCATCTAGTAGCAGTAGAAGATGACATACCCGCAACATCTGGAGGAATACTAATCACCTTCTGCTGACATGACCAACCCCGTTACCCTGTAGTAGCCTAAACCCTCGGATCGACAAATTACCTTGTGCACTGTCCTATACGCGATGCACTGACTCAGGCCTGCTGGCCTTTCACCCAAGGATCAGAAGTCATGAGTCTCTTCTTGGGACCCTCTCCTATACGCACCTGGCACAACCCTCTCTTTCTAGGGTGCTCCAAATTGATTTTACATCTACAACTTCTTGTAAATCTTATCCTTCAGGGTCTGACACCCTGCCACGCTCACTAACTCACTTGCCAATGGCTAAGCTGCAACAACTGGAACATCCTCTATCCCTAAACTGGATCATAAACTCTTCCCTGAAGCTTCTCAGATTCTCCAAGACTCTCACCGATTCGAGTATGGATCCTGTGCTTTCAGTAGTACGGGACCAATACTACCTTCCACACCTATCCATACTTTCCTTAGCAATCCTCTCAGATCCTCCAAGTCACTTCCTCAACTGGTACACCCAATTCTAACTGAGCCTTTCAACTAACTCACTGAAATATATCCTAGGCTTCCATAGGTTCCCGTACTCACCCAGTCCCCAGCTGCTGAAAGACTTCCCACTAATGTCAACTAGCTCCCTCATGAATATAGCCACATGAAACAGAGATCAGATAATCCTTCGAGTAAAAGACTCATCTCTAGAACAGTTGGACTCAGATAAGAGTTACGCAATAGGGTCAAGTCCATCACTTTCTGATTATACGGCTTGTGTCCTGTGTGACTTAGCATATTCACTTAGTAGCTAACTCACATCACTAAGAGTCCCACAAAGCACAAAGCAAACATCATTCAGACAATGTAAAATCTAAACATCATATTCCAATCAAATCATTCTATCCTCTAATCAGGAATCTATACATGTAATTCAAAGGCTCATACAATCAGGCATAACCTAAACAGGCTATCCTATCACTGACTGATTAGTACTAGCATGCAAGTCTACAAGCACATATAATAGGCATATAAGGCATCCTCCTAGATCCTTAGCCCTAATCTAGCATACAGTTCTCATAAGCATATAATATCAAAACATAACATTTATGGGTATCCTTGGGGAAAACTTACTTGAGCTCGACTGATTGCACGCATCACACACCTTGTTCTTTTCAAATTTCTTTTTTCTTTTCAAACTTCTTTTATAAAATGATTTTACTTTTGAAAATTTCCATACCAAGTCCTTAGTTTGAGTTCAGACACACCCGAGAGTGTTCCCGAATCCCTCAAACCAATGCTCTGATACCAACTTGTAACATCCCAAAAATACAGGCCAAAAATTTCATTTTTAAATACGTTATTATAAAACCAACAGTGTAATAAAACATCCGTAATATCATGTCATGTCAAAACCAAAGTAGAAATAATCAAAACATGCTACCATAAAACAATATCAAAGTGTAATCCCAAAGATCTCATGTGCGGAAAACCATAGTGTGATGCGCTGCGATCAAGCCGGCTCTTTTCCTTTAAAAACGAGTACCTTAAACAAAAACTATAAACCGTAAGCACGAAGCTTAGTAAGTTCCCCCATCATACCACATACCATACAAACACATATAACATACATACTGCCAGGCATATATGGGTGCCCGACCTACCCCTTGGGCCCTCTCGACCGGTGACCTTGCCTAGCATATCTAGGTGCTGGCCTACCCCTTCGGTCCTCTCGACCGGTGGCCGGGAGTTGGCTTCCCCTTCGGTATCTTTCAACCAGTAACCGGGGACTATTTCACCCCTACCACTACCACATAAAACCCTAGCATATAAACATAAATCACATACTGTCTAGCATATCTGGGTGTTGGCCTACCCCTTCGGTCCTGTTGACCGGTAACCGGGAACTATTTCACCCCTACTACTACCACATAATATCATATCACATATATCATAATTTGGCTAGCATGGTTGGGTACTAAACTACCCCTTCGGTCCTATAGACCGGTAACCGGGGACTATTTCACCCTTACTACCACTATCACATAACATCATAACATATTAGCACATAAACATATCAGGTAGTAGCAAACATAGATGAATATCACAAAGACAATCATCTAACATACAACTCCTACTGGTGAGCCGACATTGTGGCCATAGACCCACAACTGCTGGAAGGTAAGTCACCTCACACTGCTGAAGTCTCATAGGCACAATCCCACACCACTAAAGTCCCGCAGACTCAACCCCAGCTGTTGGATGACAGATTCCCGAACTGTCAACATCAAAATGATACCTAATTAATAATTGGGTTCCACTACATAACCATGAGTCCATGTTTGGGGGTGAAAGGCTACTCTACCCCTAACTTGGCTTGATTCGAGCCCGAGGCCCAATCCAAAGGCCCAAAAGCCAACTATGGCTCAAAGCCCAACATTTGGTCCAATTTTATAAATTGGGCCATGGCCTATACATGGTCTTATTCTAAGGCCCAACATCATATAATCATTAAGGCCCAAACTATGGCTCTATTTATGGCCCAATTTTCCAAATTGGGCCCAAACCCCTTACATTGGCCTTACCCTAGGCCCATTAAATTATTTTAACCCAATTACTTGATCTTGGATGGCCCATTAATAACCCAATCGTCAAGGACCAATAGAAAGGCCCAACAATAAACCCAAGTGAAATTAGGGTTCCTCATAAAATGGTGATTAGGATTAAGTGTTTCTCACTTAACCCATTAAGGACTTAATCCTCTAAGGACTTAATCCATTAAGTCCAATATTTCATAGATTAATCTTTGCCAATGATTATTATTTAATATTTCAAGTTATTAAATAATTCCCGTGTGTCCTGATTAATTCCCCAAATTAGGGTTTTATTAGGATTAGGGTTTCCAACCCAAATACTAGCCCATTTGTCAATTTATTGGGCTTTTAGGTCAATTAGGGCTTTATTGGGCCTATTAGTCCCACTAGAATATCATTAAGCCCATTAGGGTTTGTATTGGGTCAATTTGAGTCCATTAAGCTTCATTGGGCCCACTAGGGTTTCAAGCACCCCAAAAGAATCGATCACAATGAGGCAAAACACACCACCACCCGACATGGCGGCCGGTGGCGGCAGCCACCACCTCACGGTGGTGGTTTAGAGTTTTCTTACCATTCTGATCAATACAATATTACAACGAGATAACCAAACACACACACACACACACACACACTAACACATGCTAAGCTACCCCCACTCATAATGACACACACCTAGTTTCGTAGCAAAACACACACATACAGCCACCTTCCACGATGGCTGGTGGCGACGGAAGAAGGCGACAGGCGGTAGCCACCATGGCTGGCGGCCATGGTGGTTCTTTTCCTTGGTCTCCGGCCAATAAATGACCACCCAAACAAAAACTTGAGCCCTTGCAGAACACGAACCCATCTCAGCCACCATCAAGGTGATGACAACAAAAGGAGTGGAACAACATCGGTTAACAGTGGCAATGGCTTGCCCTCTTCACTCCCGACGCCTCGTCGGTGGTGTTCATTAGCCACAACAACAGCAGCTACGACTGGTGGCAGTGGATGCGGAGCGTCTTCAACCGGTGGAAAAGGTGGAGGTAGCTGCGATGCTGTGAGCATGGGACGGAGAATGATGGTGACTAACGACTGCTAACTGTTGAGAGACGGGCTCCAAAGCGAGCGGTAAACGGATAGGTACCGGCGACAGCTGAGTGTGGCTGTGAACGGTGACTGGAAAAAGGGAAAGAAGAAGGGAACGACTAAGAGATGGCATCGACGCTCACAGCTTCATCGGGGAGTCTTTGTCGTCGCCGGCAACAGTGTACAAGGGTGGTGTGACAGCGACTGGCTGTGTCGGAAGTAGAGGAAGGAGGTGAGATGAATGGTGGCGGTTGGAACCGATCATGGCGGCTGAAGAATTAGGTTTAGGGCTTGTTCATCCAAACATGGGAGGGAAAGAACGCACGGGGTTTAAAGTCCCGTATCCCATCCAAACTTTCTACAAATTTGTCACCTCTAGTCCCTCCTTACCATATCTTTTTCATTTAAATCCAAAAGTTACCCTTTAACCCTCCTTTCCATAATTCCTTACAAAATAAATCCTTAATTTACTGTACAACCCTTAAGCCTCTAAAATCCCTTGAAATGAAGTCCCAGAAGTTACCATTTAGTCCCTGCCTTCATCAATACTTACAAATTAAGTCCGAATTTAACAGTTTTAACCCCAAATCTCTTAAAGTGTGACAATTAGCTCTACGAGACCATCATTTGATATATAATTATTTATTCTAGGCTACCATTCGTTCATTAATTTATTTATTTAACTAATAAATAAAAGAGTGTTATAATAACACATGTAAGATTCACATATACATCTAGCATCATAACATAAAAACCATTGGCCGACATTAGTGCCTTTGACCTGCTAAACACATTGAGGAAACTCACCTCTAGCTGCTGAATCACTCAAATGAATCTCTGTCTGCTGGTCCGAAAATCCTCTTGTTATCATCATCAAAATAACATCCAATTATTAATTGGATCTCGACCCATAACCAAGAATCAAAGCTACTTAACCCATAACCATGGTAAAAGACCATTTTACCCTTTATCTAACTGGGCCTAAAGCTAAAGCCCAACTCAACTACTCAAAAAGCCTAAATCCTAAATGGTAACCCAAAGCCCAATTTCTTGCTCAATCTTTCAAATTGGGCCTAAAACCCATTATGGGCCTAAATCCAAGGAAACCCAAAATACTAGTCCAAAGTCCAAAACATAAGTCTAATGACCCAACAAGGCCCAAACATAGAAAGCCCAAACTATGGCCCAAACCGAGAAGGCCAAGCCTAAACACCCAAATGTTGAGTACGTGCCCAAATCGAGAAGGCCAAGCCTAAACCCCCAACTGTTGAGTACGTGGGGCGTACTCAGCTCGTACGCCCAACGCACTCCTCTGCTTACTAGATTTCTTCATTAGGCACTTAATCAATTAAGACCTTTAGCTATACTCTCAGATCTAGTCCCTAAGGGTGACTTATCATGTAAAGTTGGCAACTTTACACTCATGCATGGCTTATTAGGACTCGAAGCTCAAAAAGGAGCTTAATAAAGATCTTAATACATGCATGGACCAAAATACTCCATAAAGTTTGCATTTTTATGAACATAGGGCCTAAATGGAGCTAAGATCTAGTATCCATTGCTTTTACAATATATCAAAAGCTCATCTTTAATTCAAAAGACTCAAAAATGCCCAAGAAACACTATAAAGTAGATCTAACACAAATGACCATAACGGTGGGAGATTTTTACCTCAAAAGGCTTACAAATGAGAAGGAAATCCTAGATCTACAAGCTCAAGCTATCCCTTCAATCAACCACCAAGAGTTCTTCTTCTTCTTCTTTCACTAAAACACCACCAAAATCACACTTACAACCTCAAAACTCACAATAGGCACTTAGGGTTTCGTTTTCAGTGTAAGGGAAGATGGAGGCTGATCATAAGTTTCCAAGCGATGTTATAATGAGGTTTAAATAGGGCGCAAACCCTAAAAATTCGGGTTTTCTCCTGCACTACATACGCCATGCGTACTCCACGTACTCCCTGCATACGTGGGTGAACCTCGTGACCATCAAATAGGCTAGTATGCTAAGCATACTCACAGAGTACGCCCATCGTACTAGCCATGGACCAAAATGTTAACAAATTTTGCATTAAAGGCTAGAAGGGAAACTTACCAAAACTTGAATGTTACATTATGTATTATGATTTTGGAAATGAAGATAAGTGAGATTGAACAAGTGTTTAATGCATAACTTTATGCACTAGACAGTTATACAATCTCACTTGAAGAGAGTAAAGGGATGTTTAGGATTGTTTATTTAACTTAATAAGCACTTTTTGATGAGAGTGTTTATTTGGTTATATGGTTATATAATCCTTTAAGTTAAATAGTATTTGGAATAGCTTATTTGTTTTAAAAAGACAATAAGTTAATAAATTATAAGTTAAAAATATTTGGATCAACTTAGTAGGTTTATTAAGGGTAGAAATAACGTTTTAGGTGTATAAGTTATTAGTTTTTTTTCTTAAAAGTCACAATTTTTGACTTCTATAAAATAAATTATTTAAGGGTTTTACAAAATGCATTTTTAAAAAGTGTTTATAGGCTTGTCAAATACTTTTTAAAACTTATTAGCTTTTTGAATAAGAAATAAATCAATAAAAAATTGCATAACTCAATCTGAAATACCGCCTAAATCACATATAAGATTGGAGAGGAAATCACAAATTGAACCCTAAAATAATAGTCCAAGTGACGAAATCTCATGCACACTTTGCCAGTCTCTACCCTCTATAAAACCTAGTTGTAAGCACTTAGTCGCCGCAACCATCTACGACCGCCAACAAGGCTATCACGAGTCACGACTCACCTCCACCACTACCATCAAGACCCCCTGCTAGCTAAAATCACCACTAAGGCTACACGGAGTGACATTTGGTGAGGCCCGGCGAATTTGAGGAGGACTCTACAAACACCGAGCCACCACCTTGGTAAGGGTTGCTCGGTGATGGTATTTCGTAGGTTTCTACCAAATTCAACAGCCACTCTTCACCCAATGAGCTAACGACTAATTTTTAATTTAAAAAAATAACTATAAATATATCCCTCATTCCTTCAAATACCACATCAAAAACCGTATTCTCAACACTCTATGAAAATGTTATCTTCATCTTCTTCATCATCGGGATTTTTTATGTGTTTCTCAAATGGACCATAAAGGTCATTTAAGAGGTTGGACAGAAAATAGAAGAAATACGTCACCAAAATGTTGAAAATGATCATCGGAAATAAAAGTAGGTTTATAAAAGGAAATTGTGAAGCTGCTCACAAACTCCTCATGCAAAATTATTTTGAATAACATATGACTTTTCAACGATATTATTTTGTCGATGGTTCCATATGCACAAACATTTTTCACAACATATAATCAACGACTCATGGCAGCGTGTCCATATTTCCAATAATGTGCATATTCTAGAGATATAGTTGGTTTTACTCTCTTACAAAATTACATCTCCGCACTTCGTCAACTAGCATACGTCACTTCCTACAATGTACAAAATGAGAATCTTAGGATGTCCGGACAAACTTCACAACAGAGCCTTCACAAATTTTGTAAATATATCAAGAGATTGTATGGTCCACGATATTTACACAAACCTACTTGTAGTGAGTAATGACATCCAACAATTATATGCTTATTATTCGAATATGCACGGCTGATGGATTTTATAGGTTATATAAAAAATATCATGTGGCGGAAAAATACTTAAACCCTTAAGTACACATGCAACCTAGAAAGGATCTATGTTTTCTCTATTGATTGCAATAAACTATGAACATCAAGAAACCCTAGAGAGAAGCTATGAAAGTCGAAATTTACATCAAGATTAGGGTTACATATGTAACACCCTGTTCCGAGTCATTTCCGAATACGGGATGGTGACCTGAAGACCGAGTATCATCAGACTTAGGGATTTTGAGGAAAAGATATTTAGACCCATTTGGGTGTGGGTAATGTAGTTTGGATGATCTGGGAATTCGGTTTATGTTTTGGAGCCAAGGGGTATTTTGGTAAAGTGTCAGTTCGGGCTTTTATGGAAAATTGGATTTTTGATCGGGGAGTTTTAAGGCAAGTATGAGTTGATAGAAGTATAGAGCTTCTCGTTACCTTTTCGCGGATATAAGGATTATCAGAATCAGACTTACAACAAAGAAGTTATGGCCTTCGGAAGATTCATGGTTTTAGGGTTAAAGCAAGTACGCGGGGCATACACATATGTACGCATGGCGTACTAGTGCTAAGGCAGCATGCGGGGAGTACCATGGTGTACGCTGGGTGTACTAAGTTGTTTGGTCACAACTGTTCTTTGGAGTACGCATGGCGTACATGAATTACACATGACGTACTCTAGTCAGACCTAAAGCCTATTTTAGGGTCTTGGACCCTATTTAAGCTCCTTATCTCGTCACCTAACCATAATATCTTCATTCTCCATCCATATAAACCATATAATTGAAACCCTAACACCCATTTGAGTGGTTTTTGAGCTTTTGGTGGTATTTCATGGTTTTTGGTCTTCATAGAAGAAGAATGAACTTCTTGGAGAAGTGTGGGATTACTTGAAGCTTTTGGATCTAGGGTTGTTGCATCTTGGTCTACATTTTGTAGGTATAAAGTTTCTATCTTGATTATCTTATATGTTAGATCTAGTTCATGGAGTATTTTTTGCATTTTGGAGTCTTTTGTGATAAAGATGGGTGTTTGATTTACCCCAGAAGCAATGGGTGCTAGATCTTAGCTCATTCAGTCCCAAGGTTCATAAAAATGTAAGCTTTATGGTGTATTTTTGTCCATGCAAGAATTAAGACCTTTGTTAAGTCCTTATTGAGCTTTTGAGTCCCTTTTTTCCATGCAAGCACGTAAAGTTGCCGACTTTACATGATAAGTAGTCTTACAGAATCAGATCTGAGAGTTTGGCACTTTGTCTTAACCGATTAAGGGATTATTAGAGTGAAAAGGTGGTTGGAAGAGTACACGGAGCGTACTTAAGAGTATGCTCAATGAAATTCTAAGTTTGTGCATTATGGACTTGTATAGTATGCTTCGAGGGCAAGTACTCGGGGCATACTATTCTAGTACACGGGGCGTACTTCCCAGTTTGCATTTTGGTTTTTTTTTTGAAGATTTGGGCCTTGTTGGGCCATTATGGTTAGGATGAGGACTTTCTTGGTATTGTTTCCATGAGAATTTTTAGGCCCAATTAGGAAGTTGGGCCATATTGGGTTTGGGTTGCCATTTTGGGCTTTTTATGCATTTTAGACTGGGTCTTGTCTATGGAACAAGTAAGAAAAGGGTAAAATAGTCTTTTACCCTTTAAGGAGTTGGTTTATGGAGTGGGCCTTAGATTTTGGGTTATCGGGTTAATTATTGATTAAGATTATATTTATTTTTAATTGGCGCGAGGTTATCCGGTTCAGCGATCCAACCACTTATTTGATTATCAGCAGATTGAGGTGAGTCTTCTCACCATATCCATGTGTCAAAGGCACCAATGTCGGCCCATTATTTGTTATGTGGAATGCTAGTTGTCTTTGTGATACTTTCTTGGAAGACCTCGGGGTAGTTCGTGACATTTGTATGGAAGACCATGGGGGTAGCCCATGGCATTTAGATGTCAGACCATAGGGGCAACCCATGACATTTCAAGGAAAGACCATGGGGGTAGCCCATGGCACTTAGATGTCAGACCATGGGAGTAGCTCATGGAATTTCAGGGAAAAGACCATGAGAGTAGCCCATTAGAAATATATGTATGGTATGTGGTATTTGGTGAACTCACTAAGCTTTGTGCTTACGGTTTTATGGTTATGGTTTCAGGTACTTCTGGTTCGAAAGGGAAATGCCCGACTTGATCGCAACACATCCATCATGTTTCCGCATCATAAGGATTTTGGGATTGTCCTCTAATAACTATTTTCTTATAAAAGTACTTATGAGTATTTGGATAAGAAATTATTGAAGGTTGACTTAAAGATAATTAATGTTTTGGTTGAATTAAAAATAAATTTTTTACCTCAAATTTTTGGGATGTTACAAGTTGGTAGTAGAGCCTTGGTTTGAGGGATTCAGACACACTCTCGAGTGTGACTGGACTCGAACTGAGGAATTGGTAACTTTTATTTAAAGTAAAATGAGTTTTAAAAAGACTTTTGTAAAAGGAAGAAAAAATCTAAAAGGATTTTTGTAAAGACAAAGGGGGTGTGATGCGTGAAATCGGACGAGCTCAGGTAAGTGATTCCCAGAATACCCATACATGTTTGTTATGATTATATGTTATGAGAATTGCATGCTAGGATGAGGATATGGATACTTTCAAGAATTGCATGATAGATTGGCCTGATATGTGATGCCTTGTATCCTAGGAAGCATTGGATGCTATGCTAGATTGGGAATACATATTGGTATCCGTAATTTCCAAGTGTATGCTTTAAAAATTGTATATGGTTAGGATCATATAGCCCTAGAATGATTGATTCGGCCTTATTTCATGTTCCTCATTTGGTTGTGGTCCTAGGGTAAAGTCTTCTATTCGACAGTCTATTTGATCTTGTATTGTGTATAATTTGCATGCATAAGGCAACCGACAGTGAGAGTGGTAGTTCCTAGAATAAGTTGTAGTATGTCAGCTTGAATGTTTTTTGGTTATTCTATGCATTGGAGTGCTACTGGACGAATGTTGCTAGCTTTGTGCTTTGTGGGACTCTTAAGTGATGTTTGTTAGCTATTAAGCGAATATATTAAGTCACATGTAATAAAGGTTGAATAATATGTGTAATGTTTAGTTTCCCAGTATGAAATTATTTTCAAGTTTTGTATGTTTTCTCTTTGGGACACGGCGTGTTGGAGCCTCAAAACGCCATGTCGAGATGTCTTTGGCCGCAGAGTTTAATGAGCCCACACGGCGTGTTGGCAGCTGGGAATGAAACCCTAATTTTTGGGTGTTTCACACTATTTAAAGGCCTTAAGTCCCCTTAACTGGCATCCTTAACAGCCTCCCTTGTTATCTACAACCCTAAATCGAGTATTGAGCTTTCTTGGTGGTGTTCTTGAGGTTTTCAGTGGTTTCTTGTGGATTTTATGCTCATTTGAAGGAGCTTTGGAGTTTGAAGGTGGCTAGCTTGGAACGAAGGTCATACATTCAGAATCTCACCACTTGTTCCAGTCTCCTTGAGGTATCAAGTTCATACCTTGCTTTTTTTTGTCGATTAGATCTTCTCTTATGGGGTTTTGTTATTATTTTTGGCTCATTGTTGGGTTGTCTAAGGAGTTAAGTTATTTCATGGGTTGTCGTGTTAGATCTGAGCATTTTGTGGCCTCCTTTGGCTAAAAGGTGCAAGCTTTATAAGATTCTAGGTCTCATGCATGCATTAAGTCCTTTATTAAGCCCTCCTTGAGCTTTAGAGCTTCTCTTTGGCATGCATAAACGTAAAGTTGGCAACTTTACGTGGTCTTCCAGCTCTAAGGTGCTGGATCTGCATTTTGTGCCCATGACTTGAAGATTAAGTGCATAATGGTTAGGCTCTCACTCTATTAAGTCCAGGGTTTGGGTTTTGAACCCATTTTGGTGGTTTTTAATGGTAAAATAGGAAACTCTACCCTTATAGATATCATTTTAGTTGAGATCTGAGCTTTGGAGCTCTTAGATTCGATAAGGGCTACTTAATGTATTAAGTTGTTGGATTCTAGGCGAACATGACGTGTTGGTTTGGTTTTTTCATGACCTTGTATTTGATGGAGGCACATAGTGTGTTGAAGGACACCACTGTTGGATTTTTAGCACTATAACAATCCTATGGTGCACATACAACCCTAATGCTTAGGATCTAAGTTTTCTCATGTTATACATGTAATTTTCATTTATCCAAATCATGAACCCTTACTAGCATACAATTTAGAGATTTACAACATAAAACAAGTTAGATGAATACCTCTTGGTTGTAGCTTGTAGGACTTGGCCTTTCAAGAGCTTAGTACCTCAAATATGATACCTAAAATAAGTCACAAACACCAAGAACAATGGAGGATTATAAGAGAGAGTTTAGGAGGCACCAAAAATCGGTTGGGGTTTCTTCTTGGAAATCTTGACCGATTTTAGGAGTGTTAGGGGTTACATTTATAGTGTGGAATTCCTAGGGTTTCAACTTGTAAACCCTAATTCATTCACTTAGGCCTTTAATCCAATAACTCATTTGATAGCCATTTGGACTAACTCTTCATGGACTCTCACATAGATTTAGTCCATCCCTAATCAACATGGATCATTAGCCCAAAGTATATGTATCACTGATTTACTTAATCAGTCTTCGTTAATTTAATCACTCTCTTTCGATCACTAAATTAATTCCAAATTAATTCCTGATCAATACCAATTAAATAATAGGATTTCTTAATTAATATATTATTCTTATAATATGTTATTCTTATAATATATTAATAAATCACAAATAACCTCTTTCTCAAATATCCATCCTATCAAATTGCTCCAGTGAAGGCAACCCAAAAGGACCATGCTACTATCGAGTCAAGTACATACTAATTATAGTTATAGGCTTAGACACCTAATCCAACAAACACAACGTGTTGGATCAACACGGATTGTTGACCTTGACTTTTGACCTTTGTCTTTGATCAAGTTTGGCCTATAGGGGGGGGGGGGGTTGTGGCATTTCTAAGTTGTATTTAAGGAATTGTTTCTTTTTAGGGGTGCTTTAGAGCTAATATTTGGAGCCGGGACCTATTCAGCTATCCTTCAACATTCGAGGTGAGTTTCCTCACTAGGTTTAGCGAGTCTAAGGCACCAAGGTTGAACCTTGTTGGTTATGTGATACACTTATTGTCTTTGTGATACTTGTATGTGCTGTATATGTATGCTTATTGGGCGGGGCCCGTATTGCGAGTGTAGGCGGGGCCCGCATCTCTTTGGGCGGGTCCTTTTATGTGATATGTTTGGTATGCGGTATCTTGGGAACTCACTAAGATTTGTTCTTACATATTTTAGTTTGTGTTTTAGGTACTTCCAGTTCCAAGGGTAAGAACTAGGGTTGACTGCATCGCACACACCATTGGGATTCCACATTTGATATTTACTCGGATTTTGATAAAATTTAATACATTGTTCTTGTTGAGATGTATGATGATATATCAAAATACTATTTTATCTATTATAAAAACGAAGTTTTTGGGACCATATTGTTGGATGTTTCAAGTTGGTATCAGAGCCTTGGTTTAAGGGATTCGGGCACACTCTCGAGTGTGTCTGAACTCAAAACTAGGATTTGGTTATGTTTTCAAAAAGAAACATATTTTAAGAAAAGGTTTTCTAAAATGAGAAAGGGTGTAGTGAATGCAATCAGCCGAGCTCAAGTAAGTTATCCCAAAATACCTATACATGTTTATATTAGGTTTGAACTGTGAATGGTGATCGCATACTAGTTTAGGGCTAAGGATCTGGGAGAGATGCCTTTGTATTCCTGCTGTATGAGCTTATAGATTTACATGCTAGTACCGATCAGTTAGTAATACGAGGGCCTGATTAGGTTATGCTTGGTTCTGATTACTTGATGCTCAGATGTTGTTTGCTTTGTGATTTTAGGAGTTCTAACTAACTTCAGCTAACTAGTGAACGAATATGCTAAGTTACATATTATGGGAACTAAATAATTTTAGAAGGTTAGGTTTTAACTCTATTTCGCAGCTCTTGTTTGAGTCCAACCGTTATAGCATGAAACCTTTGAATTTAAGAATTATCTAGTTTTTGTAATATGTAATTGTATTCATGAGCCAGTTAGAGGGAGTTAGCGAGCGTTCCTTCTGCAGCTGATGGCAGAGAGTGGTGTGGAGTTTTCCCTAGGAAAACCTAGGATGAGATTTAGTGCTGGGAGCCATATTTGTGAGGGAATTGTTGGATATAGAGTAAATTGGCTGAGTTAAGGCACTTATTGAGGAAAGTATGGATAGATGTGGAAGGTAGTATGGGCCCATACTACTGGAAGTAGAGGATCCGCACTCGATTCAAGGAGTGTTGCAATGAAGCCAGGGATCTTTTAGATTTATGATTTCCCTGATGTGTATATTTGATGCGTATTTTGATGGTTTATATGGTCTATTTTCAGTATGGTGGTATTGTGTGGTAGACCAGTGGGAAGTTTCGGAGTTGGCAAGGGCTCTGGCTCTTGTTCTGTAGTCAGGCAGCTTCATGAACAGACGTGGGAGTTTATCTCGACTAAGATTACGCGTAGTATCCTTGACCAAACTCCTGTGATCTTAGGCTCAGTCAAGGAGGGCATTCTGGAGCTTCTTGATGAGCGATTGAGCGCCTTTCACGTTGAGATTGTGGCTTTGGTCGGGACACGCTCTCTGACTTTCAGGGAGTTTCTGGCATGTGGAGCGCCAGATTATCATGGAGAGAGTGACCCCATTGCGAGTAGCAGGTGGTTAGCAGATGTTGCTAACGCCTTCCGTACCAACAATTTTCCCGAGGGGGAAAAGTTCAGACTAGCTTCCCGCCTCTTGAAGGATAGGGCACATGATTGGTGGGAGGAGGTAGGGCGTGCTATCAATGATGATGATGTTGTTGATTCAATGAGCTGGAGTGATTTCTCGACCAGATTTCAAGCTGATTTTTCATCAGTGATTGAGGTGTAGTAGTTGGCACGAGAGTTGTAGGATCTCCGTCAAACTACTGAGATTGTGGTTGAGATCACCGCTGTATTCAGGTAGAGGGCACTTTTGGTTCCGCAGTATGTAACGGACGAGGAGATGAAGAAGGCACGCTACCATGAGATTCCAAGGAGTGATATTCAGCACTTTGTTAGCCGATCTAGCTGCAAGACATGATAGCGAGGGCAAGAGAGAGAGATTGATTTGGAGATGGAGAAGAAGAGGAAGCCAGATTTTGTGTCCAGTGTTGAGGGTTCGGGAAAGAGGCCCAAGGTTGTTGATATGAAGGGGAAGGGACAGTAGGGCCTAGGCCGTTGTGGCAAGTACGTTAGGTCGCACGAGGGGACATGCAAGGTGGGTGGTTTTGGCTGCTTCAGGTGCGACCCCTATCGCCAAGGCGTCGTACCGGTTGGCACCACCAGAGATGCAAGAGCTATCATCATAGCTGCAGGAACTGTTGGGTAAGCACTTCATTCGTCCGAGCAATTCTCTGTGGGGAGCATCAATTCTCTTCGTCAAGAAGAAGGATGGTTCACACCGGATGTGCATTGACTACTGGGAGTTGAACAAGTTGATGATGAAGAAACTTATCCACTCTCAAGGATTAATGATCTTTTCGATCAGTTGCGGGGAGCATCTTAGTTCTCCAAGATAGACCTGAGGTCCGGATACCATCAGGTCAAGGTTAGAGAGGAGGACATGGAGAAGACCGCATTCCGGACTCGTTATGGACATTACGAGTTCGTGGTGATGCCATTTGGGATCACCAACACGCCAACTATATTTAAGGACCTGATGAATCGGGTATGCAGACCGATGCTTGATCACTTAGTCATTGTGTTTATAGATGACATCTTGGTGTATTCCAAGACTAGAGAGTAGCACGAGGAGCATCTTAGGGAGCTATTGGGAGTCTTGAGGGGAGACCAAATTTATGCCAAGTTCTCGAAGTGCAAGTTTTGGTTACAAGAGGTTCAGTTCCTTAGACATCTTGTTAACCAAGAGGGGATTTTGGTCGACCTGGCCAAGATCATGGCCGTTATGCATTTGGAGGTTCCGAAAGCTCCCTCGGATATTAGGAGCTTCTTGGGATTGGTGGGGTACTACCGGAGATTCATACATGAGTTCTCCAAGATTTCAGTACCCCTCACTCGTCTGAGCAACAGAGGGAATTTGAGACCCTCAGACAACGACCTTGCAAGGCTCCAGCCTTGACTCTCCCAGAGGGAGTGGAGGATTGTGTGGTGTTCTGTGATGCATCTCATCACAGGACTGGGAGCGGTCCTCATGTAGAGAGGACGAGTGATAGCCTACGCCTCACGACAGTTGAAGCCGCATGAGACGAGATATCCCACGCACGATTTGGAGTTAGGAGCGGTAGTATTTGCTCTCAAGATTTGGAGACATTATCTCTACGGGGTCCGTTATACCATATACACAGACCACAAGAGTCTGAGGCACATCATGGATCAGCCAAACCTGAACATGAGACAGCGTAGGTGGCTTGACATAGTCAAGGATTATGACTGCGAGATCCTTTACTATCATGGTAAAACGAATGTGGTTGTGGACGATCTGAGCGGCAAGACAGCTATATCTTCTGCTCCAGCTGCATGTATGAGGATATCTGTTTGATTCTCCACTCGTGAGCTTGATTAAGGAAGCTAATGATGAGGGTATACAACAGGAGAACTAGAAGCTTGAGAGGATCAAGGGCGAGAACACCCGTTTTGTGCATGATAGTTCGGGATTGTTAACCCGTTGCGGTCGGGTCTGGGTTCCGATATCTGGTGGGGTCAGACAGATTGTTCTGGAGGAGGCTCATAAGTCTCACTTCTCTATTCACTCGTGGACCACGAAGATGTACTCGGATTTGCGATTGAGTTACTGGTGGCCATGCATGAAGAGGGAGATCGCATGGTACGTTGAGAGGTGCTTGACTCATCGGATGGTCAAGGCCGAGCATCAGAGGTCGCATGACCAGCTTCAACCTCTGGAGATTCCCATGTGGAAATGGGAGCAGATCACGATGGATTTCATAACCAAGTTGCTGAGGACGGTTAGGGGCTTCGACACTATTTGGGTCATCATGGATCGATTAACCAAGAGTGCCCATTTTCTGCCAATTCGAGAGAGCTCGTCGGCCGAGAAGCTTGTTGATATGTATATCCACGAGATCTTTGCTCGCCACGGGGTACCGGTCTCTATAGTCTCAGACCATGACGTTCAATTCACCTCCCATTTCTGGTAGAAGTTACACAAGGAACTGGGCACACGGCTGCATTTCAGTACAACTTATCATCCGCAGACAGACGGCCATAGTGAATGGACCATACAGACTCTTGAGGATATGCTGAGAGCCTGTGTCATTGACTATGGTGGGAGTTGGGACTCGTACCTACCCCTTGCAGAGTTCTCCTACAACAACAACTTTCATTCCAGTATTGGTGCTCCACCTTATGAGCTGTTGTATGGACGGATATGTCGCACCCCAGTCTGTTGAGGTGAGATTGGTCACAGGGTGATAGGACAGACAGAGGTAGTTATGCACTACCGAGAGGATTCATCAGATCAGACAACGGGTGCAGACTGCTTAGAGTCAGCAAAAAAGTTACGCCGATAGACGCCGATCAGAGTTGGAGTTCCAGGTGGGCGGCATGGTATTACTAAAGGTCTCAACCTGGAAGGGTGTGATTCGCTTCAGAAAGATGGGGAAATTGGATTCCCGATACATTGGACCTTTTTGGGTTATTGTCAAGGTTGGCACGGTGGCATATAGACTGGATCTTCCGTAGGAGCTCAGTCAGATTCACATCACTTTTCACGTTTCGCAATTACGGAAGTGCATATTATATGTGGAGGCAGTGGTGTCATTAGATGACATTCAGGTTGATGAGTGCCTGAATTATATGGAGAGGCCAGTGGCCATTCTGTAGAGGAAAGTGAAGGTTCTATGGAACAAGGAAGTACCTTTGGTAAAGGTATAATGGGAGCATCAAAGGAGATCTGAGTGGACTTGGGAGCCGGAGGCTGAGATGTGGGAGAATTACCCGGACCTGTTTGCTACAGCAGACTTCGAGGACGAAGTCTACTCCAAGTGAGGGAGAATTGTAACACCCTGAATCCCAGGTATAAATTTTAAAGTGTTTATATTCATTATTAAAGACATACTCGATGAGTTGGTTGCCCCAACACGTCGTGTGGAGACGGATATGGCAGCATGGTTTATGGAACCTACTCAACAAGTTGGAGGACCCCAACTCGACGAGTAGGGGTTGTGCATGAAAACCCTAATTTTTAGGGTTTGCATCCTATTTAAAGGACCTTCAGTCCTTTCCCCCAGTGTGACATACCCATTTTCACGTCCAGAAAAGAACGAGTTTGTTTATGCTTTATAAAAATCAGAGTACTTCTTTTAATAAAAATGTTGCGGAATTTGTTCCCAGAAAAACACGATAAATACGTTATTAAAACATTTTTGAAGAAACATATTTTATTCATTTTAAAACATTTGGGATGTCATCGTTAATACAGAAACATAAGCATAAACAGAACTTACATTTATTTACATTGGTGATCTACATCTCTTTAAATCTCTTAGTGTAATGCGACTTCATATCGACACCTGTGATATAAATAAACTGAGTGGGTCAGGTTGGGAAACCTGGTGAGTACATAGGATTTTCTACCCACAATAATATAATTATTATGTTTAAACAATCAAGCAATTAAACCCCATTACCCATCCCCATTATATTCTCTATTCTTAAGGATCTACCCTAAGAATCAGCTATTCCTCGTTCATTCATTCCTAAGGATCATCCAAAGGAATTGGCACAAAGTCCATCGTTGCCAAGGTTTACACAATGGGCACTAAGTCTGCATAGTTGCCAGGGTTTAGGCATCAAGTCTGCATGATCACCAAGGTTTAGGCACCAAGTCTTCATGGTCACCAAGGTTTAGAGTACACCGGGTGAACACATCGTTCACAACACCTACAGGTTGCGAGCCTACTAGTGTTCCACTGGATTGTCTAGAATAGTCTGTGGTTGTCATCCATACTCTGTTGAATGACGGGGACATCGTTTGGGAAAAAGGCTTCTTACATCGTACACCTCTCACCCATACCTCATGGTCTATATCACCTCTCAACTCATCGTCCAACTCATATTTCATATATTATATCTACCCATGTTTTACCCCAACATTTTCGTAGATACAAAATACATATATAGTTTAAATCATTTAAAACATGTATAAAATCTTTCACCGAGCATAGACAGCAAGTAAACAGACAATATGCACACATAGCACGTAGTAAATACTTCATATCTATGTGTAAGTTGAAGGGGACCATGCACTCACCTGAAAGGCGGTGACTTAGCACTCGGACAACGCTTCGATAGTCTAAAAACAATTTTCCTTCGATAAAACCTAGTATCAACACCACTAGGGTTTAGTCTAAAGATAACCGTGACACATTAATAGTCTGACTATTATTATTATTATATAAGCGTTAAATAACACTCAATATAACTCATAATAATAGCCTAAATAATTATTTTAAGGACCTAGTAACATTACTATAATTATTTGGAAGCTATATTAACAGTTGCGTAAGCGTAGCTCACTTACAGCGAATTTTATCGAAAACCAGAACTTTATTTGGAGCAGCGTTTCGAAACCGAAAGACCCTTTTTCTTGGGACTCCGGGAGCCTCGGGGCTTCCTTCGGGTGCTAGGGAGGTTCCCTAGGGTTTAGGAGTGTTTAGGACACTTAGAGAGAGAAAGATGTTAGAGAGAGAGTGAAGAAAGGTGTGAAAAATGCGGAACCCTCGTCCCCCTTTATACCCAGCGAGGCCTCGGATTACGCTGGGCGTAGTCCTTGGCTACACTGGGCGTAGTGCTCGGATAAGAATGCTAGCCTCGGTCCAGCTGTCTTACACTGCGAAGGGATAAGAACCGAAGTACGCTAGGCGTACCCGGCCTCGGACGCGGGGTGTACATGCGAGACGACGTGTCAAGATCCGAAGCGAGGCTTTCTTCAGCAATGGACGGTTCAGAACGCGCCACGTCATAGATTTCGTTCCAGACTTCGCAATTTCGAATGCAATCTTTAAAAATTCGTAACTTTAGCATACGAGCTCCGTTTTTGACGTTCTTTATATCCACGCGAAGGTGGGAATGTACTCTACAACTTTCGTTTAGACTCCGTCGGCTAATTTTGATTCAATTTTAAATTTTATTTTTTTAACAGGCCGGAACACGATTGGTCCGTTAAAAATTCATAACTTCTCCATCCGACGTCCGTTTTCGCCCATCTTTTTCTCGTTACGCTACTCTTAACGGGATCTTCGATTCTCGTTTAGGCCGTGTCGGCTAAAAATTACTTGATCTAATATTCGAATTTCGGGCTGTACACCACTAATTCGAAACTTCGAAAAATCATAACTTCTTCATACGAAGTCAGATTTGGGCATTCTTTTTATCGATGTTCTTAGTTTAACATACTCTACGATTTTCGTTTATATCACTAAGGCTAGAACTCGCTCTATCGTAAATTCACTATTTACACTTCCAGGTGCCGTGTCGGTTCCGTCACGAAACTTGGACGGGTCATAACTTCTTCGTTATAACTCGGATTTCGGCGTTATTTGTATGTATGGAAACCTTGTGACATATACTACAACTTGGTTTAAATTATTTATTCTAAATAATCTTTTGTCGAAAAGTCATTTTCGACCCCTATTTTCTCTAAATTGACTAGCCCGGATCTACGGGCGTTACACCCAGCCACACTTGCCACTTTTCACGTCTAGAGAGATAAACCTAAGCGAACTAAACCCTATTTGAGTGTGTGTGAGGCTAAAAGAGTGTGTTTAGTGCATTTCTTGAAGGCGGCTTGAAGATTTGGAGGGTTGGAACGGGAAGAAGCTTGTAGATCCAACATCTACATCGTGTTGGCACTCATTTGGAGGTAAAAAGTCTTTACCTTGGCTTTCCATCCCTTAGATCTCTTCTTATAAAACTTTATGGGAATTTTGGTGCAAAATGGGGGTCATTCTCTGGTTGGAACTCGTCCCAAGTATATGGATTCAAATCTAGACTCCTCTAGGTCCTCTTTGACAGAAAGCCTCAAGCTTTATGAAGCTTTGGCCCTCCTCCATGCCCTAAAACTCTTCCTAAGCTTAGTATGGACGATTTTAGCTTCATGAGACGTTGTATGCACGTAAAGTTAGCAACTTTACGTGGTAACTTCACCCTAGGAAGCCAAATCTGGAGTTTAAAGCCATGAACTCAAATGGAATGAGCTGAACACAAAATGGTTGAAGGAACTCGACGAGTTGTTAAATTCTAATTGATTTCATATTAATTTATTAACTATATAAATTAACAAATCAATTATTTAACAGTCGATCTCATATTAATTTATTAATCACATAATAAATCAACTAATCAATTGTCTATTTCCAATTACTATATTAATCATGTAATATATTAACAAATCATTTTCCTACAACTTTTTATAATTTTATTAATCATATAATAATCTAATAAATTATATTTCTCTCTCCTGAAATCATTTCTAGCTATTTCAAGTAATAAAGGCAACCCAAAAAGGACTTTGCTTCTAATTACAAGAATATACCAACTTAGTTACCGACTTAGATACCTTAAACCAACAATGGCTTCTCTGAAATGTTAAGAAGCCTAGATTGCCTCCACTAGGAATGGGTTATGTGGCATCCTGTAATTTAGGTCAAAGACTGTGAATGGTCAAGTTCACAATAAATCTCTTTATAATTTGACTCATTAAGTTTTATTACATCTAATGTAAAATAAATGAGTTCATTTCAACTAATATAAGATACCAAATGGTATCTTACTTACAAATTTGCAAATCGACAAACAAATCAAACAACTCAAACTGCAATCATAGTTAATACGTCTGAAAAACTAAAAATTTGTATTAAGCAGTTGTGAGCAAAACAAACATTCTAGACTCGTAGTACATGTTTCCCTGTTTCTGAAAGTATAAAGAACGTCCAAAACAAAATTCATATGTAAAAGATACAACCATTTTAAGAATCCAAACTTATATAATACTTATTTTCTTAAAACTAATAAAATTGTTTCTATCCGTTGAGGGACTTGGACGCATCAAACGGAAATTTCGAGAACGTTTTTAGACCCAGGCTATAGCCTAATATTTAATTTAATATTTGAAATATTTTTAGTAAAAATATTTATAAAAGTCGAAAAATCAGACGTTTCGGTGAATTAATTACAAAATCTTAAACATGATTTCACGGATATCAGTATATCGGAATTCAATTATGTCTACGTTTCAGGAATCACCACGACAGAAACAATAAACAGACACATTTATAATGATTTTTACATATCAAGATCTATTAATATAAAAATCGTGTGCAACTATATATATAAAATTTAGGTGTAACACTCGTGTATTACACGGGTTGATTAAAGAAAATAAAATATTAAAATGTAAATAATAAGTATTTTTTAAAATAAAATTTTGAAATAAGGAATGAAGGAAAACATTAATTGCAATTTAGTATAAAATTTATTACATTTGATATTATATTATTTATTTAAAAAATTAAAAAAAAAAAACCATAAATTGACATGTAGATATTATTTATTTAAAAAATATTATAAAATAACAATAGTCAAAACTCATTAGAGATTGACATGTGGCAAAATTATTTTCATTTATTATAGTAGATATGAGACATGTTGTTATGGTCAAATGAAAAATGTGTTTACTATAATTTTTGTTGTTGTAAAATATACAATATGTGTCGATAAACATTAAATGATCACACACACACACACACACACACACACACACACACACACACACACACACACACACACACATATATATATATATATATATATATATATATATATATATATATATATATATATATATATATATATCATTTTCCAAATACCAATACTAGCATATAAGACAATTTGGATACTTGTTATATATAAATCTCTAATTTTTATATAGACATATATGGTAAACTTTTAATATGAAAATATATAAATATTATGTATGTATTACTGTCATAAAATGTCTCAAACAATTACACACATACATACATACAATATTATTAAACCTAAAATATATATTAAATCTATTAAAAATAGTAGGTTACAACCCGTAAAAACCACGGGTAAAAATAATATATTGACAATTAAATACGATAATAAAAAAAATTAAAAGATTTATAAAATTTTATTAAATTAAAGAAATAATTTCACAAGGACTTATAAGTCCTAATGGTTCCAAAAATCATATAATACCCGTTCATCATATCCACTAATTCAAAACTAAAAAAAAAATACACCCTCTTATTTATAGATCAAGTTTATTGTATTTAGAATACCATAGTTTAATGATCAACAAAAATTCATGACATCAATTATTTTATATGTTAAAAGGTTGATCTCGATTAAGATACCAATCAAATTGTAACGACCAAATTTTTCACATCTAAAAATTTCATTTTTGATTAAGTGATTTGCAAAACATTTGTAACAAAATATCAACTGATCATATCATTTCATAAAAACATGTCTCGTGTCTAAAATCCGAATCGTAAAAACACATAATAATATCATAGTACAATTCCCAGAAAAACTCATGGTGCGGAAAACAATGTGTGTGTCTGATTTGCCGCTACCGCGCCAACTCCTTCCCCTTCGCTGAAGATGTACCTGAAACCAAAATTGAAAACTGTAAGCACGAAGCTTAGTGAGTTCCCCCATCGTACCACGTACCATACAATCATATAGCATACATACTGCCAGGAAATTCTGGGGTGCCCGACCTACCCGATACGACTATTCTAGGGCGCCGACCTACCCGTACGACCATTCTGGGGGCCGACCTACCCATACGACCATTCTGGGGTATCGTCCTACCCATGTGGCCGTTTTGGGGTGCCGTCCTACCCGTGTCAAGCCATTTTAGGGTGCTGACATGCTTTGTCGATCCTAACAACTGACCCTCGAGGACTATTCCACCCCCTACTACTACTATCACATATATCATAACATAAACATATTATCAGACATATATGGGGTGTCCGAACTACCCTTCGGTCCTAACAACCGAACTTGGGGACTATTCCCCTCCTACTACCACTATCACATATAACATATCATGCCAGCATATAAACATATCATCACGTACTGTCAAACATATATGGGGTGTCTGACCTACCCTTCGGTCCTAACAACCGAACTCTACTACTATCACATATAGCATATTATGCCAGCATATAACATATCAGGTAGTAGCAAACCTAGATGAATATCACACAGACAATCATCTAACATACGACTCCTACTGGTGGGTCGACATTGTAGCCGTAGACCCACCGCTACTGGCAGGTAACTCACCTCGTAGTAGCTGCTGTTCTGTGCGGGAATCCTCTGACTGCTGCCGCTGCTGCTCCGGAAATCCTCCGGCTATAATTCCCAAAAAACACTTAGTCATACACTACTAACTGTTCTTAGGGTAAAATGACCATTTTACCCCTGACCAAGTTAAAGCCAAAGTCAACTTCCAGTTGACCTGACTCGCCGAGTTGGCTTGCCAACTCGCCGAGTCCCTATCCTTCCATTTGTCCTTATAACTGTCTCTACTCGTCGATTTAGGCGATGACTCGACGAGTTTTCCTTTTAAATGAACATCGACTGAATCCTCATCCGACTCGCCGAGTTGAATGAACAACTCGTCGAGTTTATCTTTAACTGATACACAGGTCCTGTCCTTGACTCGCCCAGTTGTATGAACAACTCATCGAGTTCATCTTGATAGACTCACCGAGTTGAATGAACAACTCGTCGAGTTCATCTTCAACTGATACACAGGTCCTGTCCTTGACTCACCCAGTTGTATGAACAACTCGTCGAGTTCATCTTGATCCTTAGAAGATTGCCTTGGACTCGCCGAGTCCATTCATGCACTCGCCGAGTCCCATGAACTTCCAGAACAATGGCTTAGTCTAGAATGTTGGGTCACTCCCCGGGACTCCCTAAAACCTTTCCACACTCAATTGGGTCCTTTTGACCCTTACTGATATGGGACAGAAACCTTGGACTCGCCGAGTCCAAGAATGGACTCGTCGAGTTGGTCACATCCACTCACTAAATCTTCGATTTCTGATGTACAACCCTTAATCAAAAGATAGATCTATGCTTCTACAATCGATCTAGCACGTAAAGTTACAGCCATTACGTGCTTGCATGGGACTTTAAGCTCAAAAGGTCCTAAAACAAACTCCTACAATGCATGGGGCCTTCTTTGAGTGCAAAAACAACTCCTTTCTGCCTTGTAACCCCTCTAAGGATCCAGATCCGAAACATCAACCCCAAACCATGCTTGCAATCATGGTTGGTGACCAAAATGGCTTAGAAAACACCTAGAACTCCACAAAATGGGATCTATAAAAAAAAACAAGGTATAGACTTTATACCTTCTGTAGACTACAAATGATGCTCAAAATCGGATCCTTCTAGCCTCCTTTTGATCCTTCAAGCTTTTCCTTCCTTCCTTGGGTCACAAAAACACCAAAATCACTCCAAAAGCCTTAGATTGCTTCAATAACGGCTAGGTTTTGCTATGGGGGTCTTCTGGGAGCAAATGGGACGAAGCAGGCCGAGTTAAGGTGTTTAAATAGGTTGAAAATCCTCGGATTAGTGTTTTTGTCCAGACAAGGCCTACTCGCCGAGTCCGGGACCCGACTGTTCGAGTCCACTGCTTAAACCCCGCGTCTCATCCCGCTTTTACTCGGCGAGTTGGTCCTTCAACTTGCCGAGTCTAAGGCCAAAATGCAAAATATTTTAAAGAATTAATAAAAGAATACGTACCAAGAACCAGGTGCTACAAATCTCCCCCACTTATTTTAGACTTCGTCCTCGAAGTCTGTTGTACGATCCTAAAACAGCTCGGGGTAATGCTCCATCATCTCGTCCGCCGGCTCCCAAGTCCACTCCGACCCCTTCCGGTGCTGCCATCGCACCTTCATGAGTTCCACTCTTTTGTTCCTCAAGTCCTTCGACTTCCGGTCGAGGATTGCCACCGGTCGCTCAATGTAGTTCAGGTTGCCATCAACCTGAATGTCCTCCAAGGGTACCACTGTTGAGGCGTCCACCAGGCACTTTCGTAGCTGAGAAACATGGAAAGTGTTGTGTATCTGATTGAGTACGGCTGGCAAATCCAGCCTATACACCACCTTGCCCACCCGGGCTACAACCCTGAACGGTCCAATGTATCTGGGGCCCAACTTGCCCTGTTTCCCGAATCGGATAACGCCTTTCCATGGCGACACCTTCAGGAGAACCATATCCCCGACCTAGAACTCCAGGTTTGATCGATGCTTATCGGTATAGCTTTTCTGCCGACTCTGAGCAGTCTGAAGCCTACTCCGGACCTTATGAATCTTCTTTGTCGTCTTGAGCACTACCTCAGTGCTCCCCATCACCCTCTGGCCAACATCGCCCCAACATATCGGGGTCTTCCACTTCCTCCCATATAGCATCTCGAAGGGAGGACGATCAATGCTCGCATGATAACTATTGTTATAGGAGAACTCTGCTAATGGAAGGTAGGTATCCCAACTTCCCCCAAAGTCTAACATGCATGCTCGCAGCATATCCTCCAGGGTCTGGATGGTCCGCTCGCTCTGACCATCCGTCTGCGGGTGAAAGGCGGTGCTAAAATGCAGACGAGTACCCAGCTCGTCATGTAACTTCTTCCAAAACCTGGAAGTGAACCACACATCCCTGTCTGAAATCACAGAAACTGGCACACTGTTCCGCGCCACCACCTACCGGATATAGATGTCGGCCAACTTCTCGACCGAGACGCTCTCCTGAATCGGGATAAAATGGACGCTCTTGGTCAATCGGTCAACGATGACCCAGATCGAATCCACTCCCCGTGCGGTCCTGGGAAGCTTTGTGATAAAATCCATCGTGATGTCTTCCCATTTCCACAGCGGAATATCGAACGGCTGCATCTTGCCGTGAGGTCTGTGATGCTTAGCCTTGACCTTCCTGCAGGTCAAGCACCACTCCACGAACGATGCCACATCCCGCTTCATGCAGGGCCACCAATAATCCAGACGAAGATCCTTATACATCTTCGTCGCCCCAGGATGAATGGAGAACCGAGATTTGTGCGCCTCGTCCATCAGAACCTAGCGCACACCCCTGAGGTATGGCACCCACACCCTACGGTGTAGTGTCAGTAATCCTCGGCTGTCATAGTCGAAGGAGGAAACCTGCCCCACGATCTGCTCGCTCTTCTGATGTTCCTCTTTCATGGCCTCCCGCTGGGCCTCCCGAATCCGATCCAACAGTGGAGTCACCACTGTCATCCTCAGGCAGATATCCCTGATCGGCGCTGCCTTGCAGCTAAGAGTGTCGACCACCACATTGGCCTTTCCCGGATGGTAAAGGATATTGCAATCATAATCCTTTACCACGTCCATCCACCAACGCTGCCTCATGTTTAGATTCGGTTGATCCATGAGGTACCTCAAACTCTTATGGTCTGTGTAGATGGTACAGCGAACCCCATAGAGGTAATGACACCAAATCTTGAGGGCGAATACAACAGCCCCCAGTTCCAAATCATGCGTCGGGTAGTTCGCCTCGTGAGGCTTCAGCCGCCTCGAAGCATAGGCGATGACATGCCCTCTCTGCATCAATACTGCGCCCAAACCTGAGATGGACATTTTGCAGTACACAACAAAATCCTCCATGCCCTCTGGCAGGGCTAAGAATGGCGCCTCGCACAATCTCTGTCTCAGTGTCTCGAATGCGGCCTGCTGCTCAGGCCCCCAACGAAAGACCACGACCTTCCTCGTTAGCCTAGTCAGGGGTACGACTATCTTGGAGAAATCCTGGATGAATCTCGGATAGTAGCCAGCCAATCCTAGGAAACTCTGAATCTCAGATGGAGACTTCGGAACCTCCTATCTCATCACGGCCTCCACTTTGGCCGGGTCCACTGAAATCCCGTTCTGGTTGACGAGATGCCCAAGGAACTGCACCTCGCGCAACCAGAACTCACACTTGGAGAACTTAGCATACAAATTCTCCCTCCTCAAAGTCTCTAGAACCTCTCGCAGATGCTCCTCGTGCTCCTCCTGCGTCTTGGAGTAAACCAAGATATCATCAATAAACACTATCACAGACCGGTCTAACATCGGTCTACACATGCGGTTCATGAGGTCCATGAACGTGGCAGGAGCATTGGTGAGCCCGAAGGGCATCACCACAAACTCATAGTGGCCATAGTGCGTCCGAAACACAGTCTTCTGTACATCCTCCTCTCTGACCCTCATCTGATGATATCTTGAACGCAGATCAATCTTGGAGAACCAAGATACTCCCTGTAGCTGATCAAAAAGGTTATCAATCCTCGGGAGTGGGTAACGGTTCTTCTCCGTTACCTTATTCAGCTCCCGATAATCTATACACATCCGATGCGACTCGTCCTTCTTCCTCACAAACAGAACCGGGGCTCCCCAGGGAGAACTACTCGGTCTAATGAATCCCTTGTCTAACAGCTCCTGCAGCTGTGTAGACAACTCCTGCATCTCAGGAGGTGCCAACCGATACGGTGCCTTGGCTATCGGAGTCGCACCAGGGACTAGGTCGATCCTAAACTCCACCTGCCTCTCCGGAGATATCCCAGGCAATTCCTCGGGGAATACATTTGTAAACTCTTGTACCACGGGAACATCGCCCACTGTCGCCTTACCCGCCTCCCGAGTGTCCATAACATAAGCGACATATCCTGCGCAACCCTACTGAAGGTAACGCCTAGCTCTCGCTGCTGAACATACTGCTGGTCCTTGCTGTGGCCTCTCGCTCTAAACTACCAACTCTCCCTTACTTGGGGTCCTGATCCGAACCAGCTGCTGTGCGCAATCTATCACTGCCCCATTGAGGCTCAATCAATCCATGCCTATAATCACCTTCTTCCCTCTCAACGGAATAGGAACCAGGTCTACCAGATAACACTCCTCGAATAATCTCAGCACATAGTCTCGGAATACCGTCGATGCTCGCACCGATTGGTCATCTGCAATCTCTACCTCTAAAGGGCAATCCAACATGCCCGAAGACTCAGGAAACTTCTTGCTAAGTGCAAGAGAGACAAATGATCGGGTAGCCCCCGAATCAAATAATACCGGAACTGGGATACCGTTCACATGGAACGATCCTAAACAGAGCACATGCAGAACATATCAAAATCACAACAGCATATCATAATAGCATAAATAAGAAGTCATACCCGTCACCACATCGGGTGCAGCGCGTGCCTCCTCGGTAGTCAACTGGAAGGCCCGACTCCTCACCACTGGAGCCTCAGTCTTGGCCATCAGTAATCCGCAGGGTCGCTAGAGCTGACGCCTTCACTGAAGCTGATGCTGCTGTCAACTAGGGGCAGTTGGCCTTCTTGTGGCCTCTCTGGTTGCAGTGGAAACATAGCAACTCAGGCGTCTGTATAACCGGTCCAGGGGAAGTACAATCCCTACTGAAGTGCCCCGTCTTGCCGCACTTGTAGCAGCCCAACGATCCTAGTCTACACGCCCCCTCATGTGGCATGCCACATTTCCTGCAGCGGCCCGGTCCTAACTGGCCTTTCGGCCTACCATCTGATCCATTGGGCTTCTTCCCTGAAGCCCTAGTCGTCTGCCCCTCCTCGGCTTTCCTCTTCCGGACATGCTCCAGATCAATCTCCCTCTCCCTAGCCCTGGCAATCATGGAATCCAGGGTAGGGCACGCTGAAAAACTAACATGCTCCCGAAGTTCGGCCCATAGCATGTCATGGTAGCGGGTCCTCCTCATATCCTCATCTCCCGCATACTGGGGCACCAGCAATGCCCTCTCCCGAAACTTAGCAGTGATCTCCGCCACAGTCTTCGTAGTCTGTCTCATGTCCAAAAACTCCCTGGCCAGATCCTGAAGCTCTACAGCTGGCGCAAACTCTGCTCGGAACTGGGTCACAAAATCTGACCATGTCATAGCCTCAACAACCGAGGCCCCCAGAGAGTCACCAACCAACTCCCACCAATTCCTAGCCCGGTCCCTCATACACCCTACTGCAAATCGTACCTTCAACCCCTCGTGGCAGAAGCTGGTCAGCTACGCAGACTCAATGTCCGCAATCCATCATCTGGCAGCAATGGGATCCTTAGCCCCATGAGAATCTAGCGCACCACTGCCCCTGAAGTCCTTAAAGGACAGTGTGCGGGATCCAGTCTAGCCTGACGCCATATCACTCCTGAACACCCTGAGGCGATCCTCCATCAGCTCAACTATCCCTTTCTTGATCGACCCGAAGATGATGGGGGTCGACTCAAGGATGCCTCTGGTGATCTCTGACGCGATGAACTCGCGTAGCCTCTTATCTACTGGCTCGGAGCCTGATCCCGAACCCGATCCCTCTCCTGAAGTTCTAACTATTGGCCTCTGTCGTAGTACCACCATTCTGCAAAACATAATACCAATCGTTAGGGGTACCGATACCTATAGAGGGATGACATCCACTACAAGTTCCCTGGTCTTGTCTCATCCTTCCTTAATTCGGGTACATATCCTCTACTTTCACTAGTACGGGTCCATACTACCTTCCACATTTATCCGTACCTTCCTCAAGGTCTGCCTTGACTCCACCAAGTCCCTTTCACTATTGCTGATTCTCTGCTATTCCCATTCTAGGCTTGCCCTAGGGAAAATCTCTGACCCCACCTAAACCGGTCCTCAGCTGCTGAAGGCCTCCTTGTAATGTCAATTAGCCATTACCTGAATACCATCACATGTGATGAGGCTTAGATAATCCTTCGAGTAACAGACTCGTCCCTACAACGGTTAGATTCAGACAAGAGCTGCGTAATAGGGCCAAATCCATCACTCTGAGATTATTCAACCCTGACCACATGTGACGTGACGTATTCACCTAATTGCTAGCTCCCATCACTCAGAGTCCTGCAAGCACAAAGCAAGAAACATTCAGATGGAGGAAAACTACTCAGGCAAATTTGTTCTCATAGTGAGAAACTGTACTAGCATACAATGCTAAGCTCATACTATTAGGCATAACCTAAACAGGCTATCCTACTGCTGTCTACCCAATACTAGCATGCAATTCACATAAGCTGAAGCACATAAAGTAGGCACATAAGGCATCATTCCTAGATCCTTAGTCCTATTCTAGCATGTTGTTCTACTGAAACTGATAGACATAAGATAACTTGTATAGGTACTATGGGGAATACTTACTTGAGCTCGGCCGGTTGCGCACATCACACACTTGTTCCTTCTCAAAACTCTTTTCTCTTAGCTTTTATAAAGTCATTTTCCTTGTAAAAAATCTTTTAATCCCTTGGTTTGAGTCCATACACCCCCAAAGGTGTGTCCGAATCCCTCAAACCATGGCTCTGATACCAACTTGTAACGACCAAATTTTCATGTCCAAAAATTTCATTTTTGATTAAGTGATTTGCATAACATTTGAAAAAAAAAATATCAACCGATCATATCATTTCATAAAAACATGTCTCGTGTCTAAAATCCGAATCGTAAAAAAACATAATAATGTCAGAGTACAATTCCCAGAATAACTCATAGTGCGGAAAACAATGTGTGTGTCTGATGTGCCGCTAACACGCCAGCTCCTTCCCCTTTGCTGAAGAGGTACCTGAAACCAAAACTGAAAACTGTAAGCACGAAGCTTAGTGGGTTCCCCCATTGTACCACATAACATACAATCTGTAACGCTCCGTTCTTGAAATATCTATTTATGGGTTCCCGAGAGCAAGAGTAAGGGCGTTTCGGTCCTTGATGTGGATATAGAGTTTGGCGAGAACGACTTATGATGGAGGAGATATTGTAAATTAAAGATATTGGAAGCAATGGTCCCTAAAGGGGGGAAGTTTAGCAAAGGGGTCCCATGCATGCCAAGCATGCATGCATGTGTTTGGCTGGGTACGCCCAGCGTAAGATGGATGTACGCCCAGCGTAGTGAAGGAAAGGAACGCGGAGGTCTCTCGACGTACGCCCATCATACTGGATGTACGTGCATCGTACGTCTATCATCCAGAAACCCTAAATTTAGGGCCAGCCACTATATAAGGAACATAATGGTTCTTACCCTAGCCTCCATAAGCACTCTCTTATCCTCAGAAACCCTACATAGCCGTCCCACCTCCATTCTTGGGTGTGTTTGACCTTGGAAAGCTTGTGTTGGCAAAGGAGAGTCTAGAAGAAGAAAAAGGAAGTTGTCAAAGAAGGAGTTGAGTGGCTGGAGCTTGTAGATCGGGAAAGACATCATCTTTTGAGGCTCTTTTGAGGTAAAAAGTCTCTGGCTTGACAATCATATTGTGTAGATCTATATGTTGTAAAGTTTTGACATCATTCTTGTCCCAAAAACCTCATCTTGATGCATGTTTTGAGTTGGCTGAGATTAGCTGTCCTTTTAGACCTTAGGAGAGGTCTTGAGTAAGAAAAATGAGGTCCCAAGGGCTTTGGTTGTCTTATATGTGTTATAAATAGGTCTGAATGGATTAAGACCTTGGATTAAGAGCTTTATGGACGTCCCAAGTAATAAAGTTTGAGACTTTATGAATCCTAGGCATATTTGGTCTATGGATCTCAAGTTTGGACTTAAGAGCTTAAGCCATTAAGATCTTATGAGGATTTTTATGGAACTCGCGTACGCCCCGCGTACAGGGTCAACAGCCCATTTTCCAATCAAACTAAGACGAATTATGCCCCGCGTACCAGAGGAGTACGCCCTCTGTTGAATTTTCATTTTTGGGCCTTAAGAGATTGGGTTGTTATTGGGCTAATAGAGCTTGGGCCATGACTGGACTTTATGGATGGAGAAATTTGGACTCGCTAATTATTATGGACCTTGGATCTAGGCCCATTTGGTAAGGTGGGCCCAATTTAGTAAATTGGGCCAATATTGGGCTTTGCTTCGAACTTTTGGTCTTTGGGCCATTAGTGGGCTTGAGAGCTTATCTAGTGATGGGCCTTTCATATTTTGATTTTTGGGCCTTTAATCGTGGACCAGATTGAGTAAAGGGTAAATTGGTCAATTTACCCTTGGAAGGATATTATGCTAGGTCTAATGTTTGTTTTGTCGCTTCGAGTAGTTCGGGAGTTTTGGTGAGGCGGCGGTTCGGGAATCTGCTTCTTCAGTTCAGAGTTTTGGCAGTTGCGAGGTGAGTTATCCTCACTATATCAATAGGGTCTACGGCACCAAGGCCGGCCCTTTATCGGATTGTAATCCGGGTATCGTTGTTATGTTTTGTTCTGCGTTGTTTGCATCCTGGTTAGGATGGTATATGTTAGAGACTTGGTTAAGGTCGGTATCTTGGGATATAGGATGATGCTATGCTAGGGACCAGTTAGGTCGGTATCCTGGTTAGGATGATGTTATGTTATGTGATCTGCTAGATCAGTTTGATTGGATGTGAATTGTTAAATGATTGAATGTTTATGTGCACATGGTTGTTGGACTGGGGTTGGGTTGAGGTGGGTCCTGCTTTGTGCTGTAGGCCAACACACCCAGGGCGGATCGGTTATCCCGAAGGCCCAACGAGCGGTCCGGATAGGCTGTAGGCCCCAAGAGGGCGAACCAGACATGCTGAGGCTCGGAGAGTGGACCAGGCCGACTGAAGGCCCAGTGCGGGCGGACCAGTCATATTGTAGACTCAGAGAGTGGACCAGGTGGATTGAAGGTTCGGTTCGGGCGGACCAATCACACTGTAGACTCGATGCATATGGCTAGACTCGGAGGGTGGACCAGGTGGACTGAAGGCCCGATACGGCGGACTAGTCACACAGTAGACCCGAAGTGCATGGTTGTTCTGTGTTCTGTTATGATATGGCATGTTGTGCGTGTATGGTATATGTGGTTGGTTTTTTGGGGGTATCTCACTAAGCTTTCGGGCTTACAGTTTTGGTTTAATGTTTTTTAGGTTCTTCAGGAGACCATGGCAAGGCAAAGGCGTGATCGTACCGCTCCTCATGATTATGTTTTATGATGTGGTTCTGGGAAGACTCTGATAATAATTGTGTTGAAAACCTTTTTGCAATAACTTTATGAAACTGGGTTGTTTTTGAAAAGTTTAAATTGGTTGAAATTTTTAGAGCGTTACAAGTTGGTATCAGAGCCTTGGTTTGAGTGAATTGGAGGAACATTCGTGTGAATCCAGTCTCAAATCAAGGAGAGTTTTCAAAAGAGAATTTAAAATGCTTTTCAAAATGAGTAAAAGAGGACGCGGAGGTACGATTAGCTGGAGCCAGTAAGTAACCCCAAAATACCATACATGATATTTGTTTTTGAGCTATGATAGAACAACATGCTAGTACTAGGCTAGTGATCTTCAGGATCTCATGATAATGTTGCCTGATTTATGATGCCTGCTAGCCTAGGGTTTCTTCCGAGGGAGATTTCCAGTGTTCCTCTGGGAGTGAGGGTTGAGTGCTTGTTATGTATGTTCTTCACTAGGGTGTTGTGGTTATAATTGATATAAATATGGGTAGGTGTGGAAGGTAGTATGGGCCCATACTACTGAAAGCACAGGACCCATAAACGTATCAAAGAAGCCACAAACTCTAGGGTAGGGTTGGGGGTTGGTTCTCGGGTTAGTGGGAAGTATCTAAGATCTTGCGGTCTTTTTCAGTATGGTGGTTATGAGACATGCTGGGAGCGGATCCGGGTCAGGATCGGGACCAGGAGAGGGCGGTCAGGGTGGGTCAGTACCGCCCGAGGTTATTGGGTAGATGAGCTCAGGCGAGTTGGATGCTAGGATTCGTGAGATCCTGCATGATGAGGTTGTTGCGTTGTTCCGGGCCAAGTTGCCGGAACTGTTTGGGTCGATCAAGACCGCCATGGTTGAGTATTTTGATGAGCGCTATGCGGCTCTCATGGAGACGGCTGCCGCCGCGGCTACAACGGCTGTAGCAGCGGCAGGGGGAGGAGCTGGTAGAGGTTTTCAGTATCGGGACTTCGAGAATACGAATCCCCTACCTCCGATGGGGTTCAGGATCCTATTATTGCTATGAGATGGTTGTCGGACGTGGAGGGGTGTTTCTTCACGTGTTCATGCCCTGCTGATCAGAGGGTGAGGTGTGCTTTGAACCTGTTGAGGCTCGGGGCGAAGGATTGGTGGAGATTGACCACGGGGTTATTTTCAGATGCGCAGAGGGCTGCGGTTTCATGGGATCAGTTTCGGGAGATGTTGAGCACTCGCTATGTTCCGAGGGTTGAGAGAGAGAGGTTGGCTCAGGAGTTCCTGGAGCTGAAGCAGGATTCGGAGTCGGTGACGGAGATCAACAGGATGTTCACTGAGAGGGCGATGTTTTGCCCTGAGTTTGCTTCGGAGCAGGCTCAGATGTCCCGATATCTGAGTATGCTCAAGAGGGATATCAGGCAGTTTGTGTCTACGCAGAGGTGCGAGACCTTGTTAGAGTTACAGGAGGCCGCCAGGCAGCGTGAGTTGGAGATTGAGTTGCAGTTGAGAGAGCAGAGGTAGGCCCCGGCACAGTCTCAGTCGACGCCGAAACGGTCCAAGACCGTTGATTCTAGATTGGGAGATCAGTGTAGCCACGCTTGTGGGAAGTGTGGGAAGGGTCACACCGGAGTTTGTAGGTCCGGTGGTGCATGCCGCAAGTACGGAAAGGAGGGGCATTATGCGAGGGATTGTCGGCAGATAGCTGCGGTTCAGGATTTCAGGATTTGTTATCACTGCCATCAGGTTGGACACTTGAGGGTCAGCTGTCCACAACTTGCTGCAGGACCGGTGCAGGTTCCAACACCGTCCACTTTGAGGATTACAGGTGGAGGTCAGGGTGGAGCGGAGCCCCTAAGGGCTCAGGGTCGTGCTTTTCAGCTTACAGCAGAGGAGGTCAGGGCAGTGCTGGATGCAGTTGCGGGTATGTTTCTTTCTTGATGTCTTGTTATCTCGTGATTATTATGGAGTATTGTATTTCTTCTAGTCTCGTTGTGTGATATTCTGGTATTGTAATCGTTGTTCCTTGAGGGTTATGGTATGGTTGAGGGCTTGGTGATGGGAATTTTGTTGGTTATCATTCATGAGGATTATTAGTGGGAACTCTGTCTTTTTGGTCTGAACGTCGGGTAACATCTTCAGTCTGAGGAGTGGTTTGCTGAATGTTGGGCTTCTTTCGATGTCCAAGATGATCTGTGTTGGTATGTAATTTTGTGAAGGTTGCTCGTCCTAGTGGGAATCAGTTCGCGTGTAAGGGATTGTGTTGTGTAGGGTTGTTAAGGGAGGTCGGTAATGGTGATCGGTGGTTGGTAGTCAGTGCTCTAAGTGGGGGAGAATTGGAAATTCTCCGGAAGATCGATAAGCATGAGTAGTCGATTAGCTGTTGGGGATTCAGCAGCGGTTCGGTCAGCCAAGAGCGTAGGATGGTATGAGCAAGTGACAGGCAGTCGGGGCGGGATACAGACCAAGGGTTTCGGAGAAAGGGTGATTGATTGTGGAAGGCCTTGGATCAGGCCGGGTTTGAGTATGTAGGATGGAGTCAGAGTTCGGAGCCCCTATAGGGCTAGAACAGTATGCATGGCAGAGTTTTTCCTGGAGGGATAATTCGGGATGTTGGATGCTAGTTGAGCGGACCGGATAGACTGAAGGCCAGTGGGCGTACTAGTCAGGCCGAAAGCTCGGAGGACGGACCAGACATGCTGAAGGCCCTAGAGGGAGGTCCAGACCTGCTGAAGGTTCTGAGAGTGGTCCAGATTGGCTGAAGGCCTAGTAAGGCGATCCAGTCATGCTGAAGACTCTGCATGTGTTGATAGATCTGTATGAGGAGAATGAGGGAATATGTCGCCAGGATATGGTAATTGATATGGTCTGGCCCCAAGTATTGATCATGTTAGTGGAAGGTAGTGCATGGACTCGAGAGTCCTTGCGGGCAGAATCAGAATAGGTGAAGTTCAAGAATAGCAGTTGCTCTACATGGATAGTGTAGAGTGGAGTTTAGCTCGGCGGCACGCCCAGGCGCATAAGAGTTGTTGAGTGGATTTCCTGGAAAGGACAAGGTATGTAGCTCCGGAAGGAGCGTGGGTCCTCCGTTAGGGGAGGAAGTGGAGTAAATGGATGACTGTCGTGCCTCAGTCATTAGTAGGAGGTAATGGATTGTACTGGATATACGAAAGTACCTGCGGGTGGGCTGCTCGTTGAGGTAGCGGCAATTTTAAGTGATGCTCAGGCATATTTTCAGTCTCCATGGAAAAGGAGGAGGTTAGTGGCTCCAGATTGGAGATTTGGAATAGAGGAAGGTGAGACAGCAGGTTAACAAACTCGGAAGTAGTTTGGACCGGTGCTGAGGACAGTATAAAAGATTTTGGTCGAAGGTCAAGGACCTTGAGACCATGATATAGACGATGCAGTGATAAGGTTGCAAGAACCTGAGTTGATTGAGTAATCGGAGTCTGCAGTGCAGGAGTTGTTCTTAAAGGTATGTTGCAGTAGGCTTCGAGGACGAAGCCTAAATTAAGTGGGGGAGAATTGTAATGCCCCGTTCTTGAAATATCTATTTATGGGTTCCCGAGAGCAAGAGTAAGGGCATTTCGGTCCTTGATGTAGATATAGAGTTTGGCGAGAACGGCTTATGATGGAGGAGATATTGTAAATTAAAGATATTGGCAGCAATGGTCCCTAAGGGGGGAAGTTTAGCAAAGGGGTCCCATGCATGCCAAGCATGCATGCATGTGTTTGGCTGGGTACGCCTAGCATAAGCTGGATGTACGCCCAACGTAGTGAAGGAAAGGAACGCGGAGGTCTCTCAACGTACGCCCAGCGTACTGGATGTACGCCCAGCATACGTCTATCATCCAGAAACCCTAAATTTAGGGCCATCCACTATATAAGGAACATAATGGTTCTTACCCTAGCCTCCATAAGCACTCTCTTATCCTCATAAACCCTAGATAGCCGTCCCACCTCCATTGTTGGGTGTGTTTGACCTTGGAAAGCTTGTGTTGGAAAAGGAGAGTCTAGAAGAAGAAAGAGGAAGTTGTCAAAGAAGGAATTGAGTGGCTGGAGCTTGTAGATCAGGAAAGACATCATCTTTTGAGGTAAAAAGTCTCTGGCTTGACAATCATATTGTGTAGATCTATGTGTTCTAAAGTTTTGACATCATTCTTGTCCCAAAAACCTTATCTTGATGCATGTTTCAAGTTGGCTGAGATTAGCTGTCCTTTTAGACTTTAGGAGAGGTCTTGAGTAAGAAAAATGAGGTTCCAAGGGCTTTGGTTGTCTTATATGTGTTATAGATAGGTCTTAATGGATTAAGACCTTGGATTAAGAGCTTTATGGACGTCCCAAGTAATAAAGTTTGAGACTTTATGAATCCTAGACATATTTGGTCTATGGATCTCAAGTTTGGGCTTAAGAGCTTAAGCCATTAAGATCTTATGAGGATTTTTGTGGAACTCGCGTACGCCCCGCGTAGGAAGTGGTACTCCCGACGTACAGGGTCAACAGCCCATTTTCCAGTCAACCTGAGACGAAGTACGCCCCGCGTACCAGAGGAGTACGCCCAGCGTACGCCCTCTGTTGAATTTTCATTTTTGGGCCTTAAGAGATTGGGCTGTTATTGGGCTAATAGAGCCTGGGCCGTGACTGGACTTTATGGATGGAGAAATTTGGACTCGCTAATTATTATGGACCTTGGATCTAGGCCCATTTGGTAAGGTGGGCCCAATTTAGTAAATTGGGCCAATATTGGGCTTTGCTTCGGACTTTTGGTCTTTGGGCCATTAGTAGGCTTGAGAGCTTATCTAGTGATGGGCCTTTCATATTTTGATTTTTGGGCCTTTAATCGTGGACCAGATTGAGTTAAGGGTAAATTGCTCAATTTACCCTTGGAAGGATATTATGCTTGGTCTAATGTTTGTTTTGTCGCTTCGGGTAGTTCGGGATTTTTGGTGAGGCGGCGGTTCGGGAATCTACTTCTTCAGTTCAGAGTTTCAGCAGTTGCGAGGTGAGTTATCCTCACTATATCAACAGGGTCTACGACACCAAGGCCGGCCCTTTATTGGATTGTAATACGGGTATCATTGTTATGTTTTGTTCTGCTCTGTTTGCATCCTGGTTAGGATGGTATATGTTAGAGACCTGGTTAAGGTCGGTATCCTGGTACATAAGATGATGCTATGCTAGTGACCGCTAGGTCGGTATCCTGGTTAGGATTATGTTATGTTATGTGATCTGCTAGATCGGTTTGATTGGATGTGAATTGTTAAATGATTGAATGTTTATGTGCACATGGTTGTTGGACTGGGGTTGGGTTGAGGCGGTTCCTGCTTTGTGCTGTAGGCCAACATACCCAGGGCCGACCGGTTATCCCGAAGGCCCAACGAGCGGTCCAGATAGGCTGTAGGCCCCCGAGGCTCGGAGAGTGGACCAGGCCGACTGAAGGCCCAGTACGGGTTGACCAGTCATACTGTAGACTCAGATAGTGGACCAGGTGGATTGAAGGCCCGGTGCGGGCGGACCAATCACACTGTAGACTCGATGCATATGGCTAGAATCGGAGGGTGGACTAGGTGGACTGAAGGCCCGGTACGGCGGACCAGTCACACAGTAGACCCGAAGTGCATGGTTGTTATGTGTTCTATTATGATATGGAATGTTGTGCGTGTATGGTATATGTGGTTGGTATTTTGGGGGTATCTCACTAAGCTTTCGGGCTTACAGTTGTGGTTTAATGTTTTTTAGGTTCTTCAGGAGACCATGGCAAGGCAAAGGCGTGATCGTACCGCTCCTCATGATTATGTTTTATGATGTGGTTCTGGGAAGACTCTGATAATAATTGTATTGAAAACCTTTTTGTAATAACTTTATGAAACTGGGTTGTTTTTGAAAAGTTTAAATTGGTTGAAATTTTTAGAGCGTTACACAATCACATAGCATACATACTGCCAGGCAATTCTAGGGTGCCCAACCTACCCGGTACGGCCATTCCGGGGCGCCGACCTACCCGTACGGCCATTCTGGGGTGCCTACCTACCCATGCGGCCATTCTGGGGTGTCGTCCTACCCATGCGGACATTTTGGGGTGCCTACCTACCCATGCGGCCATTCTAGGGTGTCGTCCTACCCATGCGGCCATTCTGGGGTGTCCTCCTACCCGTTTCAAGCCATTATCGGGTGCTAACTTGCCCTGTCGGTCCTAACAACCGACCCTGGGGACTATTCCACCCGCTACTGTAGCTATCACATATATCATAACATAAACATATTATCAGACATATCTGAGGTGTCCGAACTACCCTTCGGTCCTAACAATCGAACTTGGTGACTATTCCCCTCCTACTACCAGTATCACGTATAACATATCATGCCAGCATATAAATATGTCATCACATACTATCAGACATATCTAGGGTGTCTGACCTACCCTTCGGTCCTAACAACCGAACTCTACTACTATCACATATATCATATCATGCCAGCATATAACATATCAAATAGTAGCAAACCTAGATGAATATCACACAGACAATCATCTAACATACGACTCCTACTGGTGGGCCGACATTGTAGCCATAGACCCACCGCTACTGGTAGGTAACTCACCTCGTAGTAGCTGCTGTTCTGTGCACGAATCCTCTGACTGATGCCGCTGCTGCTCCGGAAATCCTCCGGTCATAATTCCCACAAAACACTTAGTCATACACTGCTAACTGTTCTTAGGGTAAAATGACCATTTTACCCCTGACCAACTCAAAGCTAAAGTCAACTTCCAGTTGACCTGACTCGCCGAGTTGGCTTGCCAACTCGTCAAGTCCCTATCCTTCCATTTGTCCTTATACCCGTCTCTACTCGTCGAGTTAGGCGATGACTCGACGAGTTTTCCTTCTAAATGAACATCGACTGAATCCTCATCCGACTCGCCGAGTTGAATACCTCGTCGAGTTCATCTTCAACTGATACACAGGTCCTATCCTTGACTCGCCCATTTGTATGAACAACTCGTCGAGTTCATCTTAATCCATAGAAGATTGCCTTGGACCCGCCGAGTTCGTTCATGCACTCGCCGAGTCCCATGAACTTCCAGAACAATCGCTTAGTCCAGAATGTTGGGTCACTCCCCGGGACTCCTTAAAACCTTTCCACACTCAACTGGGTCCTTTTGACCCTTAACTGATATGGGAAAGAAACCTTGGACTCGCCGAGTCCAAGAATGGACTCGTCGAGTTGGTCACATCCACTCACTAAATCTTCGATTTCTGATGTACAACCCTTGATCAAAAGATAGATCTATGCTTCTACAATCGATCTAGCACGTAAAGTTACAACCTTTACGTGCTTGCATGGGACTTTGAGCTCAAAAGGTCCTAAAACAAACTCTTACAATGCTTGGGGCCTTCTTTGAGTGCAAAAGCCACTCCTTTCTTCCTTGTAACCCCTCTAAGGACCCAGATCCGAAACATCAACCCCAAACCATGCTTGCAATCATGGTTGGTGACCAAAATGTCTTAGAAAAGCCCTAGAACTCCACAAAATGGGATCTATCAAAAGAATAAACAAGGTATAGACTTTATACCTTCTATAGACTGCAAATGATGCTCAAAATCGGATCCTTCTAGCCTCCTCTTGATCCTTCAAGCTTTTACTTCCTTCCTTGGGTCACAAAAACATCAAAATCACTCCAAAAGCCTTAGATTGCTTCAATAACGGCTAGGGTTTGCTATGGAGGTCTTCTGGGAGCAAATAGGACGAAGGAGGCCGAGTTAAGGTGTTTAAATAGGGTGCAAACCCTCGGATTAGGGTTTTTGTCCAGACAGGGCCTACTCGCCGAGTCCGGGACCCGACTCATCGCGTCCACTGCTTAAACCACGCGTCTCATCCCGCTTCTACTCGACGAGTTGGTCCTTCAACTCGCCGAGTCCAAGGCCAAAATGCAAAATATTTTAAAGAAATAATAAAAGAATACGTACCAAGAACCAGGTGCTACACGAATATAATTATTGCATCATAGTACAACTACAAATAATATGTACAATTACAATGAACATTTACAAGTCATATGTTATCAGCAATTGATATGCTCTCAGTGGTAGAGTTAGGTTCAAATGTTTTTAGCAACTATTGTGTGCCTAAATGCACCAACGAGAATTCAAGAAATAATAAATAATTAACTAAATCATTAAAGGGTATTTTGGACCTTTTGTACTTTTATTTAAGGAAATTATTTAATTGAAATCATTTAATTAAGGAAATAAACTAATCATTCAATTAAGGAATTAAACTAAATATATTTGACCTAGTTATGTTTGTGGCTGAACACTTCATCATCGGCATCAATACCATCACCATCAACCTAGTTATGTCGACGAGGCCAAAGGGAAAAGGTTGTGAAGAAGTCGAGGTCTTCGTCTTCAGTTGATCGGGGAAGAAACCAAATTAAAGATGCAAACCGAGGTGGGGTATCGGAGTTGGCGAAGCAGCTCCGCCGAGGGAGGGATAGCCAGTAGGAAGGGCTGCGTCGGCGATCTCTTTTCTTTTGTGGTTCGATCGGTATCCATTCAAGAAGGGGGAGAAAGGACTTCGGTCCTCTGTCTTTGTTTGCTCGAGAAGAGGAACTTGGTGGGAAGCAGTCACAAGGGTGGTTTTGTGGTGCTCGTGGATCGCTGCTTCTTCTTCTCCGGTGAACTGTGCCAACAGGTAAAAGAAAATTCTTTTTCTTCTTTTTGTTTTTGTTTGATTGCTTGATAGAAATCAAAGGAAAGAATGTGTGTTTGGGTTTTCCTGGAAAAATTGATGATAATGAAAGGGATATGGGTTTGATTGTTTGAACAGAACTCATGATTTGTTTGGGTTTTGGTATTTGACAGGGGAATTCATGGGTGTTTGTTTCTTGTGTTCTTGACTGGGAACGAATGCAGATGTGTGTTGACGATTCAACCGACGTTTGTTTTTGTCGTTGATGGTAGTTCAAGTGAGGATGAACTTCAAGCACTTGAGAATGAGTTGTTGTTGATTGTTGCAGAGTTGCAGGAAAATGCCATGGTGGGGCTGATTGTTTTTGATTCAATGGTGAGGTTGTATGATCTTGGGTTTACTGAGTGTTTATGGGTGGTTTTCTTACATGGTGAACGCAAGACTTCTTCTAGCCAGGTATTCCAAATTCGTTTCTTTTCTGTTCATTTTCATCTTCTTCTTTACCTTGTTGTGAATTATGAATACATACTCTAGTGTTTACTGGGAATGAATGCATATGCGTGTTGATGATTCAATAACAGCTATTGAATTTTGTATTCAATCACAGCTCTTGAATTATGTAATGTATTCTATTAGAATTTATTTTATATAGATGTATTCTGTTAGAATGTTTGAGAATAATTGTCAACAACAAGTACATTCTGTCAGAATTTATAGTTTTTATTCTCTTAGAATGCAATGAATTTTTTAATTTTTGAAACTTGATTATGTTTTCTTTGTGGATTTAGGTTTTGAAGAGACTAACATTGATGTGGAGAATGAAGAAAACATAGAGAACGAGAGTGTATTATACCAGAATGTGTTATGCTACAATGTATAAAGTGTTGCTAAAAAATAATATTCTATTAGAATAGATTAGTGTTTTTGTTAGATTGTGATGTTTTTTTTTTCTTTCTTCTTTCAGAATGTTGTTATTATTCAATGAATCATAATCATACAATGTAATTATTTGGATATTATTAGTTCAAGAATTGATTTTGTGTATTCTTTTTAGAATGTATTTACTAGTTTATGGTTGGTATTCTGTCATTCTAACAGAATATAATCGACGAATATATTTACTAGTTTATGGTCAACATTCTACAATTCTGATAGAATAAAATCGAATTTCTAGTTTTGAATTAATTTAAAATATTCAGATTTTTAAAAATAAAGGAATTAATTATCCCTAAAAATCTGAAAATTTCTTTTTTTAATATAGGTTAATTGACTAAAAGGCCCTTATGCTGAAATTTGTGTGATTATATGGTATATGTTATCCTATTCTATTATCATAGACCCTCAGATCATTACCTTTGATTATATTCCATCTGATGGTCCAGATCTATGCATTCTGGCACACAATAGTTACTAGAAACAAAATAACCTAACCCCTCAGTGGTAAGCTTTTTTTTATTAACTCGTTCCTTCTGTTCCACTGGATCAATCGCCCACAACATATACACCATATATACCTGCAAAATTACAAAATCATACATTTAATCCCTCCTAATTCAAAACATAGGTGTACTAATTATTGCAAACATGAGTCTTTTTTGACATTTTTTCTAGAACGATGGTCGATATGCAACAAAAAGCCAAATAGTATTCGTGTATAAATATAAAATTGCCATTTTGAAACAACAATTATGCAAACAATATAAATTTGTAGTTAGGTTATTTAAGAGTTGGGGAAACAAATATATTATCTATCAACATACCATCTACATTTCTTGAAGCACCAAAAATGTTGTCACCAACATCTTTTTATACTGGGTTTCGTCAACAATCAAGCTATCCTTGTGACTATCGATCTACCTCTAAAACCTTCACAAGCTACCTGCAACCTACCTGACCGATAAAAATACAAACCTATATTATTACAATTTTAAAAGAGTATTTACGCAAAGCATATTCAACATTATATATATACAAGAAAAAGAAATACCCAATTGAATATATTGTCATAACATACGCACTTCAACTTGCAGAGAAGTTGTTGGCTTCTTTAACCAATATTCATCCTTTCATCACCCCAAAGAAGGTATAGCCCTCATTTCAACTTAGAATTTGAATAAAATCACATGAATTTTGAATAAAAAGGTGATTTTCAAATCATTAAAAAAAAACAAATCCAAACCCAATTCAGTAAACTGTCATACCAAAACTATACAAAAAGAGTTTACCTAAAGTTGAACTGATAGGGGATTGGCAAATAGGTTCCACTATTTTTGCTCTCCAATACCCCCCCTGAAGCTTCCGATCACTAAAGAAAATCCAGGAGAGATAAAAGAAAAGCCTCACCGGCTAGAAGAGAGGACGAACAAAGAGCAATCTTGCATTATGTTGAGCACTTCGTAGGCAGACTAAGCAGTTTATCTTCGTCTTTGGAAAACCCTAAACTCAAAGACAAAAACTTGAAACTGAGAGGAAGCGACTGTATAAGATGTGTTTCTTAGATATACATTGAACGATTCAAATTTGGAGATGCTATTGTTTCATGATTTATTGGGATTTAATTGATGATACGGGTGTTAAAGGCTTGAGGGCAAATTTTAAAATTTTAAAATTTAAATGCAGCTAAATTTAGAGCATTAAAACTGATTTACTGATTTGTAGGACCTAATTTTTTTTTTATGAAGTAAAATCGCAGCTAAATTTTGATGTATTTGACATAGAATATAGGAAGTTTGAGAGGGGCTTAAAGAATTAGACACATGGCAGCATGATATTGAAGTTATTTATTTATTAGAAAGGGAGATGAGATGAGATATATTAATACACACATTACCAAAGCATTTCTTATAAGTCTACACACAACATTATTTGCAAGTCTCTTTACTTGCTGTCAAATTAAAGATTTCTTACACTCTTTCTTCAACCAACACAACACTCAACCATGTACAATGATAACAATATAACACCTAAACACCTCCAGCTTTTTATTTTCTGCCTACATGTTCATTCCCAGCCAAGAACAATTTTGTTCTTGTTCTCGTGTATACTGCAAACACGAAGAACAACAGCACATTTTTTTGCTTCATTTTCTTTCCCTGTCAACTGAAACAACCAAAAAAAAAAAAAAAAAAAAAAGAGATTCCTACTGTTCTTCTTCTACCCTAGACCGACCACCGAAGTGGGTGTATGCCCGGAGCAGACATCGGAGGTGGAAGCCCCCGTCTGGACCCTCACTCTCTTTCCTGTTGACAACCACCAAACACCCCCTGAAGACCATTGTTGCTGCTATCCTTCCTCTTCCTTCTTCAATTTCAACCGAGAAAGACTCCACCTGATGTGAAGCTTCTTCCGACAGCCCTGGGTTGAGGTTCAGAAAACCAACTGATCACAAAAGAAAAACCAATCTATTTCTTCTTTTCTCCTTCGATTGCTGTTCCTCCTCTCCATTTGTTCCATCGATTGAACCACTTTCCCTTCGAGTTTCACCGCCGGAGTAGCTTGCCTTGCATTCCCCTTCATCCGTCGGTCGAGTAACGATGCCAACACCCTCGTCTTCGTCGCTACTGCTGCTCGCGACGCCTTACCAGACTCCCTTTCCTTCGCACCTCGCATCCGGACGAGAAGAGCGCTACTCGCTGCACCCACCGAGGCCACGAGCAGCCTCGCTGCTTCTCCCTTCCTTCCCTTTGGCCTCGTCGACCCCGGAGACGATCTCTGCTCGCGAATCGACCGACGAAACCCCGTGCTGCCTACGAGCCTTCGTGCTGCCCTCTCGCCGTCTTTGTTCGTCGGCTTTCATTCGTTCTTTTCCTTTGCCCGATCAACAAATGGAAACGGGCACAAAAAGCCCTAATGTCCTTTCAACTTTGATGAATTGACAAAATAACCCCCTACTGCAACATTCATTTTAGAAATCAGTCCCAAACTCCGAAACATTGAACCCATTTATTCAAAATAGCCCCTCCTTTGGTTATTTTTAACAAAATAAATCTCAATCTTCAAACTTTGAATAAAAATAAGCATTTCAGCCCATTCATTGGAAATTCTTAACAAAAGCAGTCCTACCTTGGTTAATTAAATTACCAAACAGCCCACAATAGTTTAAATTCGTTACGAAACGATCCCGAAAGTATATCAAAGTTCAAGAATCGTGACTATGCATGTATATTTATATGTTTAAATGCATAACGTTTATACATGTAGATATGTTCATTACTTTGAAACATACATATTTATAAAAGCGAGTACATTACTGTAACGACCAACAAATATGACCCAAAAATTTCATTTTTAATTTAATAAAAACACTATTCCAAAAACATCATCAATGCAATCCAAATAGAATAAGTGTATCAAACATCATCTCAACTCAGAGTAAATCACAAAATCGGAACTATGTGGTGTGTGCAATACAGTCATCCCGATCTCTTCCCCGTGTAACTATTAGTACCTAAAACATAAACTGAAAAACGTAAGCATAAATCACATATTGGGCCCTCGCCCTCCATCGGGCCCCGCTCAGTATACAGATCTGTTATTCTTATGCCCTGCCTAAATCCGGCCTCGTCCACTATACACATACAATATATATGTAACGCCCGCAAATTCAGGCTAGTCAATTTAGAGACATTAAGCGTCAAAAATGAATTTTTGATAGCAAATCATTTATAATGAATAATCTTAACCAAGTTATAGTATATATCACAACGGTTTCGTACATATAAAGAACGCTGAAATCCGACTTATAACGAAGAAGTTATGATCCGACGAAGTTTTGCGACGAAACCGAAACGACATTGTGTGACGTGAAAAGTGACTTTGCGATAAAATATTTTTTAGCCTTAGTGATCTAAATGAAAGTCATAGTGTACGTTAAATCGAGAGCGTGCATAAATAGAATGTCCAAAGCTGACTTTGTATGAGGAAGTTCTGATTTTTTCTAAGATTTTGTATAGCAATGCACAACTCAGAAATTGAATTTTAGATCGGTCAATTTTTAGCTAAAATGATATAAACGAGAAATGAAGATCTCATTAATAGGAGTTAAACGATAAAAAAACAATCGAAAACGAAGTCCGTATGTAGAAGTTAAGAATTTTATACGGTCGTTAACAGTGTAATCTTCTCAGACCGTTAAATTTAAAATCGGTCAAGATTTAGCCAATGGGTTCAAAAGGAAAGTTGTAGATCTTGTGAATACCTACACATGAATATAAAGAACGTCAAAAATAGAGCTCGTATGCGAAAGTTATGAGTTTTTTTTTAAAATTGGTTCTTTTACTTGCGTTAGGCGCCACATGTCAGCACCAGGCGAAGTCTTGGTGCCTACGCAAGGTCATGACGTGAATTTTAAGTTCACGACGTGAATCGCCCCTAGACAGCCTATAAATAGAGGCTCAGATCATCCATTTTCTTCACACCTTTCCCATTCTTTCTCTCTTAATACTCCAAACCTATCCCTCCCCTTCCCTAGCACTTCCTAAGTGTTAGAGGAGAGTTCCGGAGCGCTAGAAAGGCTCCAAGAAGAAGAGCTTTTGGCTCAGAAGTTCTGACCCTGTAGAGCCCGGTTCCTAGCCAAACCCCTTTGTAAGTAAGTTATGCTTACCCTTCTTTAAGTATAACTTATATTTAAGTTCATTATCGTTATTATGAACCTATAAGCAATATATTTGTTATGTATAAATTAAAAAAACATGTTATTATAACACCTTTTAACTACTCGTGGTATGGGGAATCTAGTTTAAAGGGCCGCATAGGGTTGTTGGATTTTAGAACAACTTAAATGCCAAAATAGTCGTTCCCTCCGGTGTTTCATGTCTAGCCCCTGTCTCTACATAGTATTGAAAAGTATTGCTTAACAGTTATAAAACAATATCGCTCGTAAGTCTAGACTAATAATTAGTCGCAATAAATATTAGACTAAAATCTAGTCGTAATAATACTAGGTTTCGTCGAAGGAAAAGACGATTGTTAGAAGCGAAGCGCTGTTCGAATTTCGAGTCATCACTTTAACAAGTGAGTTCATAGTTACTTTCATCTTACACATAAATATGAAGCCTTTAATATAAATTACGTGCTATGTGTGCATATTATTTGTGTTCTTGATATCTATTGTAACACCCAGAATCCGAAAGACCAAGAAAGGAAAGAAAATCCCTTAGTCAAAGGAGTCAACTTGTCGAGTCCAAGGATGAACTCGATGAGTCGGAGCGTGACCCATGTCGCGGATTAAGTGACCGGCTCGGCGAGTCTGGGAGACGGACTCGGCGAGTCTGGTCTGGGTTGAGAAACCCTAATTTCGGGACTTGACACCCTATTTAAGCATCTCATTCTCATTTCTAGGGTTTCATTTATAGCCTCCATTGTCTAGAGACGAAACCCTAGCCACCCAACTTCATTCTTGAGCTTGTGTGAGAATATTAAGGCTCTTGGTGTGCATCTTGAAGATTGTGGAAGAAAGGGAGCAAGGAAAGGAGTATAGATCCAGAGTTTGGGTGACATTCCAGATCATTTGAAGGTATAAAGCTTATACCTTGGTTGTTAATCATCTAGATCCCTTTTCGAGCTTATCTTTTGTTACATTTGGACCATTTCCAAGTGGAATCCGGGTGATAAGCCCAGGAGTATGGATTGGACATTAGATCTGGACACTTTTGAGCTCTAGAAGCTCAGAGTTGTTGGCTTTATCTAGCTAAGGCTCCATGTCTTGACCTTGAACTTCTTATTAGCTTGGATTTGGTGTTCTAGCCTCATAACCCCTTGCATGCACGTAAAGTTAGCAACTTTACGTGCAATGCTAGCATAAGGATTCCAGATCTATGAGTTGGAAATGTTGGAAAATACTGAAATTGACAGATTTAAGTTGTCGCTAGGAGGACTCGGCGAGTCAGTTCATGGACTCGGCGAGTCGGGTCGCAAACCCAAACCTTTCTGTTTATGACTTGGATCAGTGAGTGGAGTTAGAGAAGGACTCAGCCAGTCAGTGTCAGTGTTGGACATGAAGATCATGGTACTCGACGAGTTCAAGGAGGAACTCGGTGAGTCCAAGGCAGTCTCCTTAGCTGATGAAGATGGACTCGGCGAGTTGTAGAACAACTCGGCGAGTCCGTTGAAGATAGTCCTGAACTGTTAGATGAAGGAGAACTCGTCGAGTTCTTGCTAGACTTGACGAGTGGAGTCAGGGATTGTTTGGGATTCGAGGAACATGGACTCGGCGAGTTGGTAGAACAACTCGGCGAGTCGAGTCAATTGGAAGGTTGACTTTGACCAGGACTTTGACCAGAGTTGACTTAGTTGATCTCGAGAGGGCAGTTTAGTCTAAGTGTTATTATTGTTATTGGTAGCTCAGGGAGTTAAAGGAGCAACATTTTGGAGAGTTGTCGGTTAGCAGCCAGAGGCTTATCGGTCGAGTTCAGCAGTTCAGGTGAGTTTCCTTCTAGTAGGAACGGGTCTACGGTCACAATGCCAGCCCGTTTAGATAGTAGTAGTTCCGGAATTTGGTCTGATGCAGTAGTTCAGTATGCTTGATGTCTTTGTGATTCGGACATGTTTGTGTGTTAGTTAGTTCGGACCTCGGTCCGATGCAGTATGTAGTATATGTGCTTATGTTATATGCTATGATCATGTTATGCTATGTTCAGTCAGTCTGGACTTCGGTCCGATACAGGGGGAAAGACCCCAGTTAGTCCGGACTTTGGTCCGATGCAGGGGGCAAGGCCCCAGTTAGTCCGGACTTTGGTTCGATGCAGGGGGTAAGGCCCCAGTTAGTTTGTACTTCGGTCCGATGCAGTGGGCAAGGCCCCAGTTAGTCCGGACTTCGGTCCGATGCAGTGGGCAACGCCCAGTATGGGCTTTATATGTTATTGTATGGTATGTGGTAGTTTGGGGGAGCTTACTAAGCTTCGTGCTTACAGTTTTCAGTTTTGGTTTCAGGTACTCGGTTTTCAAAAGAGTTGCTCGGGAAGATTGTAGTGCACAAACCATTTATTCATCCTGGGATGTTTATACTCTGATATACTTGACAGTTGTTATAATGTTTTAGGATACATTGTATATGATTTTTACATGAGGTTTATCGACTATGGTTTTTAGTATTAAATCAAATGAAATTGCCAGACTGTGTTTTTTTGGGATGTTACATCTATGATGGATGAACGATTGATACATGTTTACTTGATTTAAAATGTATATGTATTTTTATACCTATAAGTATATCGGGTAAAGATGGGTAGATGAAATATGAGAGGAATGATGAGATATGAAAGAACACGGAGGTCTCTCGACGTACGCCCAGCGTACGTCTATCATCCAGAAACCCTAAATTTAGGGCCGTCCACTATATAAGGAACATAATGGTTCTTACCCAAGCCTCCATAAGCACTCTCTTATCCTCATAAACCCTAGATAGCCGTCCCACCTCCATTGTTGGGTGTGTTTGACCTTGGAAATCTTGTGTTGGAAAAGGAGAGTCTAGAAGAAGAAAGAGGAAGTTGTCAAAGAAGGAGTTGAGTGGCTGGAGCTTGTAGATCGGGAAAGACATCATCTTTTGAGGTAAAAAGTCTCTGGCTTGACAATCATATTGTGTAGATCTATGTGTTGTAAAGTTTTGACATCATTCTTGTCCTAAAACCTCATCTTGATGCATGTTTTGAGTTGGCTGAGATTAGCTATCCTTTTAGACCTTAGGAGAGGTCTTGAGTAAGAAAAATGAGGTCCCAAGCGCTTTGGTTGTCTTATATGTGTTATAGATAGGTCTTAATGGATTAAGACCTTGTATTAAAAGCTTTATGAACGTCCCAAGTAATAAAGTTTGAGACTTTATGAATCCTAGGCATATTTGGTCTATGGATCTCAAGTTTGGGCTTAAGAGCTTAAGCCATTAAGATCTTATGAGGATTTTTGTGGAACTCGCATACGCCCCGTGTAGGAAGCGGTACGCCCGGCGTACAGGGTCAACAGCCCGTTTTCCAGTCAACCTGAGATGAAGTACGCCCCACGTACCAGAGGAGTACGCCCAGCGTACGCCCTTTGTTGAATTTTCATTTTTGGGCCTTAAGAGATGGGGCTGTTATTGGGCTAATAGAGCCTGGGCCGTGACTGGACTTTATGGATGGAGAAATTTGGACTCGCTAATTATTATGGACCTTGGATCTAGGCCCATTTGGTAAGGTAGGCCCAATTTAGTAAATTGGGCCAATATTGGGCTTTGCTTCGAACTTTTGGTCTTTGGGCCATTAGTGGGCTTGAGAGCTTATCTAGTGATGGGCCTTTCATATTTTGATTTTTGGGCCTTTAATCGTGGACCAGATTTAGTTAAGGGTAAATTGGTCAATTTACCCTTGGAAGGATATTATGCTTGGTCTAATGTTTGTTTTGTCGCTTCGGGTAGTTCGGGATTTTTGGTGAGGCGGCGGTTTGGGAATCTGCTTCTTCAGTTCAGAGTTTCAGCAGTTGCGAGGTGAGTTATCCTCACTATATCAACAGGTTCTACAACACCAAGGCCGACCCTTTATTGGATTGTAATCCGGGTATCGTTGTTATGTTTTGTTCTGCTCTGTTTGCATCCTGGTTAGGATGGTATATGTTAGAGACCTGGTTAAGGTCGGTATCCTGGTTAGGATGATGTTATGTTATGTGATCTGCTAGATCGGTTTGATTAGATGTGAATTGTTAAATGATTGAATGTTTATGTGCACATGGTTGTTGGACTGGGGTTGGGTTGAGGCGGGTCCTGCTTTGTGTTGTAGGCCAACATACCTAGGGCCAACCGGTTATCCCGAAGCCCAGCGAGCGGTCCGGATAGGCTGTAGGCCCCTGAGGCTCGGAGAGTGGACCAGGCCGACTGAAGGCCCAGTATGGACGGACCAATCATACTGTAGACTCAGAGAGTGGACCAGGTGGATTGAAGGCCCGGTACGGGCGGACCAATCACACTGTAGACTCGATGCATATGGCTAAACTCAGAGGGTGGACCAGGTGGACTGAAGGCCCGGTACGGCGGACCAGTCACACAGTAGACCCGAAGTGCATGGTTGTTATGTGTTCTATTATGATATGGCATGTTGTGCGTGTATGGTATATGTGGTTGGTATTTTGGGGGTATCTCACTAAGCTTTCGGGCTTACAGTTGTGGTTTAATGTTTTTCAGGTTCTTCAGGAGACCGTGGCAAGGCAAAGGCGTGATCGTACCACTCCTCATGATTATGTTTTATGATGTGGTTCTGGGAAGACTCTGATAATAATTGTATTGAAAACCTTTTTGTAATAACTTTATGAAACTGGGTTGTTTTTTAAAAGTTTAAATTGGTTGAAATTTTTAGAGCGTTACACAATCACATAGCATACATACTTCCAGGCAATTCTTGTGACAACCCGAAATTTCCATTCTGAACAAACCATTTGAAGCCAATAGAAGTAGAACAGTTACAGTGAAAACTCAGACTTCGGGTATAAGTTTGGCAGTTTTTCAGGATTTACACTTAAGGAGATATCAGGAGAGTGGATGCACTAGGGTTTTGTGCAACACTGTTATTCCAATACTCTAGGATAGAAGAGTTCATTCCGGGAATAAAAATATTTTCTGCCAAAAATCCGAGGACTATATATAGAAATCTGAACCAAATAATTCATTAGTTACATTTCCAATTAGAGAAAAGCCAAATTCTCTCTCACGGATCTTCGGGTTTTTATCCCAAATTGTGAGTACTTCGATCTAGTTATATTATATAGCTTAGATTGTGTTTAGAAACATCAAAATCGGACCAAAACCCCAAGATTTGGGAGTTTACCGCCCAAGAACACTTGGGGAGTAAACTCCATTTTAAGGGCCAAAAGTGTCCCAATGCCCCACAAAACCTTAGAACTCAAACTAGAAGCCTTTATTATAATTTCTAGTCCACAAAACAATTAAGATTCAAGGGTGAAAGAGAGTTCACAGCCAAGGAGGTTCTTGGGCCGTGAACTCCATTTTAGGTTGCCAAAATGCCCTAAATGCCTTCATTAAGCCAAGAGACTAGCATAGCACATTACCTTGATGTATCTAGGACCCAAAACAATCAAAATACCAACACCTATGGGTGTTCACGGCCGCAAACACATGGCCAAATGGTTCATGGGCCGAAAACTCTAGTTAGGGGTGTTTTGATGCCACAAACACTTCCTAAGGCTAAGGTTTGAATTTAGACATGTACCCTAAAGTGTTAATAGCCTAGAAAACATAAGGAATCACAAGTATTGAGGAGTTTACGGCCAAGACAAGTTCTTGGGCCGTAAACCCCTATAAAGGGAACAAATGACACCTACATTCCTTCCCTATGCCTAGAACCCAACATAGATCATATCCTTGATGTGTTAGGAACCTCAAAACATCAAATCGTACTCCTTACCATGAGTTTACGGCCGTAAAATCATGGGGGAGTGGTCCCAGGGCCGTGAACTCCTCAAAGGAGTTAAAAGGAAGCCCAAACATTTGTTTAAGACTAGAAGCTTTTCACCACTTAAGTTGTATTAAAGTTAGAATTCATTTAGTGACCCTAAAGAGAGTTTACGGCCAGGAGTTTACTCCCCTGGGCCGTAAACGCCAAAACATATGGTCTTTTGACCATAAACTCCCATACGAGTCCTTGCACTCCTTTGTCGCAACCCATTAGCCTCCTAGCACTTAACCAAAAGTGTTTTCCTTGCATTAGGATTTTTATACATGTTTAATTGTTTTATAATCACTAATTGTTTATATACATATGTCTTCATATGTAATTAGGATCATTGTGTGTGTCTAAAGTTTCCACTTGACACCTAGCAGTCCTACCTCTTCAGTTCATCTGTATCATCCACAACAGGTGAGTTCATACCCCTTAATCAATGTTTTAACAGTTTTTAAATGTTTTATGGGGGAGGGGGATACAAGTAGAATTATGCTAATTATCATATCAATCATATGTGATTAATAAGTAGCATTCAAATGATTGGCTATTCATTAGCCGTTTTACTGAATAGTTTCCTTCAAATGATTTTTATAAACATTTTATATGTTTAAAACTCCTTATTACACTGTACATTTTACTCTGTATGTTTTATTTCAAACTTATTTACAATTCCGATTCAATCAAATGTTTCCTTATACTAAATTGTTTTATTAAACCCATGCCTTCAAACCGTTTTATAGATTGACATCAAGTCGATCTTTTCTTAAGATAATAATTATGTTCAAAGGTTTTACAAAACTTATTTATGCTTTTATATTATAAATTGCATGCCTCTATATGTATAGTTATATAAGAAATGTTTAAAAGACTTAGGAAGGCTATCCACCCTATTTCCTTTTCGCGCTTGAGATGTGGTCTGGTGGGATATCGGGTACTCGTCCGAAGGTTGTTTAAATATTAGTTATATAACATGTGTACATATATAGTCATAAAGGTCCTTCCAGTTCATCCAATGCCCTTGGGTAGCAAGGGTATACATCCATGTTCATACTTACCGGTTAGATTACTAGTAAACTACCATAGGGGTGGTTTAGGGAGATACTAGAACTATTACTAGAACACAATATCATACTATGAGTCAGTTCATTCATGAGTCAATACTTACTACTAGAAGAACATATACAACTATACTAGAGAAGAACATATACAACTATACTAGAGAAGAACATATACGACTATACTAGAGAAGAACATATACAACTATACTAGGAAGAGAACATATACAACGATACTAGAACAAGTAACATTACATTACATATACATGAATACGTTAACAATTGTGATCCACTGTATCGGAGCATGCCTTAAATGTCATGGTCCGAGTTGTAGCCATAATTCTCTTGGAGGGAGAGCGTGAGTTTGCGTATAGATCTATACTGGATTGACTATCCTACACCTTGCTGCTAGCTACAGCCGGACCTGCAGGTCTGTGGGTGCCAAACATCATTCCGTTTTACGACCATTCGTATGTCGTTGTTACCAGTCAATAGTATGGTGCAATTAATCACATGATACCTTAATATAAATCCGGTTTAAGGTAGTTAGTACAACAGTAGTTCCTATAATACAACACTACAGTACTACATTAATTTCCCCTTTTCATATATTTAGTGATCATTTCACTTAAACATTTAATGTAAAAACTATATTTTGATAATGATAGTTACACTTGGGAAAATTACACACTTTTACAAGAAACGAACATTTAGAACAGTTAAGTCTTGGTAGAAGACTACATTGAGAACAGTTAAGTCTTGGTAGAAGACACCTTTATATAAAAGTAGGAATCATAGGGATTTCTAGGGTTTTTCAAACGTTTACAGTTGTTTTACAAACATTTTTATACTTACAGTTCATCTACATTTTTCCATACTTACAGTTCATTTACAAACAATTTCTTACATATAAATTAAGACACTAAAATACTTATGATCTCACCAGCTTCAAAGCTGATACTCACTTTAAAAATTATTTGTATCCTCAGGTCATCTATAGACAGGTACCGATGCAAGGTTTAGAGAAGATGGAGCTCGCTCAAGACTCATCTCTCATTTTGATTTATGCTTTAGTGTTTATCAAAGTTTGACAGAACACACTTGTATAATAATTATATTATTAATTCAATGGATGATGTTGTTGCTTGTTTACTACTTTACATTGTTGTGATACTATACATGACGTCCTCCGCCCCAGAACGTTTCCGCCGTTCTTGGTTTTGGGGTGTGACAGATTGGTATCAGAGCATTGTTTATAGTGAATTAAGTATATCAACCCATAAAAGATATACTAACTATAAATACATAAGGGATTAAAAATACTATGACCAAGAGTTTATACTTTAAATAATAAAATATTTAATAAAGTATATGTGCCTGCATTCATACTAAAATCAGTGTCACTAGGACAGTACAAAAGAATTACGATTGTTGGGCAACACATGTGGGCTTAGAGACACATGGTCAAAACTGGGAAGATATAGCCTGATCACCTATATTATCCGAGGGTTGACTAGCATGTGCCTAAGTATAGTTGTGTGGTTGCAACAATGCTAAAATCTTACCAACCCTACCACAATGAGAACAGTAGAACATAACATTAAATTTAAAATACTATAGGAGTATTTGGTTTTACTATAAGTATGTTATACTTGAGAACTAAAATGGGATCTTCATTATTAAGTTGATAGTTGCTAAGTGGATACACTAAGGCTATATGGAATTAGGATGTTATAGACTTAGAATTGTGAAAATTTTACTTTACCCCTATTCTGTGTGAATTTGGAGTTAAGGTCACTTATTCGAAGGCCTATCCTGTTTCGATTACATATAACTGGTATGCACTTCACAAATAGCGATGTAACTGATGAAGATTTTCTAAATAATTATCTAGATAGTTCGTCTAATAATTATTTTCTTACCCCAATTCTCACGTAGATAACATGGTTGGACTCCATCCCCACGGCAACCAGTATCTTCCGAACGAAGTCATAGCTGGTTGGTTTGGAGAAGAACTAGAGAATGATCATCCTATCCCTTTGAATTATCACCATGATGAAAACCCTTCGGACGATGCTAACTCCGAACCCGAGGTTGAGAACCTACCCCAGGCAGCTCCATTTCCAATTCCTAACCCTCGTCCGGTTTTTCATGGCCCGAAGCCTGAATGGGTTGAATGCTTGGAAACATGGAGCCAAGGACAAGATCAGCCCATGCCATTTAATGGTGACCGAAGCTTTTATGACCTAAGCAATGGGGGCTCAGCAGACAGAACCTTGCCAATCTTGGTCCGCAGAGTGGCCCGAAATGAGATTCAAGGCAGGACAGCCCTACATCAGATTACCGAAGTTGTCGCCGATGCGAGAATGCATGCCCTCCGCACCATTCGTCTCGAAGATGCTCGCGAGAGATCAGAGAGAAACCATAAAACCCTGCTGCAAGCACTGGCTGAATCACGAGTCGAAGTCATAAAGCTCCGAGTACGCCAAAGGGTGTACGAAAGACACCTACTTGATATGGAACATCAACTAGCTGAACTGAGAGTTCACCAGAGGGATGACTGTCGCCAGTAGTAGATGCTATACTTTAATTTCCTTATTAAAAGGAAATCGTTTTTCTGTCTATGCCCGAAGTGGCATTTTCTATGATATTATCTTGTACTGTAAGTACTTTAGGTTAGGTCCTTATGCTGTCAAGAATTATCTTCTATGGATATGATGTAAGACCTTTACAAGGTCATTTTCCTGAATCTTTATGTCATGAATATCAAAGATATTGACAGCTAGCTAACTTTTGTGTCATTCTTTATTCAAGTACTCTTATCATACTTTCATGGGAGTCTATCTGAAACCTGCTTTAGTGAAGTCATTGGATTATAGCAAGTTAGATTTGGAGACATTTCCAAGTCTCTTTCAGTGGTTGGATCTTGTTATTCACCAACCCACGATACCTCGGCTTGAACGACAAACGTCTTGAGACCATTCTACGAACATACTTCAATTCCGTGCTATGACTGCATCATAGGGATGTAGGTCAGCCTTTCGAAAACATACTCTTACTCTTTTCTTGAGCAATCGAAGTACATCTAGGGTCAACCAGAATCACTCACAAAACCCTTATCTTTCGTGTTACAGAATCATGTCATCATCCGGAAACAATCAGTCGAACAATGAAACCCCTATCCTCCATATCGACGCCGCTACATTACAAGCTGCAGTAGCAGCTGCTGTGACAACTTTCCTTACGCACATCAACTCAGGCAACACAAGCAAGACTGACAAAGGAGTCGAGAGTTCCGAGAATAGTGATAAAGCCGAACGCTTTAGGAAGCAATTTCCAAGGTGGAGTAATGAGGAAGGCACTCGTGTCCACATAACACTGGCTAAACACCTCGCTTCCACCACAAATGTTAGTGATATCCAGATATGTCACCAATGCGGTGAAATTGGACACCTCAAGAAGGATTGCCCGATAGTTAAGAACTCGGGTGCAGATGGGAAGATTCTCAGGATCATAGCTGTAGGAGAAACTACGTCGGACCCCTCGTTAATATAATTTAGGCGTTTCGTTGTAACAGACTTATAAACTATCCAGAACTAGTGCAACTAGAGTCTTACCTTTTGCGAGATCCTGTCTGTATAGGGATGCTCGTGCTGCGTATACTTGTCTTTTGTAGTATACCTTATTTGCAGCAATGGTCTTGTCGTAAGTCTAAAGTACTGTAACTCTGTTCATGGTTGCACGGTTGTGTTTTGTCTGTAAACGTCTTATGTTCAAATCTAATGTCTTTAAGTTTCAGTATGATTTCGACATTATCATACGACTCGATTCAATATGATCCTCACAAAAACAGCTTCATACGTACATCGCTTTCTTCTAGATTGCTTTTCCAGCGAAGCCGTCATATCAGAACACCGAAGTACTCATGCCAGGAGTACCTCTTAGTTATCTCCTTTATGAAGAAATCCCGGAAGTACCACTCGTGTAGTACGTCAAGTTTAATCCAAGGATTCATGCGGTTGATCTACCACTGAGGAGTGTATACATAAGAGTGATATATAATCAAGGTTCTACAGGTTTAGAATTGATGATTCCACTTTAAACTTCTTTTTCCTTGATGGGATGTGAGCTTAAAGAAGAATCAGTTATTCGACTACCTTTTCAATCTTAATTATATACGACTTGTATACACGAGATTGTGATTGTGAAAGCATGTATGAATTCTAATATGAACTTCAGGACGGAGAACTGCCTAAGCCTACGAGTAATCGCATCGTCATGTGAACAAACTTAGAACCCAGTACGACTCTTGTAAACAGATCGCCCTATAGTCTAAACACCTACGGAGATACCAGAATGGTACAGAAAACTTAGCGAACTACACAGAAATAGAATTAGAAGACTAGACTTCTCACCCTAGAGAACCCCGGTCATATTCTTCCAGAGATCGACGGATCGCATCGTATGTACCTCGGCTATCGAGTACTCCGTCAAGATTTTTCATTAGAAATTGTTATCTCTGCCTCGCATAGATGAAATGGTTGAGAAAACGCAAGGAAAGCATTACTTTCAGAAATGGATCTGATATCCGAATATCACCAGTTCGAGTGTTAGGGAAGGATGTCCGGAAGACTATCTTCCGAACTCGATGCGGACACTTCGAGTCCGTAGTGATACCCTTCGGATAGGACCAATACGCCCATAGATTTCATGAGCTAAATGAGTAGGGTACGTCTTTCTTACTTGGATCAGTTCGTCATTTCTCCATGTAACGACTTACTTATCTACCCTCGTGGTAAGAAGGAACCCACATAAACATTTCCTTCAGAGGAACTTTTCGCGAAGTTCCCTAGGCACGAGTTTTGAAATTGAAGAGTCAAATTTCTAGGACACACTGTTAGTGATGTGGGAAACTTTGAGTACTTTTACAATTTGTCAAAACCGTTGAGAATTTGTCGACACCATAGACGCCGACAGACATTCGCCAAATTCTAGGTCTTACAAACCTACTGTCTTAGTTCATTCAGAACCCCTCACAAATTTCAGAAACCCTTTCGACCTTGACCCAGCAAGGAATGACCCTTGAGTGGGAAGTTAAACAAGAAAAGGAAACTTTGGAGATTCCAAGTGAGAGACCAAATTCTTTAGGAACTCTTACTCGGGAACGGCTTAATACGCTTCGTAAAGCGTGGAAAGCTAAATCCAAGATAGACAGGACCTCGGAGATTTTTACCAGAATCAGTCGTGTACCTCGCACACACTAGACCTACTCCGCGAACTCAGTAACGTACATTCTACTCTTCGCGTCTCGATCGTGAAACCATACCTTTCCGTTAGGACTCTTGTAAGTCCACTCGTCGAGATCCTCGCCTTCGTATTAGAACCGTAGTGACCCTCGACCGAGAGGTCAAGTGGACGAAGCAACGCCATCTCCAGTTAGTGAAGGTTCGTTGGAATGCCAACCGAGAACCCGATTTCACTTAGGTGCGCTAGAACCAATCGATTAGGAAGTTTCCTCCTCACGACTCGATCATTCGTACCTACTTCCTTGCCTAAATTCTAATTTCAGGACGAAATTCCCTTCAGCAGGGGGATGATGTGACAACCCGAAATTTCCATTCTGAACAAACCATTTGAAGGCAATAGAAGTAGAACAGTTACAGTGAAAATTCAGACTTCGGGTATAAGTTTGGCAGTTTTTCAGGATTTACACTTAAGGAGATATTAGGAGAGTGGATGCACTAGGGTTTTGTGCAACACTGTTATTCCAATACTCTAGGATAGTAGAGTTCATTCCGGGAATAAAAATATTTTCTGCCAAAAATCTCAGGACTATATATAGAAATCTGAACCAAATAATTCATTAGTTACATTTCCAATTAGAGAAAAGCCAAATTCTCTCTCACGGATCTTCGGGTTTTTATCCCAAATTGTGAGTACTTCGTTCTAGTTATATTATATAGCTTAGATTGTGTTTAGAAACATCAAAATCGGACCAAAACTCCAAGATTTGGGAGTTTACCGCCCAAGAACACTTAGGGAGTAAACTCCATTTTAAGGGCCAAAAGTGTCCCAATGCCCCCCAAAACCTTGGAACTCAAACTAGAAGCCTTTATTACAATGTTTAATCGACAAAACAATGAAGATTCAAGGGTGAAAGAGAGTTCACGGCCAAGGAGGTTCTTGGGCCGTGAACTCCATTTTAGGTTGCCAAAATGCCCTAAATGCCTTCATTAAGCCAAGAGACTGGAATAGCACATTACCTTGATGTATATAGGACCCAAAACAATCAAAATACCAACACCTATGGGTGTTCACGGCCGCAAACACATGGCCAAATGGTTCATGGGCCGAAAACTCTAGTTAGGGGTGTTTTGATGCCACAAACACTTCCTAAGGCTAAGGTTTGAATTTAGACATGTACCCTAAAGTGTTAATAGCCTAGAAAACATAAGGAATCACAAGTATTGAGGAGTTTACGGCCAAGACAAGTTCTTGGGCCGTAAACCCCTATAAAGGGAACAAATGACACCTACATTCCTTCCCTATGCCTAGAACCCAACATAGATCATATCCTTGATGTGTTAGGAACCTCAAAACATCAAATGGTACTCCTTACCATGAGTTTACGACCGTAAACTCATGGGGGAGTGGTCCCAGGGCCGTGAACTCCTCAAAGGAGTTAAAAGGAAGCCCAAACATTTGTTTAAGACTAGAAGCTTTTCACCACTTAAGTTGTATTAAAGTTAGAATTCATTTAGTGACCCTAAAGAGAGTTTACGGCCAGGAGTTTACTCCCCTGGGCCGTAAACGCCAAAACATATGGTCTTTTGACCATAAACTCCCATACGAGGCCTTGCACTCCTTTGTCGCAACCCATTAGCCTCCTAGCACTTGACCAAAAGTGTTTTCCTCGCATTAGGATTTTTATACATGTTTAATTGTGTTATAATCACTAATTGTTTATATACATATGTCTTCATATGTAATTAGGATCATTGTGTTTGTCTAAAGTTTCCACTTGACACCTAGCAGTCCTACCTCTTCAGTTCATCCGTATCACCCACAACAGGTGAGTTCATACCCCTTAATCAATGTTTTAACAGTTTTTAAATGTTTTATGGGGAGGGATACAAGTAGAATTATGCTAATTATCATATCAATCATATGTGATTAATAAGTAGCATTAAAATGATTGGCTATTCATTAGCCGTTTTACTGAACAATTTCCTTCAAATGATTTTTATAAACATTTTATATGTTTAAAACTCCTTATTACACTGTACATTTTACTTTGTATGTTTTATTTCAAACTTATTTACAATTCCGATTCAATCAAATGTTTTCTTATACTAAATTGTTTTATTAAAACCATGCCTTCAAACCGTTTTATAGATTGATATCAAGTCGATCTTTTCTTAAGATAATAATTATGTTCAAAGGTTTTACAAAACTTATTTATGCTTTTATATTATAAATTGCATGCCTCTATATGTATAGTTATATAAGAAATGTTTAAAAGACTTAGGAAGGCTATCCACCCTATTTCCTTTTCGCGCTTGAGATGTGGTCTGGTGGGATATCGGGTACTCGTCCGAAGGTTGTTTAAATATTAGTTATATAACATGTGTACATATATAGTCATAAAGGTCCTTCCAGTTCATCCAATGCCCTTGGGTAGCAAGGGTATACATCCATGTTCATACTTACCGGTTAGATTACTAGTAAACTACCATAGGGGTGGTTTAGGGAGATACTAGAACTATTACTAGAACACAATATCATAGTATGAGTCAGTTCATTCATGAGTCAATACTTACTACTAGAAGAACATATACAACTATACTAGAGAAGAACATATACAACTATACTAGAGAAGAACATATACGACTATACTAGAGAAGAACATATACAACTATACTAGGAAGAGAACATATACAACGATACTAGAACAAGTAACATTACATTACATATACATGAATATGTTAACAATTGTGATCCACTGTATCGGAGCATGCCTTAAATGTCATGGCCCGAGTTGTAGCCAGAATTCTCTTGGAGGGAGAGCGTGAGTTTGCGTATAGATCTATACTGGATTGACTATCCTACACCTTGCTGCTAGCTATAGCCGGACCTGCAGGTCTGTGGGTGCCAAACGTCATTCCGTTTTACGACCATTCGTATGTCGTTGTTACCAGTCAATAGTATGGTGCAATTAATCACATGATACCTTAATATAAATTCGGTTTAAGGTAGTTAGTACAACAGTAGTTCCTATAATACAACACTACAGTATTACATTAATTTCCCCTTTTCATATATTTAGTGATCATTTCACTTAAACATTTAATGTAAAAACTATATTTTGATAATGATAGTTACACTTGGGAAAATTACACACTTTTACAAGAAACGAACATTTAGAACAGTTAAGTCTTGGTAGAAGACTACATTGAGAACAGTTAAGTCTTGGTAGAAGACACCTTTATATAAAAGTAGGAATCATAGGGATTTCTAGGGTTTTTCAAACGTTTACAGTTGTTTTACAAACATTTTTATACTTACAGTTCATCTACATTTTTCCATACTTACAGTTCATTTACAAACAATTTCTTACATATAAATTAAGACACTAAAATACTTATGATCTCACCAGCTTCAAAGCTGATACTCGCTTTCAAAATTAGTTGTATCCTCAGGTCATCTATAGATAGGTACCGATGCAAGGTTTAGAGAAGATGGAGCTCGTTCAAGACTCATCTCTCATTTTGATTTATGCTTTAGTGTTTATCAAAATTTGACAGAACACACTTGTATAATAATTATATTATTAATGCAATGGATGATGTTGTTGCTTGTTTACTACTTTACATTGTTGTGATATTGTACATGATGTCCTCTGCCCCAGAACGTTTCCGCCGTTCTTGGTTTTGGGGTGTGACAATTCTAGGGTGCCCAACCTACCCGTTACGGCCATTCCGGGGCGCCGACCTACCCGTACGACCATTCTAGGGTGCCTACCTACCCATACGGCCATTCTGGGGTGTCGTCCTACCCATGCGGCCATTCTGGGGTGCCTACCTACCCATGCGGCCATTCTGGGGTGTCACCTACCCATGCGGCCATTCTGGGGTGCCGTCCTACCCGTTTCAAGCCATTATCAGGTGCTAACTTGCCCTGTCGACCCTAACAACCGACCCTCGGGGACTATTCCACCCGCTACTGCATCTATCACATATATCATAACATAAACATATTATCAGACATATCTGGGGTGTCCGAACTACCCCTCGGTCCTAACAATCTAACTTGGTGACTATTCCCCTCCTACTACCAGTATCACGTATAACATATCATGTCAGCATATAAATATATCATCACGTACTGTCAGACATATCTGGGGTGTCTGACCTACCCATCGGTCCTAACAACCGAACTCTACTACTATCACATATATCATATCATGCCAGCATATAACATATCAAATAGTAGCAAACCTAGATGAATATCACACAGACAATCATCTAACATACGACTCCTACTGGTGGGCCGACATTGTAGCCGTAGACCCACCGCTACTGGCAGGTAACTCACCTCGTAATAGCTGCTGTTCTGTGCGGGAATCCTCTAACTGATGCCGCTGCTGCTCCGGAAATTCTCCGGCTATAATTCCCACAAAACACTTAGTTATACACTACTAACCGTTCTTAGGGTAAAATGACCATTTTACCCTTGACCAACTCAAAGCCAAAGTCAACTTCCAGTTGACCTGACTCGCCGAGTTGGCTTGCCAACTCGTCAAGTCCCTATCCTTCCATTTGTCCTTATACCCGTCTCTACTCGTTGAGTTAGGCGATGACTCGACGAGTTTTCCTTCTAAATGAACATCGACTGAATCCTCATCCGACTCGCCGAGTTGAACAACTCGTCGAGTTCATCTTCAACTGATACACAGGTCCTGTCCTTGACTCGCCCAGTTGTATGAACAACTCGTCGAGTTCATCTTGATCCTTAGAAGATTGCCTTGGACCCGCCGAGTCTGTTCATGCACTCGCCAAGTCCCATGAACTTCCAGAACAATCGCTTAGTCCAGAACGTTGGGTCACTCCCCGGGACTCCCTAAAACCTTTCCACACTCAATTGGGTCCTTTTGACCCTTAACTGATATGGGAAAGAAACCTTGGACTCGCCGAGTCCAAGAATGGACTCGTCGAGTTGGTCACATCCACTCACTAAATCTTCGATTTCTGATGTACAACCCTTGATCAAAAGATAGATCTATGCTTCTACAATCGATCTAGCACGTAAAGTTACAACCTTTACGTGCTTGCATGGGACTTTGAGCTCAAAAGGTCCTAAAACAAACTCTTACAATGCTTGGGGCCTTCTTTGAGTGCAAAAGCCACTCCTTTCTTCCTTGTAACCCCTCTAAGGACCCAGATCCGAAACATCAACCCCAAACCATGCTTGCAATCATGTTTGGTGACCAAAATGTCTTAGAAAAGCCCTAGAACTCCACAAAATGGGATCTATCAAAAGAATAAACAAGGTATAGACTTTATACCTTCTGTAGACTGCAAATGATGCTCAAAATCGGATCCTTCTAGCCTCCTCTTGATCCTTCAAGCTTTTACTTCCTTCCTTGGGTCACAAAAACATCAAAATCACTCCAAAAGCCTTAGATTGCTTCAATAACGGCCAGGGTTTGCTATGGAGGTCTTCTGGGAGCAAATAGGACGAAGGAGGCCGAGTTAAGGTGTTTAAATAGGGTGCAAACCCTCGGATTAGGGTTTTTGTCCAGACAGGGCCTACTCGCCGAGTCCGGGACCCGACTCGTCGAGTCCACTGCTTAAACCACGCGTCTCATCCCGCTTCTACTCGACGAGTTGGTCCTTCAACTCGCCGAGTCCAAGGCCAAAATGCAAAATATTTTAAAGAAATAATAAAAGAATACGTACCAAGAACCAGGTGCTACACGAATACAATTATTGCATCATAGTACAACTACAAATAATATGTACAATTACAATGAACATTTACAAGTCATATGTTATCAGCAATTGATATGCTCTCAGTGGTAGAGTTAGGTTCAAATGTTTTTAGCAACTATTGTGTGCCTAAATGCACCAATGAGAATTCAAGAAATAATAAATAATTAACTAAATCATTAAAGGGTATTTTGGACCTTTTTTACTTTTATTTAAGGAAATTATTTAATTGAAATCATTCAATTAAGGAAATAAACTAATCATTCAATTAAGGCATCATCGGCATCAACACCATCACCATCAACCTAGTTATGTCGACGAGGCCAAAGGGAAAAGGTTGTGAAGAAGTCGAGGTCTTCATCTTCAGTTGATCGGGGAAGAAACCAAATTAAAGATGCAAACCGAGGTGGGGTATCGGAGTTGGCGAAGCAGCTCCGCCGAGGGAGGGATAGCCGGTAGGAAGGGCTGCATCGGCGATCTCTTTTCTTTTGTGGTTCGATTGGTATCCACTCACGAAGGGGGAGAAAGGAATTTCGTCCTCTGTCTTTGTTTGCTTGAGAAGAGGAACTTGGTGGGAAGCAGTTACAAGGGTGGTTCTGTGGTGCTCGTGGATCGCTACTTCTTCTTCTCCGGTGAACTGTGCCAACAGGTAAAAGAAAATTCTTTTTCTTCTTTTTGTTTTTGTTTGATTGCTTGATAGAAATCAAAGGAAAGAATGTGTGTTTGGGTTTTCCTGGAAAAATTGATGATAATGAAAGGGATATGGGTTTGATTGTTTGAACAGAACTCATGATTTGTTTGGGTTTTGGTATTTGACAGGGGAATTCATGGGTGTTTGTTTCTTGTGTTCTTGACTGGGAACGAATGCAGATGTGTGTTGACGATTCAACCGACGTTTGTTTTTGTCGTTGATGGTAGTTCAAGTGAGGATGAACTTCAAGCACTTGAGAATGAGTTGTTGTTGATTGTTGCAGAGTTGCAGGAAAATGCCATGGTGGGGCTGATTGTTTTTGATTCAATGGTGAGGTTGTATGATCTTGGGTTTACTGAGTGTTTATGGGTGGTTTTCTTACATGGTGAACGCAAGACTTCTTCTAGCCAGGTATTCCAAATTCGTTTCTTTTCTGTTCATTTTCATCTTCTTCTTTACCTTGCTGTGAATTATGAATACATACTCTAGTGTTTACTGGGAATGAATGCATATGCGTGTTGATGATTCAATAACAGCTATTGAATTTTGTATTCAATCACAGCTCTTGAATTATGTAATGTATTCTATTAGAATTTATTTTATATAGATGTATTCTGTTAGAATGTTTGAGAATAATTGTCAACAACAAGTACATTCTGTCAGAATTTATAGTTTTTATTCTCTTAGAATGCAATGAATTTTTAAATTTTGAAACTTGATTATGTTTTCTTTGTGGATTTAGGTTTTGAAGAGGCTAACATTGATGTGGAGAAGGAAGAAAACATAGAGAACGAGAGTGTATTATACCAGAATGTGTTATGCTATAATGTATAAAGTGTTGCTAAGAAATAATATTCTATTAGAATAGATTAGTGTTTTTGTTAGATTGTGATGTTTTTTTCTTTTTTCTTTCAAAATGTTGTTATTATTCAATGAATCATAATCATACAATGTAATTATTTGGATATTATTAGTTCAAGAATTGATTTTGTGTATTCTTTTTAGAATGTATTTACTAGTTTATGGTTGGTATTCTGTCATTCTAACAGAATATAATCGACGAATATATTTACTAGTTTATGGTCAACATTCTACAATTCTGATAGAATAAAATCGAATTTCTAATTTTGAATTAATTTAAAATATTCAGATTTTTAAAAATAAAGGAATTAATTATCCCTAAAAATCTGAAAATTTCCTTTTTTAATATTGGTTAATTGACTAAAAGGCCCTTATGCTGAAATTTGTGTGATTATATGGTATATGTTATCCTATTCTACTATCATAGACCCTCAGATCATTACAGTTGATTATATTCCATCCGATGGTCCAGATCTGTGCATTCTGGCACACAATAGTTACTAGAAACAAAATAACCTAACCCCTCAGTAGTAAGCTTTTTTTTTATTAACTCATTCCTTCTGTTCCACTGGATCAATCGCCCACACCATATACACCATATATACCTGCAAAATTACAAAATCATACATTTAATCCCTCCTAATTCAAAACAAAGGTGTACTAATTATTGCAAACATGAGTCTTTTTTGACATTTTTTCTAGAACGATGGTCGATAGACAACAAAAAGCCAAATAGTATTCGTGTATAAATACGAAATTCCCATTTTGAAACAACAATTATGCAAACAATATAAATTTGTAGTTAGGTTATTTAAGAGTTGGGGAAACAAATATATTATCTATCAACATACCATCTACATTTCTTGAAGCACCAAAAATGTTGTCACTGTCACACCCCCAAACCAAGGATGGCGGAAACGTCCGGGGGTGGAGGACCTCATGTAGAGTATCACAACAACGAGTATAATAGTGCTTAAAGTAAATACAACCATCATAAATATAATTGAAAAAAAAGTTACACCAAAGTATATGGTTACATGATTCAAATCAATTACATTATGATACAAAATGAACTGTTTGACGATTTAACGTCCCATCCTCAAAACGTGGTTGATTTCCTGTTTCACTGAATTCCTGAGAATACAAGTAGTTTTGAAAAGTGTCAACAAAGGTTGGTGAGTTCATAAGCTTTTGACGGTAAGAGTTTGAAAATCGATCTTTGTAAAGAGATGTATGTTACCAATAAAAATCCAATATTTTCCTTACATAAGTTATGTGGTCCTAATACCAGGACCAAAATCGAACTAGTATTTGTCATACTTAAAGATATAAAAGTGGTTTCAAATTGGCGTAAAACCCTTTCTGATTTGAGAAAAACTCTCGTAATGAATGGTGTGTAGTCTTAAATACTAAGACTGAAAATATACAGCGATATTTGTAATTGATATAAAAAGTAATTTTAAATGAACATAAAACCCTTTTTAATATGAAGACGTACAAGTATTTTTCCGTACTTAAAGTAATTTCTGAGAGCTAAATCGACATAACTCACTAATTTAAAGTTAGAACCCGTAAATCTTATGATTGTTAATACCACATGTGAGCTATCATAACCATACTTGACATAGACGGCCTCGTAATACGACGTTCTTCAAGTGTCGCCGTTAAATGACACTTGTCACCACAGACCTGACGGTCTAGCTGTTGCAAGCAGCTCTGGTGTGGGTTTGTCAAACCCAATATAGATCTATACACAACTATCACGTTCTCCCTACAAGAGACTCTGGTTACAATTTATAGGACTTTTTGACTTTGTTACTTTGGAAGTAACCCGAAGGGAATGACTCACAAATTTATTCATTAACAGATTTACGTGAACTAAACTAAAAACCTTTGGTAAATAAGTTTGATAAGTAAATGATACATAAACTATACCTATTATAGTTTATCCAAAACGTTTGTAATGTATAAGAATTCTTTTATGAAAATGCCTTAATGCTATGAATCCATAAACTATGCTCATTATAGCTTAATATACGTGTTCTAAATGAATGAATAATCTTATCATGAATGACTATGTTTCAGTTTATGATGATAAACTAACAAGGAAACACATTCAATATTTAGAACTTATCGTTATACACTTTGCTCAACATAATACAAAGTGTTATGAAAGTTATAAGCTGTTAACTAATTTTCAACCTTTCTACACTGTTTTTGAAAAGTCATAGAAAAATCATACGAAGTTGAAAACTAAATCCGTAAATTCTGAGAGTTCCCAAAATGTGTCTAGTTTACTCATAATTTTTATCATGATTTTTAATGACCTCCAACTTGGGTGAAAAAGTCCATAATCACAGACTGGTCCGGATTGGTGTTTGAAATGATAGGCAGTTTTGTAAAAATCACCATAAATTGTAGAAAAACCGTATGGAGATGTGCAAGTAGTCATTTTAAAGCTAAGAACTGGAACTACTCACACCTAAAACAGTTTTTCAAAAAAAAATGTTTAAGTTGTCCAAAACAGTCCGTGAATGGAATCCAACTTTTCTGATGAAAGCTTTTAGAAAAATTTAGTTATGTTCTTGGTGTTTTAACTTGTATTCCCCCCCCCCCCCCCTTCCCCCTAAAAACTTAAGAAAACATAAAAATGTAGGGGTATGAACTCACCTTGAGTGATTTCAGTAGGTAAGTGTTGAAGAAGAGAAGTGTTCAACCCAAGAACACTTGAAGAATCACTTGAAGATTCGAAGATCTAACAAGAATGTGATGATGTTTGTGTAAGCAATCTATGATTTTGAGTAGGAGGGTGTGCAATAATCATAAGAAAATGATGATACTTACTAATTGTAGGAGAAAAGTCTTGGAATATGCCTTGAAATTCTCGAATTGGAGAGAAAGATGAGAGAGTTTGGAGTGTGGTTCTTGGTGAAAAATGAGAGAATGAATGAAGTGTGAGGAGAGAGGGTGGATGTTCCAGCCCTAAGAACGTGGGAATGGTTGAAAATAGTGAGAAAGGACTTATGAAGTGACTAGGGATGAGCTGGTGTGAATAGTGACATGGAGTGGGTGTGGGAGTGGTTGCTTGTGTCATAAAATAAGGTAAAGTCAACACTCCACCTTTGTACTTCACCCACTCTTTTGGACAAGGTTTTATCCTTAAAAATGTGATAATTTAATAATTATGGGTCCTTATATGTTAAAATAAAGTTTTGGGTGAAAATCTCGTGTTAAAACAATTAAAAACGGGCCTAAAACGCGAAATTAGTCGAAAACCAGGAAGAAAGGTTTTCCCAGCGAGACCTCTCGGTCCAAGGCCGAGGTTCGATCCTTGCTGGTGCCAAGCCGGAAGCGAAGTGCGAACCAGAAGAAGAGGCGAGGGCGAGGGCTCGGTCAATGGCTCAGTAGCGAGGGTTCGGTAGGTCATCAGAAGCGAAGGCTCGGTAGGTCATCAGAAGAGGAAGTGGTCAGACCCGAAATGTGTCGAACGTTCGGGTTCGGGTGAGGCATGCGAGGTTCAGGCCCGAGAGGACCTTTCGGGTTCGGTTCAGCAGCCTTCGGCTCAGAAGGGTTCGGTTCCTAAGAGGGCTTTCGGGTCCTAAGAGGGGTTTCGGCTCCTAAGATGGGTTTCGGCTCCTTAAGTCCGTTTTTCGCGTAAACTTCCATTTTTGGATTGTTTTCGCCAAATTCGAGGGTCGGGATGCCCCGAGTGATTATAGAGAGTTGAGAGAGATTTTGAGAGAGATTTGAGAGAGATTCCACATACTTAGAGAGATTTGGGAGAGATTTGACATACTTGGAGATATTTCACATACAAAGAGATATTTGGGAGAGATTTCACATTCGTTGAGAGATTTGGGAGAGATTTGACATTCTTGGAGAGATTTCTCATACAAAGAGAGATTTGGGAGAGATTTCACATACTTAGAGAGATTTGGGAGAGATTTGACATTCTTGGAGAGGTTTCACATACAAAGAGACATTTGGGAGAGATTTGACATTCTTGGAGAGGTTTCTCATACAAAGAGAGATTTGGGAGAGATTTCACTTACTTAGAGAGATTTGGGAGAGATTTGACTTACTTAGAGAGATTTGGGAGAGATTTGACATTCTTGGAGAGATTTCACATACAAAGAGATATTTAGGAGAGATTTCACATTCGTAGAGAGATTTGGGAGAGATTTGACATTCTTGGAGAGATTTCTCATACAAAGAGAGATCTAGGAGAGATTTCACATACTTAGAGGGATTTGGGAGAGATTTTTGATAAGAAGAGATGGAGTGAAAACGATTGAGATCGGTTTTATGTGTGACGAATGTGAGTGTCCGGCTTCGCAGTGCAAGTTCCGTAAACCCCGTTAAGCCTTGTTTAAGGATCTTGCATACTCCCGATGAGTATGTAACATTGTTTTATCGGTTTGACTCTCCACGTACCACCGTTTTAGGTTAAGGAGATCTAGATGTACGCACTTTTCGATTTATGATCTCTCATTAGAATAGAGAGTTGTTTAGAAATTACATAACGTGAACTCTAGTACCTACGGGCAAATTGAGTTGACCGGTTTGACTTGTTGACTTTAGTTGACTTTGACTTGACCGAAAATTGACGGTTGTCACACCATCCCCCCGTTAGAGGGAATTTCGTCCCGAAATTTTAAATTTAGGCAAGGAGTGGACATGAACAATCGAGCCATGAAGTGGGGATACTTCCTAATCGACTGATTCTCGTGCTCCCACGTGACTCCAGGTCCTTGGTTAGTATTCCTACGAACTTTCACTAATAAGGAGCAGCGTTGCTGCGTTCGTTTAACCTTTCGGTCCATGGTCACTATGGTTCTTTCACGAAGGTGAGGCTCTTGTGGAACTCGATCTCGTCGAGGGGAATTACAAGAGTCTTGTCGGATAGATACTTCTGCAAGTTCGGGATATGTCGGGTAGAATGTACTTTACTAAGCTCGCGAGAGTAGATTGAAGTTGCGATTACAGAGCTGATTCTTACAAGAATCTCGAAAGGCATAATTGTATGGGGTTTTTGCTTTCCACGCTTTCCGAAGCGTACTAAGCCTGCCCAGAGTGAGGTTTCCAGAGGAATTTGGTCTCTTATTCTGGAGTTCTAAAGGTTTCTTCCTTTTGCTTCTCTTCCCAGTCGAGGGTTGCTCCCTTCAGGGTCAAAGTCGTAAGGGGGTTCTGTAATTTACGAGAAGTTCCAAAGGAACTAAGACGGTAGGTCAGCGAGACCCGAAATTTTGGCGTATTCCTGTTAACGTCTTTGGTGCTGACTGTTTCTCAACGGTTTTGATCAATTGAAAGAGTCCTTAAGGATTTCCACATTGATAAGGATGTGTCTTAGGAATTTGAGTCCTTAATTCCAAAACTCGTATCTAGAGATCTTCGGGTAAAGCTTCTCTGATCGTATTGCTTTCGCGGTTTGTTGTAGTTGTTTTCCTTGGTTTCCTTCTTACTGCGAGGGTAGATAAGCAAGTCACTTACAATGACAATGACTAACGGATCCTAGTAAGAATGGCATAACCTATGAATACTGCGAGCGGGTTGGTCCCATCCGAGGGGTATCACTACGGACTTGTAGCGTCCGCATTGAATTTGGAGGGTTGTCCTCGAACATCCTTTTCCAATACTCGCGACTGGTGATATTCAGATCTCAGGTCCAATACCTGAAGGATACCTCTTTCCTTGTGGTTGGTCGGCCTATTCATTAATGCGAGGCAGATAGTAAAGGTTTCTACTGAAGATATTGTCGGGGCCTCTGAAGTTAATGGAACTATGAGCAATTTGCCTTTCTATATGAAGAATAAGACCAGAGCTTTCCAAGGTGAGAAGCTTGGTTCTTCAATTTCATTGTTGAGTAGTTCGACAGGTTTGACCTGAGAGTTCTTGTAGCTCGGTAGGAAGCATGTGGGTTTGGTTTTCGCGACTAGACCTTTTTGGATAGTAGAACATTCACTCGCCCTCCTGGGAAACCTTGGCCCAAAGTTCATGGCAGAACTCGTACCATATCTGTCCCAAGCTTCTGTGCTTGAACCTTGTCTGCTACATGCGTGGCATTCCCAAAGGTCTCCTGTAAATACTTGTGATAAGGTTTCGGGAAGTATAACACTCCTCTGGTGCGTGTTTTGGAGTTCCACAGCGAGAGATGACCCGGAGGTCCGTGCTGGATGCGTTTATGGGAGACAAGGATTCCGATATTTGGTGAGTTAGGTGAAGGGTCCTTTTGTAGACATTAAATCGGGAAGATGAGGGCTATATCAATGAAAATTGGATGATGACAACAATATCTTTTTAGATATCATGTGTTAAGCTGTATTCGCAAGAAGAGATCACTAGAGTGATAGAGTATCTTGTGTTTCCTTTTTAGGGTGATCCATTTTGTTTGATGTTATCATTACTGTAGATGATTAATACCATAGTGTCTAGCACTGGTAGTGGGTGTGTTTTGATAGCCAGTAATGATACTTGATATCATGATCCCTGACAGGTCTTCCTACAATCGAGCGGTATATGAACGTCGTATGTAAGTTGATGTTGGCGAGATTGTCGAGTGGGTGGCCCCACTTAGTTCTTACTGCTAGACACGGAATAGGAGTCAGGATGGAATTATTTGTTTCATGACTTCGGTATTTTGATTATAATTAACCCCGATGTATGTACAAAGTCATCACATCTTACAGGTAATGATCCTAAGATCATATATGAATGTCTTTTGTTTGATTTGAACGAGAGAGTATTTTAACTACTTTTAGAAAGACGGTGACTTTAGTAAGCATACCAAATTCATTACAAATATATGGTACTTAAACGTTTTTGTCGTTGGAACATTACAAAAGTCCTAATATGGTTCTCTATTACCCTTGCTGGTTCGTTTGCTATACTCCTCCGGTTTCCCTGTCATTCCTCTCAGTTGGACAGTTTCTCTTGAAGTGTCCCACTTCGCCACATAGGAAGCACACTGGAATTACTTTGGTAATGGGTGTTGAAGTGATGTATTGAGTCGGGGTCCTACAGAAACGGGCGGTGTGCCCTTTCCTGTTGCAGTTTTTACAGTGCATTTCTCGGCAAGCCCCATGGTGATGGAAACCACACTTGACACACTTTGGGAGTGATCCATCATATGGTCTGGCCGACGTATGGGTGGCAGACCCCGTGGCTAGTGTCTCGGCGTTCGTCGTGACTGCCGTTATAGTGGCCAGTGCAGCTACGGATTGCTTTCTTCCAACAAGTTTTTAAGATAGGTTACACTTCTTTTTGGTCTAGAACTTTCGCTTCTTGCTCGTAGTTTTGTGGCCCGAGGTATTTTCGCTGGCAGGCACCTGTTGGTGTTCCTGATTGTTACCACAATCTGTATTATCAGTACCGCTTCCACTCCTGCTGGCGTTGTTAGCGTCAAATTGCGCCATGACGGCTGTCACGGCTGCCGTGACTGCAGCCTGAAAAGTAGCAGCGTCTATCTGCAGAGTTGGCGCCTTACTAGTTGGTTGGTTGCCTCTTGGTGAAGACATAGCTCTGTTTCACGATGAAAAATGTATTCGTTAGTGGAAATGATTATCTTAAGTGCATCCTTACGATTTATATTTACGCATATAAATTTTTGCACATTACTGTACTATTCCTAGTGTTTCCGCTAACATTCTTGAAATGGAGTTACAGCAGTGGGTAGGGGTAGGTTTCATACGGGCGTTAAGCTTTACTCATCTTAGATTCATGTGTGTCCAAACACGCTTGGCTGAGGAGTTTTGATGGGACCCGGTGTATTAGTGCTGGTATGATCGCACCCATAAGTCTGTGATGAAGGAACTTCTCAACAAAATGTTTAAGGGTGAGATGATAATGAGTTTTTAGAATGGCTATACGTCGCGAGTTTCTAACTAAGTTTTATCTTATATCGATTTGTAACGTAATTCGGTCGTTAAGGGCGTTCTGAAAACAATTCTCAACGGGAGTCTTTATATGGTAAACCCATGAATTTTTAGTAGTTTTGTATCCAAGTGAACCCTTATACTTGACCCAAGCTAGGTCCTTATTATGACCAATTGATGTATGCTTAGTTATATAATTAAGGCTAAGTAGACCTTCGAGTCTGTTAGGTATGTCCTAAGCCCATCTTGTTAATATGACTGTAGTAATTCGGGTTTTGGTGAAAATTTTTGACCTAGATGTAGGTTTACCTCACATCTATGCATGGAAAAGTTTTGATGGCAACTAGATCTCTTGTTTAGTATAACCGCTTAACTCACAGTGTCATGCTTACGCCTAGAATAGAGTAGCACCAACGCATACTCACGAACCTAATTTACAAGGTCTTGTGAGCGGTATGAACTCTACTTACAACGATCTGTCCCTTGCGATGCATGAGGCAAAGTCGATGCACCTTGCAAATCGATGCTTGGCTGCAATCCTCCTCTCTTTGAATGTTGTGTGTCTACCCCGTTACTCTCTTGCCTTTGCCTGAGTGGTGATAAGGTCCTAAATAGAGAGTTGGTCTCCGAAATAGTAGTCTCCTTCCAAGTCTCGGGTACGTGAGACAGTAGGGCCTGTAGTAGCGTGCAGTTTCTGAACTCAGGTTATAGTCTACCTGCTTTAATCCCCGATGTTTGCGATCTGTCGGGTCTTCGCCGGGAGGGCTCTGTCAGTCGGTCCCCCGTGGTTGAGGTCATAGCACCCTCGTTGGTCTCCACGTGGTGGTTGTTGCCATTGCTATCGACATTCAACCCTCGATCACGATTGCCCAACGGGGCACAGGTTCGATGTAGTCGAAACGGTTCGCGGAAACCCTTGCTATGCATGGAGGATTGATTACCTCCGGTTCCGCTTCTGATTCTCCTCATAATCATTCACCACTTCTTGGGTTCGGATTAGGAAAGTAGGGGTCATCCGGTAAGTAGGATCTTGCTATGTTGTACTTGCGAGAATAAGAGTGGAAGAGATAATTACTAGGCGTCTAACTCTATAATTAATTACTTATAGGGGTGATCCTTATTAGTTACTTCTATGATGACATAGTGCATACTAATTACATATAACAAGATATGATAGACCTTCGAATAAGTGATCCTACCCTAGATCCACATCCAAACAAGGAAAAGGAAGTAAGGCAATGACCACAATTTCTAAGTCTATGATTTCTAAGTTATGTAATATCTTAGGGTATCCACTTAGGGACTATAGACCTATTATTAAGGATCTATTTAGTTTTCATATAAGTTATGATATTACAAAATACTCCTATAGTATTTTAAACTCGTGTTCTGTTCTAATGATCTCATTGTGGTAGTGTTGGTAAGTATTTAGACTTGTTGCCATATCACAACCATTCTTGGGCATGTGCTAATCACTCCTTGGACTAGCATAGTTGATTAGGCTATGCCATTCCCAAGAATGATCATACACCCCCGAGCTTACCTGTGATATTCAACAATCGTTACTTTTGTTTTGTTCGAGAATGATGCTGACCTTAATATGTATGCATGCATGTATACTTTTAATAGGAAATTATTTATTTCTAAAAGTATGATTGTTTTGAAAACTTTAAATCAGAGACTTTTTTCCCAATGCATTTATAGTTTGTATATCTTATGTGGTTCGATATATTGAGTTCACTATAAACAATGCTCTAATACTAATCTGTCACACCCCCAAACCAAGGATGGCGGAAACGTCCGGGGGTGGAGGACCTCATGTAGAGTATCACAACAACGAGTATAATAGTGCTCAAAGTAAATACAACCATCATAAATATAATTGAAAAAAAAAGTTACACCAAAGTATATGTTTACATGATTCAAATCAATTACATTATGATACAAAATGAACTGTTTGACGATTTAACGTCCCATCCTCAAAACGTGGTTGATTTCCTGTTTCACTGAATTCCTGAGAATACAAGTAGTTTTGAAAAGTGTCAACACAAAGGTTGGTGAGTTCATAAGCTTTTGACGGTAAGAGTTTGAAAATCGATCTTTGTAAAGAGATGTATGTTACCAAGAAAAATACAATATTTTCCTTACATAAGTTATGTGGTCCTAATACCAGGACCAAAATCGAACTAGTATTTGTCATACTTAAAGATATAAAAGTGGTTTCAAATTGGCGTAAAACCCTTTCTGATTTGAGAAAAACTCTCGTAATGAATGGTGTGTAGTCTTAAATACTAAGACTGAAAATATACAGCGATATTTGTAATTGATATAAAAAGTAATTTTAAATGAACATAAAACCCTTTTTAATATGAAGACGTACAAGTATTTTTCTGTACTTAAAGTAATTTCTGAGAGCTAAATCGACATAACTCACTAATTTAAAGTTAGAACCCGTAAATCTTATGATTGTTAATACCACATGTGAGCTATCATAACCATACTTGACATAGACGGCCTCGTAATACGACGTTCTTCAGGCGTCGGCATTAAATGACACTTGTCACCACAGACCTGCCGGTCTAGCTGTTGCAAGAAGCTCTGGTGTGGGTTTGTCAAACCCAATATAGATCTATACACAACTATCACGTTCTCCCTACAAGAGACTCTGGTTACAATTTACAGGACTTTTTGACTTTGTTACTTTGGAAGTAACCCGAAGGGAATGACTCACAAATTTATTCATTAACAGATTTACGTGAACTAAACTGAAAACCTTTGGTAAATAAGTTTGATAAGTAAATGATACATAAACTATACCTATTATAGTTTATCCAAAACGTTTGTAATGTATAAGAATTCTTTTATGAAAATGCCTTAATGCTATGAATCCATAAACTATGCTCATTATAGCTTAATATACGTGTTCTAAATGAATGAATAATCTTATCATGAATGACTATGTTTCAGTTTATGATGATAAACTAACAAGGAAACACATTCAATATTTAGAACTTATCGTTATACACTTTGCTCAACATAATACAAAGTGTTATGAAAGTTATAAGCTGTTAACTAATTTTCAACCTTTCTACACTGTTTTTGAAAAGTCATAGAAAAATCATACGAAGTTGAAAACTAAATCCATAAATTCTGAGAGTTCCCAAAATGTGTCTAGTTTACTCATAATTTTTATCATGATTTTTAATGACCTCCAACTTGGGTGAAAAAGTCCATAATCACAGACTGGTCCGGATTGGTGTTTGAAATGATAGGCAGTTTTGTAAAAATCACCATAAATTGTAGAAAAATCGTATGGAGATGTGCAAGTAGTCATTTTAAAGCTAAGAAACGGAACTACTTACACCTAAAACAGTTTTTCAAACAAAAATGTTTAAGTTGTCCAAAACAGTCCGTGAATGGAGTCCAACTTTTCTGATGAAAGCTGTTAGAAAAATTTAGTTATGTTCTTGGTGTTTTAACTTGTATTCCCCCCCCCCCCCCCTAAAAACTTAAGAAAACATAAAAATATAGGGGTATGAACTCACCTTGAGTGATTTCAGTAGGTAAGTGTTGAAGAAGAGAAGTGTTCAACCCAAGAACACTTGAAGAATCACTTGAAGATTCGAAGATCTAACAAGAATGTGATGATGTTTGTGTAAGCAATCTATGATTTTGAGTAGGAGGGTGTGCAATAATCATAAGAAAATGATGATACTTACTAATTGTAGGAGAAAAGTCTTGGAATATGCCTTGAAATTCTCGAATTGGAGAGAAAGATGAGAGAGTTTGGAGTGTGGTTCTTGGTGAAAAATGAGAGAATGAATGAAGTGTGAGGAGAGAGGGTGGATGTTCCAGCCCTAAGAACGTGGGAATGGTTGAAAATAGTGAGAAAGGACTTATGAAGTGACTAGGGATGAGCTGGTGTGAATAGTGACATGGAGTGGGTGTGGGAGTGGTTGCTTGTGTCATAAAATAAGGTAAAGTCAACACTCCACCTTTGTACTTCACCCACTCTTTTGGACAAGGTTTTATCCTTAAAAATGTGATAATTTAATAATTATGGGTCCTTATATGTTAAAATAAAGTTTTAGGTGAAAATCTCGTGTTAAAACAATTAAAAACGGGCCTAAAACGCGAAATTAGTCGAAAACCGGGAAGAAAGGCATTCCCAACGAGACCTCTCGGTCCTAGGCCGAGGTTCGGTCCTTGCTGGTGCCGAGCCGGAAGCGAAGTGCGAACCAGAAGAAGAGGCGAGGGCGAGGGCTCGGTCAATGGCTCAGTAGCGAGGGTTCGGTAGGTCATCAGAAGCGAAGGCTCGGTAGGTCATCAGAAGAGGAAGTGGTCAGACCCGAAATGTGCCGAACATTCGGGTTCGGGTGAGGCATGCGAGGTTCGGGCCCGAGAGGACCTTTCGGGTTCGGTTCAGCAGCCTTCGGCTCAAAAGGGTTCGGTTCCTAAGAGGGCTTTCGGGTCCTAAGAGGACTTTCGGGTCCTAAGAGGGGTTTCGGCTCCTTAAGTCCGTTTTTCGCGTAGACTTCCGTTTTTGGGCTGTTTTCGCCAAATTCGAGGGTCGGGATGCCCCGAGTGATTATAGAGAGTTGAGAGAGATTTTGAGAGAGATTTGAGAGAGATTCCACATACTTAGAGAGATTTGGGAGAGATTTGACATACTTGGAGATATTTCACATACAAAGAGATATTTGGGAGAGATTTCACATTTGTAGAGAGATTTGGGAGAGATTTGACATTCTTGGAGAGATTTCTCATACAAAGAGAGATTTAGGAGAGATTTCACATACTTAGAGAGATTTGGGAGAGATTTGACATTCTTGGAGAGGTTTCACATACAAAGAGACATTTGGGAGAGATTTGACATTCTTGGAGAGGTTTCTCATACAAAGAGAGATTTGGGAGAGATTTCACTTACTTAGAGAGATTTGGAGAGATTTGACTTACTTAGAGAGATTTGGGAGAGATTTGACATTCTTGGAGAGATTTCACATACAAAGAGATATTTAGGAGAGATTTCACATTCGTAGAGAGATTTGGGAGAGATTTGACATTCTTGGAGAGATTTCTCATACAAAGAGAGATCTGGGAGAGATTTCACATACTTAGAGGGATTTGGGAGAGATTTCTGATAAGAAGAGATGGAGTGAAAACGATTGAGATCGGTTTTATGTGTAACGGATGTGAGTGTCCGGCTTCGCAGTGCAAGGTCCGTAAACCCCGTTAAGCCTTGTTTAAGGATCTTGCATACTCCCGATGAGTATGTAACATTGTTTTATCGGTTTGGCTCTCCACGTACCACCGTTTTAGGTTAAGGAGATCTAGATGTACGCACTTTTCGATTTATGATCTCTCATTAGAATAGAGAGTTGTTTAGAAATTACATAACGTAAACTCTAGTACCTACGGGCAAATTGAGTTGACCGGTTTGACTTGTTGACTTTAGTTGACTTTGACTTGACCGAAAATTGACGGTTGTCACAGTCACCAACATCTCTTTATACTGGGTTTCGTCAACAATCAAGCTATCCTTGTGACTATCGATCTACCTTTAAAACCTTCACAAGCTACATGCAACCTACCTGATCGATAAAAATACAAATCTATATTATTACAATTTTAAAAGAGTATTTACGCAAAGCATATTCAACATTATATCTATACAAGAAAAAGAAATACCCAATTGAATATATTGTCATAACATACGCACTTCAACTTCCAGAGAAGTTGTTGGCTTCTTTAACCAATATTCATCCTTTCACCACCCCAAAGAAGGTATAGCCCTCATTTCAACTTAGAATTTGAATAAAATGACATGAATTTTGAATAAAAAGGTGATTTTCAAATCATTAAAAAAAAACAAATCCAAACCCGATTCAGTAAACTATCATACCAAAACTATACAAAAAGAGTTTACCTAAAGTTGAACTGATGGGGGATTGGCAAATAGGTTCCACTGTTTTTGCTCTCCAATACCCCCCTAAAGCTTCCGATCTTTAAAGAAAATCCAGGAGAGATAAAAGAAAAGCCTCACCGGCTAGAAGAGAGGACGAACAAAGAGCAATCTTGCATTATGTTGAGCACTTCGTAGGCAGACTAAGCAGTTTATCTTCGTCTTTGAAAAACCCTAAACTCAAAGACAAAAACTTGAAACTGAGAGGAAGCGATTGTATAAGATGTGTTTCTTAGATATACATTGAACGATTCAAATTTGGAGATGCTATTGTTTCATGATTTATTGGGATTTAATTGATGATACGTGTGTTAAAGGCTTGAGGGCAGATTTTAAAATTTTAAAATTTAAAGGCAGCTAAATTTAGAGCATTAAAACTGATTTACTGATTTGTAGGACCTAAATTTTTTTTTTATGAAATAAAATCGCAGCTAAATTTTGATGTATTTAACATAGAATGTAGGAAGTTCGAGAGGGGCTTAAAGAATTAGACACATGGCAGCATGATATTGAAGTTATTTATTTATTAGAAAGTGAGATCAGATGAGATATATTAATACACACATTACCAAAGCATTTCTTATAAGTCTACACACAACATTATTTGCAAGTCTCTTTACTTGCTGTCAAATTAAAGATTTCTTACACTCTTTCTTCAACCAACACAACACTCAACCATGTACAATGATAACAATATAACACCTAAACACCTCCAGCCTTTTTATTTTCTGCCTACATGTTCATTCCCAGCCAAGAACAATTTTGTTCTTGTTCTCGTGTATACTGCAAACACGAAGAACAACAGCACATTTTTTTTGCTTCATTTTCTTTCCCTGTCAACTGAAACAACCAAAAAAAAAAAAAAAAAGAGATTCCTACTGTTCTTCTTCTACCCTAGACCGACCACCGAAGTGGGTGTATGCCCGGAGCAGACATCGGAGGTGGAAGCCCCCGTCTGGACCCTCACTCTCTTTCCCGTTGACAACCACCAAACACCCCCTGAAGACCACTGTTGCTGCTATCCTTCCTCTTCCTTCTTCAATTTCAACCGAGAAAGACTCCACCTGATGTGAAGCTTCTTCCGACAGCCGTGGGTTGAGGTTCAGAAAACCAACTGATCACAAAAGAAAAACCAATCTATTTCTTCTTTTCTCCTTCGATTGCTGTCCCTCCTCTCCATTTGTTCCATCGATTGAACCACTTTCCCTTCGAGTTTCACCGCCGGAGTAGCTTGCCTTGCATTCCCCTTCATCCGTCGGTCGAGTAACGATGCCAACACCCTCGTCTTCGTCGCTACTGCTGCTCGCGACGCCTTACCAGACTCCCTTTCCTTCGCACCTCGCATCCGGACGAGAAGAGCGCTACTCGCTGCACCCACCGAGGCCACGAGCAGCCTCGCTGCTTCTCCCTTCCTTCCCTTTGGCCTCGTCGACCCCGGAGACGATCTCTGCTCGCGAATCGACCGACGAAACCCCGTGCTGCCTACGAGCCTTCGTGCTGCCCTCTCGCCGTCTTTGTTCGTCGGCTTTCATTCGTTCTTTTCCTTTTCCCGATCAACAAATGGAAACGGGCACAAAAAGCCCTAATGTCCTTTCAACTTTGATGAATTGACAAAATAACCCCCTACTGCAACATTCATTTTAGAAATCAGTCCCAAACTCCAAAACATTGAACCCATTTATTCAAAATAGCCCCTCCTTTGGTTATTTTTAACAAAATAAATCTCAATCTTCAAACTTTGAATAAAAATAAGCATTTCAGCCCATTCATTGGAAATTCTTAACAAAATCAGTCCTACCTTGGTTAATTAAATTACCAAACAGCCCACAATAGTTTAAATTCGTTACGAAACGATCCCGAAAGTATATGAAAGTTCAAGAATCGTGACTATGCATGTATATTTATATGTTTAAATGCATAACGTTTATACATGTAGATATGTTCATTACTTTGAAACATACATATTTATAAAAGCGAGTACATTACTGTAACGACCCACAAATATGACCCAAAAATTTCATTTTTAATTTAATAAAAACACTATTCCAAAAACATCATCAATGCAATCCAAATAGAATAAGTGTATCAAACATCATCTCAACTCAGAGTAAATCACAAAATTGGAACTATGTGGTGTGTGCAATACAGTCATCCCGATCTCTTCCCCATGTAACTAGAAGTATCTAAAACATAAACTGAAAAATGTAAGCATAAATCAAATATCGGGCCCTCGCCCTCCATCGGTCCCCGCTCGGTATACAGATCTGTTATTCTTATGCCCCGCCTAACATCCGGCCTCATCCACTATACACATACAATATATATGTAACGCCCGCAAATTCGGGCTAGTCAATTTAGAGACATTAAGCGTCAAAAATGAATTTTTGATAGCAAATGATTTAGAATGAATAATCTTAACCAAGTTATAGTATATATCACAACGGTTTCGTACATATAAAGAACGCTGAAATCCGACTTATAACGAAGAAGTTATGATCCGACGAAGTTTTGCGACGAAACCGAAACGACATTGTGTGACGTGAAAAGTGACTTTGCGATAAAATACTTTTTAGCCTTAGCGATCTAAACGAAAGTCATATTGTACGTTAAATCAAGAGCGTGCATAAAAAGAATGTCCAAATCTGACTTTGTATGAGGAAGTTCTGATTTTTCTAAGATTTTGTATAGCAATGCACAACTCAAAAATTGAATTTTAGATCGGTCAATTTTTAGCTAAAATGATATAAACCAGAAATGAAGATCTCATTAATAGGAGTTAAACGATAAAAAACAGTCGAAAACGGAGTCCGTATGTAGAAGTTAAGAATTTTATACGGTCGTTAACAGTGTAATCTTCTCAGATCGTTAAATTTAAAATCGGTCAAGATTTAGCCAATGGGTTCAAAAGGAAAGTTGTAGATCTTGTCAATACCTACACGTGAATACAAAGAACGTCAAAAATAGAGCTCGTATGCGAAAGTTATGAGTTTTTTTTTAAATTGGTTATTTTACTTGTGTTAGGCGCCACATGTCAGCACCAGGCGAAGTCTTGGTGCCTATACAAGGTCATGACGTGAATTTTAAGTTCACGACGTGAATCGCCCCTAGACAGCCTATAAATAGAGGCTCAGATGATCCATTTTCTTCACACCTTTCCCATTCTTTCTCTCTTAATACTCCAAACCTATCCCTCCCCTTCCCTAGCACTTCCTAAGTGTTAGAGGAGAGTTCCGGAGCGCTAGAAAGGCTCCAAGAAGAAGAGCTTTTGGCTCAGAAGTTCTGACCCTGTGAGCCTGGTTCCTAGCCAAACCCCTTTGTAAGTAAGTTATGCTTACCCTTCTTTAAGTATAACTTATATTTAAGTTCATTATCGTTATTATGAACTTATAAGCAATATATTTGTTATGTATAAATTAAAAAAACATGTTATTATAATACCTTTTAACTACTCGTGGTATGGGAAATCTAGTTTAAAGGGCCGCATAGGGTTGTTGGATTTCAGAACAACTTAAATGCCAAAATAGTCGTGCCCTCCGGTGTTTCATGTCTGGCCCCTGTCTCTACATAGTGTTGAAAAGTATTGTTTAACAGTTATAAAACAATATCGCTCGTAAGTCTAGACTAATAATTAGTCTGAATAAATATTAGACTAAAATCTAGTCGTAATAATACTAGGTTTCGTCGAAGGAAAAGACGATTGTTAGAAGCGAAGCACTGTTCGAATTTCGAGTCATCACTTTAACAAGTGAGTTCATAGTTACTTTCATCTTACACATAAATATGAAGCCTTTAATATAAATTACGTGCTATGTGTGCATATTATCTGTGTTCTTGATATCTATTGTAACACCCAGAATCCGCAAGACCAAGAAAGGAAAGAAAAGCCCTTAGTCAAAGGAGTCAACTCGTCGAGTCCAAGGAGGAACTCGATGAGTCGGAGCATGACCCGTGTCGCGGATTAAGTGACCGACTCGGCGAGTCGGGGAGATGGACTCGGCGAGTCTGGTCTGGGTTGAGAAACCCTAATTTCGGGACTTGACACCCTATTTAAGCATCTCATTCTCATTTTTAGGGTTTCATTTATAGCCTCCATTGTCCAGAGACGAAACCCTAGCCACCCAACTTCATTCTTGAGCTTGTGTGAGAATATTAAGGCTCTTGGTGTGCATCTTGAAGATTGTGGAAGAAAGGGTGCAAGGAAAGTAGTATAGATCCAGAGTTTGGGTGACATTCCAGATCATTTGAAGGTATAAAGCTTATACCTTGGTTGTTAATCATCTAGATCCCTTTTCTAGCTTATCTTTTTTTACATTTGGACCATTTCCAAGTGGAATCTGGGTGATAAGCCCAGGAGGATGGATTGGACATTAGATCTGGACACTTTTGAGCTCTAGAAGCTCAGAGTTGTTGGCTTTATCTAGCTAAGGCTCCTTGGTGGGTCAAAGTTGTCAATGGAGTTGCGATCGAAGAAAAGCCTTGGATAATTTAGTAATAATATCCAGCTAATCCTAAAAAGCTTCAGATCTCCATAGGACTTTCAATTGTAACCTTTGAGTTACAAAATAAATCCTTATCGAGGACTCCTCCTTTTTCTTGGAATAAGTATTTTCCTTCATTTATTGTAACAGACCGATGGGTCATGTTCTAGTGATCTCTCATTGTATACTGCACTACTTAGACTCAGATCTCCTAGGGACAAATTTCAGAAAAAAAACTATACCTTCCTTCATGTTCTAATGTGATATAATCACAGTTCAACATGTATCATTTCTAACTACCAACTTCTTTAACAATGACTACGATACTTCTATTAATCGCTTTGATCATCTTTCATTTCAATCTTCTGGCTTAAGTCAAATGTTACATCAAACATGGTTCTCTGAACCACATAATAAACTCATCGTAGTCAGACTCAATTTGATATGACCTCTAAGGTCGGAATAACAATCATCTTCTTAGTCATTACCGAAACGATGGTAACGACATACTAGAACAAGACGGAATCAAATAATAACTTCTTGGTTACCTTGTGACTTTCCCTGATCCAAGTGTGAGTCCTGTGCTTCCAGTAGTATAGATCTCTACTACTATTCACACCAACTCATACTTGTCCCAAGTATTGTCTTGCAGTCCCCAAGTCCTAAAATCACAAAACAATTTAACACATACAAATATGTCCAATTAATCATAAAATTTTCCTAGACTCTACTAGGACTTCTTTCACACGTATCTTCAATGATCAACTCTACTTCAACTTGGTTGGTGATGGAAATTCCAGATGATTGGGACAACTTAAAAAAATTACACCAGCCATTCTATTCATCAGACAACAAAACCAGGGTTTATTTTATTTCCTTGAAACGATTACACAAAGGTTCAAGTTTACCCTATACTATGCCTCTCATAGGCTAAACTACTTGTTACTATTCGCATTACTACTTCGTAAATTGATCTTCGGGTATCAAGTCTTGACTTCTACTTCCTAGTGTTATTAATCGCTTCGTCAAGGATATCCTGAAATTCCTTTGGCGTTGATGGTGCACTTGGCCTTGTTACTTCATTGTTATTCGGACAATTCTTAGAAATATGGCCTTCTGCTTTGCATTCGTAGCACACCTGCTTGGCAATCGTACACTTATTGGCGTAATGCCCTATTTCTCCACACTTAAAGCACTTCACCTTCCCGTCACAATTCCCAGAGTGTTTATTTTTGCACTTCCCGCACCATTTTCCTTTATCTATTCTTTTGCCAAACTTTGAAGATATGTTTCTCTTGTTGGGCCTTGAAGACCCCTCAAATTTTCTCTTCTTGCCAACTTCAACTTTGTTGGCGGTTGTGTCATTGATCATTTGTAACGCCCGCAGATCCGGGCTAGTCAATTTAGAGGCAACAGGGGGTCCAAAACGACTTTTCGACAAAAAGATTATTTAGAATAAATAATCTTAACCAAGTTGTAGAATATGTCACAAGGTTTCCGTACATATAAAGAACGCCGAAATCCGAGTTATAACGAAGAAGTTATGACCCGTCGAAGTTTCACGTCGGAACCGGCACGACACCGGGAAGCGTAAATAGTAAATTTACGATAGAACGAGATTTAGCCTTAGCGCTCTAAACAAAAGTCGTAGAATTTGTTAAACTAAGAACATCGATAAAAAGAACGCCCAAATCTGGCTTCGTATGAAGAAGTTATGATTTTTCGAAGTTTCGGATTAGCGGTGTACAGCCCGAAATTCGAATTTTAGATCGAGTGATTTTTAGCCGACACGACCTAAACGAGAATCGAAGATCTCGATAAGAGTAGTGTAACGAGAAAAAGATGGGCGAAAACGGACGTCGGATGAAGAAGTTATGAGGATTTAACGGACCAATCCTGTCCCGGCCTGTTAATAATATAAAATTTAAAATAAATTCAAAATTAGCCAGTGAAGTCTAAACGAAAGTTGTAGATTACGTTCCCACCTTCGCGTGGATATAAAGAACGTCGAAAACGGAGGTCGTATGCAAAAGTTACGAATTTTTAAAGTTGGAAAGTGAATTTGCGATGCTGATGCATGGATCGATGACGTGGCGCGTTCTGAGCCGTCCATCGCTGAAGAAAGCCTCGCTTCGGATGAAGGACACGTCGCCTCGCCCTACGGCCCCCGTACGAGATCCGGAACGCCCCGCGTACCGTCGGTTCTTATCCGGTCCGAAGTGGCTAACAGCTGGATGCGAGCTGGAGGCTTATCCGAACTACGCCCAGCGTAGTCCTGTCCGACACCCAACGTAATCCGAGAGGCTTCGCCTATAAATACCTGCGAGGGCTGCCGAGCAAATTACACCAAAAACCCTTCTCTCTATAAAATCTTTCTCTCTCTAAGGTTCCAAACCACCCCTAAACCCTAGGAAAAATCCCCTAGCACCCTGGGGAAGCCCCGAGGTTCCCGGAGTCCCGAGAAAAAGTGTCTTTCGGTTTCGAAACGCTGCTCCAAATAAGTTCCAATTTTCGATAAAATTCGCTGTAAGTGTGCTACGCTTACGCAATTTTTAATATAGCTTTCAAATAATTATAGGAATGTTATTAGGTCCTTCAAATAATTATTTGGGCTATTATTATGAGTTATATTGAGTGTTATTTAACACTTATATAATAATAATAATAATAATAATAATAATAATAATAATAATAATAATAGTCAGACTATTAATTTGTCGCGGTTATCGTTAGACTAAACCCTAGTGGTATCGATATTAGGTTTTATCGAAGGAAATTGTTTTGAGAGTATCGAAGCGCTGTTCGAGTGCTGAGTCACCACCTTTCAAGCGAGTGCATGGTCCCTTTCAGCTTACACATAGATATGAAGTATTTTACGTAAATTACGTGCTATGTGTGCATATTATCTGAATACTTGCTATCTATGCTGGATGAACGTTTTATACATGTTTTCAATGATTTAAACTGTATAAGTATTTTATATCTACAAAATGTGTTGGGTAAAACATGGATAGATGTAATACTTGCTGTGTGACAAAATAAAATAATGAGAGGCCTCGTTATAGCTGTTCTTGATGATCTAGTCATCTAGCGGAGTACAGATGACGACCACGGACTATTCTAGACAGTCCGGTGGAACACTAGCAGGCTCGCAACCTGTAGGTGTTTATTCGAATTGTGTCTTTATTCGAACTGTGTGTTTATTCAAACTGTGTGAACTGTGTGCTCACCAGGTGTACTCCATCCCCCATATGGTTGCCTTTAGGACTTTCATTGCCAAGGAATGTCCTTAGCAGTAGTGTCAATCCCAATGATAGTCCTTAGACTAGGTCCCTTGTGTTAGATGTTTTAGGGACGTATGTGAGGATAACGGGAATGGGTAATTGGGTTGATTGTTTGAAGTTTAAAAATAATAATTATATTATTGTGGGTTGAAAACCCTATGTGCTCACCAGGTTTCCTAACATGACCCACCCAGTTTATTTATATCACAGGTGTTGATATGAAGAGACATTACACTGAGAGATTTAAAGAGATGTAAATCACTAGTGTAAATAATTGTAAGTTCTGTTTATGCTTATGTTTCTGTATTGACGATGACATCCCAAACGTTTTAACATAAATAAAATATGTTTCCCATAGTGTTTATTTTTGCACTTCCCGCACCATTTTCCTTTATCTCTTCTTTTACCAAACTTTGAAGATATGTTGCTCTTGTTGGGCCTTGAAGACCCCTCAAATTTTCTCTTCTTGCCAACTTCAACTTTGTTGGCGGTTGTGTCATTGATCATTTCCTCAATAGACTTAGCAACCCTAATAGTTGCCTCAAGGACAGATGTCTGTCGTACTGGCACAATAAGTTCATCCTTACTTTGTTGAAGTAAACGTTTTGTTTCTTCCATCTGTTCACCTAACATCGTACGTACCATTGCCTGCACTCCAGTCATGGTGATTGGCTCAGGCTGTGGATTATCACTTCCGAACCCACTTTGAGTAGTCGATCGCCATTTCGATCTATACACCAATCGTAGGTGAATTTAGATCTTCATTTTCGTTAGATGTTAAGTCTTCGAAACGTTTATATGTTAGTTGCAATATCGTAGTCATACGTTTAGAATCCTACACACATAAGGTTTCCAGATCTGGTCGACAACAGACCATAGATCCGAACAAATAATAGCATCATTATAGCTATAACACAAAACATTTAGCACATAGAAGCATTTTAGGCATCCTTCCTAAAATAAACTAGTGCTCGTGTCTAAATTATGGTAGACACTCATCTCACATTCATCACTTAGCATTCTAAGTTTATGTCTAGAAATCGTAGGATATTTCTTAGTTCGCTTAAACTAATGCTCTGATACCAACTGTGACATCCCCTAATTTCTCGGCCAGAAAATACCGATTTAATTTATGCTTTTTAAAATGAAATCAGAGAAATCTTTATAAAAGATGTTGCGGAGTTGGTCCCCAAAACAAAATATGATAAAGGTTTGTCAAAACCTTTCTTTAAGAAATATATCATTTCCTTTTATATCAAAACCTCGGGATGTCATGTTCCGATACAGATCAAAAGCATAAACAAGACATTATAAGCCTTACGAAAGTTATTTGTAACTACTGGCCTATAATCCAAAATTCACTCATCATCATCATCTGACTATGCTCGGGGTCCTCTACCTGTAATATAAACAGCTGAGCGGGTCAGGCTTGGAAGCCTGGTGAGCATATAGGGTTTTCAACCCACAATACATAAATTTATTATGTTTAAACATCAATCAATCAACCGAATTACCCCAAACCCCATTATTTTCTTTATTTCTTAAGGGTTTACCCTAAGAATCAACTATCACTCCTTCCTAAGGATTCATCCTAAGGAATAGACACAAAGTGACCTCGTGACCGGGGTTTATACAACGGGCACTAATTCCATAGCTGCCAAAGTTTATTCAACATGTGCTAAGTCCATAGCTCTCGTTTATCGACAGTATTATTTACAGGTATTCTCTCCTGCAATACATGTCAATGGGTTTTTAGAGTACAACAAATGAACATATAGTTCATTACACCTACAGGTTGCGGGCCTGCTAGTGTTCCATACTGTCTAGAATAGTCCATGGTTGTCATCCATACTCTGCTGAATGACGGGGGCCAACAATTTGGGTAAGTGATTCTCTCAAATTTTCACCACTCACCCTCAACTCATGATTAGTATTATTGATCATCTCCTTTATCCAACTCGCCTTTCAGCATACCCACTATTTCATCTACCCATGTTTTACCCAACATTTTTCGTAGATAAAAATACATATATAGTTTAAATTATTTAAAAACATGTATAAATCATTCCTTCAGCACCCATCTCATAAACAAACAATATATATTCACACAACACGTATTTTATGTAAAATACTTCATATCTATGTGTAAGGTGAAAGTAACTACACACTCACTTGATTTAATGAAAACCGGGCAGCAATTCGTTTCCTAAAACGATCATTTCTAATAAAACCGGGAGTTTTATTGAGAAACTGGGCTCTGCGAGGGTCGGGCTTCGAAACCGAAAAGATAAATTTTTCAGGCTTCTCGGGCACTTCGTGGCGTATTCTGGGGCTTACAATCGATACCGAGGCATTGTGGGATTCTAAGATGAAGAAAATATGAAGAGAGGGGCTAAATATGGAAAAACTCCAAAAGTAACCTAGAGCCTTCGCAGGTACCCTTCTATTTATAGGGTCTGAGGTCCTGATCCAACGGCTGAGAAGCTTCTGATCCGACGGCTGAGAGGCTTCGCAGGGGGGTGGCTCGCACGAGGGTGGCATGTGCGAAGGGCTGCTGGCTTCTTGTGATTGGTCCGAAGCATGTGTCCGATGCGCATGTGGTCAGCATGTGTGAAACTCACGACTAAAAATTTCTTTTAAAAACATTACTAAAACTAGATTTATAAAAACGTATCATAAGTCAAACATAACTTTCGAGTATTAAATTCAAAACATAATATCATTATCAGAGTCAAACATTCCCAGGCTAGCTGACTATGGTGTGTGCTCTGCAATCTTCCCGAGCTCCTCTTTTGAAAACCGAGTACCTAAAACCAAAATTGAAAACCGTAAGCACAAAGCTTAGTGAGCTCCCCCAATCTACCACATACCACACAATAACATATAAAGCACATACTGGGCCTTGCCCACTGCATCGGACCGAAGTCCGGACTAACTGGGGCCTTGCCCCTACATCGGACCTAAGTCCGAAACTGAATGGGACCTTGTCCCCTACATCGAACCGAAGTACGAAACTGACATCGGACCGAAGTCCGAAGCTGACTGGGACCTTGTCCCCTACATCGAACCGAAGTCCGGAGCTGACATCGGACCGAAGTTCGAAGCTGACTGGGACCTTGTCCCCTACATCGGGCCGAAGTCCGAAGCTGACATCGGACCGAAGTCCGAAGCTGACATCGGACCGAAGTCCGAAGCTGACATCGGACCGAAGTCCGAAGCTGACTGGGACCTTGTCCCCTACATCGGACCGAAGTCCGAAGCTGGCTGAACATAGCATAAACATATCAACTAGCATAAACACATAAATCATGTCTCAGCCACGAAGGCATTAAACATACTAACTACTACATCGGACCGAAGTCCAAAGCTGACTGGGACCTCTGTCCCCTACATCGGACCGAAGTCCGAAGCTGACTGAACATATCATAAACATATCAACTGGCATGAACACATAAATCCTGTCTGAGCCACGAAGGCATCAAACATACTAACTACTACATTGGATCGAGGTCCGAGGCTGACTGCTAGCTAAACGGGCTGGCATTGTGGCCTTAGACCCGTTCCTACTGAAGGGAAACTCACCTGAACTGCTGAGCTCTACTGATAAACCTCTGGCTGCTACTCGCCAATCCACTGAGCTGCTGCTCCTCTAGCTATCAATATACATATTACACTTAGTCTGACATCCAACTAAGTCAATTCTGGTCAAAGTCAACCTTCCAGGTCAAACCTACTCGCCGAATCCTCCTAATGACTCGCCGAGTTCATAAGCTCAGGGTCTTTCTATTCGCGACTCGACTCGCCGAGTCATTCTATGACTCGCCGAGTCCAACTAGTTCCAAGTCCTGTCCTGTCCAACTTGCTGAGTCACCACCCGACTCACTGATTCAAGTCTCAACTCGAAGGGTTTGAGGTTTCGCGACCTGACTCGCCGAGTCCACTAATAGACTCGCCGAGTCCAAGGCAATCTTCAACCAACTCGTCGAGTTGTTCTTCCAACTCGCCGAGTTCATGCTTAACTTCATCCGACTCGACGAGCTGTTCATCTCACTCGTCGAGTTCCTCCTCATCTTCAAGCTACTCACCGAGTCCACTCGAAGGACTCGCCGAGTCTATTCAATCCTTAATCCATGCAGTGGCTTTTCGAGCCAAGCAGGGCTTCCAACTCATAGATCCATACTTCTAAGGCCTATCCCCCACGTAAAGTGGCAAACTTTACGTGTAGATCAAGAGATCTAGGCTTAAAACACATTCAAACTAGGGTTTATGGCAACATACTTCTTCAACATACCAAGGAATGATACTTTAGGGGATTCTAGACCAAAACAAACATGGATCTGAGGTAGCAACCTCAGATCTGGACCTCTAACTCGAAATGGTTACTTATCATGCCAAAATGCCCAAAACTCACACATGAAAATAGATCTAGGTGCAAAGGGATTCCAAGCAACAACTTATTACCTCCAATTGGTCTGAAATGTCTTCTCAATCCCGGATCTACAGTCCCTTCTTGCACCTCCAAATCCTTTCTTCCTTTTCCAAGCTTTAGTGCACTCTTCAAGGCAAGATCTAACTCTAAAACGGATATGGCGGCTAGGGTTGGTGTTCTGGGGTAGAGAGGCAGTAAAGGAACCCTAGGAAGGAGAATGAGACGCTTAAATAGGCTCCAAGTCCCAGATTTAGGATTTTCCTCGTTCAGACCCAACTCGTCAAGTCTCCTTGGCCGACTCGCCGAGTCGGTCGCTTACACCTCGACCCGGATCCCGCTCGGACTCGCCGAGTCCCTCCATGGACTCGCCGAGTCCCTCCATGGACTCGCCGAGTCTCCCCCTTAAAAATTGAGGTCTTCTTTCTTTTCTTGACTTTCCAAACTTTGGGGTGCTACAATGTGCGAGGGTCTCGGTGGCACTCGCTGATTGGACCGCGGAGTCGTATCACACATGCGAGCCTCGGAGCTAGGTGCGAGGTTCGGTCCATATGCGAGCCTCGGATTGGACCTCCCTTCGGTCAAATCAAAATCCGACACGTGGCTTCGCATGACTCAGCAGCTTCGGTGACTCAGCAGGACACGTGGCACTTTTTTAGCGAGGGTGACGTGGCAACTCGTGACTATGCGAATTTTCTCGATTTTCGCGCCAAAACTTCTAAAATCCATAGCTTTCGCATACGAGCTCCGTTTATCATGTTCTTTATATGCACACATAGCTAAAATTACGCTCTACAACTTCTGTTTAGACTTCATCGGCTAATTTGGACTTTAAATTTTATATTATTATTTTTAACAGACCGGGACAGGAAATCCGTAAAAAAATCATAACTTCTTCATCCGACGTCCGTTTTCGTCAGACTTTTTACCGTTGTGCTCCTAATGACAAGACCTTCAATTCTCGTTTAGGTTGTGTCGGCTAAAAATCGCTCGATCTAAAATTCGAGTTTTTAGCTGTCTACTGCTAAGCTGAAACTTCGAAAAATCATAACTTCCTTATATGAAGTCAGATTTGGGCGTTCTTTTTATCGAACTTCTCGGTTTAACGAATACTACGACTTTCGTTTAGATTACTAAGGCTAAAAAGTAGTTTATCAAAAACTCACTTTTAACGACATTCGGCACCGTGCCGGTTTTGTCCCGAAACTTCGACAGGTCATAACTTCTTCTTTATAACTCGGATTTCGGCATTCTTTATATCCCCGAAATCCTTGTTTCGACCATTACAACTTTATGTCAAGATATCGGGCTTATCTCACACTTTAATTTTGAAGCTTATTTTTATTCTTAATTAATTAAATCCTAATAATTAAGCATAAACACATAATTCACATAAAATTCACATAATTCCTTTTCATTTCTTCTAAATGAGTTACAAAGGTTAACCTAGACCATTATGTCAATATTAATGCCTAGCCTAGAAACACAGGCGTTACAACTCTCTCCCCCTTAGGATGATTCCGTCCCCGGAATCACACAACGACAAACAACTACGTGTAGCGACTCACTATGTCACTCTCCGTTTCCCAGGTGGGATCTGGCCCATTTATATGTTTCCAACGTACAGGCTCTAAATCGACTATCTTACGTTACAACTTCTTAGTCTTACCATTAACGATTGCCTCAGGTTCTCCAATTAACCTCATGTTCTTGTCCAACCTTAATTCAGAAATGCGAATTATGTCGGGCACACCTCCCGTGAACTTTTTCAAATAACACACATGAAAGGTGTTATGAATACTCTCTAGTTCTTCCGGTAATTCTAGCTTGTAAGCTTGATTCCAGATTCTCTAAAGAACTTTAAATGGTCCAATAAACCTTGGACTCAACTTTCCTCTTCTACCAAATCTTATAAGTCCCTTCCACGACGAGACTTTAAGTGAAACCGAATCTCCAACTTCGAATGATATCAGTTGTCTTTTCTTGTCACCATATCTCTTTTGAGCAGCTAAGATCTTTTTCCCTAATCACTTACAACTTTTCAGCAATCTAATGGACTATTTCAAGTCCCATAAACTGCTTTTCCTCTTATAGACTCCTCCAAAACCTTGAGGTAAAACGGCTGTCACGATCGGATACAATTGTTAATGAAACACCGTGAAGCCTCACACTTTCCTTCACATAAGAATTCGCAAGTTTATCCATAGACCATTTCTCGTTGGTTGCTATGAAATGCGCACTCTTAGTGAAGCGATCAACGACCACCCAAATCATGTCGTGACCGTTCCTTGTTCTGGGCAGTTTAGTCACAGAATCCATAGTGATATCCTCCCGTTTAACCATGGGTACAGGTAAAGGATCTAAACTCCCATATAGTTTCTGATGTTATGCCTTAACCCTAGCATAAGTTACACACTTAGCCACATACTTTAGCAACTTCGAGCTTCATCGTCGGCTACCAGTAATAGGGTTTTAGATCCCTATACATTTTTGTACTGTCGGGATGAATCGAGTACATGGTCTTGTGAGCTTCTTCCATCAGAAGACCTCTTACTCTGCCCGTCTTAGGTACCCAAATCCTATCTTGGAATACCTTCAACCCTTGGTTGTTTGTGCCGAATACAAACGTTTTGCCCAAACGTTCTTCCTTTCGGTCATTTTTCTCTAAAGCTTCCTCTTGAGCTTTCTTCATACTTTCCATAATTGTCGAGACAACTTCAATTCTCAACGCTCTTGGCCTTTTCTTTTCAAGGTTTACCTTCCGACTGAGAGCATCAGCAATAACATTTGCTTTACCAGGGTGGTAAAGTATCTCGCAGTCGTAATCCTTGAGTAACTCTAGCCAGCGTCGTTGCCTCATGTTAAATTCCTTCTGACTAAAGAGATATGGAAGACTCTTATCATTAGTGAAAAGTTTACACTTTGTGCCATAAAGATAATGCCTCCATATCTTTAAGGTAAATACTACCGCTGCCAACTCCGGATCGTGAGTGGGGCCGAATCTCACCTGGGAAACGGAGAGTGACATGATGAGTCGCTACCCGCAATTGTTTGTTGATGTGTGATTCCGGGGACGGAATCATTCTAAGGTGGAGAGAATTGTAACGCCCGTGTTTCTGGGCTTGCCATTTTTAGCAATGTAATAGTCTAGGTTAACCTTTGTAACCCCAATTTGAAATAATAAAAATGTATTATTTGTGAATTATGTGAATTATGTGATTTATGTGTGTGTTCTTAATTATTATAATTTAATGAATTAAGAATAAAATAAGCGTCAAAATTAAAGTATTAGATATGCCCGATATCTTTTGATAATGTTGTAGTAGCTGAAAGGAGGTTTCCGAATATATATAGAACGCCCAAATCTGATTTCGTATGAGGAAGTTATGATTTTGTGAAGTTTCGACTGGGCAGTATGCAGCCCGAATACTCGATTTGAGATCGAGCGGTTTTTAGCCGAAACAATCTAAACGAGAATCGAAGATCTCGTTGTTAGTAGTTAAACGATGAAAAGATAGGCGAGAACGGACGTCAGACGAAGAAGTTACGAATTTATAACGAAATTTTCTGTCCTGACCTCCTAAAAACAATTAATAAAAATAAAAGTCAAAATTAGCCGACAGAGTCTAAACGAAAGTTGTAGAGCGTAGTCTCACCTTCGCGTGGATATAAAGAACGTCGAAAACGGAGTTCGTATGAAGGAGATATGAATTTTTGAAGTTTATTAAATATTTAATATTTATTTTTAATTAAAAACTCCGATATTATCCGAAGAGGAGTCAGCTGATCTATCCGAAGTACGCCCCGCGTACACCGAGGCATGACGACATTCGCACTCGAGTACTGCCGATACGTAATCCATGACGATCCGAGGCGTACGCCCCGCGTAGCCTCGTACGCCCCGCGTAGATGCGAGGGTTCAGCTCCTATAAAAAAGGGGATCCGAAGGCAGTTGAGTTTTTTTGCAAATTCCATCCTTCTCTCTAGTCGTTTGCCTCGTTTTGCGTGCCGTTTGAACCCCGAAGCCCCGGTAATATTCCCGAGCCCCGAGGCGAGATCCGAAGCCCCGAAGATCCCGAAGAGCGTTATTCCCGAGCCGAAGCTCTGCCCGCGAGGAGCCCGATTTTTGTGAAGATCTTCCAGATCTACGAAGAGACACTACTTCTACAAGCCGTAGTGCTGCCCGATCGTCTTCCGATCAAGTGAGTGTATAGTCCCTTTTCAATACGCGATATTATACAAGTAATTGTTAAACGTATTTAAGAATACGGGAAGTGAGTGTATAGTCCCTTTTCAATACGCGATATTATACAAGTAATTGTTAAACGTATTTAAGAATACGGGAAGTGAGTGTGTAGTCATTTTCATTCCAACGCAATATTATGAAGTATTATATATAAAATACGTGCTATGTGTATATATTTTGCTGTTATATGTGTGAATGTATATTCACTCTCTTCTATCTCATAGATCTGATATATTCTCTATGAAATACGTGTTATGTGTGTATGCCTCATCTATTATGTGGAATATGTATTGATTAAAGCATGCTATACAGGTTTTTAAACAATGTATAAAAATGTATATTTTTATCTACTAATATGTTGGGTAGAACATGGGTAGATAATTGGTGTGAAATAAACAGATGAGAGGCCTCGGTGTTATTGGTGTTATTCTAGTCATTCAGCAGAGTATGGATGACGACCACAGACTATTCTAGACTGTCCTGTGGAACACTAGCAGGCTCATTACCTGTAGGTGTTGTGAACGACGTGTTCACCGGTGTACTCTATCCCCCACATGGTTGCCTTTAGGACACTTATTGTTGAGGAAGCCCCTCTGCAGTAATGTCCGTCCCGATGAAAATCCTGAATTAGGTTCCTTATAATAGAAGTTATTTTAGGGACGTAAAGTGAGGATAACGGGAATGGGTAATCGGGTTTTATTGTGGATTGGTGAAATTAAATATAACTATTTATTGTGGGTTGAAAACCCTATATGCTCACCAGGCTCCCAAGCCTGATCCACTCAGTTTATTTGTATTACAGGAAGTGGTGCAAGAGCTTAAGATGGGCGAATCATCAAGTTGTTTTGTTTACAAGTCTGTATATGTATATATTTTTTGAATGACTTGTAATGTTATCGTTTATGCTTTATGATCTGTATCGGAACATGACATCCCGACTTTTGATTATGAAATGAAATCATATTTCTATATGAAATGTTTTGATAAATATCTATTTTATCATGTTTTGTTTTTGGGAACAAATTCCGCATCTCTTTTAAAATCAAACGGATTTACTCTGAAAATGTTTAAAAAGCATAAATGAAATCGGTCTTTTCTGGCCGATATTTTGGGGATGTCACAGTTGGTATCAGAGCATTAGTTTAAGCGAACTAGGAATTTGTAGGATTTCTAGACTTAAACTTAAGATGCTAAGTGGAGATTGTGAGGTGTGTGTCTGATAAATTTTAGACACGAGCACTAGTTTATTTTAGGAGAGTTTCCTAAAATGCTTTTATGTGCTAAATGTTATATGTTGCCATATATGATATTATTTGTTCGGATCTACAGTTTATTGCCAACCGGATCTGAAGGTTTATGTGTTTAGGATTCTAAGCGTATGTATACGATATTAGAACTAGCATGTAATCGTTTGGAGTAATAAGGATGATTTGAATATCTTATCGTGAAAGAGGATCTAATTTCACCTTATTCGGTGTATAGATCAAAAATGGTGAGAACAAGAAGCGGAGTTGGAAATGCTGATGAAAATAGGAATCAAACGCCTGTAAATCAACAAGTACCTGTTGTAGCTGCTGCACCTGAGCCGATAACAATGGCTGGTGTACAAATGATGATTCAAACGATGTTGGATCGTCAGATGGAAGAAACAAGACGCCTGCTGAGGCAGAATCGTGAAGAACCGTCAATTCAAGTGGAAGAGCCCGAGGAGAATGGAGGGCAGTCTGAAGGAGAAAACTTTAGTGGGATCATTGGTCAAGACGAACAACCAGTGGTTAGACGCAATAACCAGTATGGAGGAAATGATGGTCGTGGGTGCAAGTATAAGGATTTCATGGCATCCAAACCACCATGTCTATCCGGAAGCCCGACGCCGGTACAAGTTATGGATTGGGTCTCCGAAATGGAGACTATGTTTGAAAGTTGCGAATGCAGCAACAGGCAGAAGACTGCTCTTGCGATCCCTCTGCTAAAATCTGGCGTGTTGAGTTGGTGGAAGCTGTTAGCCGACTCTATGCCCAAGGGAGAAGCAAGCAAAATGTCTTGGGAAGACTTTGTGGAACAACTAAAAATGCAATACTGCTCCGAGCAGGACCTTCTGGAAATCAGTAATGAGTTTCAGAATTTGAAGAAAGGGAAATTGAGCGTTACTGAATACGCTGCAAGTTTCACAGCAAAGATGAAGTTTATCCCATATTTGGTGCCTACAGAACTCTCTAAGGTCAACAAGTTTGCCCTTGGACAACCAGCGGACTATGGTCCAATGGTTAAGCAAGCAACCACATTGAAAGCCGCCATCTGGGCTGCTTGAAATGTTGAGACCCAGATCAGGGAAAAAGGTATGGAAAGGTCAGAGGTTGGTGAGAAGAGGAAAATCGATGGATTTTCAAGGTCCAGCAAGAAAAGTAAATTCTCGAAGTCTAGTTCGAGAGGAAGTGGAGGAAAGGTAGAGGCGAAATGGTGCGACAAGTGCAAGAAGAAGCATCATGGGAAGTGTGGCGGGGAAACCACATGCTTCAAATGTGGAAAGCCAGGGCATTATGCCAACGACCGCACCTTCACCAAGAATGTTTGTTATGGTTATGGTGAGGAGGGGCACATCTCAAGGGATTGTCCGAAGAAGAAGGAAGTAGCAAGACCCAACATTCCGCCAAAGCCAAAGGCGAGAGCATTCCAGATGACACTGGAAGCTACTAAAGATGAAGCTGATGTCGCTTCAGGTACCTTTCTCGTTAACAAATTGCCTGCCCAAATTTTATTTGATTCTGGAGCCAACTACTCCTTTATATCGCATGAATTTGGTAGAAAACTAGCTTTGCCTGTTGATAGACTAGATAATGCCTTATTAGTCGAAGTTGCTAGTGGCAAGTTTGTACCTGTTAGCCATCGTATGAAAAACATCTTAATTGATCTGAATGGGAATAAGTTCCACGAGGAATTATTGCCTATCGAACTTAATGGTTTCGACATCGTTTTGGGAATGGATTGGCTTAGCGCCAATGATGCCGAAATTTTATGCAAGAAGAAAATAGTGAAAGTGAACCCGCCTGGGAAGGAATCATTTATGGTGTATGGAGATAAACGCAGAGTAAATTCTGGGATCATTTCTCTAATGAAAGCCAGAAAATGTTTGACCAAGGGGTGTACATCATATTTAGCATTCGTGATCGATGCTAAGAAGGAAAAGAAGGTGATGCAAAATATTCCTGTTGTGTGTGATTATCCGAAAGTATTTCCAGAAGATCTTCCTGGATTACCACCCGATTGGCAAGTAGAATTTCGTATCGACTTGTTTCCCGGAACAACGCCAATTGCAAAAGCACCTTATCGATTAGCACCGACGGAGATGAAGGAGCTAATGATGCAACTTCAGGAGATATTGGACAAAGGTTTCATAAGACCTAGTTCATCACCCTAGGGAGCTCCGGTGTTATTCGTAAAGAAGAAAGATGGAAGCATGACGATGTGCATCGATTATAGGGAGCTGAATAAGGCAACAATAAAGAATAGATATCCGTTGCCTAGGATTGATGACCTATTCGATCAGCTACAAGGTTCAAGTTATTTTTCAAAGATCGACCTAAGGTCAGGATATCATCAGCTGAAAGTAAGAGAGCAGGATATAGAGAAGACTGCATTCAGAACGCGATATGGACACTATGAGTTCTTGGTTATGTCGTTTGGACTGACCAATGCTCCAGCAGCATTCATGGATTTAATGAACAGGTTTTGTAATCCGTTCCTTGATAAATCTGTGATAGTGTTCATGGATGACATTCTGATTTATTTGAAAAGCCAAGAGGAGCATGGCAGACACTTGCGAGAAGTGTTGGAAGTCTTGAAGAAGGAGAAGTTGTATGCGAAGTTCTCCAAATGTGATTTTTGGATTCGTGAAGTCCAATTCTTGGGTCACGTGGTCAACCAACAAGGGATAATGGTTGATCCAGCGAAGATCGAAGCTGTGATGAAGTGGGAACAACCAAAGAATCCCACGGAGATCCGAAGCTTTTTAGGATTAGCCGGATATTACCGAAGGTTTATCCAAGGCTTTTCTTCAATCGCTAGTCCTTTGACAGCTTTGACCCACAAAGGAGCTACTTATGCTTGGAATGATAAGCATAAAGAAGCATTCGAGAAGCTAAAGAAGAAACTATGCGAGGCACCGATACTTTCTCTACCCGATGGAGTTGAAGACTTCGCTGTTTATAGCGATGCGTCTAGTGTTGGATTGGGTTGTGTTTTGACCCAAAGGGATATGGTGATCGCATATGCGTCTCGACAACTGAAAGAGCATGAAAAGAACCACCCGACTCATGATTTGGAGTTGGCAGCGGTAATTTTCACTCTGAAAATATGGAGGCATTACCTCTATGGCACGAAGTGCAAACTTTTCACTGATCATAAGAGTCTCCAATATCTCTTTAGTCAAAAGGAATTGAATATGAGACAACGACGCTGGCTAGAGTTACTTAAAGACTACAACTGTGAGATACTTTACCACCCCGGTAAAGCCAATGTTGTTGCTGATGCTCTCAGTCGGAAAGTCAATCTTGAAAGGAGAAGGCCAAGAGCATTGAGAATTGAAGTTGTCTCGACTATTTTGGAAAGTATAAAGAAAGCTCAAAGCGAAGCTTCTGAGAAGAATGACAGGAAGGAGGAACGTTTGGGCAAAACGTTGGTGTTCAGTGTAAACAGTCACGGACTGAAGGTGTTCCAAGATCGGATTTGGATACCTAAGACAGGAGGAGTCAGAGATCTTCTGATGGAAGAAGCTCACAAAACCATGTACTCGATTCATCCCGGTAGCACAAAAATGTATAGGGACCTGAAACCCTATTATTGGTGGCCGACGATGAAGCTCGACATTGCGAAGTATGTGGCCGAGTGTGTGACTTGTGCAAGAGTCAAGGCACAATATCAGAAACCATACGGGAGTTTAGAACAATTACCTGTGCCTATGGGTGAGTGGGAAGACATTGCTATGGATTTTGTCACTAAACTACCCAAAACAAAAAGTGGTCACGACATGATTTGGGTGGTCGTTGATCGATTCACTAAGAGTGCACATTTCATAGCAGTCAATGAGAAATGGTCTATGGAGAAGCTTGCGAATTCTTACGTGAAGGAAATTGTGAGGCTTCACGGTGTTCCGTTAATGATTGTGTCGGATCGTGATAGCCGTTTCACCTCAAGGTTTTGGAAAAGTCTACAAGAGGAATTGGGTACCAAGTTGTGTTTAAGTACAGCTTACCATCCGCAGACTGATGGTCAGAGCGAACGGACGATACAAACACTTGAAGATATGTTGAGAGCGTGTACCTTGGAATTCCTAGGTAATTGGGATGAACATTTACCTTTGGTAGAATTTGTTGGGTTTTGAGCATTCTAACACTCCTAAGTGTACATGCAACCCTAAATACCTTGGATCTATGTTTTCTCTATTATACATGCAAATAAGAACTTCCAAGGTATTATCCTAATCTAGCATACAAATCAATGAATGTAACAAGATAGAATACATACCTTTAGATGTAGCTTGATGCCTTCAAGCTTTAAGAGCTTAGCCCCAATAGTGTGGAAGCCTCAAGTGGAATCACAATCACCAAAACACTTAGAATAACTTGAGAGAATTCTACAACTCATGAAATCGGCTAGCCCTTTTACTTCACACACTATTGGCCGATTTTGGTCAAGAATAAGATGCTTATATAGTTAGGGTTACACCATGTAAACCCTAATTGACATGGCCTTTCATTTCCATGATCCATGGGTACAAATACACCATGGATCATCCATGGACCATCCTATAGGTTTTAGCCCAACTTGATTATCCATGGAGCATTAGCCCACTATACAAGTATGGATGATTTACACAATCAACCCATATATTTAATTAGTCTTCTTTTGATCACTTAATTAATCCTAGATTAATTCTTGATCAATACTAATTAAATAATCTTATTATTCTTATTATTAATATACTAGAACTTATAATATATTAATAACCATAAGTGTCTTATTTCTCTCATTATAGTCTATCCAAGTGCATGATGGTATGCAACCCAAATGGACCATGCCGGGTCGGGTCAAGTCTTACCAATTATAGTTATGGACTTAGACATTAATCCAACAGTCTCCCACTTGGATAAGTCTAAAACTATTATTGCGTATGACTTCAGGAACCAACCGGCAATCGTAGCTCTCAAAAGCTTCTGTCGAACTCTGACCTTGTAGATGAACTCTAAACTTTTTCAGTGACTTGTCCATTAGATAAGGGATCATATATTCCTCCATTCTAGATATCATATGGACTGAGACATGGATTATAATCATTCTCTCTGTCCATTTGTTGTTTCCCGATTTTCGATTTATGACGACTGACTAATTGAACAAATCAAATCAGTCCTGGCCCGGCCGAGCACTTCCATTTGTCATCATCAAATCATCGAGGGGCCCACAGATATCGCTTTTATCCCGAAGGTAAAAGGAACGGATAAACTTCGACTCATATGGCTTGTTCTACTACTTGTTGAATCATACACAAAGGCACGTTTTATAACACCGAGTTACCGTATGCGTTTACGTGCAATCAATGTACTATCAACTCATAGTAACAACTCATATCTCTAGGTTTGAAGAATATAAGATATTATCGTCTCATGATCACTCGTGATAAAATCCATGAAGTGATTCCAATGAGCGCGGGTTGAATCCAATACTCAGAACTTATGAGCACTCATGATTGTTGTAGCCTTGTCCAACACCTTAGACCTCTACAACCCATCATGACAGTCTTAATTCATATCTACTTCCAACATATGACCGACTGTGGATGGTTTGAATAACTTAGTCATTCCGGAAGAATAACCCAGTTTATTCGGGAAGTCAAAACATGCAAAATGAAACACAATAATAATTGAATCCAATATGGTATCAACACTTTGAACATAAATAAAACACCTTTTATTTATCACCATATGATTACACATTATTCATTGTATACTGTTTCAGCTATCAACTTTATTCTTGAATTTAAAACAATAGTTGTCCCATGCTCCAAGCATGTACACTATGTTTTCTTAAACACTAATCATGCCATACACCAAGTATGCATACTATGTTTGTCTATGATCTTTACTTTGTGAACTAGATCAATCGAACATAACTTCAATGGTTCTTTTTTCACACTCCCAAATCCTTACTGCAAATGCAAGAATTCCAAATTCATGCCATTTACTGAAATCTGTTAGATTCTAAACTTATATGCATTGATACTCTTGTAACGATTATGCACAAACTCACAAAGTCTTGGCAACAATCATTACAGAGTATTCCAAAGGAGATCAACTCCTTGGAAATATTCTTCTTGCATTAAGTTTCCTTAATCTTAAACAGATTGAAAATTCTAACTTTGAAACATTTCCAGATTCCATTTTGACTGTCACTTCTGAACAAGAGTTGCCTCCTTACAGATTATGTCAATATGGTCCTTCCAGAATTATCACTATACTTCCAACTGTCCTTGAGCAACCAATCTTTGGAAAACCTTAGATTGTCCTCGACAATTGTTTAATCCTTTTAGTCATATCCAGTTCTAAACCTTTTCCCTTCTTAATGCCCCAGGCATTTGGAAAATTTTAGAAAGGATGAATATAGCACATTGAATCGATCCTATATCCGAAGCATATGGGACACGATTCATGATGTCTAACATAAAGACTAAACCAGTCTTTTGCTATAATATGTCCATTTCAATTTGCCAAGTTCTCATAATTCAGATTATGAAAAGGGATGTCGTAATCATAATCGAATTTTAGAACGCAAATAATGGACCCATATACAGAATTTCCTTATGTTGAGCCCTTCCAACATGAAATTCATATATATATCCTTGACTAAATGATTAAAACCTCACGATCTAAGCTTATAAATTTGAGATGAGATGAAGTATAATTTCCTTTCCCTTAATTATAGCAAAACAACTTTTTCCCAATTGAAACTTTTGTTTTCTATAATTAACATTGCTAACTTGCAATACTTATCATAATTATCATGCTCCCACTAACATGATGATTATTAGCATAACACTTATGCTCCCACTAGCTTTGACATGTACTCAGAAATCAGCTGGACTTCTAGAAATCAATTACTTCATTGACTTTCTTACCAAAGTTCAGATTTCTGATACTAGATTGTTTTGATAAAACTTTATCAAAAAGCATACACCTTCCCTTAGATAGCACACTTGTGTGTCTAAATAGTTATGAAGAGGTATGCCGTAATCATAATGGTTAGACCTTTTTGCCACTTCTCACAAGTCCATATTAGTGTGCCGGTTAACCACACGCGCTCCACTAACGACTTTGAGAATGCAAATATCACAATTGCTATCTAGATAAAATCTACTTAGTGAAAGTGTTTCCTCACCATCATTTTTTATGAATCGGAGAGAAACCTTATGACACTTAGATTTAATGGTGTATGTGTTCTTATCCATGTGAATTGTCAAAACCATAGACACAAGACAAGGATGATGACAAATCCAAAACCATGTGGATTGAACTCAATCTTAATTTCTTGCCACCTGGCAGCTCAAGGGTCTGCCATTGCTTCCAAGTTGTTGTGCAACCAATTGAGAACTCTAAGAACTCATATGCAAAGCCAACTTTAACTGAAATGGGCCCAGAACATGTCAACACAATAGGTTATAAACCGCAAGTCGTGTGCTAGTGAAGAACTTCAGGTTCTATTCTTGATTAGGACTTGAGACTTTCAAGACTTTTAAGACTCCCACTTTCCTCTTGACCTATAAGACTCCCTTGTCAAACATCCAAGAGATAGTGCGGATTCTAATCAAGACAAACACTTCACACAATTGGCCGAAGTTGGTCTTTGTTTTATCCAAAACATCACAACTTACCAATTTCAAATGTACAAGAGTAGAAAACTTTTACTCTTACATTTGACAAGTGTTTTAAACCTTTCTTTAAGACATGTCACTCAAGTTACAATCTTGGAGTATGACTCTAAGACTTGTATTGGAACGAAGTACGACTCATCTTTTTGATTTAACCATTTCAACAATTCAAGATCCCTCTTCTTAGTCATAAGAATGCACTAAGACTTCCTTAGAGAACTAATTGTGCTATGGTTTCTTAATCATTAAGATGATCACAAAAACTAATACTAAAGTACTCTCCCATCTTTTCAGATTTGAGAAACTTTTATCCTTCTGCCTAAGTTGATTCTTCTTATTCGCTCTGCCTTACATTGGAACCTTTTTCCAATGTCTCAGAGTTACACTTAAGCATGTAAGTATAATCACATTTACTGAGCTTTAGTAAACTATGACGAATAGTCTTATCAAACTTTTGTGGTGGACTTAATCAGTGCACAAGAATGTGTACTCGATCCTTTAGTCCTTTACTTGACTCACACATCCATGTGAACAAGTAATTAGTCTTAATTTTTCCAAAACTTGAAAGTTCTCATTCATCATGCTATACAACTTGCATGATTCCAAGTTCCGGTCCAATTGAAACTTGGGTGATGAGAATCTTTCCTTATTTGGTAAATTTAGACATTACCACAAATGAAAGAATCAATTTCATATTTCCACTTTTGCTCTTAATGGAATCACATAAGCAACAATTTTTCCTCAAATGCCATTGTAAGGATATCTAAAATAAATAAAATAAAAAATTTTCTTTTATTTTAAACTTTGCGGAAAACTTATCCTTACAATCCATATGAAAACTTGTTGTTACCTATTCCTAAGCAATATCTCATAACTCCTAAGAAGTAGCTCAAGAATCCGATCTTCAAACTATGCGATAGAAATCCATCTACGCCATCAGATTCATCATATTCTTTCTTTAAGTTTCTTCACTTTTCTTTGATTCTTAAAACATCACCATGTGACCCAGTCACATCATGTAATAAGAATCTCAGAATAGAAACTTAACAGAGTTAGATAGTGGACTTTACCAGAAGTAGAGTCAAACTTATTGACTTTAACATCCTTAGGTAAATTTGGCAGCTTCGCAACCAATGCCCCTTATTCTTTGGCAATATAAACATATGGACCCTTTGATAATGGTACACGGGACTATCACAGACTTAGCTTTTCTCTTTACCATTTGGTCAACCGAGTTGACTATGGCCGGTCCCTTTACCATTGGGAAGAGAATGCTTTTCTGGATTTCCTGTGTCACTATTGTCAATGTCCATCAAGTTTTAAGAAAGTTGATCTTAACAAATAGATAAGATCATTAAGGGTCCTATCATAGTCTGTTTCATAGGTGTCCCAAAGGAACTCACTATGTGACTTAGAAAGTGATTGAACCACCGACTTTCTCAAGACTTTGACACCCAACTCTCCCGGCTTGTCAATATGTGACTACATCTCCAAGACGTGACCACACCTAGACCTTGCCTTGCCAATAGGGCCTGAGTGACCTTAAACTTTTTCAAGAACTTGTGGGTTGGGGAGAATAATTGGAGGAGGAGAAAGAAGTATGATATCCATGGGACATCATCTTCATTAGGAAACTTTGTTTCAAGAGATTTGGGAAGATCATAGGTGTCTAAACTAGACATCTTTTGGGAGATATTCAAGATAGTTGATTTTAAAGTCCTTAATATGACACCCAATATGAAATATTAAGGCTAGGACCCAACAAACTATTTTATAACTTAGAAGAGGTATGCCGTAATCCAAGCTATAAAATATTTGAAGGTAGGTGAATGACGATTCACCAATTTCCACCAAGATAAACGAAATGTATTATTGGGTTTTAATTGGTTTTGAAACTCCTAGATCTTTGAGATTCATTGAACTTTTCAAAGGCATGTTTCAATCTCGAGTGTGCCCTTTAGGTTTTGTGACTGGGATGCCGAGGATCACAAAACAAGGTGTGAAGTAACCATGCAAATTACTTGGTACCCTTAAGTGTTTACCCCTCAATCGATGTGCCGGTTAACCACACACGCTCCATCGATACTATGATAAACATTAAGTCACCCTTTACCTACCTTGTTAAGTCCAAGTTAGTGTGCCGGTTAACCTCACACGCTCCACTAACGACTTAAACAAAGTGTAAAGTGTAATTTCATGGGTTAGCACCTTATTCACATTTTTCCTAAGTAACTAAGATTGGGTATTATTAAGAGTTTAGTTACTTAGTATTATCATTAATACTTTTAATGAAGGGAGAATTTTAGTCCTGTCAAACCCGTTCGGCTAACGACCCTCCACCAGTCAAGCAAGCGGTGGGTGAGAGTGGACACCCATTAAGTTGCCATTTTATAGGCAACAACCTTATACCCACCTTATAGACCGGCTTCGTGAATGAGGCGTACTAGCGGTAAGACTGACTTTATTCTTATACATATATATATATATATATATATATATATATATATATATATATATATATATATATATTATTAACTTATAATATTATAAAGTATAAGGGTTGAATTTTAACTTTTAAAATTCTAAGGGCTAACTTGGAATTAAAGTATTCATAAGTGAAAACTTTTCAAATTCCAAAACTTGAGGGCAAGTTTTGAAACTATTCAAAACTAATTAATTCCATAACTTATGTGTTTAAAGTAGTTTTAATCCAAAAACTCTTCAAGTTCCATAACTTGAGGACAAGTTATGGAAGACTTTAAACTAATAAAAGAACTAACTTTTCCTTTATTTTATAACTTATGGATTTAATTATGGTTACATATTTTCCTTTAATGAAGTGACTCTTGAACTTCCATAACTTGAGGACAAGTTATGGAGTCATAAAAATTATTCAATGACACAAGACTCTTCATTTTGTAACCATTTCTAACTATTATGAGTTTTATGAGTCTTTAATGTGACTCTTCATGTAACTTGAGGACAAGTTACACAAACACATTTTATACTCAACTCTTAGATTAAAATGGATTGAAAACAACTATTTCAATTAACTTTTCTATTAATCTAAGCAACTCATAAGTACAAGATAATTCAAATCAAACTTTTTCATGTAATTAGTCTAAACCTTAAACTAATACAAAACATGAATCTATTGAAAATTATCTTTGAAAATGGATTAGCATGAACATTACCACATCAAAAACAAGTTTATAAGTTCAAAAACAACTTAGGGTAATGTTCCTAGTCCATTCCTAGCCAAAAAACTCGAAAATATGCTGTCTGGGGGTCCAACTCGTCGAGTGCATGAACCAACTCGGCGAGTTGGATCGAATTGATCACATTTTAGGCATGGACTCGCCGAGTCCTCTGATGGACTCGCCGAGTCTGATGATCAGACAACACCAAATTCGTTTTTTCAGCTTCTATTGCAGGTATAACAAGAAAACAAGCCTAGGCTCTGATACCACTGTTGGGTTTTGAGCATTCTAACACTCCTAAGCGTACATGCAACCCTAAATACCTTGGATCTATGTTTTCTCTATTATACATGCAAATAAGAACTTCCAAGGTATTATCCTAATCTAGCATACAAATCAATGAATGTAACAAGATAGAATACATACCTTTAGATGTAGCTTGATGCCTTCAAGCTTTAAGAGCTTAGCCCCAATAGTGTGGAAGCCTCAAGTGGAATCACAATCACCAAAACACTTAGAATAACTTGAGAGAATTCTACAACTCATGAAATCGGCTAGCCCTTTTACTTCACACACTATTGGCCGATTTTGGTCAAGAATAAGATGCTTATATAGTTAGGGTTACACCATGTAAACCCTAATTGACATGGCCTTTCATTTCCATGATCCATGGGTACAAATACACCATGGAGCATCCATGGACCATCCTATAGGTTTTAGCCCAACTTGATTATCCATGGAGCATTAGCCCAATATACAAGTATGGATGATTTACACAATCAACCCATATATTTAATTAGTCTTCTTTTGATCACTTAATTAATCCTAGATTAATTCTTGATCAATACTAATTAAATAATCTTATTATTCTTATTATTAATATACTAGAACTTATAATATATTAATAACCATAAGTGTCTTATTTCTCTCATTATAGTCTATCCAAGTGCATGATGGTATGCAACCCAAATGGACCATGCCGGGTCGGGTCAAGTCTTACCAATTATAGTTATGGACTTAGAAATTAATCCAACAGAATTTTCCTATAATAATAGTTTTCACTCGAGCATAAAGATGGCACCTTATCAAGCATTGTATGGACAGAAGTGTCGTACGCCGTCTTGTTGGGTTGAGGCTGGGGAAAAGCAGTTTATGGGGTCGGAGATAGTCCATCAAACTGCTGAAAAGTTGAGAATAATTAGGAAAAGATTGTTAGCGGCTCAGGACCGTCAAAAGAGCTATGCTGACAAAAAGCGAAGACCGATGACCTTCGAAGTTGGAGATTTGGTTTTGCTTAAAGTCTCGACGTGGAAGGGACTTATAAGATTTGGTAAAAGGGGAAAGTTAAGTCCAAGGTTTATTAGACCGTTTAAAGTTCTTCAGAGGATTGGGAACCAAGCTTACAAGCTCGAACTACCAGAAGAACTGAATGGAATTCATAACACTTTTCATGTGTGTTACTTGAGAAAGTTCACGGGAGAAGTTCCCGACATAATTCCACTTTCGAAGTTGAGGATCGATGAGAACAAAAGGTTGATTGAGGAACCGGAGGCAATCGTTTACCGAAAGACTAAGAAATTGCGATGTAAGATGGTTGAGTTAGTGCTTGTCCGATGGAAAGCCGAATCTCACCTGGGAAACGGAGAGTGACATGATGAGTCGCTACTCGTAATTTTTGTTGATGTGTGATTCCGGGGACGAAATCATTCTAAGGTGGAGAGAATTGTAGCGCCCGTGTTTCTGGGCTTGCCATTTTTAGCAATGTAATAGTCTAGGTTAACCTTTGTAACCCCAATTTGAAATAATAAAAATGTATTATTTGTGAATTATGTGAATTATGTGATTTATGTGTGTGTTCTTAATTATTATAATTTAATGAATTAAGAATAAAATAAGCGTCAAAATTAAAGTATTAGATATGCCTGATATCTTTGGATAATGTTGTAGTAGTTGAAACGAGGTTTCCGAATATATATAGAACGCCCAAATCTGACTTCGTATGAGGAAGTTATGATTTTCTGAAGTTTCGACTGGGCAGTATGCAGCCCGAATACTCGATTTGAGATCGAGCGGTTTTTAGTCGAAACAATCTAAACGAGAATCGAAGATCTCATTGTTAGTAGTGAAACGATGAAAAGATAGGCGAGAACGGACGTCAGACGAAGAAGTTACGAATTTATAACGAAATTTTCTGTCCTGACCTCCTAAAAATAATTAATAAAAATAAAATCAAAATTAGCCGACGAAGTCTAAACGAAAGTTGTAGAGCGCAGTCTCACCTTCGCGTGGATATAAAGAACGTCGAAAACAGTGTTGGTATGAAGGAGATATGAATTTTTGAAATTTATTAAATATTTAATATTTATTTTTAATTCAAAACTCCGATATTATCCGAAGTGGAGTCAGCTGATCTATCCGAAGTACGCCCCGCGTACACCGAGGCATGACGACATTCGCACTCGAGTACTGCCGATACGTAAGCCATGACGATCCGAGGCGTAAGCCCTGCGTAGCCTCGTACGCCCCGCGTACGTGCGAGGGTTCACCTCCTATAAAAGGGGATCCAAAGGCAGCCGAGTTTCTTTTGCAAATTCCATCCTTCTCTCTAGTCTTTTGCCTCGTTTTGCGTGCCGTTTGAACCCCGAAGCCCCGGTAATATTCCCGAGCCCCGAGGCGAGATCCGAAGCCCCAAAGATCCCGAAGATCGTTATTCCCGAGCCGAAGCTCTGCCCGCGAGGAGCCCGGTTTTTGTGAAGATCTTCCAGATCTACGAAGAGACACTACTTTTGCAAGCCGTAGTGCTGCCCGATCGTCTTCCGATCAAGTGAGTGTATAGTCCCTTTTCAATACACGATATTATACAAGTAATTGTTAAACATATTTAAGAATACGGGAAGTGAGTGTATAGTCCCTTTTAAATACGCGATATTATACAAGTAATTGTTAAACGTATTTAAGAATACGGGAAGTGAGTGTGTAGTCATTTTCATTCCAACGCAATATTATGAAGTATTATATATAAAATACGTGCTATGTGTATATATTTCGCTGTTATATGTGTGAATGTATATTCACTCTCTTCTATCTCATAGATCTGATATATTCTCTATGAAATACGTGTTATGTGTGTATGCCTCATCTATTATGTGGAATATGTATTGATTAAAGCATGTTATACAGGTTTTTAAACAATGTATAAAAATGTATATTTTTATCTACTAATATGTTGGGTAGAACATGTGTAGATAATTGGTGTGAAATAAACAGATGAGAAGCCTCGGTGTTATTGGTGTTATTCTAGTCATTCAGCAGAGTATGGATGACGACCACGGACTATTCTAGACTATCCTGTGGAACACTAGCAGGCTCATTACCTGTAGGTGTTGTGAACGACGTGTTCACCAGTGTACTCTATCCCCCACATGGTTGCCTTTAGGACACTTATTGTTGAGGAAGCCCCTCTGCAGTAATGTCCGTCCCGATGAAAATCCTGAATTAGGTTCCTTATAATAGAAGTTATTTTAGGGACGTAAAGTGAGGATAACGGGAATGGGTAATCGGATTTTATTGTGGATTGGTGAAGTTCATCCTTACTTTGTTGAAGTAAACGTTTTGTTTCTTCCATCTGTTCACCTAACATTGTACGTACCATTGCCTGCACTCCAGTCATCGTGATTGGCTCAGGCTGTGGATTATCACTTCCGAACCCACTTTGAGTAGTCGCCATTTCAATCTATACACCAATCGTAGGTGAATTTAGATCTTCATTTTCGTTAGATGTTAAGTCTTCGAAACGTTTATATGTTAGTTCCAATATCGTAGTCATACGTTTAGAATCCTACACACATAAGGTTTCCAGATCCGGTCGGCAACAGACCATAGATCCGAACAAATAATAGCATTATTATATCTATAACACAAAACATTTAGCACATAGAAGCATTTTAGGCATCCTTCCTAAAATAAACTAGTGCTCGTGTCTAAATTATGGTAGACACTCATCTCACAATCATCACTTAGCATTCTAAGTTTCAGTCTAGAAATCGTAGGATATTTCTTAGTTCGCTTAAACTAATGCTCTGATACCATCTGTGACATCCCCTAATTTCTCGGCCAGAAAAGGCCGATTTAATTTATGCTTTTTAAAATCAAATCAGAGAAATCTTTATAAAAGATGTTGCGGAATTGGTCCCCAAAACAAAATATGATAAAAGTTTGTCAAAACCTTTCTTTAAGAAATATATCATTTCCTTTTATATCAAAACCTCGGGATGTCATGTTGTAACGACCCGTCTCCGGTATGATAATTCCTTGGTATTTATTTTGAAGTTTTGCTAGAGGGACTCGGCGAGTTCATAGCCTGACTCGCCGAGTAGGGTCGGGATTTCGAGCACGTGTTAGCTGGCGACTCGGCGAGTCCATATTCCGGACTCGGCGAGTCTGTCCGTCTGGGAGAAACCCTAAATCCCCGGATTGCCCACTATTTAAGCCACCTTATAGCCCCCAATCTCGCCTCCTTCACCCTCAAAAGCTGTGAGAAAACCCTAATTCGTTCTTGAGTGATTCTAAGTGATTTTGTGTGCTATTGTGAAGGCTTGAAGGAAGAGAAGAAGGAAGGAGCAAGAAGAAGGACTGTAGAGCAGAGATTCAAGGGAAAGCAAGAGCTCTTTGAGGTATTCTTCCGTTTTCCCTCTCTTCTATGCCTTAAAACCCTTTCTAGATCTTGTTAATGCCTTTCTCAAAGCTTTATGTTGATATGGAAGATCTCTTATGCCGAGATAACCTTAGATCTGTTCATTTAGGAGTTGTAGAGCCCAGATCTATTGCCTTTATGAAGCTATTTTGCATATTAACCCTAGATCTACCCCTTTTAAGCATCTTTTAGCCTTTATTTCCTTGTTCATGTGTTTGTACACGTAAAGTTGGAAACTTTACGTGATAAATCAGCTTATTGGACTCAGATCTACCATTTGTATGTTTTGGATTCGAGCAGAATCGAGTGTAGAGTAGTTGCATGGCGGTGACTCGGCGAGTCGGAAGAACGACTCGGCGAGTCAAGTCGCGAGTCCCCGATTTCTTCCCTTTTGAGCGGTGTCGAGTGGGACCAGTGAGTAGTGGAGTGGACTCAGCGAGTTTGAGGGTAGACTCAGTAATGGAGGGACTCGGCGAGTTGTTCATACAACTCGGCGAGTCCAAGGCAATCTTCTTAAGCTCAAGAACAACTCGTCGAGTTGTTCATATGACTCGGCGAGTCGGATGAAGATTGTCTGAGTTCTTGGATCGAATGAGTACTCGTCGAGTCGATGCCATACTCGACGAGTAGCAGCAAGTAGGGTCGAGGAGTGAGAATAGGGACTCGGCGAGTTGGCGGCCCAACTCGGCGAGTCAGGACAACTATGGGTTGACTTTGACCAAGAGTTGACTTTGTCTGAGAGTTGACTTTGACCAAGGGTAAAAGAGTCATTTTACCCAATGCAATGTTTAGTATTTGATTGAGTGTGTTTATGGACTTGTAGCCGGGAGATACCGGAGCAGCAGCAGTTAGCCCTCGGAGCTATTCACTCAGCAGCCAGTTCACGAGGTGAGTTTCCCTTCAGTAGGAACGGGTCTACGGCCATAATACCGGCCCGTTTAATTATCAGTAGTTCCGGACTTTGGTCTGATGCAGTAGCTAGAGTGCTTGATGTCTTTGTGATTCAAGCATATTTGTGTTATGTGTTCCGGACTTCGGTCCGATGCAGTATGCAATATATGTGATTATAATAGTTGTTATGTTCTATGCTATGCCATGATCGATCAGTTTCGGACTTCGGTCCGATGCAGTCAGTTCCGGACTTCGGTCCGATGCAGTCAGTTCCGAACTTCGGTCCGATGCAGTTAGTTCCGGACTCTGGTCCGATGCAGGGGACAAGGTCCCAGTCAGTTCCGGACTTCGGTCCGATGCAGCTAGCTCCAGACTTCGGTCTGATGCAGTGGGCAAGGCCCAGTATGTGCTTTATATGTATTGTATAGTATGTGGTAGTTTGGGGGAGCTCACTAAGCTTCGTGCTTACAGTTTTAGTTTTGGTTTCAGGTACTTCCGCTAGCAGAGGGAAGAGCTCGGGATGATGGCATCGCACACACCACAGCTTCAGCTGTTATCCTGGGAGTTGATTTAGTTTTTTTGATTTTTATATGACATGGTTATGATACAGTTTCCGCATAGTGTTGTTTTTATTATGTTTGGGATACATCACGTATGGTTTTTATGATATGACACTCAGATTATGGTTTTTGGTTACATTGAAAATGAAATTTTTGGGTCGTAATTTTTGGGTCGTTTCACATGTTCCGATACAGATCAAAAGCATAAACAAGACATTATAAGCCTTACGACAGTTATTTGTAACTACTGGCCTATAATCCAAAATTCACTCATCATCATCATCTGACTATGCTCGGGGTCCTCTACCTGTAATATAAACAGCTGAGCGGGTCAGGCTTGGAAGTCTGGTGAGCATATAGGGTTTTCAACCCACAATACATAAATTTATTATGTTTAAACATCAATCAATCAACCGAATTACCCCAAACCCCATTATTTTCTTTATTTCTTAAGGGTTTACCCTAAGAATCAACTATCACTCCTTCCTAAGGATTCATCCTAAGGAATAGACACAAAGTCACCTCATGACCGGGGTTTATACAACGGGCACTAATTCCATAGCTGCCAAAGTTTATTCAACATGTGCTAAGTCCATAGCTCTCGTTTATCGACAGTATTATTTACAGGTATTCTCTCCTACAATACATGTCAATGGGTTTTTAGAGTACAACAAATGAACATATAGTTCATTACACCTACAGGTTGTGGGCCTGCTAGTGTTCCATAGACCGTCTAGAATAGTCCATGGTTGTCATCCATACTTTGCTGAATGACGGGGGCCAACAATTTGGGTAACTGATTCTCTCAAATTTTCACCACTCACCCTCAACTCGTGATTAGTATTATTGATCATCTCCTTTATCCAACTCACCTTTCATCATACCCACTATTTCATCTACCCATGTTTTACCCAACATTTTTCGTAGATAAAAATACATATATAGTTTAAATTATTTAAAAACATGTATAAATCATTCCTTCAGCACCCATCTCATTAACAAACAATATATATTCACACAACACGTATTTTATGTAATATACTTCGTATCTATGTGTAAGGTGAAAGTAACTACACACTCACATGATTTAATGAAAACCGGGCAGCAATTCGTTTCCTAAAACGATCGTTTCTAATAAAACCGGGAGTTTTATTGAGAAACCGGGCTCTGCGAGGGTCGGGCTTCGAAACCAAAAAGATAAATTTTCCGGGCTTCTCGGGCACTTCGTGGCATATTCCGGGGCTTACAATCGATACCGGGGCTTTGGGGGATTCTAAGATGAAGAAAATATGAAGAGAGGGGCTAAATATGGAAAAACTCCAAAAGTAACCGAGAGCCTTCGCAGGTACCCTTCTATTTATAGGGTTTGAATTCTTGATCCAACGGCTGAGAAGCTTCTGATCCGACGGCTGAGAGGCTTCACACGGGGGGTGGCTCGCACGAGGGTGGCATGTGCGAAGGGCTGCTGGCTTCTTGTGATTGGTCCGAAGCATGTGTCCGATGCGCAGGTGGTCAGCATGTGCGAGGGTCTCGGTGGCACTCGTTGATTGGACTGCGGTGTCGTATCACACATGCGAGGCTCGGAGCTAGGTGCGAGGTTCGGTCCATATGCGAGCCTCGGATTGGACCCTCCTTCGGTCAAATCAAAATCCGACACGTGGCTTCGCATGACTCAGCAGCTTCGATGACTCAGCAGCTTGGTGACTCAGCAGGACACGTGGCACTTTTTCAGCGAGGGTGATGTGGCATCTCGTGACTATGCGAATTTTCTCGATTTTTGTGCCAAAACTTCTAAAATCCATAGCTTTCACATACGAGCTCCGTTTTTCACATTCTTTATATGCACGCGTAGCTAAAATTACGCTCTACAACTTCTGTTTAGACTTCGTCGGCTAATTTTGACTTTAAATTTCATATTATTATTTTTAACAGACCGGGACAGGAAATCCGTAAAAAAATCATAACTTCTTCATCCGACGTCCGTTTTCGTCAGACTTTTTACCGTTGTGCTCCTAATGATGAGACCTTCAATTCTCGTTTAGGATGTGTTGGCTAAAAATCGCTCGATCTAAAATTTGAGTTTTTAGTTGTCTACTGCTAAGCTGAAACTTCGAAAAATCATAACTTCCTTATACGAAGTCAGATTTGGGCGTTCTTTTTATCGAACTTCCCGGTTTAACGAATACTACGACTTTCGTCTAGATTACTAAGGCTAAAAAGTAGTTTATCAAAAACTCACTTTTTACGACATTCGGCACCGTGCCGGTTTTGTCGCGAAACTTCGACAGGACATAACTTCTTCGTTATAACTCGGATTTCGACATTCTTTATATCCCCGAAATCCTTGTTTCGACCACTACAACTTTATGTAAAGATATCGGGCTTATCTCTCACTTTAATTTTGAAGCTTATTTTTATTCTTAATTAATTAAATCCTAATAATTAAGCATAAAACACATAATTCACATAAAATTCACATAATTCCTTTTCATTTCTTCTAAATGAGTTACAAAGGTTAACCTAGACAATTATGTCAATATTAATGCCTAGCCTAGAAACACGGGCATTACATTAATACACAAAAACTATAGATTGAAAATCATGGGATTACTGTCCCGTACTAGATATAAAACCATGGGAATACCATCTCGTACTAGATATAGGATAGTTTGATATACACAAGACTATAGATAGATATAGATTGAAAACCATGGGATTACCATCCCGTACTAGATATAGATTGAAAATCATGGGATTACCTGTTGGAATAGTGTCTAAGGCTGTAACTATATCCGGTTGTGCATAGTCCTTTTGGGTTGCCTTCACCATAGCAACTTGATAGGATGATTTAATAAGAGAGAGTAAATATTATTAATATATTATGGGAATAATATAATGAATAATATATTGTTATTTGATTAATATAAGTCATAGAATTAATTAGAATTAATTTGGTGACTTAAAGAAGTTAATTAAATAAAGGGGTATAAACTGTCAATTGTTTGATAGTTAAACTTTGGACTGTAAATCCATTTGGATATGGTATGGACGAATTCTAAGAGATTTAGGATAGCTAAAATCGTCCATATGATTATCTTAGGAATGGATTTGGATAGCCTTAAGAGAAGATTATCTGATAGGGACTTATCTATAATCCTTAAGGAGTCTACAAGTATAAATAGACCCTATGGCTGATGGAATTCGACACTTGACCTAAAGTAAGGAACCTCTGGTCGAAATTCCTTCCCTCTCCTCTCTCTTAAATCATTCCTTTTGCTATTGGTGTTTGTAAGCCATTAGAGGAGTGACATTTGTGACTCTAGAAGCTCCAAGACCTCAAGATTAACAAGGAACTCAAAGGTATGATTCTAGATCTTTTTCAATATTGTTATTTAGCCTAATTAGTAATTAGAAGTCTTGGATTCAAAGCATGTTTATTAGAAAGCCTAGATCCGAGCATTAGGGTTTTGCATGCGCACATAGGAAAGATCTTATGGCTAAAACCCATCAGTGGTATCAGAGTCTAGCTTGGTTTTCTTTAAATTGTTGCTTGATTAGCTGAAACAAACCTGCAAAATTCGATTTTTAGGTTTCTGAGTCATGGACTCGGCGAGTTCCAAGGTGGACTCGGCGAGTAGGCCTGACTCGGCGAGTCCCCTTGTGCACTCGGCGAGTCCAGGCGTCAGGAATAGCTAGATTCGGGATTTCTTTGTAATTATCTTATCTAAACTTTCCATAAACTAATTAGATCAATGTTAATTTGTTTTTCTGATAAATATAACTGCAATCTTGATCTAATTAAAGATATTTATCATATAATAAAATATTTGATTTCCTTATATGATAATTAATTAATTATTTTGATTATTTTGATAATTATCTTAAAAGAAATCTTGAATAAATCAAATATAGATAATTAGGATATTAATTGTTAATTGGAATTATTTGTTATTTGATCCTCCATGCTTTAAATGTTTAAAACTTGCCCTCAAGTTTTGAAATTTATATTTATGATTAAAAGTTTTAATTTAGACAACTTAAATTTCAAAACCCTAGATTTTAAAAGGTTTAAAATACAACCCTATACTAATATGATATTACTAGTATAATATATATATGTATAACTAAATGCTAGTCTTACCGTTAGTAGGCCTCATTCACGAAGCCGATCTATAAGGTGGGTATAAGGTTGCGGCCTATAAAATGGCACTTAATGGGTGTACACTCACACCCACCGCTTGCTTGATTGGTGGAGGGTAATTAGCCGAACGGGTAGGATAGGGCAACCTCATCTTCTCATTAAAAGTATAATAAGAAATATAAAGTAACTACACATATTTTAAAATTCCCAATCTTAGTTACTTTAGGAAAAGTGAATTGATGCAATCCCATGAAATTACACTTTGCACCTTGCTAAGAAGTTAGTGGAGCATGTGTGGTTTACCGGCACACTAATTGGTTCTAAGTGAAGGTGGCAAAGGGTGATTCATTGTTTATCATAGTTCGATGGAGCGTGTATGGTTTACCGGCACGTCGAATAGGTGATCGTTACAATGAAGGCACCATGTGAATTTGCATGGTAATTCACACCCGCTTTGTGATCCTCGGCATCCCAGTCACAAACTAGAGGGGCATATCGAGATTTAAACATGCCATTGAATAGTTTCAATGAATCTCATCTGAACCTAGGAATTCTCAAAAACACTTAGGGCTAATAGTTTAGGTTTTTGTGATGGAGAATTAGTGAATCGTCATTCACTTACCTTCAATTTATTTGCATGTTAGATTACGGCGTCCCTTTTCTAATATGTAAATGTCATTGTTGGATCCTAGCCCTAATTTTTCTTATTGGGTGATAATTAGGGATTCATATTCTAATCTATCTTTGTCCTTTTCTAATTATAGATGTCGAACGCTAACAACGCTGCTGCTAGTTCTTTCACGTTGATGAGCCTTTGCCAAAAGGTCACTTTCGATGGAACGAACTTTAGCGAATGGATAAGATACATTCGCACCATTGCTCGCTATGAGGACAAGGAGTATGTCCTTGATGAGAAGCTCGAGAAAATCAACACCGAAATCGCTACTCCAGCCGAAATCACCGCCTTTGAAACTCATGAGCGAGATGCAACGAAGGTACATTGCATCATGATTGCTACCATGAACTCCGAATTCCAAAAGTCCTACGAGGACATGTACCCGTACGAGATGCACCAAGACTTATTGGAGAGGTACCACCAAAACGCGAGACAAGAGCGGTATGAGATTTTCACTAACATGATTTCCGCGAAGATGGGTCATGGAGAATCTCTTACCGTGCACTTGTAAAAGATGCAAAGGTATGTCGACCGCCTTCGCAAGTTAAATGTTGACTTCGGGGAAGACTTGGCGATCGACATGGTGCTTCACTCTTTGCCTCCGATGTACAACCAGTTCAGGATGACCTACCACATGAACAAAGAGGAGGTCACCCTAAGCAAACTCCAAGGTCTCTTGAGAGTCGCTGAGAGCAACTTCAAGGACAAGTCTGTTGCACCTACTCCCAATCCACCTGCTGCTCCTGTCTTGGCTATTGGTCAAGGAAAGGGAAAGAAGAGGAAGGCTTCATCGAAGAACCATCGCAAGGTGAAGGCCCGAGATGGTGCCTCTTCTAGTGGGACCAAAGTTGATCCCGCTAAGCCTTGTCCTAACCCGAAGGAGGCAGAGTGCCACCACTGCCACAAGATAGGACATTGGAAGAGAAGCTGCCCAGAGTACCTGCAAGCAATCAAAGAAGGAAAGATCAAGCCATCTTTCGCAGGTATATACACAATTAAATCTAACGATTCTAATCATGCTATTTCTTGGGTCCTTGATACCGGTTGTGGTTATCACATTTGTTCTAATGTGTAGGGACTAAGAAGAAGTAGGGATGTGGAGCAAGGAAGGATCAATCTAATCATGGGAAACAGAAGATCGTCGCCTGTAACCAAGTTTGGAGTGTATTCTTTAGTGCTTAGGAATAGTTTGGTTTTAGATTTGAACAATTGTTGCTATTCACCAGAAATGGCAAGAAACATCATTTCATTTCATGGTTTATATAGACAAGGATTTAGATTTTCTTTTAATAATGAGAATGGTTCTATTTTAGCTTATCTAAATGGTGTCTTTTACTTTGAAGCTATACCATGTAATGGAATATATGAAACTGTTATGATCGTTGATAACTTAGGAAATGATGTTTTGAATATTGATTCTTCCACTAGTATGGATAAAGCATCCTTGTGGCATTGTCGTCTTGGACATGTCAACAAGAAACGCATAGCTCAACTCCAAAAGGATGGATTGTTGGAATCATTCGACCTTAGGGAAGATGACACATGCGAGTCTTGTTTACTTGGGAAGATGACTAAATCACCCTTCACGAGTACATGTGAAAGGGGCGAAGGTCTATTGGACCTAATACATACCGATGTATGTGGACCGTTTAGATCAACCACGAAGGATGGGAACCGCTTCTACGTGACTTTTACCGAGGACTATAGTAGATATGGGTATATCTACTTAATCAAGCAAAAGTCAGATACCTCTGAAAAGTTCAAAGAGTTCAAGAATGAAGTGGAGAATCAATTGGGCAGGAAAATCAAGATGCTTCGATCCGATCGAGGAGGAGAGTACCTAAGTCTTGAATTCCACGATTATCTCAAGGAGTGTGGAATAGTTTCGCAATTGACGCCTCCTAGGACACCGCAGTTGAATGGTGTGGCAGAAAGGCGTAATCGAACCTTATTGGATATGGTTCGCTCTATGATGAGTCGTGCTTCACTACCTATCTCTTTTTGGGGGTATGCCTTAGAGACTGCCGCCCATATCCTTAACCGAGTCCCTACCAAGAAGGTTGCCAAAACACCTCACGAGATGTGGACAGGGAAAGCTCCCTCGTTGGCACATATCAAGGTTTGGGGTTGCGAGGCTTTCGTAAGACGAGATACTCACGACAAGCTTGAACCTCGAAGTGAGCGATGTATTTTCATCGGCTACCCGCAGACATCCTTTGGATATCTCTTCTATAGATCGAAGGACAATGTGGTCTTCGTTGCGAGGAGAGGAGTTTTCCGAGAGCGAGAACTCATAAGCCAAGGAGACAGTGGGAGGCAAATCGAGCTTGAAGAGATTCAAGAGTCGATAGATGAAGGAACCTCTACCGCTGGCACTCAACCCGAGGAGGAAACTCCGGTTGAACCGATTGACGAATCCTTACCTCTTAGACGTTCCGATAGAGTTAGAGTTCTACCCCAGTTTTATGGTTTTCATATTACTACCGAAGGGGACACGTATATTAGTGATGGTACACTAATAAATCTTGATGAACCTAATAGCTATAAGGAAGCCATGGCAGGCCCGGAGTCTGCGAAATGGAAAGAGGCAATGGATAGCGAGATCCAGTCCATGTATGATAACCAAGTTTGGAATTTGGTTGATTATGTGCCCGGACGTAAGACCGTTGGGTGCAAATGGATCTTCAAGAAGAAGACTGACGTGGATGGAAACGTGCACACATATAAAGCGCGATTGGTTGCGAAGGGCTTTACTCAAACTCCTAGAGTTGACTATGATGAGACCTTCTCACCAGTTGCGAAGATTAAATCTATTAGAGTGATGCTAGCTATTGCCGCATTTCATGATTATGAGATTTGGCAAATGGATGTCAAGACCGCTTTCCTTAACGGGAAGTTGGCTGAGGATGTTTACATGGCTCAGCCCGAGGGGTTTGTGGATCCGAAGCATCCGAATAGAGTGTGTAAGCTTGAGAAGTCCATTTATGGACTTAAGCAAGCATCTCGCAGATGGAATCTTTGCTTCGATGAGAAAGTCAAAGAGTTTGGATTTGTACGAAGCGAAGACGAGTCTTGTGTATATGTCAAAGCCAGTGGGAGTATAGTAAGCTTCCTCGTTCTATATGTCGATGACATATTACTTATAGGAAACGACATCCCGACTCTGCAGGAGGTTAAGTCCTGGCTCGGGAAGTGCTTCGCTATGAAGGACCTCGGAGAAGCTTCTTACATTTTGGGAATAAGGATAGTGAAAGAAAGAAGGAAGAGACTAATTGGACTTAGTCAGAACACTTACTTAGAGAAGGTACTAAAACGTTTTAGTATGGAAAACTCAAAGAAGGGAGAATTACCGATACAAAGCAATGCCAAGTTGAGTAAGACTCAAAGTCAGAGTACCAAAGCTGAGATAGCAGAAATGAGCTGAGTACCATACGCTTCCGCAGTTGGCTCAATCATGTACGCTATGACTTGTACTCGCCCTGATGTAGCCTTCGCTTTGAGCATGGTTAGCAGATATCAAGGGAATCCTGGCAAAGCACATTGGATTGCGGTGAAGAATATCCTTAAGTACCTTCGGAGGACGAAGGAATGGTTCTTAGTCCTTGGAGGGAGTGATGACTTGAAGGTGCGAGGGTATAGTGACGCCAGTTTTCAGACCGACAGGGACAACTACCGTTCGCAGTCGAGCTGGGTCTTTACCATAAATGGAGGAGCAGTGACATGGAAGAGTTCCAAGCAGGAAACTGTAGCTGATTCAACGTGCGAATCAGAGTACATTGCAGCGAGCGAAGCGTCGAAGGAGGCGATATGGCTAAAGAACTTCATCGGTGATCTTGGAGTCGTACCTGCCATAAAGGAGCCAATGGAGATTTTCTGTGATAACGAAGGTGCGGTTGCCTTAACCAAGGAACCGAGGGATCATGGTAGATCAAGACATATCGACAGAAAATATCACTTCATCAGACATCATGTAGAAGAAGGACAACTCGTAGTGAAGAGGATATCATCAGAAGATAACCCAGTAGATCCGCTTACGAAGGGACTGAGTAGGGTTAAGCACTTATAGCATGCTAGGAGTATTGGGCTGAAGGATGATATTAGCATAGATTAGATAGTATTAGAAACGTGTAATAGATAAATGTAATTAACATTTGATGATTAAATAAAGGAGTTTTATTTATAAGTAATGTTACTGTCTTATGTTAATTGTTTAACTATTGTTTCACTTTGCATGTTTTGACTTCCAGAATAATTGAAATTATTAGGAATAATAGAATTGTTCAAATCGTCCACAATCGTTCATATGTTGGAAGTAGATATGAATGAAGATTGTCATGAATTGGTGTGTAGATTGTCTAAACGGTGTTAGACATAGCAAAGGGTTGCTGCAACGTTCATGAGTGCTTATGAACTACTTTTGAGCATTGGAACAAACCCGCGCTTGCTGGAATCACCTTATGGAATAAGATATAAAAGGGTGACCGCAAGACGATAATATCATATAGTCTTAAAACCTAGATATATGGTTTGTTATTTGTTAATTGGTTGTACATTGATAATGCGAAAACGCATCACTAAATCGGTGTTATAAAACGCATTGTTGTGTATAGTTGGTTAATGAATAAGTAAATGCATATAAGTCGAAGTTTATCTGTAACTTTTATCTAAGAAGGTAAAAGCGATATCTCGGCCGCTCGATGATTTGATTTGACTTATGTGCCGGGCCCGGTCAGAACTAAATTGATGTGTTCGATTAAGTTCTATGTCAAATAAATCAGAGATCGAGAAACCTAAATGCTTGACTAACCATTCCATAGGATTGTCAGCATGATATCTAACAGAGGACTGTACGTTCCCTTATCTAAAGGACAAGATTGATTAGATCAGAGTTTGACAGCGTCTTTGAGAGCTACGATTGCAAACCGAATTGTACTTGTATAGTTACTAGACTTATCCAAGTGGGAGACTGTTGGAATAGTGTCTAAGGCTGTAACTATATCCGGTTGTGCATAGTCCTTTTGGGTTGCCTTCACCATAGCAACTTGATAGGATGATTTAATAAGAGAGAGTAAATATTATTAATATATTATGGGAATAATATAATGAATAATATATTGTTATTTGATTAATATAAGTCATAGAATTAATTAGAATTAATTTGGTGACTTAAAGAAGTTAATTAAATAAAGGGGTATAAACTGTCAATGACGAGACCTTCAATTCTCGTTTAGGATGTGTTGGCTAAAAATCGCTCGATCTAAAATTTGAGTTTTTAGTTGTCTACTGCTAAGCTGAAACTTCGAAAAATCATAACTTCCTTATACGAAGTCAGATTTGGGCGTTCTTTTTATCGAACTTCCCGGTTTAACGAATACTACGACTTTCGTCTAGATTACTAAGGCTAAAAAGTAGTTTATCAAAAACTCACTTTTTACGACATTCGGCACCGTGCCGGTTTTGTCGCGAAACTTCGACAGGACATAACTTCTTCGTTATAACTCGGATTTCGACATTCTTTATATCCCCGAAATCCTTGTTTCGACCACTACAACTTTATGTAAAGATATCGGGCTTATCTCTCACTTTAATTTTGAAGCTTATTTTTATTCTTAATTAATTAAATCCTAATAATTAAGCATAAAACACATAATTCACATAAAATTCACATAATTCCTTTTCATTTCTTCTAAATGAGTTACAAAGGTTAACCTAGACAATTATGTCAATATTAATGCCTAGCCTAGAAACACGGGCATTACATTAATACACAAAAACTATAGATTGAAAATCATGGGATTACTGTCCCGTACTAGATATAAAACCATGGGAATACCATCTCGTACTAGATATAAGATAGTTTGATATACACAAGACTATAGATAGATATAGATTGAAAACCATGGGATTACCATCCCGTACTAGATATAGATTGAAAATCATGGGATTACCTGTTGGAATAGTGTCTAAGGCTGTAACTATATCCGGTTGTGCATAGTCCTTTTGGGTTGCCTTCACCATAGCAACTTGATAGGATGATTTAATAAGAGAGAGTAAATATTATTAATATATTATGGGAATAATATAATGAATAATATATTGTTATTTGATTAATATAAGTCATAGAATTAATTAGAATTAATTTGGTGACTTAAAGAAGTTAATTAAATAAAGGGGTATAAACTGTCAATTGTTTGATAGTTAAACTTTGGACTGTAAATCCATTTGGATATGGTATGGACGAATTCTAAGAGATTTAGGATAGCTAAAATCGTCCATATGATTATCTTAGGAATGGATTTGGATAGCCTTAAGAGAAGATTATCTGATAGGGACTTATCTGTAATCGTTAAGGAGTCTACAAGTATAAATAGACCCTATGGCTGATGGAATTCGACACTTGAACTAAAGTAAGGAACCTCTGGTCGAAATTCCTTCCCTCTCCTCTCTCTTAAATCATTCCTTTTGCTATTGGTGTTTGTAAGCCATTAGAGGAGTGACATTTGTGACTCTAGAAGCTCCAAGACCTCAAGATCAACAAGGAACTCAAAGGTATGATTCTAGATCTGTTTCAATATTGTTATTTAGCCTAATTAGTAATTAGAAGTGTTGGATTCAAAGCATGTTTATTAGAAAGCCTAGATCCGAGCATTAGGGTTTTGCATGCGCACATAGGAAAGATCTTATGGCTAAAACCCATCATTACCATCCCGTACTAGATATAGATTCAAAACCATGGGACTACCATCCTGTACTAGATATAGATTTAAAACCATGGACTATCATCACGTACTAGATTTAGATTGAAAACCATGGGACTATCATCCCGTACTAGATATAGATACTATAGGTTGAAGATAGATATAAAATCAGATCCGTGAATAAACTTATATTAATACGTATTGTGAGTCGGGTAACCATGCTGATGCGACACCGAGACCTCCTTGACGTTTTTCAGACGTCGGACAATTTCCAGAACTTGTCACCCCAGGCGTGCCTGCCTAATTGTAGCTAGCAGTTTAGGTGTGGGATTGTCAGTCCCGAATAGATCTATTCACAAATTCCACGCTCTCTCTCCTGGAGACTCTGGTTACACTTCCGGGGAAGATTTACTGATAACCCAAAAGGGTAATGACGAATATCACAAGCTAGTATTAAATTACTCATGGTGTTTTCAGACGTTATCAAACATACTAATCGTTTTGAAACATAATACAGTGAAAACAGTTAAATACAATGGAATTATCTGGCAAAATACTCTAACTTAAACAGAGATAAACTGAATCAGACATAGTTTATCTAATAGCTTTACATAAATCTGTGCTTGTTAAATACGAACTAAAGATCCCAAATTATTCCCATAATAATTTGATTGATTTGATTGTTTCCTTTACTGAAATTCATGAAGTCATAATCGATAAAACATCCCTTATGCTCAGCATAATACATAAAGGGTAAAGATATCTAAAAGTTAGCCAGATATTTATAGAAATACATCAGTTTCAGGTTTTGAAAACATTTATAGTTTGCTTGTATTCCCCCCTGAAAACATTGAAAAACATGGAAAAAGGCGTAGGGGTATGAACTCACCAGTCGAAGAACGTGTCATCTAGGATGCTAAGTGTCAGATCGGGGCTTGATAACGCATGAGGTTCCTGTGTAATATGAAATGATACACAATTGTATCTAATTAGACTTTGAATCACTAATTAGATATGATTATACACTCCAAGACGCGAAAACACTTCAAAATAAGTGTTCGGAGTGACCCGGGTGACATTTAAGGACGTATAAGGCTTGGATATGGAGTTTACTCCTCAAGAGTAAACTCATAAGATTGTTTACAGCCCTAATGACCCTCTCCCCATGAGTTTACAGCCATAAACTCATGGTGGGGTGTTCTATGATGCTAAATGGCGTTATATCACTTGGGAAAATTAGCTAGGATCAAATCTAGGGCATTGGAATGGATTAAACTCACATATGGACCATTTAATGGAGTTTACGGTAGTAAACTAGGAGTTTACGGCCATAAACTCCCACACACTCAATCCCTTGATGTTTTGGTGGTCCTAGGTCATTACAATGCACATAGGAAGGTTCTAGGGTGGATTTCATGGCTTAGGAAGTGATTGGGACTTGTATTGACCTTGGAAAAGTAGTTTACGGTCTATGAAGATGTTCTTGGGAGTTTACTACCTTAAACACATGATTTTACTACCGTAAACTCATGTTTGTCCAAGATTCATGGGTTTTGGTGGTTGAAAGTTAAGCATACTAAGTTCTAAACCCATTTCTAAGCCATACAAGGTGTTAAGGGCACTTTAACACCCATTGAGTGAGTTTAAGGTCTAAGGAGATGAGTTTATGGTCCAAGAATGTTCTTGGGCTGTAAACTCAAGCTTGTCCCATTTGTGTAAGTTTTGGTGAATTTCTTGAAGGATTATAAGGTTCTAAACTCTCATGGAGGCTTGTTGGAGGTGTTTAGGGGCAAACTAACACCTTAAATTGAGTTTACTCCATAAGAATAGGTGTTTACAGTCCAAGCATGTGCTTGGGCCGTAAAATCAAGCTTATGCCCCAAATGATGAGTTCAAGGTGTTCTAAGTCAATTTTGGTAAGCCCTTAAGTCATATCTAAGCTCTAAATGAGGCTTGGAAGGGTTTTAAGGCTCAAAACCCCTTAATACATGTGTTCACGGCCTAAGGAGGTTCCAAAACCGTAAACACATGTTTATGGTCCTATTCCTCATATTTTCACGAATTTAAAGGCCAAAGGTGTCATACTAGGAGCTAGGATAGTTACCTTGATGATTTGGAGCTTGATTTAGATGATTTTGGCTTGATTTCGAGTTTTAGAGATAGAAAGTAGAGAGAGAGTAGAGAGATAGTGGAAAAGGCTTCAAATGAGGCTCTCTCAACTTTATATATGCTCAAAGTTTGGGACACGGTGGAATTCTACCTGATACTGACGTTAGACGAGGCTTTTGGTCGCACCCGATTAATTTACCGTAATTACGACTTAGATGAAACTAAATATTTTATAAATGAAAATAGAAAATATTTTAATGAATTAAAACGTATCCCGACACTTATGAAATTTAAATAGAAGTCGCAAATAAATTTAATTAAAACAAAGTTAACGGAAAAATTGGAACGTAACGGCTTTATTAACGGAACCGGGTTACAATGACGGAACGAATTTCGGGTTGTCACACTAACATTGATGTGGAGAAGGAAGAAAACATAGAGAATGAGAGTGTATTATACCAGAATGTGTTATGCTACAATGTATAAAGTGTTGCTAAAAAATAATATTCTATTAGAATAGATTAGTGTTTTTGTTAGATTGTGATGTTTTTTTTTTCTTTTTTCTTTCAGAATGTTGTTATTATTCAATGAATCATAATCATATAATGTAATTATTTGGATATTATTAGTTCAAGAATTGATTTTGTGTATTCTTTTTAGAATGTATTTACTAGTTTATGGTTGGCATTCTGTCATTCTGACATAATATAATCGACGAATATATTTACTAGTTTATGGTCAATATTCTACAATTCTGATAGAATAAAATCGAATTTCTAATTTTGAATTAATTTAAAATATTCAAACTTTTAAAAATAAAGGAATTAATTATCCCTAAAAATCCAAAAATATCCTTTTTTAATATAGGTTAATTGACTAAAATGCCCTTATGCTGAAATTTATGTGATTATATGGTATATGTTATCCTATTCTACTATCATAGACCCTCAGATCATTACCTTTGATTATATTCCATCCGATGGTCCAGATCTGTGCATTCTGGCACACAATAGTTACTAGAAACAAAATAACCTAACCCCTCAGTGGTAAGCTTTTTTTTATTAACTCATTCCTTCTGTTCCACTGGATTAATCGCCCACACCATATACACCATAGATACCTGCAACATTACCAAATCATACATTTAATCCCTCCTAATTCAAAACATAGGTGTACTAATTATTGCAAACATGAGTCTTTTTTGACATTTTTTCTAGAACGATGGTCGATAGGCAACAAAAAGCCAAATAGTATTCGTGTATAAATATGAAATTCCCATTTTGAAACAACAATTATGCAAACAATATAAATTTGTAGTTAGGTTATTTAAGAGTTGGAGAAACAAATATATTATCTATCAACATACCATCTACATTTCTTGTAGAACCAAAAATGTTGTCACCAACATCTCTTTATACTGGGTTTCGTCAACAATCAAGCTATCCTTGTGACTATCGATCTACCTCTAAAACCTTCACAAGCTATCTGCAATCTACCTGACCGATAAAAATACAAACCTATATTATTACAATTTTAAAAGAGTATTTACGCAAAGCATATTCAACATTATATCTATACAAGAAAAAGAAATACCCAATTGAATATATTGTCATAACATACGCACTTCAACTTGCAGAGAAGTTGTTGGCTTCTTTAACCAATATTCATCCTTTCACCACCCCAAAGAAGGTATAGCCCTCATTTCAACTTAGAATTTGAATAAAATCACATGAATTTTGAATAAAAAGGTGATTTTCAAATCATTAAAAAAACAAATCCAAACCCGATTCAGTAAACTGTCATACCAAAACTATACAAAAAGAGTTTACCTAAAGTTGAACTGATGTGGGACGGGCAAAGTTTACCTAAATATGGGATTTTCTTGGATATCAAACTTTTCGAAAAACCAAAGGAAACTTGTACATTTTTAGAAAACAAACCTCTTATGAACTCACTAGCTTTATGCTGATTTTCAAACTGCCTGTATTCTTAGGTCCACGTTAGACAGGTACCCAGATATCCTTTTGGCGAAGACGGAGTACGTAGAAGACACGTCTGTACTTTTGTTCATATGATGTATATGTATGTCACTTGTAACATTTTGACTTCAAAAAAATGTAATAACTTTATGTAATGTATTGCTTTGTGTTTACTATGCTTACTATGTACATTGGTTGCGATATTCATGACGTCCTCTGCCTCGGAAACGTTTCCGCCTCTTGTTTCGGGGTGTGACAGATTGGTATCAGAGCCCTTGTTTATAGTGAACTAGTATACCAAACCTTACATGGTATAAGACTATAAACATTAAGGGGCCTAAGTGCTCTGAACTAAAAGTATACCTTAAAGTATAAGTATTTTCAAAAGTATACAAGTATACCTAACCGTCGAAATCCATAACTACAAGTAGAACAAAACATAAGTAAATGGGTGTTGTACGTTGCGGTTAAACCTAGGCAGTTATGTAGTCGTGTCTAGGATCAATATAGCCTGGCCAACTATATTCATTCGAGACACGGCCAACATGTGCTTGGGAGTGACTGTGGTATGCGACATGCCTAAAACTTACCCGATACCTAAACAACAAGCCGTCGCTGTAGCGAATCATGAAATACTATGAGAGTATTTCCAGAGCCAAATTCGTTATAGAAATTCTCATTCCAGCGTTGCTCCTTAATCATTCCTTTAGCGATAGTTTATCTGCTTTAATAACTCTTTCCCGCTTTATCGCTTAATAGAATGCTATATCTGTCTTAATGAGATATCCCATGTTCCATATCTCTTGATTCAATTCAGAGGACTTATGATCCTCTCTTTCCTGATCTTTTTAGATCAAGATGCCTCCAAGAAAGAGACCCAGCTCAAAGAACAACAGCAATCCTCCTCCGCTACCACCTCCTTCCTAATTTGATCCTGTGATGTTCCAGGCAGCTGTTACTGCTGCAGTGGCAGCCGCCATGTCTCAAATGAACCCCGGTGGTTCAGGAGGTGGTCCCTAGCCCCAAAACCAAGATGATAGCCAAGGACACCAGAAGGAGTGTTCCTATAAGGATTTTATGAACGTGAAACCCACATCCTTCGATGACACTGGAGGTGTCATTTCCCTAACCTGATGGTTCGAGAAAATCGAATCTATTTTCGAAATCTATGCCTGCTCTGAATCGGATAGGGTGAAATTTGCTGCCTGCACGTTCACCGATAAAGCCTTGACTTGGTGGAACGGCCGAGTCAAATCCCTAACCCTACCTGTAGCAAATGCCATGGGTTGGGAGGCCATGAAGGATCTTCTTCTTGCTGAGTACTGCCCTCGGGGCGAGATGCAGAAATTAGAACATGAACTATGAAATCTAAAGATGCAGGGTTCCGACATAGTCGCTTATACTTCAAGATTCGATGACCTGGCGTTACTCTGTCCGGGAATGGTTACCCCGGAGAGTAAAAATATTGAGAGGTTCGTCTGGGGGTTGACCCAGCCAACCAAAGGAAATGTCTTAGCTGCGAAGCCAGACACCTATGACAGCGCTAAATGTCTTGGCTATTGGTCAAGGAAAGGGAAAGAAGAGGAAGGCTTCATCAAAGAACTATCGCAAGGTTAAAGCCCGAGATGGTGCCTCTTCTAGTGGGACCAAAGTTGATCCCGCTAAGCCCTGTCCTAACCTGAAGGAGGCAGAGTGCCACCACTGCCACAAGATAGGACATTGGAAGAGAAGCTGCCCAGAGTACCTGCAAGCAATCAAAGAAGGAAAGATCAAGCCATCTTTCGTAGGTATATACACAATTAAATCTAACGATTCTAATCATGCTATTTCTTGGGTTCTTGATACCGGTTGTGGTTACCACATTTGTTCTAATGTGCAGGGACTAAGAAGAAGTAGGGATGTGGAGCAAGGAAGAATCAATCTAATCATGGGGAACATAAGATCGTCGCCTGTGACCAAGATTGGAGTGTATTCTTTAGTTCTTAGGAATAATTTGTGTTTAGACTTGAACAATTGTTGCTATTCGCCAGAAATGGCTAGAAACATCATTTCATTTCATGGTTTGTTTAGACAAGGTTTTAGATTTTCTTTTAATAACGAGAATTGTGCTATTTTGGCTTATCTAAATGGTGTCTTTTACTTTGAAGCTATACCATGTAATGGAATATATGAAACTGTTATGATTGTTGATAACTTAGGAAATGATGTTTTTAATATTGATTCTTCCACTAGTGTAGATAAAGCATCCTTGTGGCATTATTGTCTTGGATATGTCAACAAGAAACGCATAGCCCAACTCCAAAAGGATGGAGTGTTGGAGTCATTCGACCTTAGGGAAGATGACACATGCGAGTTTTGTTTACTTGGAAAGATGACTAAATCACCCTTCACGAGTACATGTGAAAGGGGTGAAAGTCTATTGGACCTAATACATACCGATGTATGTGGACCGTTTAGATCAACCACGAAGGATGGGAACCGCTTCTACGTTACTTTTACCGATGATTATAGTAGATATGGGTATATCTATTTAATCAAGCAAAAGTCAGAAACCTTTGAAAAGTTCAAAGAGTTCAAGAATGAAGTGGAGAATCAATTGGGCAGGAAAATCAAGATGCTTCGATCCGATCGAGGAGGAGAGTACCTAAGTCTTGAATTCCACGATTATCTCAAGGAGTGTGGAATAGTTTCGCAATTGACGCCTCCTAGGACACCGCAGTTGAATGGTGTGGCAGAAAGGCGTAATCGAACCTTATTGGATATGGTTCGCTCTATGATGAGTCGTGCTTCACTACCTATCTCTTTTTGGGGGTATGCCTTAGAGACTGCCGCCCATATCCTTAACCGAGTCCCTACCAAGAAGGTTGCCAAAACACCTCACGAGATGTGGACAGGGAAAGCTCCCTCGTTGGCACATATCAAGGTTTGGGGTTGCGAGGCTTTCGTAAGACGAGATACTCACGACAAGCTTGAACCTCGAAGTGAGCGATGTATTTTCATCGGCTACCCGCAGACATCCTTTGGATATCTCTTCTATAGATCGAAGGACAATGTGGTCTTCGTTGCGAGGAGAGGAGTTTTCCGAGAGCGAGAACTCATAAGCCAAGGAGACAGTGGGAGGCAAATCGAGCTTGAAGAGATTCAAGAGTCGATAGATGAAGGAACCTCTACCGCTGGCACTCAACCCGAGGAGGAAACTCCGGTTGAACCGATTGACGAATCCTTACCTCTTAGACGTTCCGATAGAGTTAGAGTTCTACCCCAGTTTTATGGTTTTCATATTACTACCGAAGGGGACACGTATATTAGTGATGGTACACTAATAAATCTTGATGAACCTAATAGCTATAAGGAAGCCATGGCAGGCCCGGAGTCTGCGAAATGGAAAGAGGCAATGGATAGCGAGATCCAGTCCATGTATGATAACCAAGTTTGGAATTTGGTTGATTATGTGCCCGGACGTAAGACCGTTGGGTGCAAATGGATCTTCAAGAAGAAGACCGACGTGGATGGAAACGTGCACACATATAAAGCGCGATTGGTTGCGAAGGGCTTTACTCAAACTCCCGGAGTTGACTATGATGAGACCTTCTCACCAGTTGCAAAGATTAAATCTATTAGAGTGATGCTAGCTATTGCCGCATTTCATGATTATGAGATTTGGCAAATGGATGTCAAGACCGCTTTCCTTAACGGGAAGTTGGCTGAGGATGTTTACATGGCTCAGCCCGAGGGGTTTGTGGATCCGAAGCATCCGAATAGAGTGTGTAAGCTTGAGAAGTCTATTTATGGACTTAAGCAAGCGTCTCGCAGATGGAATCTTTGCTTCGATGAGAAAGTCAAAGAGTTTGGATTTGTACGAAGCGAAGACGAGTCTTATGTATATGTCAAAGCCAGTGGGAGTATAGTAAGCTTCCTCGTTCTATATGTCGATGACATACTACTCATGGGAAACGACATCCCGACTCTGCAGGAGGTTAAGTCCTGGCTCGGGAAGTGCTTCGCTATGAAGGACCTCGGAGAGGCTTCTTACATTTTGGGAATAAGGATAGTAAGAGAAGGAAGTAAGAGACTAATTGGACTTAGTCAGAACACTTACTTAGAGAAAGTACTAACATGTTTTAGTATGGAAAACTCGAAGAAGGGAGAATTACCGATACAAAGTAATGCCAAGTTGAGTAAGACTCAAAGTCTGAGTACCAAAGCTGAAATAGCAGAAATGAGTCGAGTACCATATGCTTCCGCAGTTGGCTCAATCATGTATGCTATGACTTGTACTCGCCCTGATGTAGCCTTCGCTTTGAGCATGGTTAGCAGATATCAAGGGAATCCTGGCAGAGCACATTGGATTGCGGTGAAGAATATCCTTAAGTACCTTCGGAGGACGAAGGAATGGTTCTTAGTCCTCGGAGGGAATGATGACTTGAAGGTGCGAGGGTATAGTGACGCCAGTTTTCAGACCGACAGGGATAACTACCGTTCGCAGTCGGGCTGGGTCTTTACCCTAAATGGAGGAGCAGTGACATGGAAGAGTTCCAAGTAGGAGACCGTAGCTGATTCAACGTGCGAATCAGAGTACATTGCAGCGAGCGAAGCGTCGAAGGAGGCAATATGGCTAAAGAACTTCATCAGTGTTCTTGGAGTAGTACCTTCCATAAAGGAGCCCATGGAGATTTTCTGTGATAACGAAGGAGCGGTTGCCTTGACCAAGGAACCGAGGGATCATGGTAGATCAAGACATATCGACAGAAAATATCACTTCATTAGAAATCGTGTAGAAGAAGGACAACTCGTAGTGAAGAGGATATCATCAGAAGATAACCCAGCAGATCCGCTTACGAAGGGACTGAGTAGGGTTAAGCACTTGCAGCATGCTAGGAGTATTGGGCTGAAGGATGATATAGCATAGATTAGATAGTGTTAGAAACATGTAATAGATAAATGTAATTAACATTTGATGATTAAATAAAGGAGTTTTATTTATGAGTAATGTTACTATCTTATGTTAATTGTTTAACTATTGTTTCACTTTGCATGTTTTGACTTCCAGAATAATTGAAATTATTAGGAATAATAGAATTGTTCAAATTGTCCACAATTGTTCATATGTTGGAAGTAGATATGAATGAAGATTGTCGTGAATTGGTGTGTAGAATGTCTAAATGGTGTTAGACATAGCAAAGGGTTGCTGCAACATTCATGAGTGCTTATGAACTAGTTTTGAGCATTGGAACAAACCCGCGCTTGCTGGAATCACCTTATGGAATAAGATATAAAAGGGTGATCGCAAGACGATAATATCATATAGTCTTAAAACCTAGATATATGGTTTGTTATTTGTTAATTGGTTGTACATTGATAATGCGAAAACGCATCATTAACTCGGTGTTATAAAACGCATTGTTGTGTATAGTTGGTTAATGAATAAGTAAATGCATATAAGTCGAAGTTTATCTGTAACTTTTATCTAAGAAGGTAAAAGCGATATCTCGGCCGCTCGATGATTTGATTTGACTTATGTGTCGGGCCCGGTCAGAACTGAATTGATGTGTTCGATTAAGTTCTATGTCGAATAAATCAGAGATCGAGAAACCTAAATGCTTGACTAACCATTCCATAGGATTATCAGCATGATATCTAACAGAGGACTGTACGATCCCTTATCTAAAGGACAAGATTGATTAGATCAGAGTTTGACAGCATCTTTGAGAGCTACGATTGCAAACCGAATTGTACTTGTATAGTCACTAGACTTATCCAAGTGGGAGACTATTGGAATAGTGTCTAAGGCTGCAACTCTATTGGGCAAGTACTTGACCCGGTTGTGCATGGTCCTTTTGGGTTGCCTTCACCATAGCAACTTGATGGGATGATTTATTGAGATAGAGTAAATATTATAAAGAATAATATATATGGTTATTTGATTAATATAAGTCATAGAATTAATTGGAATTAATTTGGTGACTTAAAGAGATTAATTAAATAAAGAGGTATAAACTGTCAATTGTTTGATAGTTAAACTTTAGACTATAAATCCATTGGGATATGCTTTGGACGAATTCTAAGAGATATAGGATAGCTAAAATCGTCCATATGAGTTATCTAGGAATGGATTTGGATAGCCTTAAGAGAAGATTATCCAATTAGGGATTAATGTGTAACCCTTAAGGAGTCTACAAGTATAAATAGACCCTATGGCTGAGGGAATTCGATACTTCACCAAAAGAAGAGAACCTCTGGTCGAATTCCATCCCTCTCCTCTCTCCCAAATCATCCTCCTTGCTTTGGTGTTTCTAAGCCATTAGAGGAGTGACATTTGTGACTCTAGAAGCTCCAAGACAACAAGGTCAACAAGGAACTCAAAGGTATGGTTCTAGATCTGTTTCAATGTTGTTATTTAGCCTAAATAGTTATTAGAAGTCTTGGATTAATAGCATGTTTAATTAGAAAGACTAGATCCGAGCATTAGGGTTTTGCATGCGCACATAGGAAAGTTCTTATGGATAAAACCCATCAGATTTCCGCTAAGATGGGTCATGGAGAATCTCTTACCATGCACTTGCAAAAGATGCAAAGGTATGTCGACCGCCTTCGCAAGTTAAATGTTGACTTTGGGGAAGACTTGGCGATCGACATGGTGCTTCACTCTTTGCCTCCGATGTACAACCAGTTTAGGATGACCTACCACATGAACATAGAAGAGGTCACCCTAAGCAAGCTCCAAGGTCTCTTGAGGGTTGCTGAGTGCAACTTCAAAGACAAGTCTGCTGCACCTACTCCCAATCCGAATGCTGCTCCTGTCTTGGCTATTGGTCAAGGAAAGGGAAAGAAGAGGAAGGCTTCATCAAAGAACTATCGCAAGGTTAAAGCCCGAGATGGTGCCTCTTCTAGTGGGACCAAAGTTGATCCCGCTAAGCCCTGTCCTAACCCGAAGGAGGCAGAGTGCCACCACTGCCACAAGATAGGACATTGGAAGAGAAGCTGCCCAGAGTACCTGCAAGCAATCAAAGAAGGAAAGATCAAGCCATCTTTCGTAGGTATATACACAATTAAATCTAACGATTCTAATCATGCTATTTCTTGGGTTCTTGATACCGGTTGTGGTTACCACATTTGTTCTAATGTGCAGGGACTAAGAAGAAGTAGGGATGTGGAGCAAGGAAGAATCAATCTAATCATGGGGAACATAAGATCGTCGCCTGTGACCAATATTGGAGTGTATTCTTTAGTGCTTAGGAATAATTTGTGTTTAGATTTGAACAATTGTTGCTATTCGTCAGAAATGGCTAGAAACATCATTTCATTTCATGGTTTGTTTAGACAAGGTTTTAGATTTTCTTTTAATAATGAGAATGGTTCTATTTTGGCTTATCTAAATGGTGTCTTTTACTTTGAAGCTATACCTATTGGATAAGGTGTCTAAGTCCATAACTATTTCTGGTATGTACTTGACCCGACCTGGCATGGTCCATTTGGGTTGCATGGCACCATGCAATTGGATAGACTGAATGAGAGAAATAACACTTGGAGATTATTAATATATTATAAGTTCTAATATATTAATAATATTATTTGATTAGTTTGATCAATAATTAATTCATAATTAATTAAGTGGTCAAAAGAGAACTAATTAAATATATGGGTTGATTATGTAAATCATCCATATCTTGTATAGTGGGCTAAGAGGCTCCATGGATTATCAAGTTGGGTTCTACCCATAGGATGCTCCATGGATGCTCCATGGGAGTTACAAACCCATGGGTCATGGAAATGAAGAGTCATGACACATTAGGGTTTACATGGTGTAACCCTAGATGTGTCAACACTATATAAGAATCATATTCTCTACCAAAATCGGCTAGACTAAGAAAACAAGAGGGCTTGGCCGATTTCAAGATGTGTGTGCTCTCTCATAAGTTTTTCCAAGAGCATTTGGTGTTGTGTGAAGCATTTGAGGCATCACACTTGGGGTGCTAGGCTCACAAGGTTTCAAGGAACACAAGCAACAACAAGGTAAGTTATTCTATCTATTATTCAACTTAAAATTGTTCCCCATGTATGCTAGATAGGAATATAACCTTGGAAATTCAACTTTGCATGATAATTAGACAAACATAGATCCAAGGTTATTAGGGTTGCATGTACACTTAGGAAGTGTTAGAATGCTCAAAACCCATTAGTGGTATCAGAGCCTAGGCTTGTTTGCTTTTTATTTGTGCTTAAAAGTTGAAAAAAAAGTCGAAAATCTTGTTGTCTGACGAATGGACTCGTCGAGTCCATGGGGGGACTCGTCGAGTTCACTTGTATCTTCAACCTACTCGGCGAGTAGGTTCATGCACTCGGCGAGTAGGGTCGACAGAGTGCAGAATTTCGACTTCAGTTGCTGGAAATGGATTGGATACATTACCCTAAATTGTTTTGGTACTTGAAAACTTGTTTTAGATGGTGTAATGTATTTGCTAACTCATTTACAACAACTAGTTATCAAAATTACAAAGTTTAATGTGATTTTGATTCTTGAAGATGTTCATATTCATATTCTTGTTCTTATGATGTTTAGATGATCATATGAATTATTTGTAACCTATGTGGTAGTTTAATTCTTGATCATAATGTGTTTTAATGGAGTCCATAACTTGTCCTCAAGTTATGGAAAACCAAAAGTCTCTTGGATTAAAATACCATTAAAAGAACACAAGAGTTAGAAAAGTGAAGAGTCTTCATTTTATTACTCTATTAAACTCATAAGTTACAAGATATGAAAAGTTTTGAAAGTTTACAAAACTTGCCCTCAAGTTTTGGAACAAGTAAAGTCAAGATTAAAACTTTAGTTCCAATCCTTAGAATTTTTAAAAAGTTAAAATTCAATCCTTATACTTATATTATTATTTAATAATTATATATATGTATAAGAACAAAGTCGTCTTACCGCTAGTACGCCTCATTCACGAAGCCGGTCTATAAGGTGGGTATAAGGTTGTTGCCTATAAAATGGTGACTTAATGGGTGTCCACTCTCACCCACCGCTTGCTTGACCGGTGGAGGGTCGTTAGCCGAACGGGTAAGACAAGGACTTACAAATTCTCATTCAAAGTATGATGAATATTATAAATTAACTAAATGTTTTATTAAATTCCCAATCTTAGTTACTTTAGGAAAAATGTGAATAAGGTGCTATTCCACGAAATTACACTTTACACTTTGATTAAGTCGTTGGTGGAGCGTGTGTGGTTAACCGGCACACTAACTTGGACTTAACAAGGTAGGTAAAGGGTGACTTAGGGTTTATTATAGTATCGATGGAGCGTGTGTGGTTTACCGGCACATCGATTGAGTGATAAACTTTAAGGGTACCAAGTGATTTGCATGGTTACTTCACACCTCGTTTTGTGATCCTCGGTATCCCAGTCACAAAACTTGGAGGGAACACTCGAGATTGAAACATGCCTTTGAAAAGTTCATTGAATCTCAAAGTATCTAGGAATTTCTAAGAACCAATCAAAAACCTAATACTTAAATATTTCGGTTTTCGTGGTGGAAATTGGTGAATCGTCATTCACCTACCTTTCAAATATGGTATAGCTTAGATTACGGCATACCTCTTCTAGGTTATATTATATTGTGATTGGGTCCTAGCCTTAATATTACATTTGGGTGTTTTATTAAGGACTCTTTTATATCTAAACTAATCTTGTTCTATTCTCTTCAGATGTCTTCCAACAATGCTTCTGGCTCTAATCCCAATGGCTCCTTTACCCTCATGAACTTGTGTGGGAAAGTCACCTTTGATGGATCCAACTTCAATGAGTGGATCAGAAACATCAGAATGATTACCCGCTACGAGGACAAAGAATATGTCCTTGACAAGGAGCTTAAGGAGATTGATGAGACCACTGCAACTCCTCAGGAGATCGCTGACTTTCGGGCACATGAAAGGGATGCTACGAAAGTGGCTTGCATCATGATGGCCACGATGACAGCGGAACTCCAAAAGTCTTATGATGATTTCTACCCTTATGAAATGCACCAAGATTTGATGGAAAGATACCATCAAAGTGCAAGACAAGAGAGGTATGAAATCATCTGCTCCATGATAACAACCATGATGAAGGACGGGGAATTCGTCACGAGCCACATGCAGAAAATGCAAAGGTATGTGGATCGTTTGCTGAAGCTTAATGTGAACTTCCCTGAGGAGCTTGCAATAGATATCATTTTGCACTCCTTACCATCGTGCTATGATCAATTCCACATGACATATCACATGAACAAGGAAGAAGTCACCCTCAGCAAACTCCAGGGACTTCTCAAGACCGCAGAAACAGGTCTTAAGGGGAAGTCGGTTGCTATCACTCCTACTCTAAACTCAACTCCGGTTTTGGCAATCGGGAAAAGTCGAGGGAGGAAGAGGAAGAGATCTTCGAAGGGTACCAAGGCTTGGACCCTTGATGGCTCTTCTTCAAGTGGAACCAAGAAAGTTTTCATTACTCCTTCTTTTGACCCAAAAGAGGCTGAATGCTTCTATTGCCATGAAAAGGCTCATTGGAAGCGAAACTGCCTAAAATACCAGCAGGATGTGCAGGATGGGAAAGTCAAACCCAACCATGCAGGTATTTACACTATCATTTCTAATAACTCACCCCATTCTAAATCTTGGGTCCTTGATACCGGTTGTGGTATTCATATTTGTTGTGACTTGCAGGGACTAAGAAGAAGTGAGGATGTGGAGCAAGGAAGAATAAACTTGATCATGGGGAATAGGAAAGCTTCACCTGTCACCAAGATTGGAGTTTATACTTTATCGCTAAGTAGTGGGCTTAGTTTAGATTAGAATAAATGTTGTTACTCGCCAAGAATGGCAAGAAATATTATTTCCTTTCATGCTTTGTACAAACAAGGGTTTACCTTTTCGTTTAATAATGAAGTTGGTTCTATTGATGCTTTCTTTAATAATGTTCTTTATTTTAAAGTATTACCTTGTAATGGTGTGTATGAAGCTGTGTCTGTTGTAGATAACTTAGGAAATAATGTTTTGTGTATTGATTCTACTACTAATAATAACTTGGATAAAGCATCATTATGGCATTGTCGTCTTGGACATATAAGCAAGAAGCGCATAGGCCAACTCCAAAAGGATGGAGTCTTGGAGTCGTTTGACCTAAAGTCAGATGATAGTTGCGAATCATGCTTACTTGGAAAAATGACAAAGTCACCCTTCACAGGCACATGTGAGAGGGGTGAAGGTTTGTTGGACCTTGTACACACAGATGTGTGTGGACCATTCAAACATGCCACAAGGGATGCTAATCGTTATTATTTGACTTTTACTGATGATTACAGTAGATATGGATATGTCTACTTAATCAAGCATAAGTCAGAGACTTTCGAGAGGTTTAAGGAATTTAAACAGGAAGTCGAGAATCAATTGGGCAGGAACATTAAGATGCTTCGATCCGATCGAGGAGGAGAGTATCTTAGTTCAGAGTTCCTCGACTATCTTAGGGAATGTGGGATTGTCTCACAATTGACACCTCCCAGGACACCACAGTTGAATGGTGTGGCTGAGAGGCGTAATCGAACCTTGTTAGACATGGTTCGTTCCATGATGAGTCGAGCTTCGCTACCAATCTCATTCTGGGGGTATGCCTTAGAGACTGCCACCCATATTCTTAATCTAGTCCCTACAAAGAAAGTTGCCAAAACTCCTCACGAGATGTGGATTGGTAAAGTACCTAAACTAGACCACATCAAGATTTGGGGTTGCAAGGCTTTCGTGAGACGCGAGACTCATGATAAGCTCGAACCTCGAAGCGAGAGGTGTATTTTCATCGGCTACCCACAGCAATCCTTTGGTTACCTCTTCTACAAACCTAGTGACAATGTGGTCTTTGTAGCAAGAAGAGGTGTCTTTCGAGAAAGAGAGTTTATAAGCCAAGGAAACAGTGGGAGGCAAATTGATCTTGAAGAAATTCAAGAATCAATTGGTGAAGGAACTTCAAACTCTAGCCCTCAACTTGAGGAGGAAACTCCTGTTGAGCCAATTGACAAATCTGTGCCTCTGAGGCGTTCCACGAGAGTTAGGAGTGCACCTGAGCATTACTATGGATTCCATATTACTGCAGAAGGTGAGACACTTATTAGTGACGGGACACTAGTAAGTCAAGATGACCCTAACAACTACGAGGAAGCCATGGCAGGCCCCGAGTCTGCTAAATGGAAAGAGGCTATGGATAGCGAGATACAATCCATGTATGACAATCAAGTTTGGAACTTGGTTGAAAATGTACCAGGTCGTAAGACAGTAGGGTGCAAATGGGTCTTCAAGAAGAAGACCGACATGGTTGGTAAAGTACACACTCATAAGGCTAGACTGGTTGCAAAGGGCTTCTCTCAAATTCCTGGAGTGGATTATGATGAGACCTTTTCTCCGGTAGCCAAGATTAAGTCTATTCGGGTTCTGTTAGCCATAGCTGCATTTCATGACTATGAAATATGGCAGATGGATGTCAAAACCGCTTTCCTTAATGGAAAGTTGGCTGAAGATTTTTACATGAGTCAGCCAGAAGGTTTTGTCAGCAGCAAGTACCCTAATAGAGTGTGTAAGCTTGAGAAATCCATCTATGGATTAAAGCAAGCACCTCGCAGATGGAATCTTTGCTTTAATGAGAAGGTCAAGGAATTTGGCTTTACTAGGAGTGAAGATGAATCTTGTGTGTATGTCAAGGCTAGTGGGAGTATAGTTAGCTTTTTGGTATTGTATGTGGATGACATACTACTCATAGGAAACGACATTCCAACCCTGCAGGAAGTAAAGTCCTGACTTGGGAAGTGTTTCGCTATGAAGGACCTTGGTGAAGCTGCCTATATTTTAGGGATAAGGATCTTGAGAGATCGGAGTAAAAGACTAATTGGACTTAGTCAGAGTACCTACTTGGATAAGGTGCTGAAAAGATTCAGCATGCAAGACTCCAAGAAAGGAGAGTTGCCCATCCAGAGTAATGCCAAATTGAGTAAGACACAAAGCCCTAGCACTGAGGCTGAGATAGCAAAAATGAGTCTAGTACCTTATGCTTCGGCTGTAGGTTCGATCATGTATGCTATGACGTGTACTCGACCTGATGTAGCCTTTGACTTGAGCATGGTTAGCAGGTTTCAGGGGAACCCTGGCAAGACACACTGGACTGCGGTAAAGAATATTCTCAAGTACCTACGAAGGACTAAGGACTGGGTCCTTACCCTCGGTGGGAGTGATGACTTGAGAGTAATAGGGTATAGTGATGCTAGCTTCCAGATTGATAGGGATAATTTCCACTCTCAGTCAGGCTGGGTCTTTACCCTAAATGGAGGAGCAATTTCTTGGAAGAGTTCCAAGCAAGAGACAGTGGCAGATTCTACTTGTGAATCAGAGTATATTGCAGCTAGTGAGGCAGCAAAGGAGGCGATATGGCTGAAGAACTTCATTGGAGACCTTGGAGTTATACCAGCTATTAAAGAGCCAATGGAAATTTTATGTGATAGTGAAAGTGCTGTTGCCTTAGCCAAGGAACCAAGGGATCACGGGAGATCCAGACACATCGACAGAAAATACCATTTCATCAGACATCGGATCGAAGAAGGACTCCTCGTGGCAAAGAGGGTATCATCAGATGAGAATCCGGCAGATCCCCTCACAAAGGGACTGACTCGGATTAAACATCTTCAGCATGCTCGGAGCATAGGGCTGAAGGATGATATTAGATTTAGAAGTTAGATAACCTCGAAATTTGTAAAGTGTAATTGACATTTGATGATGAATAAAATGTTTTATTTATGAGTAAAGTGTTGCTATCTCTTGTCGATCGTTTACTATATTTCTTTTGCATGTTTTGACTTCCAGAATAATTTTGTTTGGTATAACATATTATTCGAATCTCCACAGTCAGTCATATGTCGGAAGTAGGTATGAATCAAGACTGTCATGTTTGGTTGTAGAGGTCTTGGACAAGGCTACAGCAATCATGAGTGCTCATAAGTTCTGAGCATTGGACTCAACCTACGCTCACTGGAATCACTTCATGGAATTCTATCTCAAGTGATCGTGAGACGGTAATATCGTATAAGTCTTCAAACCTAGAGATATGATTTGTTACTTACAAGTTGGTTATGCTTTGATTGTACGAAAACGCATTGGTAACTCGATGTTATAAATCATGCTCTTGTGTGTAATTCAATGAGTGGTAGAACACACATATGAGTCGAAGTTTATCTGTTCTTTCTTGGACTAGAAGCTGATATCTGGGCCCCTCGATGATTTTGTTTTGACCCATGTACCGGGCCCGGTCAGAACTAACTTGATGTGTTCAATTAAGTTCTATGTCAAACAAATCGGAAATTGGGAAACAAATGCTGGACAATAAGCAAGACAATGTTCCGTGTATTTGTCCGGCTGATATCTAGAACAGAGGATTATATGATCACTTATCTTAAATGGCGTACCATCATCTTCTCAGTTCCGAGAAACCTTGAAAAGAGCTACGATTGCCGATCGGTTCCTGAAGTCATACTTGCAGTAATAGTTATTAGACTTATCTAAGTGGGAGACTGTTGGATAAGGTGTCTAAGTCCATAACTATTTCTGGTATGTACTTGACCCGACCCGGCATAGTCCATTTGGGTTGCATGGCACCATGCAATTGGATAGACTGAATGAGAGAAATAACACTTGGAGATTATTAATATATTATAAGTTCTAATATATTAATAATATTATTTGATTAGTTTGATCAATAATTAATTCATAATTAATTAAGTGGTCAAAAGAGAACTAATTAAATATATGGGTTGATTATGTAAATCATCCATATCTTGTATAGTGGGCTAAGAGGCTCCATGGATTATCAAGTTGGGTTCTACCCATAGGATGCTCCATGGATGCTCCATGGGAGTTACAAACCCATGGGTCATGGAAATGAAGAGTCATGACACATTAGGGTTTACATGGTGTAACCCTAGATGTGTCAACACTATATAAGAATCATATTCTCCACCAAAATCGGCTAGACTAAGAAAACAAGAGGGCTTGGCCGATTTCAAGAAGTGTGTGCTCTCTCATAAGTTTTTTCCAAGAGCATTTGGTGTTGTGTGAAGCATTTGAGGCATCACACTTGGGGTGCTAGGCTCACAAGGTTTCAAGGAACACAAGCAACAACAAGGTAAGTTATTCTATCTATTATTCAACTTAAAATTGTTCCCCATGTATGCTAGATAGGAATATAACCTTGGAAATTAAACTTTGCATGATAATTAGACAAACATAGATCCAAAGTTATTAGGGTTGCATGTACACTTAGGAAGTGTTAGAATGCTCAAAACCCATCAATACCATGTAATGGAATATATGAAACTGTTATGATTGTTGATAACTTAGGAAATGATGTTTTGAATATTGATTCTTCCACTAGTGTGGATAAAGCATCCTTGTGGCATTGTCGTCTTGGACATGTCAACAAGAAACGCATAGCCCAACTCCAAAAGGATGGAGTGTTGGAGTCATTCGACCTTAGGGAAGATGACACATGCGAGTCTTGTTTACTTGGAAAGATGACTAAATCACCCTTCACGAGTACATGTGAAAGGGGTGAAAGTCTATTGGACCTAATACATACCGATGTATGTGGACCGTTTAGATCAACCACGAAGGATGGTAACCGCTTCTACGTGACTTTTACCGATGATTATAGTAGATATGGGTATATCTATTTAATCAAGCAAAAGTCAGAAACCTCTGAAAAGTTCAAAGAGTTCAAGAATGAAGTGGAGAATCAATTGGGCAGGAAAATCAAGATGCTTCGATCCGATCGAGGAGGAGAGTACCTAAGTCTTGAATTCCACAATTATCTCAAGGAGTGTGGAATAGTTTCGCAATTGATGCCTCCTAGGACACCGCAGTTGAATGGTGTGGCAGAAAGGCGTAATCGAACCTTATTGGATATGGTTCACTCTATGATGAGTCGTGCTTCACTACCTATCTATTTATGGGGGTATGCCTTAGAGACTGCCGCCCATATCCTTAACCGAGTCCCTACTAAGAAGGTTGCCAAAACACCTCACGAGATGTGGACAGGGAAAGCTCCCTCGTTAGCACATATCAAGGTTTGGGGTTGCGACGCTTTCGTAAGACGAGATACTCACGACAAGCTCGAACCTCAAAGTGAGCGATGTATTTTCATCGGCTACCCGCAGACATCCTTTGGATATCTCTTCTATAGACCGAAGGACAATGTGGTCTTCGTTTCGAGGAGAGGAGTTTTCCGAGAGCGAGAACTCATAAGCCAAGGAGACAGTGGGAGGCAAATCGAGCTTGAAGAGATTCAAGAGTCGATAGATGAAGGAACCTCTACCACTGGCACTCAACCCGAGGAGGAAACTTCGGTTGAACCGATTGACGAGTCCTTACCTCTTAGACGTTCCGATAGAGTTAGAGTTCTACCCCAGTTTTATGGTTTTCATATTACTACCGAAGGGGACACGTATATTAGTGATGGTACACTAATAAATCTTGATGAACCTAATAGCTATAAGGAAGCCATGGCAGGCCCGGAGTCTGCGAAATGGAAAGAGGCAATGGATAGCGAGATCCAATCCATGTATGATAACCAAGTTTGGAATTTGGTTAATTATGTGCCCGGACGTAAGACCGTTGGGTGCAAGTGGATCTTCAAGAAGAAGACCGACGTGGATGGAAACGTGCACACATATAAAGCGCGATTGGTTGCGAAGGGCTTTACTCAAACTCCCGGAGTTGACTATGATGAGACCTTCTCACCAGTTGCGAAGATTAAATCTATTAGAGTGATGCTAGCTATTGTCGCATTTCATGATTATGAGATTTGGCAAATGGATGTCAAGACCGCTTTCCTTAACGGGAAGTTCGCTAAGGATGTTTACATGGCTCAGCCCGAGGGGTTTGTGGATCCGAAGCATCCGAATAGAGTGTGTAAGCTTGAGAAGTCCATTTATGGACTTAAGCAAGCGTCTCGCAGATGGAATCTTTGCTTCGATGAGAAAGTCAAAGAGTTTGGATTTGTACGAAGCGAAGACGAGTCTTATGTATATGTCAAAGCCAGTGGGAGTATAGTAAGCTTCCTCGTTCTATATGTCGATGACATACTACTCATGGGAAACGACATCCCGACTCTGCAGGAGGTTAAGTCCTGGCTCGGGAAGTGCTTCGCTATGAAGGACCTCGGAGAGGCTTCTTACATTTTGGGAATAAGGATAGTAAGAGAAAGAAGTAAGAGACTAATTGGACTTAGTCAAAACACTTACTTAGAGAAGGTACTAAAACGTTTTAGTATGGAAAACTCGAAGAAGGGAGAATTACCGATACAAAGTAATGCCAAGTTGAGTAAGACTCAAAGTCCGAGTACCAAAGCTGAAATAGCATAAATGAGCCGAGTACCATACGCTTCCGCAGTTGGCTCAATCATGTATGCTATGACTTGTACTCGCCCTGATGTAGCCTTCGCTTTGAGCATGGTTAGCAGATATCAAGGGAATCCTGGCAGAGCACATTGGATTGCGGTGAAGAATATCCTTAAGTACCTTCGGAGGACGAAGGAATGGTTCTTAGTCCTCGGAGGGAGTGATGACTTGAAGGTGCGAGGGTATAGTGACGCCAGTTTTCTGTGATAACGAAGGTGCGGTTGCCTTAACCAAGGAACCGAGGGATCATGGTAGATCAAGACATATCGACAGAAAATATCACTTCATCAGACATCATGTAGAAGAAGGACAACTCGTAGTGAAGAGGATATCATCAGAAGATAACCCAGTAGATCCGCTTACGAAGGGACTGAGTAGGGTTAAGCACTTATAGCATGCTAGGAGTATTGGGCTGAAGGATGATATTAGCATAGATTAGATAGTATTAGAAACGTGTAATAGATAAATGTAATTAACATTTGATGATTAAATAAAGGAGTTTTATTTATAAGTAATGTTACTGTCTTATGTTAATTGTTTAACTATTGTTTCACTTTGCATGTTTTGACTTCCAGAATAATTGAAATTATTAGGAATAATAGAATTGTTCAAATTGTCCACAATTGTTCATATGTTGGAAGTAGATATGAATGAAGATTGTCGTGAATTGGTGTGTAGAATGTCTAAATGGTGTTAGACATAGCAAAGGGTTGCTGCAACATTCATGAGTGCTTATGAACTAGTTTTGAGCATTGGAACAAACCCGCGCTTGCTGGAATCACCTTATGGAATAAGATATAAAAGGGTGATCGCAAGACGATAATATCATATAGTCTTAAAACCTAGATATATGGTTTGTTATTTGTTAATTGGTTGTACGTTGATAATGCGAAAACGCATCAGTAACTCGGTGTTATAAAACGCATTGTTGTGTATAGTTGGTTAATGAATAAGTAAATGCATATAAGTCGAAGTTTATCTGTAACTTTTATCTAAGAAGGTAAAAGCGATATCTCGGCCGCTTGATGATTTGATTTGACTTATGTGTCGGGCCCGGTCAGAACTGAATTGATGTGTTCGATTAAGTTCTATGTCGAATAAATCAGAGATCGAGAAACCTAAATGCTTGACTAACCATTCCATAGGATTGTCAGCATGATATCTAACAGAGGACTGTACGATCCCTTATCTAAAGGACAAGATTGATTAGATCAGAGTTTGACAGCGTCTTTGAGAGCTACGATTGCAAACCGAATTGTACTTGTATAGTTACTAGACTTATCCAAGTGGGAGACTGTTGGAATAGTGTCTAAGGCTGCAACTATATTGGGCAAGTACTTGACCCGGTTGTGCATGGTCCTTTTGGGTTGCCTTCACCATAGCAACTTGATGGATGATTTATTGAGAGAGAGTAAATATTATAAAGAATAATATATATGGTTATTTGATTAATATAAGTCATAGAATTAATTGGAATTAATTTGGTGACTTAAAGAGATTAATTAAATAAAGGGGTATAAACTGTCAATTGTTTGATAGTTAAACTTTAGACTATAAATCCATTAGGATATGCTTTGGACGAATTCTAAGAGATATAGGATAGCTAAAATCGTCCATATGAGTTATCTAGGAATGGATTTGGATAGCCTTAAGAGAAGATTATCCAATTAGGGATTAATCTGTAACCCTTAAGGAGTCTATAAGTATAAATAGACCCTATGGCTGAGGGAATTCGATACTTCACAAAAAGAAGAGAACCTCTGGTCGAATTCCATCCCTCTCCTCTCTCCCAAATCATCCTCCTTGCTTTGGTGTTTCTAAGCCATTAGAGGAGTGAGCAAGGAAAGGAGTATAGATCCAGAGTTTGGGTGACATTCCAGATCATTTGAAGGTATAAAGCTTATACCTTGGTTGTTAATCATCTAGATCCCTTTTGTAGCTTATCTTTTGTTACATTTGGACCATTTCCAAGTGGAATCCGGGTGATAAGCCCAGGAGGATGGATTGGACATTAGATCTGGACACTTTTGAGCTCTAGAAGCTCAGAGTTGTTGGCTTTATCTAGCTAAGGCTCCATGTCTTGACCTTGAACTTCTTATTAGCTTGGATTTGGTGTTCTAGCCTCATAACCCCTTGCATGCACGTAAAGTTAGCAACTTTACGTGCAATGCTAGCATAAGGAGTCCAGATCTATGAGTTGGAATTGTTGGAAAAGACTGAGATTAACAGATTTAAGTTGTCGCTAGGAGGACTCGGCGAGTCAGTTCATGGACTCGGCGAGTCGGGTCGCAAACCCAAACCTTTATGTTTATGACTTGGATCAGTGAGTGGAGTTAGAGAAGGACTCAGCCAGTCAGTGTCAGTGTTGGACATGAAGATCATGGTACTCGACGAGTTCAAGGAGGAACTCGACGAGTCCAAGGCAGTCTCCTTAGCTGATGAAGATGGAGTCGGCGAGTTGTAGAACAACACGGCGAGTCCGTTGACGATAGTCCCGAAGTGTTAGATGAAGGAGAACTCGTCGAGTTCTTGCTAGACTTGATGAGTGGAGTCGGGGATTGTTTGGGATTCGAGGAGCATGGACTCGGCGAGTTGGTTGAACAACTCGGCGAGTCGAGTCAATTGGAAGGTTGACTTTGACCAGAGTTGACTTAGTTGATCTCGGGAGGGAAGTTTAGTCTAAGTGTTATTATTGTTATTGGTAGCTCAGGGAGTTAAAGGAGCAACATTTTGGAGAGTTGTCGGTTAGCAGCCAAAAGGTTATCGGCCGAGTTCATCAGTTCAGGTGAGTTTCCTTCTAGTAGGAACGGGTCTACGGCCACAATGTCAGTCCGTTTAGATAGTAGTAGTTCCGGAATTTGGTCTAATGCAGTAGTTCAGTATGCTTGATGTCTTTGTGATTCGGACATGTTTGTGTGTTAGTTAGTCCGGACCTCGGTCCGATGCAGTATGTAGTACATGTGCTTATGTTATATGCTACGATCATGTTATGCTATGTTCAGTCAGTCCGGACTTCGGTCCGATACAGGGGGAAAGACCCCAGTTAGTCCAGACTTTGGTCCGATGCAGGGGGCAAGGCCCCAGTTAGTCCGGACTTCGGTCCGATGCAGGGGGCAAGGCCCCAGTTAGTCTGGACTTCGGTCCGATGCAGTGGGCAAGGCCCCAGTTAGTCCGGATTGCGGTCCGATGCAGGGGGCAAGGCCCTAGTTAGTCCGGACTTCGGTCCGATGCAGTGGGCAAGGCCCAGTATGGGCTTTATATGTTATTTTATGGTATGTGGTAGTTTGGGGGAGCTCACTAAGCTTCGTGCTTACAGTTTTCAGTTTTGGTTTCAGGTACTCGGTTTTCAAAAGAGTAGCTCGGGAAGATTGCAGTGCACAAACCATTTGTTCATCCTGGGATGTTTATACTCTGATATACTTTACAGTTGTTATAATGTTTTAGGATACATTGTTTATGATTTTTACATGAGGTTTATCGACTATGGTTTTTATTATTAAATTAAATGAAATTGCCCGACTGTGTTTTTTTGGGATGTCACATCTATGATGGACGGACGATTTATACATGTTTACTTGATTTAAAATGTATATGTATTTTTGTACCTATAAGTATATCGGGTAAAGATGGGTAGATGAAAGATGAGAGGAATGATGAGATATGAAAGAAGGTGAGAGGTGAAAGATGATGAGAAGTGATGACCCAAGCGATGGCCCAGTCATCTAGCAGAGTATAGATGACAACCACAAACTATTCTAGGCATTCTAGTGGAATGCTATCAGGCTCGCAACCTGTAGGTGTTGTGAACGATGTGTTCACCGAATGTACTCTAAAAACCTTGGCAGCTATGGACTTAGTGCCTTATAGATAAACATTAGCAGCTATGGACTTAGTGCCTTGTAGATAAACATTGGCAGCTATGGACTTAGTGCCAAATAGATAACATCGGCAGCTATGGACTTAGTGCATGTTATATAAACCCTGGCAGCGATGGACTTCGTCCCTATTTGTCACACCCCAAAACCAAGAACGGCGGAAACGTTCTGGGGTGGAGGACGTCATGTACAATATCATAACAATGCAAAGTAGTAAATACGCAAGAACATCATCCATTGCATTAATAGTATAATTTCATACAAGTGTGTTCTTTAATATTAATAAGACACCAAAATGAATAATCAAAATAAAAGACGAGTCTCGAAGATGCTCCATCTTCTCAAAACCTAGTCCTCGGTACCTGTCTACTAGTGACCTGAGAATACAAGTTATTATGAAAGCGTAGATCAACATTTAAGCTGGTGAGTTCATAAGTATTTAGTGTCCATGTTTGTATAAGTTTGATGAAAATGTTTGTAATTGATCAATGTAAATGTTTGTATATGTTTGAAAACTCCTAGAAAATCCTATATTTTCTACTAGTATAAAAAGTAGTCTTCTACCAAGACCCGATTGTTTTGTATGTTTGTTCCTTTGTAAAAGTGAATGCTTTTCCCAAGTATGACTATCATTACCAAAATATAGTTCTATATTACCCTTATGTGAGAAGATCACAATTTGAATATAGTGGGTGTAACACCCGAAATCAGAAAGGCCAAGAAAGGAAATGTAACATCCCAAGCCAGAATCAAGAGTTCAGGGGGTAAAGTGTAAATAAAGAAGGGGACTCGACGAGTAGGTATTCAGACTCGCCGAGTCGGAGCAGGATTTTGGTCGCGAGTTAAGTGACCAACTCGTCGAGCCGGTAGTTGGACTTGACGAGTTGGTTCTGAATAGAGTAAAACCCTAATCCCGGGGTTGTGCCCTATATAAAGAATGTTATGTTCCTCCTTCAGCCTCTTTACCTTCCCTTTGAGTTCCAAAAACCCCAAAATTTGTGTGAGGCTTCATTGTTGAGGAGATTGGGGGCTTAGAAGAGGAAATTGGTGGAAGGAGCTTGAGAAACTGAAAGTTAGCATCAAGGGTTTGTATAGATCTGTGATCTACATCATATTTGGGCACATCTCTGAGGTAAGGAGCCTTATCTTAAGTTATTTCCTTTTTGGTTTATCCTTGGTGTTTGTTTTGGGAGTCCCTTAGCTTGTTTTGAGACCTATCTCGGATTTGGGAATTAGATATGGGGTTGCTGCTCCAGATCTAGACTCATGATGGCTTAGAATGTCATAAAGCTTCAGTTCTTGGGTTGTTGGTAAAGCCCCTTTGTCTAAAACCCAAGCCCTAGTGTGTTTTGGGCTTATATCTCCTTGGTATCACGTAAAGTTTGCAACTTTACATGAGGGATAACTTGTAGAAGGGTAGATGTATAGATTGGAGCCCCTGCATGGATTGAAAAGCCTCTGAATGGATTGAGAACTGGAGATACTCGGCGAGTCACATGAGTGTACTCGACGAGTTGTATCAATATGTGCATGGACTTGGCGAGTTGGAAGAACAACTCGGCGAGCCTGTTGAAGATTGCCTTGGACTCGGCGAGTTTGGTCATGGAACCCTAACTTTTTCTGGTTAAGTCGTGAATCGGTGAGTTGAGGGACGACTCAGTGAGTTGAGCAGGATGGGACTCAAAGATTCTTGGACTCAACGAGTCAGCGGGTTGACTCGGCGAGTAGAGTCAGTCAGGAAGTTTGACTTTGACTAAGGACTTTGACTTTGACCAAGAGTTGACCACTTGACTTTTAGGGGTATTTTGGTAATTATTGGTATTTATTGAGTTCAGGTATTTGGTGTTGACCAGTGGAGGGGTTCGTGTCGGTGGTTGGAGCAGCGTGATCTTATTTCTTCAGCCGACAGTTGCCGGTGAGTCTTCTAACCATACCAATAGGTCTAAGGCACCAAGGCCGGCCCATCTTATGTTGTGTGATATGATAGTTAGCTTTATGCTAGGTGGTATGCTGGTAATTATGTGATATGCTAGTTGTCTTTGTGATACTTGCATGGAAGACCATGTGGGGTAGCCCATGGCACAATGCTATAAGACCCTGGGGGTATCCACGACATCCTTACAGGTTTATGTACGTGTTATGTGTAGATATTTATGTGATGCATGATATGCTATTTGGTTACATATGGTAATTGTAGGGAAGACCATGTGGGGTAGCCCATGCATTGGAGGTAAGACCATGTGGGGGAGCCCATGGAAGTCCTAGGTAAAGACCATGTGGAGTAGCCCATGGCACTATTACAGGTTTTATGTATCCAGGTCTTATGTGATATATGGTAGCTTTTATTGCTAACAATATATAAGATATGTGTGTAGCTTTTATAGCTAATAGGATATGTGATATGTGGTTTGTGTGAATGGTATTCTCTGGGAAACTCACTAAGCTTCGTGCTTACAGGTTTGTTTATGGTTTCAGGTATCATCGTTTTGGAAAGGAAGAGCTCAGGTTGATCGCAGTGCACACACCTATGATTTCCGCAATGAATGATTTTGGGATAAACGCTGATAAATGATTTAATTAACTATGATTTGATTGTTTAAATTAAATGGTATCAATGTTTTAGTTATATTAAAAATGAAACTTTTACCCTTGATTTTTGGGACGTTACAGTGGGAAAATGTATATGTGTACTGCAATATTATTTGTATTGATCACTGAAGTAATAACTACCTTAAAACCAATGGTTTAATTAAGGCAAATATGTGATATGATTGTTACCATACTAATCTGACTATAACACGACGATGAAAGACGTCGGAAGAAATGACATTTGGCACCCGTAGACTTGCAAATCCCACTGTAGCGAACAGCAAATGTGTAGGATAGTCAATCCAATATAGATCTATACGCAAACTCACCTTCTCCCTCCAGGATATTCTGGTTACAAAACGTGACATAACGAAATGGTCGATGTGTCATGAAGTAGTATCTCACATTATGTTATTTCTGAACCTTGTTATAGTATACTTGTTATAGTAATAGTATTCTATGTATGGTATTCTTTGTATAGTATTCTCTGTTATAGTATTCTCTATTATAGTATTCTCTGTTATATTATTCTCCTAAACTATACCTATTATAGTTTATTAGTAAGTTATGTATATGAATAGATGAATGTATACCTTTGCTACCCAAAGGTACTGAACTGATTGAATAGAACTTTTATGTCTACATATGTATACATAATATATATCTAATATTTAGACGACCTTCGAACAACTGGCCGATACCCTAAGTCCACATCCAAACAAGGAAAAGGAAATAAAGCGAGCTAGCAGTCCTAAGTCCTTTAAACATTATGTATATAACTATACATAAATAGACATGCTTTTGACAATATATAAGTTAAAAAGAGGTTTTGTAATACATTTAAAGAGTTTTGAACAATAAATAAATAATGACTTGATGTCAGTTTATAAAACGATTTAAAAGTAGTTTGTTTTGAAACACAGTTTGAAGTATATGAAATCCTTGTTTGAAACACAGTTATAAATCACATGTGATTGATTATATAACTAGCGTGTTTTCTAATTGTATTCCCCCCCATTAAAACATTTAAAATCATTTAAAAGATAAGTTAAGGGGTATGAACTCACCTGTAGTGAGTGATGTGAATGTAAGATCGGTAAAGGATGCTATGTGTCAAGTGAGGACTTGAGCACACACGGATCCTATTTCACATATGATGACACATATATGCTTACAATTAGTGATTAAACAACTAATTAAGCAAGTATAGACACCCTAGAACATAGAAAACACTTTGATTCATGTGTTATATGTAACGCCCGTAGATCTGGGCTAGTCAAATTAGAGGCAATAAGGGTCGAAAACGACTTTTCGGCAAAATATTATTTAGAAAAAATAATCTTAACCAAGTTCTAGTATACGTTACAAGGTTTCCGTACATATAAAGAATGCCGGAATCCGAGTTATAACGAAGAAGTTATGACCTGTCGAAGTTTCGCGACGGAACCGGCATGGCACCGGGAAGCGTAAATAGTGAATTTACGATAGAGAGAGTTTTAGACTTAGCAATATAAACAAAAATCGTAGATTATGTTAAACTAAGAACACCGATAAAAAGAACGCCCAAATCTGACTTCGTATGAAGAAGTTATGATTTTTCGAAGTTTCGGATTAGCAGTGTATAGCCCGAAATTCGAATATTAGATCGAGCGGTTTTTAGACGACATGACCTGAACGAGAATCGAATATCTCGTTAAGATTAGCGTAACGAGAAAACGATGGGCGAAAACGGATGTCGGATGAAAAAGTTATGAGGATTTAACGGACCAATCCTGTCCCGGCCTGTTAATAATCTAAAATTTAAAATCGAGTCAAAATTAGCCGACGGAGTCTAAACGAAAGTTGTAGAGTACGTTCCCACCTTCGCGTGGATATAAAGAACGTCAAAAACAGAGCTCGTAAGCGAAAGTTACGAATTTTTAAAGTTTAAACTCGAATTTGCGAAGCTGTTGCTAGATGCGATGATGTGGCCAAATATCAGCCGTCGCTTGCTGAACATGCATCGCTTTGGATGGGTGACACCTATCCTCGCATACGTCCTGCGTCATCCGAAGACGCCCAACGTCCGAGTACGCCTCGCGTGCGAAGTCCCTATGCTCCGCGTTCTAGCCTTCCTCGGTCCAGGAAAAGCCACATCGCACCAACGAGCCTTCACCACTTGGTCTTCTTATCCGAAGTTACGCCCCGCGTAACCTTCTGAACGTCCCGCGTAGTGCGAAGCCTCGCTGTAACGCCCGCAAATCTGGGCTAGTCAATTTAGAGGCAATAGGGATCGAAAACGACTTTTTGACAAAAGAATATTTAGAATAAATAATCTTAACCAAGTTGTAGAATATTTCACTAGGTTTCCGTACATATAAAGAACGCCGAAATCCGAGTTATAACGAAGAAGTTATGACCCGTCGAAGTTTCGCGACGGAACCGGCATGGCACTGGGAAGCGTAAATAGTGAATTTACGATAGAGCGAGATTTAGCCTTAGCGATCTAAACAAAAGTCGTAGAATATGTTAAGCTAAGAACATCGATAAAAAGAACGCCCAAATCTGACTTCGTATGAAGAAGTTATGATTTTTCGAAGTTTCGGATTAGCAGTGTACAGCCTGAAATTCGAATATTAGATCGAGCGATTTTTAGCCAACACGACCTGAACGAGAATCGAAGATCTCGTTAAGAGTAGCGTAACGAGAAAAAGTTGGGCGAAAACGGACGTCGGATGAAAAAGTTATGAGGAATTAACGAACCAATCCTGTCCCGGCCTGTTAATAATATAAAATTTAAAATCGAGTCAAAATTAGATAACAAAGTCTAAAATAAAGTTGTAGATTACATTTCCGCCTTCGCGTGGATATAAAGAACGTCAAAAACGGAGCTCGTATGCGAAAGTTACGATTTTTAGAAATCAAGAGTGAAATTTGCGAAGTCTGTTGCTAAATCGATGACGTGGCATGATCTGGACCGCTGCTTGCTGATCACGCCTCGCATCCGATGATCGCCACGAAGTCTCGCTTACGCCCAGCGTCCGAAGCTCAGTACGCGCCGCGTATAGCTGCCACCCTCGGTCCACAAGCAGCCGCGTAGCTCCAGCCGATGTCTGACGCGTGTCTCGTACGAAGCCATCTGGTAGCCCAATGCGAACTATGCCCAGCGTAACCGAGGCTGCTGAGGCTATAAATAGATGCGAAGATTGCCGAGCAAAACACACCATTTCCTTTCTCTCTCTAGATTTCTTTCTCTCTCTAGGGTTTCTAACCCCCCCCCCCTAAGCCCTAGTTAAACCCCTAGCTCCCGAGGGAAGCCACGAGGCTCCCGGAGTCCCGAGATAAAGAGCCTTTCGGTTTTGAAACGCTGCTCCAATTAAGTTCCGGTTTTCGATAAAATTCGATGTAAGTGTGCTACGCTTACACAATTTTTAATATAGCTTTCAAATAATTATAGGAATGTTATTAGGTCCTTAAAATAATTATTTGGGCTATTATTATGAGTTGTATTGAGTGTTATTAACGCTTAATAATAGTCAGACTAATTAATTTGTCGTGGTTATCGTTAGACTAAACCCTAGTTGTATTGGTACTAGGTTTTATCGAAGGAAAATCGTTTTGAGAGTATCGAAGCGTTGTCCGAGTGCTGAGTCATCACCTTTCAGGTGAGTGCATAGTCCCTTTCATCTTACACATAGATATGAAGTATTTTATATAAACTACGTGCTATGTGTGCATATTATCTGAATACTTGCTGACTATGCTGGATGAACGTTTTATACATGTTTTAAAGGATTTAAACTGTATACGTATTTTATATATACGAATATGTTGGGTATGAGATGGGTGGATGAATGATGAGAGATAAAAGATGATGTGAGTATACATTGGCAGCTATAGACTTAGTGCCTATGGGACGAACACCGGTAGCTATGGACTTAGTACCTATTAGTTAGACGCTGGTAGCTATGGACTTAGTACCTGTTAGGAATTGGTAGCTATGGACTTAGTACCTATTAGATAAACACTGATAGCTATGGATTTAGTACCCGATGAATAAACTATAGCAGCAATGGAATTAGTGCTTTACGAACGCGCATTGGCAGCTATGGATTTAGTGCCAGTCCTATAACCTTGGAAGTAAGGGACTTCAGAATAAACGAATGCAGGATATATGACTCTTGGGTTAAATCCTTAAGAGTTAAGAAGATAATGGGGATGGGTAATTGGGTTGATTGTTTAAACATAATAATTATATTATTGTGGGTTGAAAACCCTATGTACTCACCAGGTTTCCCAACCTGACCCACTTAGTTTATTTATATTACAGGTGTTGATATGAAGTCACATTACACTGAGAGATTTAAAGAGATGTAGATCACTAGTGTAAATAAATGTAAGTTCTGTTTATGCTTATGTTTCTGTATTAACGATGACATCCCAAATGTTTTAAAATGAATAAAATACGTTTCTTCGAAAGTATTTTAATAACGTATTTATCGTGCTTTTCTGGGAACAAATTCCACAACATTTTTATTAAAAGAAGAACTCTGATTTTTATAAAGCATAAACAAAATCGGTCTTTTCTGGCTGTGAAAATGGGGATGTCACAGTTGATATTAGAGCATTAGTTTAAGCGAACTAGGAATAAGGATTTATTTCTAGACTTAAACTGAGAATGTTAAGCGATGATTGTGAGGTGTGAGCACTAGCTTATTTTACGAATAATGCCTAAATTGCTTTTATGTGCTAAATGATTTGTTATGCTATAGTTTAATCGGATCTATGGTCTGTTGCCGACCGGATCTGGAAACCTTATGTGTTTAGGATTCTAAACGTACGAATATGATTTTAGAACTAGCATGTAAACGTTTCAGAGTGATAAGGATGATTTAAACGTCAATCCTAAGCAAAGGTCTAGATTCACCTTATTCGGTGTATAGATCAAGATGGCAAGGACCCGTAGCGGAAACGTGAATGCAAATGAGAATAGGAACCAACCCCTAGTGGTTCAGCAAATACCTATTGTAGAAGAAGTTGCACCTGAGCCAGTCACCATGGCTGGAGTTCAAGCCATGATTTAGTCTATGCTAGCTGAACAAAGGGAAGAAATGAGGAGGATGTCAAATAGGGATGAACCTACTATGCCCACTAAGCAACCCGAGTTGATTCCCAAGCAATCGGAGGAAGGGAACTATAGCCGCCAAGTGAGTCAAGTGGGGACTCAAGATGGACCTGAGAGGAGAAACTACAAGGACGGGCGAATGTACAAGAATTTCTTGGGTGCGAAACCACCAAGTCTCTCAGGAAGCCCAAAGCCTGTTGCGATTATGGATTAGATCTCCGAGATGGAAATGGTGTTTGAGAGCTGCGACTGTAGCGAGAAACAGAAGACCGTCTTCGCCGTAAGACAACTGAAAACTGGAGTCTTGAGCTGGTGGAAGCTATTGGCAGATACGATGCCACGAGGAGAAGCCATAAGGATGTCATGGGAGGAGTTCTTGGAACAATTGAAAATGCACTACTGCTCGGAGATAGATCTGATAGACCTAAACAACGAGTTTTAGAACCTGAAGAAAAGGAAGATGAGTGTCGATGAGTATGCTACCGCATTCACCGAGAGGATGAAGCTATTCCCCTACTTGGTGCCTACAGAACTCTCCAATATTGATAGGTTTGCTAACGGACTGCCCACTGACTTTGGCCCAATGGTCAAAATGGCAACTACCTTGAAAACAGCTGTTAGGGCAGCTAAGAACGTAGAGGCCCAGATAAGAGAAAAGGGTCTAGAAAAAGATAAGATAGGAGAGAAGCGGAAGTTTGAAGGATCTTCAAGGTCCAACAAGGAAAGCAAATTCTCAAAGCTTGGAGGAGGAGATGGAGGTGAAGCGAGATGGTGTGATAAATGCAAGAAGAAGCATGGTGGGAAGTGCAATGAAGAAGTGACTTGTTACAAGTGTGGGAGGACTGGTCACTATTCCAAAGACTGCACACATAATGATAAAGTATGCTACGGATGTGGAGGCAAGGGTCACATGTCCAGAGACTACCCAAGGAAAAATAAAGCAGCAAGACCAGACACGCCACCAAGGCCAAGGGCATTTCACATGATCCTCGACGAAGCAGAGAACCATGCGAGGAATCAAGGATGAGGACTTTATACCCGAAGATCAAGTTATTCAGTAGCCATAGTATCGTATGATGTAGCCCATTAGTGGCATAGTCCAGGGTGAACTTGAACACCTATGTAATAGTTTCAAGAAATAATAAAATCTTCATTTTGTTATCTGGTGTGTTAAATTGTTATGAGATTTTCTTGTATGGTGACTTGGAAAACTGCGAGACTATACTTGAAACGAGTATGAGTAGGTGTGAATGGTAGTGGAGGCCTATACTACCGGAAGCACAGGACTCACACTTGGATCAGGGAAAGTCACAAGGTTACCAAGAAGATAGTAATTGATTTCATTTTATTCAAGAATGTCGTTACCATTGTTTTGGTAATGACTAAGAAGATTGTTGTTATCCCGACCCTAGTGGTCATATCACATTGAGTCCGACTATGATGAGTAGGTTACGTGGTTCAGAGAACCAAGTTTGATGTAGCGTCCGACTTAAACCAAACGATTGAAATCAAAGCGATCAATAGAAGTATCGCGCTCGTTGTTAAAGAAGTTGGTAGCTAGAAATGCTACATGATAAAATGTTATTATATCACATTAGAACATGAAGGAAGGCATAGCTTGTTTTAGAATTTGACACTAAGAGACCTGAGTCTAAACGTGCATCGCATGATGGTAGGTCATAATTTGGAGTCTAACCTGAGATAGAGAGCAGGTGCGATCGAGTACTGCTTATAGTCAATAAGTCTGAGAGACAGACTTGAAGGATTATAGAAGTTATAATTATTACCTAGGATGAAGAGATGACGTATGGAGTCATTATGCGAGCCCTGTTTCGTTGATGATTCCGGGGCATAATCATCCTAAGGGGGAGATAATTGTAACGCCCGCAAATTCGGGCTAGTCAATTTAGAGGCAATAGGGTCGAAAACGACTTTTTGACAAAAGATTATTTAGAATAAATAATCTTAACCAAGTTGTAGAATATTTCACTAGGTTTCCGTACATATAAAGAACGCCGAAATCCGAGTTATAACGAAGAAGTTATGACCCGTCGAAGTTTCGCGACGGAACCGGCACGGCACCGGGAAGCGTAAATAGTGAATTTACGAAAGAGCAAGATTTAGCCTTAGCGATCTAAACAAAAGTCGTATAATATGTTAAGCTAAGAACATCGATAAAAAGAACACCCAAATCTGACTTCGTATGAAGAAGTTATGATTTTTCGAAGTTTCGGATTAGCAGTGTACAGCCTGAAATTCGAATATTTGATCGAGCGATTTTTAGCCAACATGACCTGAACGAGAATCGAAGATCTCGTTAAGAGTAGCGTAACCAGAAAAAGATGGGCGAAAACGAACGTCGTATGAGAAGTTATGAGGAATTAACGGACCAATCCTGTCCCGACCTGTTAATAATATAAAATTTAAAATCGAGTCAAAATTAGCCAACAAAGTCTAAACGAAAGTTGTAGAGTATGTTTCCGCCTTCGCGTGGATATAAAGAATGTCAAAAACGGAGCTCGTATGCGAAAGTTACGATTTTTAGAAGTCGAGAGTGAAATTTTCGAATTCTGTTGCTAAATCGATGACGTGACATGATCTGGACCGTTGTTTGCTGATCATGCCTCGCATCCGATGATTGCCACGAAGTCTCGCTTACGCCCAGCGTCCGAAGCTCAGTACGCGCCGCGTACAACTGCCACCCTCGGTCCACAAGCTGCCACGTAGCTCCAGCCGATGTCCGACGCGTGTCTCGTACGAAGCCATCTGGTAGCCCAATGCAAACTACGCCCGGCGTACCTCGGAACTACGCCCAACATAACCGAGGCTGCTGAGGCTATAAATAGATGCGAAGATTGCCGAGCAAAACACACCATTTCCTTTCACTCTCTAGATTTCTTTCTCTCTCTAGGGTTTCTAACCCCCCCAAGCCCTAGTTAAACTCTTAGCTCCCAAGGGAAGCCCTGAGGCTCCCGGAGTCCCGAGAAAAAGAGCCTTTCGGTTTCGAAACGCTGCTCCAATTAAGTTCCGGTTTTTGATAAAATTCGCTGTAAGTGTGCTACGATAACACAATTTTTAATATAGCTTTCAAATAATTATAGGAATGTTATTAGGTCCTTAAAATAATTATTTAGGCTATTAATATGAGTTATATTGAGTGTTATTAACGCTTAATAATAGTCAGACTAATTAATTTGTTGCGGTTATCGTTAGAATAAACCCTAGTGGTATTGGTACTAGGTTTTATCGAAGGAAAATCGTTTTGAGAGTATCGAAGCGTTGTCCGAGTGCTGAGTCATCACCTTTCAGGTGAGTGCATAGTCCCTTTCATCTTACACATAGATATGAAGTATTTTATATAAACTACGTGCTATGTGTGCATATTATCTGAATACTTGCTGACTATGCTGGATGAACGTTTTATACATGTTTTAAAGGATTTAAACTGTATACGTATTTTATATATACGAATATGTTGGGTATGAGATGGGTGGATGAATGATGAGAGATAGAAAATGATGTGAGTATACATTGGCAGCTATAGACTTAGTGCCTATGGGACGAACACCGGTAGCTATGGACTTAGTACCTATTAGTTAGACGCTGGTAGCTATGGACTTAGTACCTGTTAGGAATTGGTAGCTATGGACTTAGTACCTATTAGATAAACACTGGTAGCTATGGATTTAGTACCCGATGAATAAACTATAGCAGTTATGGAATTAGTGCTTTACGAACGCGCATTGGCAGCTATGGATTTAGTGCCAGTCCTATAACTCTGGAAGTAAGGGACTTCGGAATAAACGAATGCAGGATAGATGACTCTTAGGTTAAATCCTTAAGAGTAAAGAAGATAATGGGGATGGGTAATTGGGTTGATTTTTTGATTGTTTAAACATAATAATTATATTATTGTGGGTTGAAAACCCTATGTACTCACCAGGTTTCCCAACCTGACCCACTTAGTTTATTTATATTACAGGTGTTGATATGAAGTCACATTACACTGAGAGATTTAAAGAGATGTAGATCACTAGTGTAAATAAATGTAAGTTCTGTTTATGCTTATGTTTCTGTATTAACGATGACATCCCAAATGTTTTAAAATGAATAAAATACGTTTCTTCGAAAGTGTTTTAATAACGTATTTATCGTGTTTTTCTGGGAACAAATTCCGCAACATTTTCATTAAAAGAAGAACTCTGATTTTTATAAAGCATAAACAAAATCGGTCTTTTCTGGCCGTGAAAATGGGGATGTCACACTCGCACCTATAAAAGGGGTGCGAGGGCAACCGGTTTTTCACACCAAAAATCACTTCTCTCTCAAGTTTCTTTCTCTCTCTAGGACCCCAAACCACCCCTAAGCCCTAGGAAAAAATACCTAGCACCTAAAGGAAGTCCCGAGAAAAAGTGTCTTTCAGTTTTGAAACGCTGCTCCGAGCAAAGCCCGGTTTTCTTTAAAATCCGCTGTAAGTGAGCTACGCTTACACAACTTTTAATATAACTTTCAAATAATTATTGTAATGTTATTAGATCCTTAAAATAATTATTTGGGCTATTATTATGAGTTATATTGAGTGTTATTTAACGCTTATATAATAGTAATAATAGTCAGGCTATTAATTTGTCGCGTTTATCGTTAGACTAAACCCTAGTGGTATTGGTACTAGGTTTTATCGAAGGAAATTGTTTTGAGAGTATCAAAGCGCTATCCGAGTGCTGATTCACCACCTTTCAGGTGAGTGCATGGTCTCTTTCAGCTTACACATAGATATGAAGTATTTTATATAAATTACGTGCTATGTATTCATATTACCTGAGTACTTGTTGTCTATGCTGGATGAACGATTTTATACACGTTTTAAATGATTTAAAATGTACATGTATTTTATATCTACGAAAATGTTGGGGTAAGACCTAACGGTCTATGATTTACAAAGATAGGAAATTAGACCAAAGTTTTTACGTAAACTAGGTTATATCCAAAAGATGAGTCGTCGAGATTCTATCGGCGACGAGAACTGCTAGCATGAGTTCTTGATCCCGATAGTAGACGTTCTATGTCCCTCATATGCCTGTCAGCTCTCACTTGCTGAGTTCGAAGTTCCCTAACTTCAGCTTGAGTTTCAGCAAGTTCCCTCTACAGAGTTGCATTGCGGACCAGAGTCCTTTCATGAGCAGACTCTAGTTGGCGAATGCGGACGGTGTTAACGCCAGAGTTGGCATCAATCTCCAAGACTCTATTGATAGTTGATTGAACCAATATCGTGTTCCTAGAAATCCTACGAACCATGATGGGTAGGACCCTGTCAGCAGAACCTCCCTCAGTGAGGTTGTAGAAACCTCTGTCTCCGTTGTAAGGAATGGGTTGACCCTATTCCTGACTCCATCTATTCAAGTTAGTGGCCCACAGAGGTGTGGGTCCTTGAAATGCGGGACGGGGGTTCAGGTTTGGGTCTTGAGCAGCTAGGGGTAGGTTGTTGACTTCAGGCTCCGAGTCAGAACTATTGGAAAAACCCTGAGCATGGTGATCATCGAAAGGGATTGGGTGATCATCTTCTGGTTCTTCCTCTAGCCATCCAGCGTTGCCTTGGTTTGGGAAGTACGGATCGCCATGGTGAAATCCATCCATTAAAATCTACGCGAGAAAAGGGATATAAGAAATAGCTAAATAAATGAACTGACTAAGATAATTACAGTAAGACTAAATACCCCTATGGTATTACTTTATGGTTGTGTTGGTAAGTTTTTAGACTTGTTGCCACATCACAACTATTCTTGGGCATATGCTAATCACTCTTTGGACCAGCATAGTTGATCAGGCTATGCCATTCCCAAGACTGACCATATATCCCCAGGCTTACTTGTGATATTCAACAATCTTAATACATTTGTTCTTGTCATTGTGACACTGATTTTAGTATGAATGCAGGCACGTATACTTACTTAAATATTTTACTATTTAGAAGTATAACTCTTAGACAGAGTGTTTTAATCCCAATGTATTTATAGTTAGTATATCTTTTATGGGTTGATATACTATATTCACTATAAACAATGCTCTGATACCAATCTGTCGCACCCCAAAACCAAGAATGGCGGAAACGTTCCGGGGTGGAGGACGTCATGTACAGTATCACCATAGTGTAAAGTAGTAAACAAGCAACAACATCATCCATTGCATTAAAAGTAAAGTTTTAATAAATGTGTGTTCTTTCATTGTAATAAGACACCAAAATATACAATCAAAATAAAATATGAGTCTTGTCTGTGCTCCGTCTTCTCAAAACCTGGCCATCGTACCTGTCTACTAGTGACCTGAGAATACAAGTTATTTTGAAAGCGAGTATCAGCCTAAAGCTGGTGAATTCATAAATATTTAAGTGTCATTTTCTTGTTTTGGAAAGCTGTTATGAATGCCATGTAAATCTTTAAATGAAACAGTTGATATAAGTATGAAAACCCTAGAAAATCCCTTATTTCCTACTAGTATGAAATGTAGTCTTGTACCAAGACCCGAATGTTTTGCTATAAAAATGATAGTTTTTCCTTCCTTTTTGATTATTACTAACAGTACTTAGTCTAACTCATCGTTTATGTGAATGTATCACAAAATAAAGTAATAGGAATAATGTAATCATGTAATTGTTATCCTTTTGTATTAGGATTAACACGACATCGCGATTAGCGAAATGTATAACCTTTGAACATCCGTAGATTGTTCAATTTTCCTCTGTAGCCACAACAGGTTTAAGGAATGGTTAGTCCCGTAAAGGTACTCCTAACATAAGTATTAACCGTAGGCATCCGTAGATGGTCATTTACCTCTGTAGCGAACAGTAGGCCAAAGGAATGGTTAGTCCTGTAAAGGTACCCCTAATATAAATAATAACCGTAGGCATCCGTAGATGTTCATCTACCACTGTTGCTAACAGGTGGGTTTCAGAATGGTTAGTCCCGTCTAGATATCCCGTTGAACTGGGATAGGCAGGACAATTTACACAGGAGGTTCTAATAAATCATCCTAGTGAATCGAGGTACAAGTATCCATGTAAGTGTATACAGGTAAATGTATCTACGTAAAGGTACTCATGTAAGGTATTCATGTAACCGTATTCATGTAAGCGTATTTATGTAACATGTAATGTATAGTATAGACTCATGAATGAACTCACTCTGATGTAATTCCTTGTAATAGGAATAATGTTTTGTATCTTCTAACTATCCCTATAATAGTTAACTGGAAGGTAATTGGTTGTCCAAGCAGGTTTATACACCCTTGCTACACAAGAGTGTGGGAAACTGACTGAAGGATGAAAACTATAACATCAATACATATATAAGAACATAAGTGTATAGATATAGTTTTGTTCAAGAAGGTAAAAATGGTTTTGTAAGACATCTAAGAGTTTTGAACAATAATTAACAATGACTTGATGTCATTTTAATAAACATTTCAAAACTAAGACTTTTGTTACCAAGGTATTTTAAGATAGAAAACCATTTCATGCATCACATTTTGAAGTATGTGAAAACTGCTGGATGAAAACACAATTATAAAATACATATGAGTGATTTAATAACATACTGTTTTCTACCTGTATTCCCCCCCCCCATTAAAGCATTTAAAATCATTTAAAACATTGATTAAGGGGTATGAACTCACCTAAAGATGGTGGTTTGGATGAACTGAACGGTATAGGATTGTTAGGTGTCAAGTGAGGACTTGTACACACACTATGATCCTAATGAACATATAATCACACATATATGCACCCAATTTGTCTTAAAATACTAATTGAAAATGTTAAGAAATCCTAGAACATGATAAACACTTTATATAAGTGTTATAAGCCCTAAGGATTGCATCTAAGTTGTTGTGGCACAAGGCTAATGGGTTTAGGGTTCCAAAGGACTCCATACATGAGTTTACTCTCCAATAAACCTCACACAAGGAGTTTACGGTCGTAAAATCTTGAGCTTACAGCTGTAAGCTCCTAAGCTTCATGACATTTGGTGTTTTGAAGTTCTAAATGATCCCTAGAAGCATTCCTACTTGGTGTTTTAAATCCTTGGAAGAGTTTAGGGCTTAAATACACTCCTTTGAGGAGTTCACGGCCCTGGGACCATTTTCCTTAGAGATTACGACCGTAATCTCTCATGGGGATGGGTTTTTGATGTTTTAAAGTGCTTAATTTAACTAGGAGTAAATCTAGGTAATTGTCCAAGGCTTTAGGAGTGAATAAGGCACTCTTTGGCCCTTGAGTTTGGAGTTCACGGTCCAAGAACTTATTGGGCTGTGAACACCTTACTCTTGGTGTTCATGGATGATTTCTATTCTTTTAAACACTAACGTACAAGTCTAAGGTGGTTACTTATCAAGGGGAAAGGACTAGGCATCAATTTACCTTTATAAAAGAGTTTACTCCCCAAGGTGTTCTTGGGCGGTAAACTCTCGAATCTAGTTGTTTTGTTATGAAATTGATGTTATTATAAGCCATATAATACAACTAGAGAGAGGTACTCACGATTTGGGATGAAAACCTGAAGATCCGTGAGAGAGAAAATGGCTTTTCTCTAGTTGGAAATGTAACTAATGAATGAATATGGCTCAGAATTCTATATATAGTCCTGGGATTTTTGGCAGAAAATATTTTATTCCCGAAATGAACTCTAATATAATAGAGTTTTGGAATAACAGAGTTGCACAAAACCCTAGTGCATCCACTCTCCTGATATCTCCTTAAGTGTAAACCCTGAAATACTCAAACTTATACGGAAAAGTCTGAAAATTTACTGCGACTGTTCTAACTTCTATTGACTTGATAATGTTCGTACAGAATGGAAATTTCAGGTTGTCATAGATGTAGATCACTAGTGTAAATAAATGTAAGTTCTGTTTATGCTTATGTTTCTGTATTGACAATGACATCCCAAACGTTTTAAAATGAATAAAATACGTTTCTTCGAAAATGTTTTGACAACATATTTATCGTATTTTTCTGGGAGCAAATTCCGCAACATTTTTATGAAAAGAAGCACTCCGATTTTTATAAAGCATAAACAAAATTTGTCTTTTCTGGACGTGAAAATGGGGATGCCACAGTTGGTATCAGAGCATTAGTTTCAGCGAACTAGGAATATGGATTTATTTCTAGACTTAAACTTCGAATGCTAAGCGATGATTGTGAGGTGTGAGCACTAGATTATTTTAGGGATTGTGCCTAAAATGCTTTTATGTGCTAAATGCTTTGTGCATGATATGTTGTTATTTGTTCGGATCTATGGTCTATTGCCGACCGGATCTGGAAACCTTATATGTTTAGGATTCTAAGCGTTTAACTACGATATTAGAACTAGCATATAAATGTTTCGGGGTGATAAGGATGATTTAAACGTCAATCCTAAATAAAGATCTAGATTCACCTTATTCGGTGTATAGATCAAGATGGCAAGGACCCGTAGCGGAAACGTGAATGCAAATGGGAACCGAAACCAACCCCCAGTGATTGAGCAAATACTGGTTGTGGTAGCCGCTGTTGAGCCAATAACGATGGCCGGAGTGCAAACGATGATCCAGGCGATGTTGGATCGTCAAATGGAGGAAACCAGACGTTTGCTCCAACAAAATCGAGAGGAAGTGACCATACAGATCGAACAGCCCGAGTTGAACGAAGGGCAGACTGAGGAGGGGAACTACAGTGAAACTGTTGGTCAAGTCAACCCACCAATAGTTCGACAAAACAACCAAGATGACGGAGTCGAGAGGAATAGATGCAGGTACAAGGTTTTCCTGACTTTCAAGCCATCTACTTTCACTAGAAAGGAAGATCCGATCGGAGTCATGGATTGGATCTCAGAAATGGAGTTAGCTTTTATGACATGCGGTTACAGAGGCAAGTTACAAACCACGTTTGCGGTACACCAGTTCAGAGGAGGCACAGTTCGTTGGTGGAACACTCTGGGGAAGACTCTAAGCCCCAATGAGCCCCTACAACTGACATGGGCAGAGTTTTTGGTGCAGTTCAAACGTAAGTACTGCTCAGCCCAAAATCTGCTCGAGCTAGAAAACCAATTCCTTACCTTGAAGAAAGGAAGCATGTCTATTGATGAATAGACCAACAACTTCATAGAAAAGATGGAGTTTGCCTTACATATTATTCCGGATGAGCTGACGAAAATCGACAAGTACGCAAAAGGACTTCCATGGGAGTACGCGGTGCCAATGCGTCAGGCACCTACTTTGGAGGCAGCTATCTGGGCTGTCAAGTCAGTTGAGGAGATGATCAAGGGAAGAGCCGCCAACAAGACCGAGGTTGGCGAAAAGAGGAAGTTTGAGGGGTCTGCGAAGCCCGATGAGAGAAGCAAATCTAGTAGCAGGAAGTTTAGAGGAGGAGGGAGTGAAGAAAGATGGTGCGAGAAGTGCAAAAAGAAACACTCTGGAAAATGCGGTGAGGAGGTGACCTGTTTCAAGTGTGGAAATCATGGGCATTATGCCAACGAGTGTAAATTCAACAAAAGGGTGTGTTACGAATGTAATGAGGAAGGGAACTTCAAGCAAGATTGCCCAAAGAGAGAAGAGGCAACAAAGCCAAATGTGCCGCCAAAACCAAAGGCAAGAGCATTCCATATGATCCTAGACGAAGCAACTGACGATGCATGGAATCAGAAGTAAGGATGGATATATGGAGATCAAGTTATGAAGAAGCCATGTAGATAGTGTCATATGATGTAGCCTATTAGAGGCATAGTCTAGGGTGAACTTGAACACCTATGTAATAGTTTCAAGGAATAATAAAAACCTTCGTTTTGATATTTGATGTGTTAAGCTGTTATGTGATTTTCTTGTATGGTGACTTGGAAAAACTGTGAGACAATACTTGGAATGAGTATGTGTAGGTGTGAATGGTAGTAGAGGCCTATACTACCGGAAGCATATGACTCACACTTGGATCAGGGAAAGTCACAAGGTTTCCAAGAAGCCAATAATTGATTTCGTTTTATTCAAGTATGTTATTACCATCGTTTCAGTAATGACTAAGTAAATTGTTGTTATCCCGGCCCCAGTGGTCATATCACATTGAGTCTGACTACGATGAGTAGGTTACGTGGTTCAGAAAACCAGGTTTGATGTAGCGTCCGATTTAAACCAAACGATTGAAATCAAAGCGAACAATAGAAGTATCGCGCTCGTTGTTAAAGAAGTTGGTAGCTAGAAATGTTACATGTTACAATATGATTATATCACATTAGAACATGAAGGAAGGTATAGCCTGTTTTGGAATTTAACTCTAAGAGAGTTGAGTCTAAACGTGCATCACATGATGGTAGGTCATTAGAATATGACACAACGGTCAATTTTAGTAATCAACTTAACTTATCCTAAGTTTGTTAAGAAGAAGAAGGAGTCTCTGATAAAGAATGAGGTTGTGACACGAAGGTCATGATTAAAAGTCTAACGAGCAAGTGCAAGATCGATCACCGCCTGCAATCAAGGAGTCCAAGAGATAGATACTCATTCGAAGAAATGAGGAAGTTACGATTATTACCTAGGATGAAGAGATGACGTACAGGGTCATTATACGAGCCCTGTTTCGTTGATGATTTTGGGACGTAATCATCATAAGGGGGAGATAATTGTAACGCCCGTAGATCCGGGCTAGTCAAATTAGAGGCAAAAAGGGTCGAAAACGACTTTTCGGCAAAATATTATTTAGAACAAATAATCTTAACGAAGTTGTAGTATATTTTACAAGGTTTCTGTACATATAAAGAACGCCGAAATCCGAGTTATAACGAAGAAGTTATGACCCGTCGAAGTTTCGCGACGGAACCGGCACGACACCGGGAAGCGTAAATAGTGAATTTACGATAGAGCGAGTTTTAGCCTTATCAATATAAATGAAAATCATAGAGTATGTTAAACTAAGAACATCGATAAAAAGAACGCCCAAATCTGACTTCGTATGAAGAAGTTATGATTTTTCGAAGTTTCGGATTAGCAGTGTACAACCCGAAATTCGAATATTAGATTGAGCAGTTTTTAGACGACACGACCTGAACAAGAATTGAAGGTCTCATTAAGAGTAGCGTAACGAGAAAAAGATGGATGAAAACGGACGTCGGATGAAGAAGTTATGAGGATTTAACGGACCAATCCTGTCCCGGCCTGTTAATAATATACAATTTAAAATCGAGTCAAAATTAGCCGATGGAGTCTAAACGAAAGTTGTAGAGTACGTTCCCACCTTCGCGTGGATATAAAGAACATCAAAAACGGAGCTCGTACGCGAAAGTTACGAATTTTTAAAGTTCAAACTCGAATTTGCAAAGCTGTTGCTAGATGCGATGACGTGGCCAAATCTCAATCATCGCTTGCTGAGAATGCCTCGCTTCGGATGGGTGACACCTGTCCTCGTGTACGCCCTGCGTAATCCGAAGATGCCCAGCATCCGAGTACGCCTCGCGTGCGAAGTCCCTACGCTCTGCGTTCTAGCCTTCCTTGGTCCAGGAGAAGCCACGTCGCACCACCGAGCCTTCACCACCTGGTCTTCTTATCCGAAGTTACGCCCCACGTAACCTTCTGAACGCCCCGCATAGTGGGAAGCCTCGCACCTATAAAAGGGGTGCGAGGGCAGCCGGTTTTTCACACCAAAAATCACTTCTCTCTCTAGGACCCCAAACCACCCCTAAGCCCTAGGAAAAAATACCTAGCACCTAAAGGAAGCCCCAAGGCTCCCGGAGTCCCGAGAAAAAGTGTTTTTCAGTTTCGAAACGCTGCTCCGAGCAAAGCCTGGTTTTCTTTAAAATTCGCTGTAAGTGAGCTACGCTTATGCAACTTTTAATATAGCTTTCAAATAATTATTGTAATGTTATTAGATCCTTAACATAATTATTTGGGCTATTATTATGAGTTATATTGAGTGTTATTTAACGCTTATATAATAGTAATAATAGTCAGGCTATAAATTTGTCGCGGTTATCGTTAGATTAAACCCTAGTGGTATTGGTACTGGGTTTTATCGAAGGAAATTGTTTTGAGAGTATCGAAGCGCTGTCCGAGTGCTAAGTCACCACCTTATAGGTGAGTGCATGGTCTCTTTCAGCTTACACATAGATATGAAGTATTTTATATAAATTACGTGCTATGTATGCATATTACCTGAGTACTTGCTGTCTATGCTGGATGAACGATTTTATACACGTTTTAAATGATTTAAACTGTACATGTATTTTATATCTACGAAAATATTGGGGTAAGACATGGGTAGATGTAATAGATGAAATATGAGTTGGATGATAAGTTGAGAGGTGAAATAGACCGTGAAGTGAGGGCGAGAGGTGGACGATGTGAGAAGCCTTTTTCCCAAATGATGGCCCCGTCATTCAACAGAGTATGGATGAGAACCCCGGACTATTCTAGACAGTCCAGTGGAACACTAGCAGGCTCGCAACCTGTAGGTGTTTTGAACTGTGTATTCACCAGGTGTACTCTAAAAACCCATTGACATGTATTGCGAGTGGACTCTCGAAAACGATATTGTCAATAAAACCCTGGCAGATGCACCTAAAGGACTCTACCGGTGGAAGCGCCTAATAAAGAACCTCATAACCCCGGCAGATGCGCCTAAAGGACTATTTCGACAGATGCGCCCCATAGAGAATGTCACAATTTTGGTAGCTGTGCCCTAGTGACAGAACTAGCAGATTGTGCTTGACAGATGTTTCATTTACAACAATGGAATTCGTACCTATTCCTTAGGATACTCCTTAGGAATAAATGAACGAGGAATAGTTGATTCTTAGGGTAGATCCTTAAGAATAAAGAAGGTAATGGGGATGGGTAATTGGGTTGATTGTTTAATTGTTTAAACATAATAATTATATTATTGTGGGTTGAAAACCCTATGTACTGTGACAACCCGAAATTTCTATTCTGAACAAACCATATCAAGCCAATAGAAGTAGAATAGTTACAGTGAAAATTCAGACTTCGAGTATAAGTTTGGCAGTTTTCAGGGTTTACACTTAAGGAGATATCAGGAGAGTGGATGCACTAGGGTTTAGTGCAACACTATTATTCCAATACTCTAGGACATTAGAGTTCATTCCGGGTATAAAATATTTTCTGCCAAAAATCCCAGGACTATATATAGAAAACTGAACCAAATAATTCATTAGTTACATTTCCATTTAGAGAAAAGCCAAATTCTCTCTCGCGGATCTTCGGGTTTTTATCCCAAATCGTGAGTACTTCAATCTAGTTATATTACATAGCTTAGATTGTGTATTATAACATCAAAATCGGACCAAAACCCCAAGATTTGGGAGTTTACCACCCAAGAACACTTGGGGAGTAAACTCCATTTTAAGGGCCAAAAGTGTCCCAATGCCCCTCAAAACTTTAGAACTCGAACTAGAACCCACCGTTGCATGTTTAGGACACCAAAAGCAATTAAAATCAATGATGAATGTGAGTTCACGGCCAAGGAGGTTCTTGGGCCGTGAACTCCATGTTTAGGTGTCAAAATGCCTTGAAACACTTCCTAAGGCTTAGGCTTGAATTAGGACAAGTACCCTAGTGTGTTTGGAGCAAGCAAACACCATTAAAACACCAAGAAAAAGGTGTTCACGGCCCAAGATGTTCCAGGGCCGTGAACTCCATTAAATGGTGCCAAATGGTGCCATAAATCCCCTAAAGCCTTGAACAATTGCCTTGATTCATGCCTTATTAAATTAGGGACTTGAAAACACCATAAACCTTCCCCCAAAGGAGTTTACGGCCGTAATCTCCATGGGATATGGTCCCAGGGCCGTAAACCCCTATAAAGGGGGGAAATGTCACCCAAACACTTGATTTAGCCTTGAAACAATTCACCACTAGAGTTGTATTAATTCTAAGCTTCATTTAGAGACCTTATTGAGAGTTTACGGCCAGGAGTTTACTCCCCTGGGCCGTAAACTCCAAAACATATGGTCATTTGACCATAAACTCCCATTAGGGGCATTGCACTCCTTTGTTGCAACCCATTAGCCTCCTAGCACTTGACCAAAAGTGTTTTCCTCGCGTTAAAATGTTTATACTTGTATAATTAGTGTTTTAATCACTAATTATTTATATACATATGTCTTCATATGTAATTAGGATCATTGTGTGTGTCTAAAGTCTTCACTTGACACCAAGCACTTGTCCGATCCTTCCTTACGATAACAGTCCGTTCAAATTCCAGTCACTTACTGCAGGTGAGTTCATACCCCTTAATCAATGTTTTAACTATTTTTAAATGTTTTATGGGGGGATACAAGTAGAATCATGCCACTTATTATATCAATCACATGTGATTAATAAGCAGCATTTAAATGATTTACTACTCATTAGCCATTTTACTAAATAGTTTCCTTCAAATGATTTTCATAAACATTTTATATGTTTTAAAACTCCTTATTACACTGTACATTTTACTCTGTATATAACATTTCAAACTTATTTACAATTGTGTTTCAAACAAATGTTTCTTTATAATCAACTGTTTTATCAAACCCATGCCTTCAAAACCATTTTATAGATCGACATCAAGTCGATCTTTTCTTAGAAAATATTTATGTTTAAAGGTTTTACAAAACTTATTTATGCTTTTATATTATAAATTGCATGCCTCTATATGTATAGTTATATAAGAAATGTTTAAAAGACTTAGGAAGGCTATCCACCCTATTTCCTTTTCGCGCTTGAGATGTGGTCTGGTGGGATATCGGGTACTCGTCCGAAGGTCGTTTCAATATTAGTTATATAACATATGTACATATATAGTCATAAAGGCCCTTCCAGTTCATCCCATGCCCTTGGGTAGCAAGGGTATACATCCATGTTCATACGTACCAGTTAGATTACTAGTAAACTACCATATGGGTAGTTTAGGAAGATACTAGAACTATTACTAGAACGCAATATCATACTATGAGTCAGTTCATTCATGAGTCAATACTTACTACTAGAAGAATATATACACCTATACTAGAGAAGAACATATACAACTATACTAGAGAAGAACATATACAACTATACTAGAGAAGAACATATACAACTATACTAGAGAAGAACATATACAACTATACTAAAGAAGAACATATACAACTATACTAGAAAGAGAACATATACAACGATACTAGAACGAGTACATTACTATACTTGCTAGGTAGAGAGCACGTACATTACAGCTAGAACAGTTCATTACATTACATATATATGAATATGTTAATTATTGTGATATGTATCGGAGCATGCCTTAAATGTCATGGCCCGAGTTGTATCCAGAGTCTCTTGAAGGGAGAGCGTGAGTTTGCGTATAGATCTATACTGGATTGACTATCCTACACCTTGCTGCTAGCTACAGCGGGACCTGCAGGTCTGCGGGTGCCAAACGTCATACCTTTTTACGACCATTCTTATGTTGTTGTTACCAGTCAATAGTATGGTGCAATTAATCACATGATACCTTAATATAAATCCGGTTTAAGGTAGTTAGTACAACAGTAGTTCCTATAATACAACACTACAGTACTACATTAATTTACCCTTTTCACATTTTAGTGATCATTTCACTTAAACATTAAATGTAAAAACTATATTTTGTAAATGATAGTTACACTTGGGAAAATTACACACTTTTACAAGAAACGAACATTTAGAACAGTTAAGTCTTGGTAGAAGACTACCTTGAGAACAGTTAGGTCTTGGTAGAAGACACCATTATATAATAGTAGGAATCATAGGGATTTCTAGAGTTTTTCAAACGTTTACAGTTGTTTTACAAACATTTTTATACTTACAGTTCATTTATATTTTCCATACTTACAGTTCATAAACTTACAAATTCTTACATTTACAGTTCATATACATTTTCCAAACTTACAAATTCTTACATTTACAGTTCATATACATTTTCCAAACTTACAAATTCTTACATACAAATTAAGACAATAAAATACTTATGATCTCACCAGCTTTAAAGCTGATACTCGCTTTCAAAATTACTTGTATCCTCAGGTCATCATAGACAGGTACCGATGCAAGGAGAAAGGAAGATGGAGCTTGTTCAAGACTCATCTTTCATTTTGATTTATGCTTTAGTGTTTATCAAAATTTGACAGAACACAAATGTATAATAATTATATTATTAATGCAATGGATGATGTTGTTCCTTGTTTACTACTTTTCATTGTTGTGATACTGTACATGACGTCCTCCGCCCCAGAACGTTTCCGCCGTTCTTGGTTTTAGGGTGTGACATGTACTCACCAGGTTTCCCAACCTGACCCACTCAGTTTATTTATATCACAGGTGTCGATATGAAGTGACATTACACTGAGAGATTAAAGAGATGTAGATCACTAGTGTAAATAAATGTAAGTTCCGTTTATGCTTATGTTTCTGTATTCATAATGACATCCCAAACGTTTTAAAATGAATAAAATACGTTTCTTTGAAAATGTTTTGATAACTTATTTATCGTATTTTTCTGGGAACAAATTCCGCAACATTTTTATGAAAAGAAGCACTCTGATTTTTATAAAGCTAAAACAAAATCAGTCTTTTCTGGCCGTGAAAATGGGGATGTCACATTATAAGTACAAAAGGGTTGCATCTAAGGGTTGTAGGGCTTCACCTTGGAGTTCACGGCCCATGGTAATTACCACATGACTTTACAGCCCATGGGCTTATGGCCCAATGAGTCTACGATCGTAAACTCATGGTAACTAATACCATTTTGTGTTTAAGGTCCTGTAGTTCACTAGGAAGTGTTCTAGACTTAGTTTCATGGCTTAATAAAGTGTTGTGGCAACTTTGCACCCAAGAACTAGGGTTTACGGCCTTGGGAGATGCCTTGGCCGTAAACACCTTTCATTCATGCTTTTTTGATGATTTCAAGGTGTAAACTAAGTGAATCAAGTGTTAACACAAGCTAAGGTAAGGGTACTTACAATATAGAAGCTTGTTTGGGTGTTTAAGGCTCAAGAACACTAGTGTGTGTTCTTGGTAAAATGAAGAACACTTGAAGATCTATCAAAATGGAATGATTTCATGGATGAAATCAATGATCCTTACTAGATAAGGTGATATAACAACAAATCAAAGGATGAAATACTTACATTTTCAGAAGATTAAAATGAAGATCCTTATGATACTTGAGAGAGAATGGAAGTTCTTTGGCTTGAAAATGGAAATAATGAGGAAAAGGGTGTAAACTCATGCTTTAAGCATGAGTTCACGGCCATAAGAGAGTTTACGGCCCAAACTCATAAAGTTTAGCCGTAAACACCACATTTTAGGTTTAGGGTATAGTTTGTTGCACATTGAACCCTAGAAGATACTTCCTAACACTTGATTCTTGAATGCTTTATGATTAGAACACCCAAACAGACTCTAAACAGTGCTAATAGTTAGCAGAAATAAGTCTGACTGTGATTGAGTTGAACAACTGTACAAGATAGAAATTTTGGGTTGTCACACTATTCCTTAGGACAATCCTTAGGAATAAATATTGAAGAGTTGATGAGTCTTAGGAAGATACTTAAGAATAAAGAAGATAATGGGGATGGGTAATTAGGTTAAATTTTTTGATAATGAAACATAATAACTTTATTATTGTGGGTTGAAAACCCTATGTACTCACCATGTTTCCCAACCTGACCCACTCACTTTATTTGTATCACATGTGTTGATACGAAGATTTGTTACACTGAGAGATTAAAGGAGATGTAAACCATTAGTGTAAATGACTCTAACGTCTGTTTATGCTTATTTTTCTGTATTGACGATGACATCCCAATGTTTTAATATAAACAAAATACATTTCTTCGGAAATGATTTGATAATAACTTTATCATGTTTTTCTGGGAATTCCGCAATACTATTCTTTAAAATGGATACTTTTATTTTTAAATAAGCATAAATAAAAATTTAAAAATGACCGTGAAATTGGGGATGTCACAATATATCACATAATGATGCTAACACATACAATGATCATAAAACAATAGCATACGATTCAGTCATTGGGCCTTGCTCGGCATCGAACCCTGCCCGGTATCCAAAGTAGCACATAACACATGCAAGGGTCACGCATACTCCTAGCATCCTAACATAAACAATAAGGGCTGGCATTGGTGCCTTAGACCCGCTAAATCCAATGAGGAAACTCACATCAATCGATAGATAAAAGTTCCTACACTTGCTGCTGCTGCGAACCAACGAATTGTAACACCCAAAAATACGGTCCAAAAATTTCGTTTTTAATCATTTAAGAAAAACCATATTTCATCAAACATCATAATAAAAAAAACCATAAGTATCAAACGTCATGAATCATGTATCTCAAAAATCTCATATCATCTATCAATATATCAAAATCATATGTCAAAATATCAGAGTGAATCCTCCCAGGCTGAAAACTGTGGTGTGTATCATGCAGTCATCCTGAGCTCTTCCTTTTACTAGTGGAATTACCTGTAACCGAAACTAAAAAATGTAAGCACGAAGCTTAGTGAGCCTCCCCAAAATACCACATAGATGCAACTAACAGATACGGGCCCCGCACACTCTCATGGAGATTCGGGCCCCACCCACACTCGGATGTTTAGGAGATTCGGGCCCCGCCTACACTCCGTTGTCTAGGAGATTCGGGCCCCGCCCACACTCAGTTGTTTAGGAGATTTGGGCCCTGACCACACTCCGCTACTAACATGCATACAAGTATTACACAGACAACACGTATATCTATTCCTATTAAACAGTCACATGACTATACTTAAATAATACTACGAGATTCGGGCCCCGCCCACACTCGGCTACTATGAGATTTGGGCCCCGCCCACACTCAGCTACTAACATCTCACATATACGGGCCGAACTTGGTGCCTTAGACCCATTCCTACTAAAGGAAACTCACCTCTCAAGCTGGCTGCTGAAATCTCAAGTGAGGAATCTCTGATGGCTGCTCCAACGACTCCCCGACTATAAACTCACAAGGAACACTTAGTCAAAAAACTGAAAATCCTTCTAAGGGTAAAATGACCATTTTACCCCTGGTCAAAGTCAAAGCTTTGGTCAAATTCAACCTTCTGGTTGATCCAACTCATCAAGTTGCTCCATCAAATCGTCGAGTCCTAGGACCTGAAATCGCGATCTAACTCGTCGATTTCCCAGGCTACTCATAGTCACGAACTACCGAATCAACTCGTCTAATCCCTTCACTGACTTGTCAAGTTCTACCTTAGGCTAAAACGGGACAAACCAACTCAACTCGTCGAGTCCCTTTATGGAATCGCCGAGTTCCTCTATTTTATTGAGCCATCTCAATGGATTAAGCTCCTACCCTTCAGATCTAAAGTCCATACCTCAACTACAGATTGGGAATACACTTTTAAGGGTAAAGTTTCCAACTTTACCTTCTATTATTCCTTCTTAATGGGTTTAGCTCAAACCCTAACTCTCTAGAACATAGATCTTGGTCAACAAACCATAATACTCTAAACCAAAGCACATTATAATAGATCTAGGCCTTGGACATCAGTTGGACACGTAAAGTTCCTAGCTTTCCTTCCACGCATGGAATTTTAGGGCTAAAAAGGCCATAATAACGTTTTTAAGCTTACATGGGGCTTCCATGGTCATAAAGTTTGCACCTTTATGCCATGGAACCCTTTCTAGATTTCAGATCTGAAATGTAAGTCACTTGGGACATCCGAATCCCAAGGACCATGGTTCTTGAACCAAAACCCTCAAAAATGGAAGTAGATCTAATGAATGAATGATCAAGTTAGAGACTTGATTACCAGAAAGTGATGAGGATGGAAGGAAATCCCTAGATTTACTATCTTCTCCTTGAACCTTCTAGCTCCTCCTTCTTCTTCTTCTAGCTTCAAGAACAAACAAAATCACTTAAGACTGGCTCACACACTCATAAAATGCTCTAGGGTTTCGTGTATTAGGGTTTGGGACTTAAAGACTAGAAATGAGGCCATAAGGTGGGGATTAAGTTGCTTAAATAGGGTGCAAAACCCTGAAATTAGGGTTTCATTTTTGCAGGCCTACTCGCCGATTTGAGGGCTCTCAACTCGTCGAGTAGATGGCTTAAAACCCACATCTAATCTTGCTTCTACTCAATGAGTCTGGGGCTCCCAACTCGTTGAGTAGGTGGCTTAAAACCCGCGTCCAATCTCGCTTCTATTCGACGAGTCTGGGGCTCCCAACTCATCGAGTAGCTCTACAAAAATAAATAGTTTACAAATTAATGCGTACCAGGAATGAATCTCCCCCATTTGACTTAGACTTCGTCCTCGAATTCTATTGCATCTGGAAACAACTCTGGGTAGTACTCCCTCATCTCCTCCTTGAGCTCCCAAGTCCACTCTGAACCCCTACGACGCTACCAATGCACCTTCACCAGCTCAACCCTTTTGTTCCTCAGCTCCTTCTTCTTCCTATCAAGAATAGCCGATGGTCTCTCGATGTAGTTCAAGCTGTCATCAACCTGAATGTCCTCGAGGGGCACAACCGTCGAGTCATCCACTAAGCACTTCCATAGTTGGGAAACACGGAAAGTGCTGTGGATCTGGCTGAGCTCTGCTGGAAGATCCAAACGATACGCCACATTGCCAACCCGGGCTATGACCCTAAAGGGGCCGATATACCTGGGGCCCAGCTTGCCCCGCTTCCGGAACCGGATGACACCTTTCCAAGGTGACACCTTCAGGAGCACCATGTCGCCCACCTGAAACTCCAGGTTTGATTGCCGCTTGTCGGCGTGGCTCTTCTGTCGACTCTGAGCAGTCTGGAGCCTACCCCGGAGATATAGGATCCGCTTAGTAGTCTTGAGTACTACCTCAGTACTCCCCATGACCCTCTGACCTACCTCACCCCAACAGATTAGGGTGCTACACTTCTTGCCTTAGAGAATCTCGAAGGGAGGTCGGTTTATGTTGGTGTGGTAGTTGTTGTTATACGAAAATTCTGCTAACATAAGATATGTATCCCAACTGCCACCTAAATCCAAAACACAAGCACGAAACATGTCCTCGAGAGTCTGAAGCATCCTCTCGCTCTGTCCATCTGTCTGGGAGTGGAAAGTGGTGTTGAAGTGGAGACGAGTACCCATCTTGTCATGAAACCGCTTCCAAATTCGGGAAGTGAAACAGACATCTCGGTTTGACATCACCGTGACAGGCACTCCATGTCGTGCCACTACCTCTCACACATAAATCTCATCCAGCTTCTCGGCCGATATGTTCTCCTGGATCGGGATAAAATGAGCACTCTTGGTCAACCGATCCACAATGACCCATATCGAATCAACTCCACGTGCGGTCCTGGGAAGCTTAGTAATGAAATCCATAGTAATGTCTTCCCACTTCCACACAATAATATCTAACGGGTGTGTCTTTCCATGAGGCCTCTAGCGCTCTGCCTTAACCTTCTTGCAGGTTAGGCATCTCTCAACATACCAGGTTGCATCCCGCTTCATGTAAGGCCACCAATAATCAGGATGAAGATCTTTGTATATCTTTGATGCCCGGGGATGGATGGAAAACCAGGAATTATGGGCCTCATCCATCAGAATCTGCTGCACTTCGCCCCAGTACAGTACCTAGACCCCCTCATGCAGGGAGAACAGCCCACGGCTGACGTAATCAAAGGAGGCCACCTGGCCTATGATCCGCTAGCACTTCCGACGCTCCTCCTTCAGACCGTCAACCAGCACTTCTCTGATCCAACAAAGGGGTAATCATTGTCATCCTCAGACAGATGTCTCGAATCGGAGCTGCTACTACCTTGCGACTCAGGGCATCGACCACTACATTGGCCTTGCCCGGGTGGTAAAGGATCTCGCAATCATAGTCTTTCACCTCATCTAACCACCGACGTTGCCTCATGTTCAGATTCGGCTGATCCATGAGGTACATCAGACTCTTGTGGTCCGTGTATATGGTACAACAGACCCCATAGAGGTAATGCCGCCAAATCTTGAGGGCGAAAACTATAGCCCCCAGCTCTAAATCATGCGTCGGGTAGTTAGCCTCGTGAGGCTTTAATTGCCTCAAAGCATAAGCTATCGTATGACCCCGTTGCATCAACACTGCACCCATGCCTATGATAGAAGCATCAATGTATACCACGAAGTCATCAACGCCCTCTAGCAAAGTAGAATTGGTGCCTCGCATAACCGCTGTCTGAGACTCTTGAAGGCTGCCTGCTTCTCAAGCCCCCAGCGGAAGGTTACCGACTTCTTGGTCAGTCGGGTCAACAGAACAGCGATCTTGGAGAAGTCCTGAATAAATCTTCGGTAATAACCTGCTAGATCCAGGAAACTCCGAATCTCGGTTGGAGACCTCGGATTCTCCCACTGCATCACGACCTCTATCTTGGCCGGATCGACCAGAATGCCCTTCTGGTTGACAAGGTGCCCAAGAAATTGCACCTCGCACAACCAAGAAATCATATTTACAGAACTATGAAAAAAGTCTCTCCCGCCTCAGTGTCTCCAATACCTCCCTTAGGTGCTCCTCATGTTGCTCCTAAGTCTTGGAATAGACCATGATATTATCGATGAAAACTATCACAAGCCGATCCAACATCGGTCTGCAAACGCGGTTCATGATTTTCATGAACGCGGCTGGAGCATTAGTGAGCCCAAACGACATCACCACAAACTCATAGTGACCATAGCGAGTTCTAAAAGCCGTCTTCTACACATCCTCATCCCTGACTCGCATCTAGTGATAACCCGACCATAAATAAATCTTGGAGAACCAAGATATACCCTGTACCTGGTCAAACAAATCATCAATCCTCGAGAGGGGAAAATGGTTCTTCACTGTTACCTTATTCAGTTCCCGGTAGTCTATACACATGCGATGTGACCCATCCTTCTTCTTCAAAAAAAACATCGGGGCTCCCCATGGCGAACTGCTCGGCCTGATAAATCCCTTGTCTAGCAGCTCTTGTAGCTGCGTAGACAACTCATGCATCTCTGGAGGAGCCAACCGATATGGTGCTTTGGATATCGGAGCGCACCAGGGACTAGGTCAATCCTGAACTCAACCTGTCTCTCTGAAGGTACCCCAGGTAAATCCTCTGGGAATACGTCCGGGTACTCTCGCACTACCGGTACATCAACAATTGTCACCTTACACTTATCCCGGGTATCCATGACATAGGTGACGTAACCCGCGCAACCCTGCTGAAGATAGCGCCTTTCCCTCGCAGCTGAACATAGGGTCAATCCACCCCACAACCTCTTGCCATGAATCAGTAACCCTCCCCCACTAGGAGTGCGAACCCTCACTAGCTACCGCTCACAATCAATCACTGCCTTATTGGGGCTCAGCCAATCCACACCCATGATGACTTTGTTCCCTCGCAAGGGAATAGGAACCAAATCTACTGAAAACTGCTCATCGAATAACTGCAATGTACATCCCTTGTGAACCTTCGCAACCCTAACGGTCCTGTCATCTACTATCTCCACATCAAGTTGGCAATCCAGCTACCCTGGAGATCCTACAAATTTCTTGCTGAGTGCAAGCAACACAAAAGATCGGGTTGCCCCCGAATCAAACAATACTAGAGCAGATATATCATTCACAAGGAACGACCCAATAACAAAATGATGGGTTTTAGTATACTACAACATCCTATGGTGCACATACAACCCTAAATACCTTGGATCTATGTTTTCACTAATTATACATACAAATGGTTTCCAAGGCATTAACCTATAACTAGCATATAATTTGACATAAACAATACAAAATACTAGTTATGATAACATACCTCTTTGTTGTAGCTTGATTCATGGAGCTTAAGAGCCTAGTGCCCCAAGTGTGACACCTCAAATGGTTCACAAAACACCACCAACAACTTTGAATAACTTGAGAGAAAAGTCCTTATGCTCAAAATTAGCTAGCCCTCTCATATGAATCCTTAGGGTCGATTTCTTGAGCTATGGGGTCTTTATATATTGTGGCTATTAGGGTTATACCATGTAACTCATGTCTTTCCATATTCTTCATGCTCCATGTGTTAAAACCTCCATGGAGTATCCATGGGTTTAGCCCAACATGAAGAACTATGGATCATAAGCCCACATATATAAGAATGAATGATTTACACAATCAATCCCCATATATTTAATTAGTCTCTTTTGATCACAAAATTAATTCCAAATTAATTCTTGATCAATACTAATTAAATAATATGATTTAATATTAATATATTAGAACTTATAATATATTAACAAATCATAAATATCCTTTTCTCACAAAAGTCTATCCAAATTGTTCCGATGCCATGCAACCCAAATGGACCATGCCAAATCGATTCAAGTACATACCAATTATAGTTATGGACTTAGACACTAATCCAAAAGTCTCCCACTTGGATAAGTCTAAAACTATTATTGCAAGTATGACTCTACAATCTGACTAGCAATCGTAGCTCTTAAAAGTCGATGCCGTACTTTGAACAAATCAATGACGCATCCATTGGATAATGGATTATATATTCCTCCATTCTAGATATCATATGAACTGAGACATGGATTATAATATTCTCTCTGTCCATTTGTTGTTTCCTGATTTCCGATTTATGATGACCGACTAATTGAACAAATCAAATCAGTCCAGGCCCGGCCGAGCACTTACGTTTGTCATCACTAAATCATCGAGGGGCCCACATATATCGCTTTTATCCCTCCAGGGGTAAAAGTAATGGTTAAACTTCGACTCATATGCTTGCTCTATATACTTATCAAATCACACACAAAAATGTGTTTTGTAACACCAAGTTACTGGTGCATTTTCACATAATCAATGTGTAACCGACTTGTAGACTGCAATTCATATATCTTGGTTTCAAGAAAATAAGATATTATCGTCTCATGATCACTCGTGATAAAATCCATGAAGTGAGTCAAATGAGTGTGGGTTTAATCCAATACTCCAATCTCATTCCAGGAACACTCATGAATGTTGTAGCAACTCTTACTATGTCCAACACCTTACACATCTACAAGCCAACTTCATGACAGTCTTGATTCATATCTACTTCCAACATATGACTGACTGTGGAGAATTTGAATAACCTAGTTATTCGGGAAGTCAAAACATGCAAAGTGAAACACAAGAATAATACTAATCCTATATGGCCCCAAGCACCTTTGAGAGTAAATAAAACACCTTTTAATTAAACACCATATTGATCACTCATTATTCATTGTATTATGTTTTGAATAATCAACTTTATACTTGAATCAAAACAGTAGTCATGCCATGCTCCAAGCATGCACACTATGTTTGTCCAAACAGTAGTTATGCCATACTCCAAGTATGCACACTATGTTTGTCTATGATCCTTACTTTGTGAAATAGGACAATTGAACATGATTCCAATGATGCCATTTCACAATCCAAATCCTTATCGTAAATTTAAGAATTCTAAATTCCTACCATTTACCGAAATTTGTTAGATTCTAAACTTATATGCATTGATCCTCTCGTAATGACTATGCGTAAAGTCACAAAGACTTGTCAACAGACATTACAGAGTATTCCAATGGAGATCAATTCCATGGAACTGAAGTCTCACATTCAAAGTACATTCCTTTGAACATCCTTCTTGCATTAAGTTTTTCTAATCTTACACATATTTAATGAATATCTTCCTCCTATGGAAACATTTCCACATTCCCATTTGACTATCACTTCTGAACAAGAGTTGCCTCTTTTCAAAATATGTTAATATGGTCCTTTCAAAATCAACACTATACTTCCAATTGTCCATGAGCAACCAATCTTTGGTAAACCTCAGATTGTCCCTAACAATTGTTTAATCATTTTAGTGATATCCAGCTCTAGTTCTTTTACCCTCTTAATGCCCTAGGCATTTGGAAAATTTAGAACGAAAAAGTATTATAGCACATGAGTCGATCCTATATCTGAAGCATATGGAACATGTTTCATGATGTCTCACATAAAGACATGATCCTAGACCAGTCTTTTGCTACAACATTTTTATTTGCCATGTTTTCATAATTCAACTATGAAGAGGGATGTCGTAATCATAATCGAATTTTGAGAACACAATATATATAAAATTTCCTTATGTTGAACCATTCCAACATAAAATTCATATATATATATATATATATATATATATATATATATATATATATATATATATATATATATATATATATATAGATATATATCCTTGACTAAAGATGATTAAAATCTCAATCTAATATTTTAGAATTGAAATGAAGTATAATTTCTTCTCCCTTAATTATAGCAAAACAACTTTTCAAACCCTGCAAAACACATTTTGCAAATTGAAAATTTTGTTTTCTATAATTAACATTGCTAACTCGCAACACCTAACATAATAATCATGCTCCCACTAACATGATAATTATTAGCATAACACCTTATGCTCCCACTAGCTTTCACATATATCCATAAATCAGCTAGACTTCTAGAAATCAACACTTTATTGACTTTCTTACCAAAGTTCAAATTTCTGATATGAGTTGCTTTGATAAGACTTTATCAAGGCTTCTCAAAATCATACACCTTTCCTTAGATAGCTCACATGTGTGTCTAAACAATTTGTAGAACTATGAAAAAGGATGTCGTAATCATAGTGTCAATTGTTTAGACCTTTGTCATTTCTCACAAGTACATGTTAGTGTGTCGGTTAACCACTCACGCTCCACTAACGACTTTGAGAATGCAAACATCACAATTGCTATCTACTTAAAATCTACTTAGTGAAGGCGTTTCCTCACCATCATTTTCATGAATAGAAGAGAAACCTTATGACACTTAGATTTTATGGTGTATGTGTTCTTATCCATTTAAATTTGTCAGAACCATAATCACAAGACAAGGTTAGTGACAAATCCAAACTCATATGGACTGAACTTGTGCAATCTTAACTCCTTGCTGCTTGGCAGCACAAGGTCCTACCATTGCTTCGAAGTAGTTATGCAAACAACTGAGAACTCATAGAACTCACATGTATAGTCAACTTCAACCGAAATGGGCACAGAAATAAGAATATGTCAACACGATAGGTTACAAACCTCAAGTCATGTGTTAGTGATAACCAACAGGTTTTAATCTGGATTAGTTCTTGAAAGTTTTTCAAGATCTTTAAGACTCCCACTGACCTCTTGACATATAAGATTCTCTTGTTACGAACTATTCCTTGACAAATCAAATATTCAAGAGTTAGTGCAGATTCTTATCAAGACAAACATTTCACACAATTGGCCTTAGTTGGTCTTTGTTTTATCCGAAACATCACAACTTAACAATTTCACATGTACAAGAGTAAGGAAACATTTTACTCTACACTTGACAAGTGTTATAAACCTTCTAAAGATTATGTCACTAAGGTTACATTCTTGGAGTATTACTCTAAAACTCAATTTTGGAGTGAAGTATGATTCATCTATTGATTTATCCATTTCAACAATTGACGATTCCTCTTCTTAGTCATGAAAATTCACTAAGATGTCCTTAGAGGATCAATTTTGCTATGGTTTCTTAATCACTAACATAATCATAAAACATGATACTAAAGTACTCTCCCATCTTTTCAGATTGTAGAAACTTTTATCTTTCTGCCTAATTCGATTCTTCTTATTCGTTCTGCCATACATTAAAACTTTTCCAATGTTTCATAATTACACATAAACTTGTAAGCGTAACAATATATACTAAACTTTAGTAAATCATGACGAATAGCGTTATTGTTCTCTTTGGTGGACCTGACCAGCGCACACTCAAGTGTACCCGATCCCCTAATCCCTCACTTGACTCACATATACATGTGATCAAGGAATTAGTCTATATTTCCCAAAGATGAAAATTCTCATTCATCATACAATACAAATTGCATGATTCCAAGTTTCTATCCAACTGAAACTTGGGTGATGAGAGTCTTTCCTAATTTGGTAAATTATGACACTACCACAAACGAAAGAAACAAATCCATTTTTCAATATTGCTATCAATGGAATCATATAAACAACAATTTTTCACAAATGCCATTTTAAGGATATTTAAAATAAATAAAACTAAAAACTTTTCTTTTATTTTAAAATTTGCGGAAAAACTTATCCTTACAATGCAAATGCATATGAAAACAATGTTGTTATATATTACTAAGTAATCTATCATAACTCTTAAGCAGCAACCCAAAATTCTAATCTTCACGATCATAATCAACTTATTCTTCCTTTAAGCTTCCTTTCTCCTCTTTGATTCTTAAAACATCAACATGTGACCTAGTCGCATCATGTATTAAGAATCTTTAAATAGGAACTTAATAGAGTCAGATAGTGGACTTTACCCGAAGTAGATTCACACTTTTTGACTTTACCATCCTCATGATATTTCAGGTAAATAGGACAACTTTGCAACCAATGCCCCTTCCTTTAGCAATAGAAACATATGGACTCTTTGGGAATGGTACACGGGACTATCTCAAACTTAGCCTTTCTCTTTACTATTTGGTCAACCAAGTTGACTATGGCTGATCCCTTTCCATTGCGAAGAGAAAGCTTTTCTGGATTTCCAATGTTACCATTGTCAATGTCCATGATAATTTGGTAAGTCAATCTTCCAATCAAATTTGCTTTACCAGTGCTCCAAATCATTGCTGATTCAGCAACATCAAGCAAATAGGTAAGATCATTAAGGTTCATGTCATGGTCTGTCATATAGTAGTCCTAAAGGGACTCACTATGTGACTTAGAAAGTGATTGAAGAACCTAGTCAACAACCAACTTCCTCAAGACTTTGACACCCAACTCTCGCGACTCGTCAATATGTGACTTCATCTCCAAAATGTGAGCACACATAGAATTTTCTTGCCAATAGGGCTTGAGTGACTTTGAACTATTCAAGAACTTGTGGGTTAGGGAGAATAATTAGAGGAGGTGGAGGAATTGAAGTATGATTTCCATGATCTAACCACGGGATATCATCTTCATTAGGAAAGCTTGTTCCAAGGGATTTAAGAGGATCATAGTTGTCTGAACCAGACATCTAAAATGGGAGATATTCATGTTAGTTGATTTAAATCCTTAATATAACACCCAATATGAAATATTAAGGCTAGGACCCAACACACATTTTATAACTTGGAAGAAGGATGTCGTAATCCAAGCTATAAAATATTTGAAGGTAGGCGATTGACGATTCGCCAATTTCCACCATGAAAAACAAAATAGGAATTAGGTTTTAATTGGTTTGAAACTCCTAGATATTTTGAGATTCATTGAACTTTTCAATGGCATGTTTAAATCTCGATTGTGCCCTCTCAAGTTTGTGACTGGGATGTGGAGGATCACAAACAAGGTGTGAATAACCATGCAAATATACTTGGTACTCTTAATTTTTATCACCTAATTGATGTATCGGTTAACCACACGCGCTCCACCGATATATGATAAACCTTAAGCCACCCTTTTTCAACCTTGTTAAATCCAAGTTAGTGTGCCGGTTAACCACACACGCTCCACCAACGACTTTAGCAAGGTGCAAAGTGTAATTTCATGGGTTAGCACCAACTTCACATTTTCCTAAGTAACTAAGATTGGGAATTTATAAGAGTTTAGTTACTTAGTATTTATCATAATACTTTTAATGAAGGGAGAATTAGAGTCCTGTCAAACCCGTTCGGCTAACGACCCTCCACCAGTCAAGGAAGCGGTGGGTGATAGTGGACACCCATTAAACTGCCATTTTATAGACAGTAACCTTATACCCCCTTATAGACCGGCTTCGTGAATGAGGCCTACTAACGGTAAGACTGACTTTGTTCTTGTACATATATATATATATATATATATATATATATATATATATATATATATATATATATATATATATATATATATATATATATACAACTATTAACTATTAATATTATAATAGTATAAGGGTTGAATTTTAACTTTTAAAATTCTAAGGGTTTAACTTGGAATTAAAGTATTCATGGGGGGGGGGGGACTTTACAAATTCCAAAATTTGAGGAAAAGTTTTGAACAATTCAAAAAAACTTTTCAATTCCATAACTTATGAGTTTAAAGTAGTTTTAATGGAAAAACTCTTCAAGTTCCATAACTTGAGGACAAGTTATGGAAGACTTTAAAACATTTAAAAATGAGACTCTTCATTTTTCATAACTTATGGAAATTTTATGAGTTTTAAAAATCATAAATGTGACTTTTCATATAATTTGAGGACAAATTACAAAACACATATTATGAACAACTTTTAGATCAATTTGGATCAAAAACAAATTATCACATAATTTTCTATTAATCTAAACTAACTCATAAGAACAAGATAATTCAAATCATACAATTTTCATGTAACTAGCCTAACCATTAAACTAATACAAAACATGAATTTATTGACAATTATCTATTGAATTGGATTAGATTGAACATTACCACATCAAAACCAGGTTTATAGGTTCAAAAACAACTTAGGGTAATGATTCTAGTCCAATTCCAGCCTTAAAACTTGAAGATATGCTGTCAGGGGCTCAAACTCGTCGAGTGCAAGAACAAACTCGACGAGTTGGATAAGTTTGTACATGGACTCGTCGAGTCCCTCAATGGACTCATCGAGTCCCCTCTCCAGACAGCAAAAAACTTCGATTTTTAACCATTTCAGCAAGTATAACAGGGAAACAAGCCTTGGCTCTGATACCACTGATGGATTTTAGTATACTGCAACATCCTATGGTACACATACAACCCTAAATACCTTGGATTTAAGTTTTCACTAATTATACATACAAATGGTTTCCTAGTCATTAACATATAACTAACATATAATTTGACATAAACAATACAAGATACTAGTTAGGATAACATACCTCTTTGTTGTAGCTTGATTCCATGGAACTTAAGAGCCTAGTTCCCTAAGTGTGACACCTCAAATGGTTCACAAAACACCACCAACAACTTGGAATAACTTGAGAGAAAAGTCCTTATGCTCAAAATCGGCTAGCCCTCTCATATAAATCCTTAGGGCCGATTTCTTGAGCTATGGGGTCTTTATATATTGTGGCTATTAGGGTTATACCATGTAACTCATCTATTTCCATATTCTTCATGCTCCATGGGTTAAAACCTCCATGGAGTATCCATGGGTTACTCCATGGGATTAGCCCAACATAAAGAACTATGGATCATAAGCCCACATATATAAGAATGAATGATTTACACAATTAATCCCCATATATCTAATTAGTCTCTTTTGATCACAAAATTAATTCCAAATTAATTATTGATCAATACTAATTAAATAATATGATTTCATATTAATATATTAGAACTTATAATATATTACTAAATCATAAATATCCTTTTCTCAAAAAAGTCTATCCAAATTGTTTCGATGCCATGCAACCCAAATAGACCATGCCAAATCGGGTCAAGACACTAATCCAACACAAAACACATAAACATAAGCAATAATCAATATAAATAAAGAGATAAGGAGAAGATACATACCTGTAACGACATCAGGAGCTGCACGTGCCTCCTCTCTTGTCAACTGGAAGGCTCTACTCTTCGCCACTGGGGCCTCTGCACGGCCCTGTCGGGCATCTGTAATCCTCAATGTAGTAGGAGCGGGTGTCGCCACCTATCTTGTTATTGCCAAGCTTAGACATTGGGACCGCTTGTGGCCCCTCTAATTGCACTGGAAGCAAATCAAATCAGATGTTGTTGTTGTGGCGGTGGTGGTAGCTGTACAGTTCCTGCTCACATGACCAATTCGATAGCACTTAAAGTTGCCCTAACTACCTGCCCTACACGACCCATCGTGCCCTCTGCCACACTTGTCGCAGCGGCCTCGACCCTGCTGGCCCTTCCCCCGGGAATCTACCTTGCGCTTTTTTCCTGAGCCCTCCATTCCAGACACCGACTCTGGCTTCGTCTTCCTCTCCATATCTAAATCACTCTCTCTCTCACGAGCCCTAGCAATCATATCCTCCAGCGTCTTGCAGCTAGAGCGGCTCACAAACTGCCAAATATCACTCCTCAACATCTCATGATATCAGACCTTTTTCATCTCCTCGCCCGCCACATACTGCGGAATGAGAAGGGCCCTCTCCCTAAACTTAGTGGTGATCTCCATCACCGTCTCGGTAGTCTGCTGTAGATCCTAGAAATCCCTAGCAAGCTACTGCACCTCTATCACAGGTGCAAACTCAGCTCTGAACCTAGCCAAAAAGTCACTCCAAGTCATAGCATCAAGAGTTGCATCATCATCAATGGCATGTCCGACCTCCTCCCACTAGTCACGTTCCCTGTCCTTCAGAAGACAGGATGCAAGTCGGACCTTGTCTCCCTCGGGACATCTGCTGGTGCGGAATGCATTGGCGACATCTGCCAACCATCTGGCACTCGCAATCGGGTCCCGAGCCCCATGGTAATCTGGAGATCCACAAACTCTGAACTCCCTGAATGTTAGTGTCCGCAACCCATCATGGTCGCCACCTTGGTGCGGAAAGCACTCAATCTCTCATCTAGAAGCTCCAATATACCCTCCTTGATCATGTCGAAGATCATAGGAGTCCGATCTAGGATACTGTGCATGATCTCAGAGGAGATGAACTCCCTAGTCTGGTCGTCTAGCTACTCGGCTCCAGAACCCAAGCCTGATCCCTCACCGGCGCCTAAACTGTCGATTGGTCTAGTGCGTAAAACCACCATTATGAAAAACACATCATAATAAACATTAGATTACTAATCGTATCTCGAGGGATCACATATATTACAAGTTCCTTGGATTCATCTCAACCTTCCTTGACTCGAGTACGGATTCTCTGCTTTCAGTAGTACGGTCCTATACTACCTTCCACATCTATCTGTACCTTCTTCAAGAACTGTCTTGACTTCACCAAGTCCCTTCTACTACTAATGTTTCACGCGCTACTCTCATCCTAGGCTTGCCCTAGGGTAATCACCATCCCACCCTCCGCCATCAGCTGCATAAGAAGTCCCTGCTATCTCCCCTAACTAGCTCGCGAATACCATTACATATCACTAAGACTAAATAGAGCCAGACCTAACCTTCTGAAATTATTTAGTCCTTGCAATATGTAACTTAACATATTCGTTTACTAGTTAGTAAAAGATAACTAGAACTCCTAAAAGCACAAAGCAAGCAACATTCGAGAATTGAGTAAACATAATCAAGCACATCCTAATCAGGCCATCATATCACTGACTAATCTGTTCTAGCATGCAGTTCATAAGCTCATACACATATATCAGGCACATAAGGCATCCTTCTTAGATCCTTAGCCCTAGTCTAGCATGTAGTTCTCATAACATATCATAACATAAACTTGTATGGGTAATTTGGTAGTACTTACTTGAGCCCGACTTATTGCATGCACCACACCTTTTTCTCTTTTCCAAATTTTTTTTCTATTTTCAAAGTTCTTTCAAAATGATTTTCTTTAGAAAATTTTCATACCAAGTCCTTAGTTTGATTTCAGACACACCCGAGAGTGTGCCCAAATCCCTCAAACCAAGGCTATGATACCAACTTGTAACATCCCAAAAAATACAGTCCAAAATTTTCATTTTTTATCATTTAAGAAAAGCCATATTTCATCAAACATCATAATAACAAAACCATAAGTATCAAACGTCATGAATCATGTATCTCAAAAATCTCATATCATCTATCAATATATAAAAATCATATCTCAAAATATCAGAGTGACTCCTCCCAGGCTGAAAACTGTGGTGTGTGTCATATAGTCATCCCGAGCTCTTCCCCTTACTAACGGAAGTACCTAAAACCAAAATTGAAAACTGTAAGCACGAAGCTTAGTGAATCTCTCCAAACTACCACATACCATACACATACATGCAACTAAGATATATGGGCACCCCCTCCCCCACTCTCATGGATATTCGGGCCCCGCCCATACTATGTTGTCTAGGAGATTTGGGCCCCGCCCACACGCCGTTGTCTAGCAGATTCGGGCCTTGCCCACACTCCGCTACTAACATGCGTACAAGTATCACAAAGAAAACAAGTATATCTATTCATATCAAACAGTCACATAACTATACTCAAATAACACTACGAGATTCGGGCCCCGCCCACACTCGATTTCTATCAGATTTGGGCCCCGCCCACACTCAGCTACTAACATCTCACATATACAGGCCGTCCTTGGTGCCTTAGATCCGTTCCGACTGAAGGAAACTCACCTCTCAAGCTAGTTGCTGAAATCTCACGTGAGGAATCTCTGATAGCTGCTCCAACGACTCCCTGGCTATAAATTCACAAGGAACACTTGGTCAAAAACTAAAAATCCTTATAAGGGTAAAATGACCATTTTACCCCTGGTCAAAGTCAAAGCTTTGGTCAAAGTCAATCTTCTGGTTGACCCAACTCATTGAGTTGCTCCATCAACTCGTCGAGTCCTAGGACCTGAAATTGCGATCTAACTTGTCGAATGTCCCACTGACTCGTTGAGTTCCCAGGCTACGCATAGTCGCAATCTACCGAATCAACTCGTCGAGTCCCTTCACCGACTATTCGAGTTCTACCTTAAGCTAAAACGGGACAAACCAAATTAACACGTCGAGTCCCTTTATAGACTCGCCGAGTGCCTCTGTCTGATTGAGCCATCTCAATGGATTAACCTCCTACCCTTTATATCCAAACTCCATACCTCAACTACACACTGGGAATACACTTTTAAGGGTAAAGTTTCCAACTTTACCCACTATTATTCCTTCTTAATTGGTTTAGCTCAAACCCTAACTCTCTAGAACATTGATCTTGGTCTACAAGCCATAATACTCTAAACCAAAGCACATTATAATAGATCTAGGCCTTGGACATCAGTTGGGCACGTAAAGTTCCAAGCTTTCCTTCCATGTATCACCTTTTAGGGCTAAAAAGGCCATTATAATGTTTTTAAGCTTGCATGGGGCTTCCATGGTCATAAAGTTTTCACCTTTATGCCATGGAACCCCTTCTAGATTCCAGATCTGAAATGTAAGACACTTGGGACGTCCAAATCCCAAGGACCGAGGTTCTGGAACCAAAACCCTCATAAAAATGGAAGTAAGTAGATCTAATGAATGATTGGTAAAGTTACAGACTTGATTACCAGAAAGAGATGAGGATGGAAGGAAATCCCTGGATCTACTATCTTCTCCTTGAACCTTCTAGCTCCTTCTTCTTCTTCTTCTTCTTCTTCTTCTTCTTCTAGCTTCAAGAACACACAAAATCACTCAAGAATGGCTCACAAACTAACAAAATGCTCTAGTGTTTCGTGGATTAGGGTTTGGGACTTGGAGGCTGGAAATGAGGCCACAAGGTGGGGATTAAGTTGCTTAAATAGGGTGTAAAACCCCGAAATTAGGGTTTCATTCTGGTAGGCCTACTCGCCGAGTTGAGGGATCTGAACTCGTCAAGTAGATGGTTTAAAACCCGTGTCTAGTCTCGCTTCTACTCGACGAGTTTAGGGTTCCCAACTCGTCGAGTAGCTCTACAAAAGTAAACAATTTATAAATAAATGCATACTAGGAATGAGGCGTTACACGAATACCCAAGCTATCAATTTCAAATAACATCCAATTAATAATGGAATTTCAAGTCCATAGCTATCAATACATATGATGAGACTTAAAACTTAATCTTGAAGATCGATTAGATCTTAAACAGGTAAATAAATATTAAACAGCAAGAACACGAAAATAAAGAACAAGTCAAGAATGAATCAAACGAGTCGAATGATTATAAAATAACCCTCAGAAGAGCTCGATCAAGAACATCAACTGTAGAGGGTTGGAAGATTTACAAGAACGATAAAGAAAATCAAAGCTATCGTAATTCTCTATCTTGTAATCTAGATCGTTAACTTTATTATGCATGCAAGCATATACTTATATAATAAACCTAACAGGCTCTCGGTTGGACAGGCCCAAACCGGAGTACAAAATATCTGGACTAACAGCCGAGCCCAATGACGCAATCTTCAAACGAATCTTTAACCTAACAATCTCCCCCTTTGTGTCAATTGGAGCGAGATCTTCACTTGTTACTTGGGCCAGCAGCAGCAGGTACCTTCTTCTTCACAGTCTGAAACAGACGAGAGATCAGAGCAAGTATCGTCTGCCTGAATCTGATGTACCATTGGATCATGTCGTTGAAGTACTTGATATCATCTGTTGCATTCTCTTTACACCTTTGGATGATCAACAACACGTGCTCTAGGCAAGCAGTAGTGTAAAGATGTTTGCCAGCTAAAGCAAAGAGACATTTCTGTCCTTTTGCTCTAGTGAACATGACCGAATTGCGTCTCGGGTCGATCTTGCCCATTTTCATTTGATTGAGATCACTGGCCGATCCCACAGGAGCGATCTTCGGTTTCTTCTTGAAGACTGTGGCTACCTCCTGATCCATTAGGGCTACCTCCATGATGTAACAGACTAACATCCTTTTGAGATGGTCTATAATCGGACCATATTCAGCTTCATTCGTCAAGAGGATGTTATGCAAGACGATCCAATCATGAGGATTTAGGTTCGGTAGATCTGCCAGGGATATAAGATGTTCAGTTCTTGCAGACCCTCGAATCACCTTGAACCGAACATTAATGAATCTTCCTTCGGTATAAGGCTTCAAAACCCGAACATTCACTATCTTCTGGGCGCTCCATGTTTGATACTGAGGATGAGCAGCCTTCAGATAGAATTCGATCAGCTCCCTATCAACCTCAGGGTTTGGATGAGGGACTTTAAAAATATTTGAGAAGGCGTGGAAGATAAACGCCTTTCGAGTCAACGGCATGTCGAACTGCGAATCGATAGAGTTAAAGCAGTCGAAGGAGATCACCGGCTCGAGCCATAGGATGCTAGGAGTATCTATGGCCTCCTTAATCATTCGCTCCCGAGTCCAGGCAGGGAAGAGAGTCTTCCTGCTCTCAAGGAGATCGTGGGCTTCTTTCTTCTTGCGTTCGGCTTCTTCAGCCTCTCGCGCCACACGATTGATATCATCATCAACATTGCGACTGTTTTTACATTTCAACATGTCCGCAATGGTTTCTGTATCTTCATCTTCTTCCTCAGCTATGTTCTTCCCTTTATCCTTCACACCCGAACCCGAAGTTTGACCAGTCGGAGGCGGTTCGGTTGTGTGAGTAGCTTTGGAGGAAAGAGGTGGTTTCGATCCGGTCTTCCCTTCTCCCCCTTGTTTCGGATCGGACACGAAACTAGGTAAGCCTTCGATTTTGCTGAGAAGGTCCATGGCAGGAGAAAGTTTTTCAGCAAGGGTTCGCCTCACCGAATGATTGAGAATCGGGTCGTGTGCTTCTAGGATGTTAGATAGGGTAGCGTGTACATCCGAAACACAAGTTTTTATAACCTCCCGTTCGGATCGAAGAGCTTCAAGCTGTTCCTGTGAGTTTGAAAGCTGAGTGCTCTTGACCTTGAGGTCGGTGGTTTTTCTTGCCAGAACGTCCATTAATGAGTTTTCAGCTGCGAGATCCTCTTGAAGCTTAGCGAGGCGCTCATCAATGGAGGCACAAAGGGCTGAGTTGTCATTGCTGATTGATTGGCGAAGTGTAACGAATGACTGTAACTCCGTTGAGACGAACTTGGCCAATTGCTGAACGATTGGTTCCAAAGTTGTCTTGGTGGCATCAGCGCTCTTCTGTAAGGACTTCAACAGGGAAGAGGCGTCTGAGAATAGTTTATCGACTTTTACGGTCGCAGCCTCACAGGCTTTTGTGGAGGCGTCTATGGCGGCTGTGGCTGAAGCTACCGAATCATGCTGAGCCCTGGAGAAGGCATCAACAATCTTCTGAAGAGCGGCTTCAGAGAGAGAGGACTGGTTGTTGGAAGAAGAAGCAAGAAATAAGTCAACCTTCTCTTTTAGCTCCTTAAGATGCTTCTTTGTCACTGGAGCATCGTCCTCTTCGTCACTTTGAACCTGAAACGGACTAAAGTAGACCGAATCGAAGGTCATGTTTTCACCGCCAAGGAACGGGTTATCTCCATCAGAGGCATGATCTGGAGATGGTGGGGGTGGTGAAGCTGGGGGTGTGGTGGTTTTTGTAGGTTCAGGTTGAGTGTTGGTTGGGGTAGTTTCGGGTGGTGGTTGAGTGTGGGTAGGTTCGGTTGTATGCTGGGTTTCGGTTTCAGGTGGTGTTTCGGTTGCATCGGTATGAACCCCCGTATCAGATACGTTGGTTGGAACCTTTGCGGTTGTTGTTGTAGTTGTATCAGTGAAAATGGGTGGTGGTATAGGGAAAGAGGTTGGAGGAATAGTGGAAGTGGGGGTTATGGTGGGAATGGAAGTAGGGATTGTTTGAGTGGGTGAAGGAATGGGTGAATTATGGATTTCCATATTTGGGGTAGGAGATCGGGGTGGGGTGTTGCCTCTTGGAGGGGTTTCGCCTCGTTGAGAGCCGTCCGAATCCAAACCCTCGCCTTCTGAGTCACTCGAAGAGGAAGGGATGATAAGCTTTCGCTTCGGTTGAGTCTTCCTTCTCTTCGGCTGCGGTGACTGGGCAGGTTTTGTTTGTTTCCTCTTCTTAGGAGAAGGACCTTTAGGAGCTTTGGTCACTTGCTTCCCTTTTTCCGCCTTTTTGCCCCTGTTAACCGGTTTGTCATCATCATGGATGGACTTTAGCATTTCCGGTGTAAGTTGCCTAGGTCCAGTCGCTTTGAACTCCTTAATCGTCCGGATGAGCCTGCTGTCAGAGGGAACATTGCCATACATTGTCTCCGGAATAGAGCCAATGAACGAAAACTTAGATGCATCAGAGACGATGATCTTCGTGGTATGAAAAGTACCGACCGAAGACATCGATGCACCAGCAGTAGTGGGAATATCCAACTTATCCATCGCCCATTTGGTGATAAGAATCCAGAACCGGGCAAACGACACCTCAGAATGTCGCGATGAAGAAGAAAGGCTCTGGATGAGCTGTTGCCAAAGGACCAACCCAAAGTCTAGATTGACTCCGTTGTAAATTGCATACATAATCGACAGGAACAGTCGACTTGAACCATCGGATCCTGAGCTCCATTCAGATAAGCCCTTGAAGAGGACTGTAAACATGCCGTTCCACTGTGGCGGCAAGCAAGATTTCTTGAACTTCGCAACGGAGGTGAGCACCTCCGTGTACCCCATATTATAGAACATGTTGTACAGATGGCCAAGAGGAATCGTCTCCGGATTAATTCTCGATGGGTCAGCAGCCAACCCTAGCAGTGTACAGAATCGTTGTCGAGAAATGGAGGTCTTGTGAACAGCAACCTCGAAGAACACCCGCTCAACGGCTTTGTCGTAATATGCAGTTGCATACACCTGCGAGAGACTCTCCATGGGCACAGACTCAATCCTGGAGAGAGTTGGAGCGATTTGGGAGTACTTCAGGCACTCGATGATCGGCGACATGTAAGAGTCGTACGCCAGAGGGTTCAGATCGATCACCAAGCATTGGTGAGGGCGAATGGGTAGTATATGTGAGGTAGCATGGACGGAAGATGATTCTGCCATTGTTGAAGGTAGAAGAAGAAGATGAACAGTGAAGCTTTTGGGAGTGTTTGCTCTCTTGGAAATTTTGGATGCAGTAAAGAGGTAAATGAGAGTAGAGACTGCCTTTTATAGTGATTGTAAGGAGAGAGAAAAATCTGTTCAAATCTTCTATGGAAATACGAAAAGGTTTCCCAGAATGACAAATGCGTGACAGTTAAGGCATGCGATGATCACGTAGGAGAGAGAGTGTCAGATTCCTAGGAACACGCCGCCCAACAAGCGCCGTTTCAGAACAAACCGTTTCAAATCCTCACGCGCCTTTAAGTGCCAGAGAGGAATCGCTTGAAATTCGCACACGCGTCCATTATGTCAGCAAAAGAGTGGGCGTTTCAAATTCACACGCGCCCCTTTTTACCACCGGTTGAAATTCAATCCTTTTATTTCCCGCCTGAGTCAGCAACCCTTCGTCTTATCTTTTGAATCACATCTTTTGAATAAATTGCCCACGTGGATGATTGTTGAGCACGTCTTAATAATTAACCACCAATGCAATAAATCAGCCTGAAATTATTAGAACCAGATTTTTGGAAAATCAAGGATTTTCGTGCTTAGAGTGTAAAAGGAAAAGAAATAAAGCAACTCTTTGTAGGAAGAAATGCGATGTCAATAATGACACGAAACAAATGATCCCGAGCACGAATCTCTTCCTTCAAGGTCAAGAGAGACCTTAAAGTGTTAATGTGGATTCCCGTTGAATTACGATCAAACACTTATGAATAAATGTTGAAAGGCTTCTTTTAATTAGGCTAATTCAGAGTGGCTTTCGCTTTGACGCAACAATTCTAATCTTGAAATAAGAAAGAAAGTGGTCAAAGTACTTGTGAGACCGGTGTAGTCTGTTGAACAAGTAGGTAGGAATTAATTTTAAATTGGCTTGGAAAATATAAAATCTCAAAAAAAATTAAAAACTGGATCCCAAGGGAAGAAATGTTATGGGGTTTAACAATTTCATAGGAATCACACAAAATAAAATTTGAGATTTCATGAAGGTACATCCGTCAATTCTTTGGTGAAAACTTGAGCAAATTAATTGTTCACCATCAATTCAGATTTGGTGTTGAATTTTGGGTTTCACTCAGCTCGTAGTGGCACGAAACTAAGATCATAAACACAGTTGTTGTGTAACCATAAACCTCAGTGGTAATTTCTGAGAGTCTCAAGGGTTACGTTGATGAAACGAATGTAATGGAGAAATGTAATGGAGATGGTGTAAGAAAATAAAGTACCTCAGCTGCAAAAAGAAGGACCAAGCAGAAAACTCTCAACTCATGTGAGAAGAGAGAGAGGTAGCTCACGATTAGAATAAATGTGGTAGCCGTATTGGGAAGACAAGGTTTGTTTATACCAGGTCATTAAGGCTATTATTCAAAATCTTATGAGGCTTGGGACACATACAGCAGCATGCTTCTAGGGACACTTAAGTAATCCAACAATTATATCCCCATAAACGAACGAGCACAAGTAAAATTAAAAGAGAAAAATATTTTTGGAGTTTTTGAAATAGATAATAAAAAAAAAATTAAAAGGTAAAAAGTAAGCAAAGAAAATAAGACTCGGAAAAAAAACTTTGGAAAACTTTGAAAAACCGAACCCGAACGTTCGGTTGGATTCGGTTGGGAAAAATTTGAAAAACCGAACCCGAGCGTTCGGTTGGTTTCGGTTCAAGAAAATTTTGAAAAACCGAACCCGAGCGTTCGGTTGGTTTCGGTTTAAGAAAATTTTGAAAAACCGAACCCGAGCGTTCTTGATTTGATCGGTTTCGGTTGGAGTCATTCTCAGAACCGAGCCTTTGCTTTCGGTTGGTATTCTCTTCTGAACCGAACCTTGGCTTTCGGTTGTTGTGGCTTTCATGCTTTTTGACAGGATTGTTCCCAAACTTCAGATTCTTGTCTTGATGTGAGAAATATGCATTTTGGGATTGCCAGAATTGTTTCCTTTCACAGAGATTCTTCCTGTATCTCTGGTTCCTTTCACGTTTCTTATTTCTCATCTGGTTCGGTTGATGATGAATATTGGCTTTCATTTTCGGTTTCTCCTTGGCTGGTTCACTTTGAACTGTGGGAGTTTCACTTTGAACTGAGGAACTAGAGGGAATGTCTTCTTTTGCCGAACATCCATTTTCTTGAGGAATGTCTTTCGTACCACTAGTACTTGGCACATCGAAATTATCTGGCTTGTTCAGAGGTTCTGGTATGTATCTACCTTTACTAATCCATGAAGTCTTTTCTGACAAGCCCACCGTTTCATTTGCATTATCGATTGGAGCTGACTAGAAGAACTCATCACAGCCATCAGCATTGTCTTCGTTTACAATAGCTGTGAGTTCAGCAGTTTGATGTTCGGTTACTCCAGTGACCTTGTACACTTGATTTGGAGTGGTCCGGACCTTTTGATATACAACCGCTTTTTCTGCTAAGATCGGGGACTTTTGTTGGGACAATCGAGCGAATTCCACTGAATTTTCAGAAATTAGATTCTTGTGGTTTTCAGGTTCGTTTTTTACAAATTCTGAGCAGTCAACCGTGTCCTCTACAGAAATTTCACTCATGTTGTCGTCCTCATTAAGCTCAGATGCATTTTCAACATCAATTTTGTTTTCTGAGCTCAAGTTGGCGTTTAAAGAGTCAAATTTTTGTATGGTTTCGGTTCTCAGTTTAAGTCTATCATTTTCATCCAAAAGGTTTTTAAGCATGTCCTTGTGGTCCTTGGATTTAATGAAAGATTCTATTTTATCCAGTCCATACATGTATGTCGGATTAATGTCATCAGATGATATCACACTCTCACAATTATAAGCTTCAGCATCGATTTCATCCTCCCTAAACTCAAGGAAGGGCAAACTCATGCGATGGATCTTTTGGCCTATTTCACAGTCCAAGTGAAGCTGAGTAATATTAGAATAAAGACGTTTTGCAATTAAACAAAAAACATTCTGCTGTTTTAACAACTTTAAATTGTCTCTTTGTAAATAAATGTTTTCGTCTTTTATTTTAACTAATTCAGACTCCTTCAACTCGATCCACATGCGCCGCTCCTCACTCTTCGAAGACGCCCTGCTTAATTGATCAGTTAGGTTAGAATTGGTGACTCGAGTTTGAGTTAAACTACTATCTAGATGAGAAATTCTTGTATTAACATTTTTTAGTTCTTTCTCATATGAGGATTGTGGTACTTTAAATGAAACGAAAACCGATTGTACCTTCTTGATCAGTTCATCGAGCTCATTGAACTGCACGCTAAGCGGTTTGGCCGTAAAGCACATATCCTGTTGTTCCTTCGGTTTATTGCTTCCACCATCAGTGTTGTATCCCCTCATCTGAGACACTTCAGACACCATCAGGCACCTGCCTCCACTGCTCTTCTCTTTAGCCACACAAGCCTTTCCATGCGAAGGCTTCCTCACTTCATCGTCTTCTGAGTCGGTTGACCAAACTTCCACGCCACCGAACTCGTCATCAGCAACTGAACCCTGCACAATAAGAGCATTCATGGAAGGGTTAGCGGTAGATTTCTTCTTCCTCATCTCATCAAGCTTTTTCTGTAGCAAAGCTTCCTCATCTTTTTCAGCCATCTTTTTGAGGACACAATCCTTAGCATAGTGATTTTTCCCCCCACAGTAGTAACAGCTTACTCCAGAATCACCATCTGCTTTCGGTTCCTTCTTGAGCTCTTCAATTTTTGGTTCATTGTTAACCTTTTCTGAACTATAACTCCCCTACCAGTTTCGGTTTTTGTTGCTGGGGAATCTCTTCTTAATGAACCTCTTGGGGTTGGACACCATCATAGCATAGTCCTCAGACGTGAGGTCATACTCCTCCAAGTTGAGATCTTCATCCTCCATCACAACTTTACTTTTTGACAGGAGGGCCAGCAAACCTAGGCTTGAAACAACGTTCTTTTCCTGCAGCACAATCTTCTCCTGGGACTTGAGAATACCCACAAGTTTCGCCAAAGAATATGATTTAAACTGCTCATGGGCTTTAACTGTAGACACCACTGCTCTCCATTCTGACCTTAGACCATTTAAGAACGTAACTTTCTGCTCGATAAGCTTCCTTTCGATGTCATGTTTGATCATCCTGCTGAGAAGATGATTGAAGCGATCGAACGTCTGGGTCACAGTTTCTTCGGCTCCTTGCCTGAATTCTCCAAACTCAGATAAAAGCAAGGTTTGGATAGAATGTTCAAGATCCTCATCTGTAGAGTACAGTTCACGAAGTCTATCCCAAACTTCCTTTGCCGTCGTGCATGAGCTTACCAACCTGAAAGTGTCGGACTGAAGGGCGAATCTGATCAATCTTAACGCCTTGATATTGCACTGGAATTTATCCTTTTCATCTTGCGCAATATCTTTAACATCCTTCAGTAGATCATTGTACTCCTTTTGAGTTTTGACAATCCTCGACGTTGTAGAATGAGAAAACGGTCCATTGATAATTGCTTCCCATATGAGGTATCCATTATCCTTAGATCCTATAACATAGTCTTCAAAGTGATGCGCCCAAACTTCATAATCATGGGTATATAAGATGGGAATCTTCGTGGTTGAACCAATGATGTTGGAAATATTGATGGGATTCGATTGCGACTCATCCATAATGATCGAATAACCTGTTTAAAGATCAAACTTGTAATAAATCAGATTAGGGCAAAACAATAAATATCAAGATACGTCAATAATGAGATGACGGCTCAATAAATATCAGTAATTGCGGAAAAACCCTAATTGAAAACTTTTCACAGAAAAGATGTGTATCGATTACACAGCCTCCTGCTCTGATACCACTTGTTGGGATTAAAACCCTAATTGAGATTTGATGAACAAGATGCGGAAAATAAGAACAAACACAAATATGAAGATTAGGTCGAATGATCACTCGATTTATTGAATTATGAGGAACAAATTACACTTAAGAAATAAGAATCTAACTCTACAAGAAACCTCACAATGTGGCGGCTACATTTTTCCTCCATCTCTTAACCCTAATTGTAAATAATACATGACTATTTATAGGGAAAAGACAAGTCTTGGGCTTTTAACCTAGAATTCATCAAAGGGGCCCATTGCCATCATCCATGGAGTGCTTTGAAACCCTACAATCTCCCCCTCAAAGTATGGAATGGATGACAATGCTTTAACTTCCAAAACAAGCATCTAGCGAGTAAAAAGATCTGCAACGAGGAATATATGAAGCAATCAACGAATCTTGATTCTTCAATAGTCTTCAAACACGGCTCTAGGATATATAAACCAAGCACTGAAGTAATGTCTTTAAACTTCATTTTCGAATGTAATCCCAAAGAATCTTCATGAAAACCAAACCCGTCATAAAAAATCATTTCAGAACAAAGAAACTGAATCACTTCTTGTCTTTGAAGAGCTCCCCCTCCAAGTCACAATGATCTTCAAATAAGCTAATGATATAAGCCATCAAAAAAATATCGTGTAACAACCCAAACTTTAAGATTCGTAACGCCACTTGATCGAGAAAATACAAGAAGTCGGAGATATAACAAGTCCTTAGCAGAGCTCGATAAAGAACTTCCGCTGTAAAGGATACTTCTCTGTAAAAGCTTTAGCAGAGCTCGATGAAGAACTTCCGCTGTAAAAGCTACCTTCATAATTCTACCACAAGCTTTATAAAAAATCTTCAACTTTGAAAAGTCACAAATCCAATTTCGAATGGTCATACCAAATTCTTCCCCGATCGAAAACATGATTATAAAGCCTTCTTATGGCCATGAGAATGATCTTGAATGGATAAAAATTACTGTACTCCCCCGCGACAAAATGATATATACAATGAAGTATAAAATCCGAAAAAGTCATGAAAATTTGTCGTTATCATGAAAAACGACTTTTCGAACCGCCAAGACTTGATGGAATCTTTAATTTTCTGTTCACGGAAAAATATGCGCATTAAAAAATTCCAAAACGTTCACCAGCCCTTAAATTTGCAAACTTTTCAAAAAAATGGGCTGAAACTGTCACTTTACTGAAATTCTAGGATTAAAGTAATAAATCTGCATCATATTCCCCTTCATTTGTAATAGTTTCTGGAATTGGTCCATAATAGCACGGCTGTGAAAACAACAGGGACCAAAAGCGTCAATTTGCTGAAGTTGCAAGGACCAATAGTGAATCATTGAGTCATCTTCCCAATTTACCCCCGATTTAAAAAAAACATGACTGGAACGGTAAAATAGAAGCTACGACATTGAACCGATAGCAAAACCCAGCAACTACGAGACTCATTCAAAATGTGAGTTGCGAATCCGAGCCGACAGGGACAACGATTCTGAGTCCATTCACAGTTTTGATTGTGAGTCGTTTTACTCCAAACCAAACAATCGTACTTCCAATATCACCTCCGAATCTAGATTCCAATCAACTCCAAACCTCGAATCATCCTAGCAGCGAATAATCAGTTCCGAATCCGATCTTGCCATTGACGTTCGTGAAAAAAAAAACGAGTGCGAGACTGGTCAAATTTCCAACAACGATCCGTTCCAAATCGATTAATCACAGTACCGATTTTGAGGCATATTCCACATCCGAGTTCAGCAAAACAATTCTAATTCATGTTCTAGATCCGAGTCCCAATTAATTCCGATTGAGAGACTGTTCGCATGTGAGTGCGTTCGCAACATTTCAATTTTGACTTTTTTGTTTTGACTTATACAAAACAGTCTCAATTGACAACCATTCCGACTGAGTTTTCACCAAGATTTCGAAACCCTTCAACAATTCTTGAGTACAACAGATGTTGTTACACACAATAACCCTTAATCAACGATATTCCATATCATCTTTAATCTTCACAGAATGATATAATCAGGAAGCAAAATTGATATTCTATGAATGAATGTATAGACTTAGATCAAACACAAAATTAGATAAATTCAAAATCGATCTTGATAAAGGGATTGATTATGAAATCGACTCAAGAACAGAGGAAAAATGGATTTGAAGAAACGAAAATCACATAATCATGTTTAGGCAAAATGTAGCCGCCACGTTGTGAGGTTTCTTGTAGAGTTAGATTCTTATTTCTTAAGTGTAATTTGTTCCTCATAATTCAATAAATCGAGTGATCATTCGACCTAATCTTCATATTTGTTTTTTGTTCTTATTTTCCGCATCTTGTTCATCAAATCTCAATTAGGGTTTTAATCCTAACAACATAACTAGGGTAAAAATACCATTTTACCCCTGACCTAGTTTGGAACAAGACTTAGGCCCAAACCTATAATCCAAAAGGCCCAAAATCCAACTAACCGTTCAAGGCCCATACTTTGCCCAATTTTCCGAATTGGGCGCAAACCCTTACATGGGCCTTACCCTAAAGCCCACTTATTCTCCTAGTCCAAAACACTTACACTCAGATAGAGCAACAAGAACCAAGGCACTTAAGCCCAAAAGAAAGGCCTAACCTCGAAGCCCAAAACACAAAACCCAATAGACTGAGTATGTGGGGCGTACTCAACTGTAAGCTAAGTGTACATGCTAAACGGCTTGTACGCCATGCGTACAGACTTGTACGCCCAACGTACTCACCATTTAGCTATTACCCACTTTAAGCACTTAAAGCTTAAGACCAGAAGTCCAAACCCCATATCTAATCCCCAATAAGCATCTAGAACCATAAAGTCACTGACTTGGTGACTTTGCATTCCCTAAAAGGGCGCAACTTCAAGATATAGCACTTTACTTTCACTAACTGGACATAACTTCATGCATAGGTGATTCTAAACCCTAAAGGTGCCAACTTTATGGACTTTGAACCTCGGAAATACCAAGAGTGGCAAATCATAGATCCTGGAGTGGTGTCAAATGACTAAATCTCATTCATAGGCCAAAAGGGTCCAAAACTCATATAAACTAGATCTAAGCTTCTAATGAACAAGATCATAGCTTTTTACGTCAAACAAACTGGAAATAGAGTACAAAATCAAGATCCATAAGGTCTTCCTTGATCAACAACCTTGCACCAAACTCCTTCTTCTTGATAATGAACCAAAACACACCAAAAAGCACACAATGAGATCAAAAACACAAAGGAAAGGTCTATGGTTTTGAAATGAGGTTATAAGGTCAATGGAGGCTGAGAAATGAGGGTAACATGAGCCATAAGTGTGATTATATAGTGTTCAACCCCATAAATTTGGGTTTCACTAAATGGCACGTACGCCCCACGTATACATACGCCCCGCGTACGTGTCCGGAGTCCTAATCCCATCTCGCATCAGTATGCTAAGTGTACCATGTGATACCCCCCGTGTACTCGCTTCACAACTTGTATGCTAAGCGTACCATGTGGTACGCCCCACGCACTACACAAGGGCCAAAAATGCAACTTTTAAAATAACAAAGGGCAATAATGAAACATACCAAGATTCAAGTATTACAATTCTCCCCCACATTAATAATACTTCATCCTCGAAGTGCGCTGCCCTGAACAACTCCGGGTAGTGCTTTCTCATCTCATCATCGGGCTCCTCAGTCCACTATGATCCCTTGCGGTGCTGCCATTGCACCTTCACCAGCTCAATAACCCTGTTCCTCAAGGTTTTCGTCTTCTGATCGAAAATTGCCACCGGTCTCAATATAATTCAGGCGGTCTCACAATATATACCGGGTTGACATCTCCACATGCGGTTGCTAGCTACAACCTCGACCAATCAATATAAGCGGGTGACAAGTGTCTACAATTGTTACTACAACATCAAATGAAGCATTGTAGGGGGTACATTCAGTCACATAGCTCGATTATAGGACACACTATAAACATTAACTAGAATCTCTCTCTCTCTCACATACACACTCACTACAAACCTTGGGATTGGTAGCTTTTAAAACTATTTTAAGTATGGATTTACTTATGTAACAGTACAGTTTGGTTTTCAAGTACATGTATTCTCAGGAAATCACTAAACAGACTTTCAAGACGGATTGGATTTCATGTGACCTAGTTTACTAGCTGTTATAATATATGCCTATCTATTAAGGCAATTCATAACTATTATTATTTGTAAAAACATTGTATTCAAATATCAAGATGGAACACGAATGCTATTTTGTTTATTGTTGTAACTTTTGCTATATATATTCAGTTTACCTGTGATCCATGGACTTATTTGCACACCCCAGCGTGTTCCGCCGCCTCGGTCGGGGGTGTGACAGGTCAATTTCCCGAATGCACATCAAGGACATTACACCCGAAGTGATCATGGTTATCCAACTATCGTACTTGAAGTGGTGGCCTCACAGGATTTGTGGATATGACATTTATTTTTTGGTTCTACTGGTTTCCTTAATGACATAAATGTTCTTAACATGTCTCATTTATTCGATGACATGTATAACAGGACTGCACCATATTCTTCTTTTGATGTGTGTGGAACTCCATATAGGTATGGATATTATCCATTGGATGAGATCTACCATAATCATTCTTGTTTTGTGAAGTTAGTGTCTTGTCCTAATGATCGAAAATGGTTGAAGTTTAAGAGAGCTCAAGAGAAGACGAGGAAGGATGTTGAACGAGCGTTTGGTGCTTTTAAAATATGTTGGCATATACTTAAACACCCTACAGTTTTTGTTGACGACAAGAAAATAAGTGAGGTCATGTATATTTGTATCATATTGCATAATATAATTCTCGAAGATGAAGGCAATGCAATATGTGAGTATAATGAAAACGAGATCGTTCCACTGACACAAGCATTTGAGGTTGGAAGCAATGATTACTTGGTGAGGAGAGCAATAATTCATGATGTTGAGACCCATCATGTTCTTCATAGAGACTTCAAGGAACATATTTGGACCGTTGACCACATCGATCTTAATGTCGAGCCAATCGATGATTTAGATGGCTAATTTTCTGATAAAGATGTCCTTTTGGTCTATCTATATTTCATATTTTAATTTCTAGGTTTCGTAATTTTATTTTCTATGTTTTATATTTTTAAATTCTATGTTGCTTTTTTTTTAGTTTTGTTGTAATTTCCTTTCAAGCTTAAGGAAATTTTAGTTTTAAAATAATTTTTAAATTCATTATTTTTAATATAAATTAATTTTAGAAAAAAGTAAATATCATGGAAATCATGGAAACCCACGTCTTCTAAATGAAAAAGTCTTATAGCAAGATGGACAATCCTATGTGGCGCATACATAGACTGTCACAAGTGTGGCACCACTCTCTCTAGCCTAAGTCTCGAATGAGTGATGTTGGTTGTGTCGAACGCCACCTTCGCAATCTTCCTGTCCATATCATCTTTTCCATGCCCACCTCAACATCTTCATGGTTGCTGATCAAGGCCTTTTTTTGCCTCTTGTCAAGGTCAAGGTCAAAGGGCGGTGTAACCTCAGAATGTCGAGCTCCATATCAGAGGTTCCGTGCTCTTTGATGGCTCACTCCTCCGAGCCTAAAAGTACAACCACGATAGGATTGTAGCATTATAGCATATCAATATATTAATTTAGCTTAAAAAATATAAAATCTAGCATGTTAGAAACCTACTTCGATTTCTGTTGGAGATTTAGGATTCAATGCACTTGGAAATTCTAAGATCGTATTTAACACTTCAAATTGAAGTATTTCGGTGGTACTCCCAAATCCTTAATTGGATAATACTCAGAAGTTTGAGAGAAAGAAAAGAGAATGAGACAGTTTTAACCAAAATTTGATTAAATATGTCTCTTGTAAAAACTGTTATAAAACAGTTTTCAATGTTTAAAAACTAACACAAAACAAGCTTTCAACCAATGGATAAAAGCATAACCGACGGGTGTCCTAAAATTGTCACTAGCTGTCAAAACTGACACAAAACGATCATTTTATCCACTGGATAAAACACCAAACTGACGGATAAAATACCAAACTGCAAGCGTTCCAATGTGAAACGTTCTGATGTGAGTCGTTCCAATGCGATCCTATCCATCGGTAGTAAACATTACCTTTCCAACGAGTTTCGATCCACCGAAAATGAATAGTACCATTCAGACGTGTTCCGATTCATCACAAGTAAAGAGTACCATTCCACTGAGTTTCAATCCATCAGAAGTGAACATTAAATCTTCCACATGTTCCAATTCATCAGAGCTCATCGGAGTCCATTTTTATTCTGAAATCATTTTCGGTTCAAATATCATTTTGGCCTTAGTTTGAATCTTGTATAAACTTAAAAAATTGTGTACTTCACACCTTCCTTACTTATTTAATATTCATCAAGATTGATTTTAGACAAAAAATCAATATGTTACACTTAAATACAATTAGTGAAACAATTACCAACCAACCTCCCCCATTTAAGTGTAATCTTGATTAACTTAAAACAAAACTTAAGAACAACAAATTGATGCATAAATGAAATGTTGTGACGATTGAATTTCAAATTAGTATATTATTCATTCCAAATATTCGAATATCAGGGTGTCACTAAGGATTGAACCCTTTCTATTCAATGTGAATACATGAAGATAATATACACAACAATTTACATTCTCATAATTTCTAACTTGACTCTATATTTTACTAGCTTGTGTCCCATCCTTCAATAAACATAGAAAATTCAAGTCCCTACTTTTTGAAGCAGCTAAACTTCATACTTATATAGGCATGTCTTTTGTTCTTGCACCTGCATATGCAATTTTTCGAAGAACTATTAAGAAATAAAATTTCAACCTCCTTAGCTTGCAGTACTGAACACATAACTTGGGATGACAATAATGATGTGTTCCAATATTTAGATATTAAGCTTTCCACATTGAATTCAACATATAATATTACATTAGATGGGAATTAGGTATCTCAATATAAAATATTTTAAATGGACTTTAAACCCATCCCTACAGCCACCTTGTACACAATATCTCTTGTTATCCCTTTAGTTAGATGATTGACTAAATTCATCTGAGTTCTTACAAACGCCACAGTTATCACACCAGTCATGATGAGCTCATGAATCATACTATGTCTAACACCTAAATTTCTAGAGTTTCCATTGTACGCTTAACTATAAGCCTTAGCCAATGATGCAACACTATCACATTTGATAGAAATGGAAGATATCAGTTTGGGCCATAAAGGACTTTCTTAAATAAAATTCCTTAGCCACTCAGCTTTTTTACCAGCAACATATCAAGCTACAAACTCATACTACATGGTTAAGTTAGTAATACATGTTTTTTTCTTAGATGCCCAAGAAATGGCACCTCCTCCAAGAAGAAACACTCAACCACTTGTAGAGGAGTGATCCTCTAAGTTGTTAATCCAGCTGGCATCTGAATAATCTTCCAATACAGAAGGATGTCTACTATAAGTTAAACCATAATTCATGGTCCATTTTAAATATTTGAATACTCTACCACAACTTGCCAATGATGTGAACTAGGATTACTATTATATCTACTAAGCCTTCCTAAATCATATGCTATATCAAACCTAGTGCTAATCATTAGATACATCAAACAACCAATATCCTGAGTATTCAAGTTAAGACACTAGAGATCCTTTGTTTGGTAGAAGCTTAAGACTAGGATCTATATGAGTGCTAACAGGAGAACAATTCTCGAAATTAAAATTTTTCAATATCTTCTCAATTTAATGAGATTGAGAAATTGAAATCCCATTGTTTCCTTGTTTAATTCTTATACCAAAAATTACTTCTACCTCCCCTAGGTCTTTCATTTCAAAACTAGATGATACGAACTTCTTGGTTTTGTCAACTTCTTCCAACTCATTACCAAAAACTAACATATCATCCACATATAAACAAATCATAACTCCTTTACCAGAAGTATCAAATTTTCTATACACGCACTTATCAGCTTGGTTTAATGCAAATCCATTTGACAAGACAACATAATCAAACTTTTGAGCCATTGTTTTGGTACTTGTTTCAAACTATATAATTATTTCTTCAACTTACACACTTTGTGTTTGTTTCCAAGAATCACAAACCCTTCAGGTTGTTCCATAAAAATTTCCTCATCCAAGTCACCATTCAAGAATGTAGTTTTCACATCCATTTTGTGAGTCACAAGATTATGTATTGTTACAAGAGCTAATAATAATCTAATAATGGAAATTTTGGAAATGGGAGAATAAGTATCAAAGAAATTAATGCCTTCCTTTTGCCAAAATCCTTATATAACCAATATGGCTTTATACTTATCAGTTGTGCCATCTACCTTCATTTTCCTTTTGAGGATCCATTTACATCCTAATGCCTTGCAACCAGGATGTAAGTCAGACAGTTCCCAAGTATTCTTATGCATGATAGAATCAATATCATCCTGTATTGCTTCTTTCCAAAAACGAACATCCATAGAAGCCATAGCTTCATTGAAAGTCTTTGGATCATCCCCAATATTAAAGCAATATTGATGTTGAGATACACTCTCATCCCTTGATCCTTCAACTAAATATAGTTGAAAATTAGATCCAAACGATTAAGCTTTTCTAGCTCTAATACCCCTTCTAAGTTTAGGAACTGAACTTGTACCAATAGAAACATCTTCAGTTTGAAAGATTGTTGAATCATGTCCCTTAGTCTAGAAATAGATATAAATCTTTCTTCATCAAAGATAGCATCTCTTGACTCTATAAAAATGTTCACGGACGCAGAGCCATTAGATTCTAAAACAAATAATCTATAAGATTTGAAATGCTCAACATATCCAATAAAGATACAGTATATAACTCTTTCACCCAATGTTTTCTTTTTAAGTTTAGTGAGCCTTACAACTGAACTACAACCCTAAACTTTGAGATAACTCAAATTTGTTACCTTTTTACACCAAATTTCATAAAGAGTATTCTTACTCCTTGGGTTTGGATTTCTATTCAGAATATAACATGCAGTCAACATAGCCTTACCCCAAGAAACCTTCACTAAAATCTAAATAGGACAAAATAGAGTTAATTATTTCTTTCAAAGTCTTATTTTTCCTTTCAACTACACCATTTTAATGTGGTGTATAAGGAGTTATGGTTTGATGTATTATTCTAGCCTATTCAAAATAAACCATATCATAATAATCACCACCTCTATCAGTACGTACAACTTTTATTGATTTATTTTTATGAAGTTCAGTCTCTTGTTTATAAATCTTAAATTTATCAAGAGATTCATCTTTTGAATGTATTAAATAGACATAACAACATCTAGATGAATGATTAATAAAAGTAACAACATAGTTTTTGTTTCCAAAGTAAGGTGTTGCATGGAAATCACATAAATCACTATGTATAAGTTCCAACACCTTGCTTTCCCTAACAACATCTTTGAAAGGTTGTCTTGTGATTTTAGTTAATATGCATGTTTTACATTTTTCATTAGTTAAATGAAAAGCACGAATTAAACTCAATTTTTATATGTCTTTTAATCTCTTGAAATGAATGTGTCATAGTCTAGCATGCCAGAAATCGGATTTATCAATGTTATTGCTAGAACTATAAGAAGCCATTCAAACAGAATTATCATAACTACGATAATTAATATTAAGCCTAATGATTCCATTACATACATAGCCAAAATCCTTAAAATAACCATGTCTTGACAAGATATACTTAATGGTTTTTGCATGTAATAATGCGGAAAAAACTTTATACTCTTAAGCTTGCATGCAACTTAATAGATCTATGTCATAATAGTATTGAAGCAACATACTAGTGAACAACAAAACTTATAAACCCTAGATAAAATTGAAATTCACATTAAATGGAGGGTTACACCTTTTGTAAGTCTTCTTGTCTCCTTGGAAAACCTAGCTACAATAGTGTGCAAGCCTCTACTAGTTCACACCCAAAACACAAGAAACCCCAAGATTAAAGGAGATAGGGGAGAGAGGAGGAGAATTTCATTCTCCTCCTTAAGGTATGAGAGAGCCGCGAATTTTGGAAGCCCAATGTGTGACATCCCCAAAATCTCGGCCAGAAAAGACCGATTTCATTTATGCTTTTTAAACATTTTCAGAGTAAATCCTTTTAATTTTAAAAGAGATGCGGAATTTGTTCCCAAAAACAAAACATGATAAAATAGATATTTATCAAAACATTTCATAAAGAAATATGATTTCATTTCATAATCAAAAGTCGGGATGTCATGTTCCGATACAGATCATAAAGCATAAACGATAACATTACAAGTCATTCAACAAATATATACATATACAGACTTGTAAACAAAACAACTTGATGATTCGCCCATCTTAAGCTCTTGCGCCACTTCCTGTAATACAAATAAACTGAGTGGGTCAGGCTTGGGAGCCTGGTGAGCATATAGGGTTTTCAACCCACAATAAATAATTATATTTAATTTCACCAATCCACAGTAAAACCCGATTACCCATTCCCGTTATCCTTACTTTACGTCCCTAAAATAACTTCTATTATAAGGAACCTAATTCAGGATTTTCATCGGGACGGAGATTACTGCAGAGGGGCTTCCTCAACAATAAGTGCCCTAAAGGCAATCATGTGGGGGATAGAGTACACCGGTGAACACGTCGTTCACAACACCTACAGGTAATGAGCCTGGTAGTCTTCCACAAGACAGTCTAGAATAGTCCGTGGTCGTCATCCATACTCTGCTGAATGACTAGAATAACACCAATAACACCGAGGCCTCTCATCTGTTTATTTCACACCAATTATCTACCCATGTTCTACCCAACATATTAGTAGATAAAAATATACATTTTTATACATTGTTTAAAAACCTATATAGCATGCTTTAATCAATACAAACTCCACATAACAGATGAGGCATACACACATAACACATAATTCATAGAGAATATATCAGATCTATGAGATAGAAGAGAGTGAATATACATTCACACATATAACAGCAAAATATATACACATAGCACGTATTTTATATAGAATACTTCATAATATTGCGTTGGAATGAAAATGACTACACACTCACATCCTGTATTCTTAAATACGTTTAACGATTGCTTGTTTAATATCGCTTATTGAAAGAGACTATACACTCACTTGATCAGAAGATGATCAGGCAGCACTACGGCTTGCAGAAGTAGTGTCTCTTCGTAGATCTGGAAGATCTTCACAAAAACCGGGCTCCTCGCGGGCAGAGCTTCGGCTCGGGAATAACGCTCTTCGGGATCTTCGGGGCTTCGGATCTCGCCTCGGGGCTCGGGAATATTACCGGGGCTTCGGGGTACAAACGGCACGCAAATCGAGGAAAACTAGAGAGAAAAGGATGAAATTTGTAAAGGAAAATCGGCTGCCTTCGCAAGCCTTTTATAGGGGCTGAACCTCGGGGTTACGCGGGGCGTACGCCTCGGATCGTAAGCGCTTGCGTCATCGGAGGTACTCGAGTGCTGGCTTTGTCATCCTTCGGTGTATGTGGGGGGTACACTAGTACGCGGGGCGTACTTCGGATAGGCCGGCTGACTCCTCGTCGGATAATATCGAAGGTTTTTAATTAAAAATAAATATTAAATATTTAATAAACTTCAAAAATTCATATCTCCTTCATACGAACTCCGTTTTCGACGTTCTTTATATCCACGCGAAGGTGAGACTACGCTCTACAACTTTCGTTTAGACTCTGTCGGCTAATTTTGACTTTTATTTTTATTAATTATTTATAGGAGGTCAGGACAGAAAATTTCGTTATAAATTCATAACTTCTTCGTCCGACGTCCGTTCTCGCCTAACTTTTCATCGTTTCGCTACTAACAACGAGATCTTCGATTCTCGTTTAGATTGTTTCGGCTAAAAACCGCTCGATCTCAAATTGAGTATTCGGGCTGCATACTGCCCAGTCGGAACTTCAGAAAATCATAACTTCCTCATACGAAGTCAGATTTGGGCGTTCTATATATATTCGGAAACCTCGTTTCAACTACTACAACATTATCCAAAGATATCGAGTTCATTTTACACTTAAGTTTTGATGCTCATTTTATTCTTAATTTAATTATATCACATAATTAAGCAAATAAACACATAACTCACATAATTCACAAATTCACAAATAATACATTTTTATTATTTCAAATTGGGGTTACAAAGGTTAACCTAGACTTTTACATTGCTAAAAATGGCAAGCCCAGAAACACGGGCGTTACACATTGGTCCTATTTATAGTCCAAGGAAAGTTGGGGACAAAGCAAGATCTAAAGGATTAAATAATAGATTTAATCCCAATCTAAATGCTTTCCTTATTTAAAATTAGGAGGCTTATGGAAACCCCAAGAAAGGCTACAAAACCATCCATTCTAGATACCATTCTAGAATGCCTCTTTTGTGCAACTATTGAACAATTACAATTCACCCCTTGCACCTTTAATTAATTTCAATTAATCTTAAATTAATTCCAAATCAATTATAATTAATAATTAGTCAAATATTACCTATTTCGAATTAATTTATTATTTATATAAAAAAATTAACTAATCATTAATCAACAAATTCTAATTAATATATTAATTACATAATATATTAACAAAAAATTTTAACTCTCTCTCCTTTGATCAATCCAAGCCATTTTCTGTTTATGAGGGCAACCCAAAAAGGACTTTACTTTATTCATCAACATTATCACCAATTTAGTTAACACCTTAGACACTTACTCCCAAGAGTATGATCGATTGTGGCATTTTGAATAAATTAATATTCAAGAAGTAACAAACAAAATGAAACACAATAATAAAATAATCATTATATGGCTTCACACTCTTTCAATATAAATAATTCCATATTGATTAATCACCATAACAATTATAGATTTATCTACTATATAAATGTTTCAAGGTAATCAACTTAATGACTAAATTTGTCAACATTTCCCATGCCAATGCTCTTAACATGCATATCATGGTTTCCTTTGGTTATCGCTATTGTGAACAAATCATCAGAAAGATATTCACTTCCCACCTAGGAATCAGTCCTCATATTTATCTTTGATGTAATGGAATCTCCTCCTTCTATGCATTGACCTCCTGTGATCTCAAGAATCCTTAGTCAACATGACTGCACTTTGATAGAATGGCAATTTGTTACTCAAAACAAATCCAAGGTCAATAATGAAGTTTTCTAGTCCACGTACACTCCTTGGATACTTCACTTGCACTAATGTGGTCTTATCCACATTATCAAATCTACCACTATCTCCTACATGAAACCTTTCATGCTACAAATAAAAATGAATCTCCATTTACACTATAACTTAAAGGCATTTTTACAATTTATGTCACTATAACTCTTCTCAATCATGTTCTCTACTGTCTACAAGCAACCATTCCTTGGTATCTTTCAATCCATTAAAATGTTCTTCATAGTTATCTAAGGATTCAGTCAAACAATTTCTAACACAATCTCATGATGCTCTAAACATCTGAGACATCATAATAAACACAAGTCACAACATTCATGATCGATCCTATATCCAAATCATATGGGACTCGAATCATTTATCATTTTCATGACTAGTACAAAAGACCATTTGAATTCACTCAACTCCTTGTTATGAAGCATATGAACAATCCTGTTGGAATTTTCATTAATGAAACCTTTCAACATATTATGCTTTGATTGAATTCTATTAATCATTTCAATCTATATTTTTAGATCCAAATACCAATTATTGATTTCACTTTCCATCATAGCAAAACAATTCCAAAACTTTTTCACTTTGGACCTTAGGACTATGTTTCATGTGAGGGGTATTGTCATCTACATGCAATACCAGGTAGAAAACGTCACTCCTAGTAGCTTTTACATGTACTCAAGTCTCATCTAGACTTCTAGAAAGACAACACCCTTGACTTTATCATGGAAGAACAGATTCTTGCTACACGATGATTGTCTAAATCCATGAATAGATTTCTCAAGCCTACACTCCTTATTTGGATAGTTTGTATGTTTAAGTCCTTTTAGAATATGTCATATATCCTTTGAAGGTTTCCTATTGAGGAAAGTCTTTCAAACATCTGCTTTACCATATCTTATATCAAAGAGGGCAACAATGATAACAAATAGTGAAATAGACTTTTCTCAGCTACTGGTGAGAATGTTTCTTCATAATCAATTTCTTGAGTTTTGAGCGAAACCCATTTCTACCATAATAGCTTTGAATGTGTGTACATTAATATCCATGTTTGTCTTCACATTGACGATCTAGTTGCAACCCATTATCATAATACTAGTTTTACGATCAACCAATTTGAAAATTAGTTATCCCTCATGGATAAAAGTTCGCTATCCTTAAACTCTTTTAATGGCAGCCATAAGGCCCACCATTGCTTCCTAGTAGCAATTAAACTTATCCAAATTGATCAATGTTTCATAACTAATCAATGAATCTTCTTCCACAGTTAGATGAAACTCATAAACATGGGAGGTTCTCCAACTCTGCTATATCATGTGAAGAAGTAAGGCAATGTCATTTGAATCAACTGGTTTATCAACCTCAAGTTGAGAGCTAGTGTTGACTATAGGTTCATTGTTAGTCATATCTCCAATTTCTTCATGTTCAATATGACTCTTACTGAATTCTTGATATCTATACGTTCTTTCTCTAAAGGGACATTGCTTTTGAGCTATAAGCACAAATATCAAAAGTCTTTAGTGAATACCTGACAGCATAACACTTCATAAATCTCGATTCAAGTTGGTTATTAGTTTCTCGTCTAACGAAAGACCTCACAACACCAGATCTGAATGTGGGGGAACTTTCTAACTCCATATTTCATGAGGTGTGCACAAAATATACATAGTTAGATACAAGGTTCAAAAATATGCTTTACTATTTAAAGTGTACATTCCCAAACACTCGTGAATGATAGCGAAGCACGACTCATCATAGATCGAACTACATAGCATTCGATTCTCCTTTTAATAGCAACATTACATTATGATTTCCTTAGAGAAGTTAATTATGGAAACCCTTCCATAATCTTTAAGATGGTCGTAGAACTCGATACTAAGGCATTCTCCTTCCTTGTGAAATTGAAGAACCTTTATCTTCATGCCCAATCTTGATTCCCTACTTTGTTCGGATACTCTTTGAAACTTTTCAAAGTGTCTGATTTATGCTTAATCATATAAACATAACCACATCTATTGAACCTATCAATAAAAATAGAAGTATATTTCATCCCTTGTGGTGGATATGATGAGTCAACACACACACTCTGTGACATCCCCATTTTCAAGGCCAGAAAAGACCGATTTTTTATGCTTTATTTGTAAAATCAGAGTATCCTTTTAAAGAAAAGTGTTGTGGAATTTGTTCCCATAAAAACATGATAAAGATATTATCAAAGCATTTCCGAAGAAATGTATTTAGATTATATTAAAACTTTGGTACGTCATCCTCAATACAGAAACATAAGCATAAACATACCTTACATTCATTTACACTAGTGATTTACATCTCTTTTAATCTCCCAGTGTAATCTAGCTTCGTATCGATACCTGTGATACAAGTAACCTGAGTGGGTCAGGTTGGGAAACCTGGTGAGTACATAGGGTTTTCAACCCACAATAATATAATTATTATGTTTAATCATCAACTAATCAACCCAATTACCCACCCCCATTATATTCTTTATTCTTAAGGATTTACCCTAAGAATCAACAATCCTTCATTCATTCCTTCCTAATGAATAGGCACGAAGTCCATCGCTACCAGGGTTTATATAATAGGTACTAAGTCCATAGCTACCAATGTTAGGCACAACTTCCAATGTTCTTTCATGAGGCACTAAGTCCATAGCTGCCAGGGTTTTTAGAATATATCTGGTGAACATGCAGTTCAAAATTTAGGCACATCTACTAGGATATTTATGTTGGGTTTTAAGCATTCTAACACTCCTAAGTGTACATGCAACCCTAAATACCTTGGATCTATGTTTTCTCTATTATACATGCAAATATGAACTTTCCAAGGTATTCATCCTAACTAGCATAATAACATTGATTCATATGAATATATCAAGTTAGAATTACATACCTCTTTGATGTAGAATGTCTTCATGAAGCTTGAGAGCCTAGTGCCCAAAGTGTGACACCTCAAATGGTTCACACAACACCAAATACACTTGGAATCGATTAGAGAAAAATCCACACTTCCTGAAAATCGGCTATCCCTTTTTCCTTACACATAGTGGCCGATTTTCTCCAAGAATAAGATCATTATATAGTTAGGGTTACACCATGTAAACCCTAATTTTCATCTCCTTTCATTTCCATGATCCATGTGTACAAATACACCATGGAGCACCCATGGAGAATCTTATGGGTTTTAGCCCAACTTGACAATCCATGGAGCATTAGCCCACTATATAAGTATGGATGATTTACACAATCAGCCCATATATTTAATTAGTCTTCTTTTGATCACTTAATTAATCCTAGATTAATTCTTGATTAATACTAATTAAATAATCTTATTAATATATTAGAACTTATAATATATTAACAAACCTTAAGTGTTATTTCTTTCATTATAGTCTATCCAAATGCATGATGCCATGCAACCCAAATGGACCATGCCGAGTTGGGTCAAGTCTTACCAATTGTAGTTATGGACTTAGACAATAATCCAACAGTCTCCCACTTGGATAAGTCTAAAACTATTATTGCAAGTATGACTTCAAGAACCGACTGGCAATCGTAGCTCTCAAATGCTTCTGTCAAACTCTGACCTTGTCAATGATCTCTGACCTTTGTCAATGACTTGTCCATTAGATAAGGGATCATATATTCCTCCATTCTAGATATCATATGGATTGAGACATGGATTATAATCATTCTCTCTGTCCATTTGTTGTTCCCCGATTTCCGATTTATGACGACTGACTAATTGAACAAATCAAATTAGTTCAGGCCCGACCAAGCACTTACATTTGTCATCAACAAATCATCGAGGGGCCCACAGATATCGCTTTTATCCTGAAGGTAAAAGTAATGGATAAACTTCGACTCATATGGCTTGTTCTACTACCTGTTGAATCATACACAAAGGCGTGTTTTATAACATCGAGTTACCAATGCGTTTTCATGCAATCAATGTATAACCAACTCATAGTAACAACTCATATCTCTAGGTTTGAAGAATATAAGAAATTATCGTCTCATGATAACTCGTGATAAAATCCATGAAGTGATTCCAATGAGCGTTGGTTGAATCCAATACTCAGAACTTATGAGCACTCATGAGTGTTGTAGCACCACCTTGTCCAACATCTTAGACCTCTACAAGCCCAACCCATGACAGTCTTGATTCATATGTACTTCCAATATATAACCGACTGTGGATGGTTTGAATAAATTAGTCATTCAGAACAATGAACTAGTTATTCTGGAAGTCAAAACATGCAAAGTGAAACACAATAATAATCGAATCTAATATGGTCTCAGAGCTTATGAATATAAATAAAACACCTTTTATTTATCACCATATGATTACACATTATTCATTGTATACTGTTTCAGCTATCAACTTTATTCTTGAATTAAAACAATAGTTGTCCCATGCTCCAAGCATGTACACTATGTTTTCTAAACACTAGTCATGCCATACACCAAGTATGCATATTATGTTTTTCTATGATCTTTACTTTGTGAAATAGATCAATTGAACATAACTCCAATGATTCTCATTTCACAGTCCTAATTCCTTACTGTAAATGCAAGAATTCCAAATTCATGCCATTTACTGAAATCTGTTAGATTCTAAACTTATATGCATTGATCCTCTTGTAATGATTATGCACAAAGTCACAAGGACTTGACAACAAACATTACAGAGCATTCCAAAGGAGATCAACTCCTTGGAAACATCCTTCTTCCATTAAGTTTCCTAATCTTACATAGATTGAATAATTTCTAACTTTGAAGCATTTCCATATTCCATTTTGACTACCACTTTTGAACAAGAGTTGCCTCCTTACAGATTATGTCAATATGGTCCTTCCAACAATTAACACTATACTTCCAACTGTCCCTGAGCAACCAATCTTTGGTAAACCTTAGATTTTCCTCGACAATTGCTTAATCCTTTTAGTCATATCCAATTCAAGACCTTTTCCCTTCTTAATGCCCTAGGCATTTGTAAAATTTTAGAAAGGATGGATATAGCACATGTAATCAATCCTATATCCGAAGCATATGGGACACGATTCATGATGTCTCATATAAAGACTAAATTAGTCTTTTGCTATAATATTTCCATTTCAATTTGCCAAGTTATCATAATTCAGATAATGAAAAGGGATGTCGTAATCATAATCGGATTTTAGAACGCAAATAATGGACCCATATATAAAATTTTCCTATGTTGAGCCATTCCAACATAACATTCATATATATACTTGACCAAATACGATTAAAACCTCAATCTAAGCTTTTAGATTTGAGATGAAGTATAATTTCCTCTCCCTTAATTATAGCAAAACAACTTTTTCCCAATTGAGACCTTTTGTTTTCTATAATTAACATTGCTAACTTGCAACCTTTATCATAATTATCATGCTCCCACTAACATGATGATTATTAGCATAACACTTATGCTCCCACTAGCTTTGACATGTACTCAGAAATCAGTTGGACTTCTAGAAATCAATACTTAATTGACTTTCTTACCAAAGTTCAGATTTCTTATACTAGATTGCTTTGATAAAACTTGATCAATATCATACACCTTATCGTAAATAGCTCACATGTGTGTCTAAACAATTTTAGAACTATGAAAAGGGATGTCGTAATCATAGTCTTTATTGTTCAGACCTTTGCCACTTCTCACAAGTCCGTGTTCGTGTGCCGGTTAACCACACATGCTCCACTAACGACTTTGAGAATGCAAATATCACAATTGCTATCTAGCTAAAATCTACTTAGTGAAAGTGTTTCCTCACCATCATTTTCATGAATCAGAGAGAAACCTTATGGCACTTAGATTTAATAGTGTATGTGTTCTTATCCATGTGAATTGTCAAAACTATTGTCACAAGACAAGGATAATGACAAATTCAAACTCATATGGATTGAACTCAATCTTAATTTCTTGCCATCTGGCAGCTCAAGGGCCTGCCATTGCTTCCAAGTTGTTGTTCAACCAATTGAGAACTCTAAGAACTCATATGCAAAGCCAACTTTAATTGGAATAAGCACAGAATATGTCAACACAATAGGTTATAAAACTCAAGTCGTGTGCTAGTGAAGAACTTCAAGTTTTATTCTTGATTAGTTCTTGAGACTTTCTAGACCTTTAAGACTCCCACTGTCCTCTTGGCATATAAGACTTTCGTGTCAAATATTCAAGAGATAGTGTGGATTCTAATCAAGACAAACACTTCACACAATTGGCCTAAGTTGGTCTTTGTTTTATCCGAAACATCACAACTTACCAATTTCAAATGTACAAGAGTAGAAAACTTTTACTCTTACATTTGATAAGTGTTTTTAAACCTTCTTTAAGATATGTCACTCTAGTTACAATCTTAGAGTATAACTCTAAGAATTATTTTTGGAACGAATTATAAATCATCTTCTTGATTTAACGACTTCAACAATTCATAACTCTTCTTAACTAGCAGAATGCACTTAGAGGATGAATTGAGATATGGTCTTAAAATCATTAATATGGTCTTAAAACATGATACTAAAGTACTCTCCCATCTTTTCAGATTTGAGAAACTTTTATCTTTCTGGCTAAGTTGACTCTTCTTATTCGCTCTGCCATACATTGGAACCTTTTTCCAATGTCTCAGAATTACACTTAAGCTTGTAAGTATAACCATATTTATTGAGCTATAGTAAATTATGACGAATAGTCTTATCGATCTTTTGTGGTGGACTTAAACAGTGCACACGAATGTGTACTCGGTCCCTTAGTCCTTTACTTGACTCACACATCCATGTGAACAAGTAGTTAGTCTTAATTTTTCCAATGCTTGAAAGTTCTCATTCATCATGCTATACAACTTGCATAATTCCAAGTTTCTATCCAACTGAAACTTGGGTGATGAGAATCTTTCTTTATTTGGTAAATTCTGACACTACAACAAATGAAAGAATCAAATTCTTATTTCCACTCTTGCTCTTAATGGAATCTTATAAGCAACAAAATTTTTCACAAATGCCATTGTAAGGATATTTTAAAATAAATAAAATCAAAATTTTTCCTTTTATTTTAAAAACTTTGGGGAAAAACTATCCTTACAGTGCAAAAGCACATGAAAACTTTGTTGTTATCTATTCCTAAGCAATATATCATAACTCCTAAGAAATAGCTCAAGAATCCGATCTTTAGACTATGCGATAGAAATCCATCAACGCGATCAGATTCAACATATTTTTTCTTTAAGTTTCTTCACTTTTCTTTGATTCTTAAAACATCACCATGTGACCTAGTCACATCATGTAGCAAGAATCTCATAATAGAAACTTAGCAGAGTTGGATAATGGACTTTACCTGAAGTAGAGTCAAACTTATTGACTTTAACATCCTTAGTTAAATTTGGTAGCTTTGCAACCAATGCCCCTTCCTTTGGCAATGGACCCTTGATAATGAGACTATCTCAAACTTAGCCTCTTTCTTTAACATTTGGTCAACCAAGTTGACTATGGCCGATCCCTTTCCATTGGGAAGAGAGAGCTTTACTAGATATACAATGTCATCATTGTCAATGTTCATAAAGTTTTAGGAAGTTGATCTTAGCAAATAGATAAGATCATTAAGGGTCTTGTCATAGTCTGTTTCATAGGAGTCCCAAAGGAACTCACTATGTGACTTAGAAAGTAGTTGAGCCACCAACTTTCTCAAGACTTTGACACCCAACTCTCCCGGCTTGTCAATATATGACTACATCTCCAAGATATGATCACACCTAGACCTTAGCTTGCCAATAGGGCTTGAGTGACCTTAAACTTTTCAAAAACTTGTGGGTTAGGGAGAATAATTGGAGGATGTGAAAGAAGTATGATTTCCATGGGACATCATCTTCATTTAGGAAAGCTTGTTTCAAGAGATTTGGGAAGATCATAAATGTATAAACCATACATGTTTTGGGAGATATTCAAGATAGTTGATTTAAAGTCCTTAATATAACACCCAATATGAAATATTAAGGCTAGGACCCAACACAATATCTTATAACTTGGAAGAGGGATGTCGTAATCCAAGCTATAGAATATTTGAAGGTAGGTGAATGACGATTCACCAGTTTCCACCATGAAAAACGAAATAAATTATTAGGTTTTTAATTGGATTTGAAACTCCTATATTCTTTTGAGATTCATTGAACTTTTCAATGGCATGTTTCAATCTCGAGTGTGCCCTTCAGGTTTTGTGACTGGGATGTCGAGGATCACAAAACAAGGTGTGAATAACCATGAAAATATACTTAGCACCCTTAATATTTACCCCTTAATCGATGTGCCGGTTAACCACACGCGCTCCACCAATACTATGATAAATATTAAGTTACCCTTTGCCTACCTTCTTAAATACGAGTTAGTGTACCGGTTAACCACACACGCTCCACTAACCGACTTAAACAAAGTGCAAAGTGTAATTTCATGGGTTAACACCAAATTCACATTTTCCTAAGTAACTAAGATTGGGTATTTATAAAAGGTTTAGTTACTTAGTAATTATCATTAATACTTTTAATGAAGGGAGAATTATAGTCCTTGTCCTACCCGTTCGGCTAACGACCCTCCACCAGTCAAGGAAGCAGTGGTGAGAGTGGACACTTATTAAACTGCCATTTTATAGGCAATAACCTTATACCCCCTTATAGTCCGGCTTCGTGAATGTGGCCTACTAACGGTAAGACTAACTTTACTCTTATATATATATATATATATTATTAACTTATAATATTATAAAGTATAAGGGTTGAATTTTAACTTTTAAAATTCTAAGGGCTAACTTGGAATTAAAGTATTCACAAGAGAAAACTTTTCAAATTCAAAAACTTGAGGGCAAGTTTTGAAACTATTCAAAACTAATTAATTCCATAACTTATGTGTTTAAAGTAGTTTTAATTAAAAGACTCTTCAAGTTCCATAAATTGAGGACAAGTTATGGAAGACTTTAAAATAATAAAACAATGTAACTTTTCTTTATTTTGTAACTTATGGAATTAATTAATTATTACTTAATGAAGTGACTCTTGAACCTCCATAACTTGAGGACAAGACTCTTCATTTTTTGTAACCATTGCCAACTTTTATGAGTTTTATGAAACTTAAATGTGACTTTTCATATAACTTGAGGACAAGTTACAAAAACACATTTTAGAGTCAACTCTTAGATTAAAATGGATTGAAAACACATAATCAATTAACTTTTCTATTAATCTAAGCAGCTCATATGAACAAAGATAATTCACATCAATCTTTTCCATGTAATTAGCATAAATTTTAAACTAATACAAACCATGAATCTACTGACAATTATCTTTGAAATTTGATTAGCATGAACATTACCACATCAAAAACAAGTTTATAAGTCCAAAAACATCTTAGGGTAATGTTCCTAGTCCATTTCTAGCCAAAACAGTCGAATATATGTTGTTTGGGGGTCCAACTCGTCGAGTGCACGAACCAACTCGGCGAGTTGGATGTTTTTTGCCTTGGACTCGGCGAGTCCATCAGTGGACTCGGCGAGTCTTCTGTGCAGACAGCACCAAAATTCGATTTTTCAGCTAATTTTGCAAGTATAAAAAGAAAACAAGCCTAGGCTCTGATACCACTGTTGGGTTTTGAGCATTCTAACACTCCTAAATGTACATGCAACCCTAAATACCTTGGATCTATGTTTTCTCTATTATACATGCAAATATGAACTTTCCAAGGTATTCATCCTAACTAGCATAATAACATTGATTCAAATGAATATATCAAGTTAGAATTACATACCTCTTTGATGTAGAATGTCTTCATGAAGCTTGAGTGCCTAGTGCCCCAAGTGTGACACCTCAAATGGTTCACACAACACCAAATACACTTGGAATAAATTAGAGAGAAATCCACACTTCCTGAAAATCGGCTATCCCTTTTTCCTCACACATAGTGGCCGATTTTCTCCAAGAATAAGATCATTATATAGTTAGGGTTACACCATGTAAACCCTAATTGTCATGGCCTTTCATTTCCATGATCCATGGGTACAAATACACCATGGAGCATCCATGGAGCATCTTATGGGTTTTAGCCCAACTTGACAATCCATGGTGTAACACCCCGTTTATTTAATAAATAAATAAATGTATAGAAGCCCTAAAATCAGTAATAATTGAGCAAGGTGTTGGTTTCAAGGAGTTAAAAATTCACAATTATAGAAGTTCAAGGTTAAAAGGGTAAGTTTCAGATTTATTTGTAAGAATTTATGAAGGTAGGGACTAAATGGTAACTTCTGGGACTTCATTGAAGAGATTTTGGGGGCTAAGGGGTCGTTGGGTAAACTTTGGATGGGAGTTGAAAGGAATTTTTGAAGTTAGGGTAGGAATGGTAAATTATGGACTTTACTTGGAAAGAATAATAGTGAGAGGGACCATTCCTGCCATTATGGAAGGAAGTTTGAAGGGAGGGGGTATATAGTCGTTCACACAGCCGGTCATCAAACCCTAATCCTAGCAAACCCGTTGCAGCCGTCACCCCCTTATACCTCCCTCTTCATTTCCGGTAGCCGCTCGCCACCATTGAAGCCTCCTCAGCCGCCGATCATCGAGACCGACGACCACCATTGCTGAGCATCCGTCGACAAAGCTTGCTGACGCTGCCTCCTCTTCTCCTTCTTCATTCGTCAACGATGAAGAGTCTCACGGTGAGACTGAATCTTTGAGCCGCCGTCGGAGAAGCCGAGAACCCGAACACCGACGTGTGGTTCGTAAATGGTTAAATCCTCCACTGTTACATCACCGCCATCTATGTTGGAACCCAAGGGCCATCGAGTCGGGTACCTCTTGTCGCCATCGGATGACCACCTGACGGGTGTCGTTGCCGCCGATTACGCTACTATCGCTGGTTGTTTCGTTCAACGCCATCTGCCGCCATGGTTGCTGTCGTTGCTAGCTTTCTTGTGCTGTTGCCTTCGCCACCCACCTTAGTGGGTGTTGGATTTATTTTCCGGGCATGATATGTGTGTCCGTGTACTGTGATGGGATGAGGCCGCCGGAGATCCGAAGAAACCACCACAGCCACCACTGTAGGGTGGTGGCTGTCACCATCTGCCGCCGCCGGCCACCTTAAGGTGGTTGCGTGTGTTTTTGTGTATTTTAGAGGTGTGTGTGTGTGTTATCAGCATGTGTGTGTGTTTTTGGATGGTATTGTAATTGTAACAAATGGGATAATGGAAAGAAAGTCAAAACCACCACCATAGGGTGGTGGCTGCCGCCTCCTACCGCCACCAGCCACTGTGTCTGGTGGCGATGTGCTTTGCATTGTGGTATTGATTTCGTTGGGATGCTCGAAACCCTAATGGGCCTTGTAATATCAAATGGGCCCAATGAAGGTTAATGGACTCTAATGGACCCAATAAAACCCTAATGGGCTTAATAGTATTCAAGTGGGCTTAATAGGCCCAATAAAGCCCTAATTGATCTAAAAGCCCAAAAAATGAATTAATGGGCTAGCATTTGGGTTGGAAAACCCTAATGCCATCAAAACCCTAATTTTAGGGAATTAATCAGGACACACGGGAATTATTTAATAACTGGAGATATTAAATAATAATCATTGGTAAATGAACTTAAGGCAATAATGGACTTAATGGATTAAGTCCTTAATGGGTTAAGTAGGAACACTTAACCCTAATCGATATTTTATGTGAGAAACCCTAACTTGGATTTGGGTTCTTATTGGTCCAATTGGGAACATGTTATGGACTAAAGAAATCATTAGGCCTTAGGATAGGACCCATTAGAGAGGCTTGGGCCCAATTTGGAAAGTTGGGCCATAAGTGGGCCATGATTAGGCCTTGAGGATTATTATCCATTGGGTCATCAGAATGCCAATTGTTTGGCCTAGAATAATTGGTTTGGCCTTAAAATAAGTCCATGTAGAAGTTTGGGCCCAATTTGGAAAATTGGGCCATATGCTAGGCTCTGGCCCATTACTTGACTTTTGGGCCTTTGGAGTGTGAGTTGGGCCTTGGGCTTAAAACCAATTATTAATTGGGTGTTGTTTGATGTTGACAGTTCGGGAATCTGTCAACCAGCAAGGGGAGTTTTATTTGTGGGGCTTCAGCAGTGCCAGGTAAGTCTTCTCACCATACCAATGGGTCTAAGGCACCAAGTCCGGCCCATCTTATGTTGTATGATATGATAGTTAGCTTCTTTCTAGGTGGTATGCTAGTAATTATGTGATATGTGATATGCTAGATGTCTTTGTGATACTTGCATGGAGGACCATGTGGGGTAGCCCATGGCACAATGGTATAAAACCCTAGGAGTAGCCCACGGCATCCTTACAGGTTTATGTACGTGTTATGTGTAGATATTTATCCGATGCATGATATGCTATTTGGTTATATATGGTATTTGCAGGGAAGACCCCGGGGGGAGTCCGTGGCATTGGATGTAAGACCATGTGGGGTAGCCCATGGCAGTCCTAGGTGAAGACCATGTGGGGTAGCCCATGACATTGGATGTAAGACTGTGTGGGGGAGCCCATGGCAGTCCTAGGTAAAGACCATGTGGGGTAGCCCATGGCACTATTACAGGTTTTATGGATGCATGGCTTATGTGATACGTGTGTAGCTTTTATAGCTGACAGGATATGTGATATGTGGTTTGTGTGAATGGTATGCTCTGGGAAACTCACTAAGCTTCGTGCTTACATGTTTTGTTTATGGTTTCATGTATCATCGTTTTGGAAAAGGAGATCTCGGATTGATCGCAGTGCACACACCTATGATTTCCGCAATGAATGATTTTGGGATAAACTCTGATAAACGATTTGATTGACTATGATTTGAATGTTTGAATGAAATGGTATCAATGCTTTAGTTATATTAAAAATGAAATTTTTACCCCTGATTTTTGGGACGTTACACATGGAGCATTAGCCCACTATATAAGTATGGATGATTTACACGATCAGCTCATATATTTAATTAGACTTCTTTTGATCACTTAATTAATCCTAGATTAATTCTTGATAAATACTAATTAAATAATCTTATTAATATAATAGAACTTATAATATATTAACAAACCTTAAGTGTTATTTCTCTTATTATAGTATATCCAAATGCATGATGCCATGCAACCCAAATGGACCATGCCGGGTCGGGTCAAGTCTTACCAATTATAGTTATGGACTTAGACATTATTCCAACAATTTAGAGTACATCTTGTGAACACATCATTCACAACACCTACAGGTTGCGTGTCTAAGAGTGTTTCGATGGACTGTCTAGAATAGTCTATGGTAGTCGTCTATACTCTACTAGATTACTAGGTCATCGTTTGGTTCAAGGCTTCTCATCATCTTACACCTCTCATTGTCTATATCATCTTTCATCTCTCAACTTTTTACATTGTTGTATACCTGCCAATATTCATCTATATCATCTTTCATCCCTCATCGTTTATCTACCCATGTTCTACCTAACATATTCGTAGATATAAAATACATATATAGTTTAAATTATTTAAAACATGTATAAATCGTTCATCCAACATAGATATCAGGAACAAAAATAATATACACACATAGCACACAATTTATATTAAATACTTCATATCTATGTGTAAGATGAAAGTAACTATGCACTCACTTGTTAAAGTGATGATTCCAAACTCGGGAAGCGCTTCGCTTCTAACGATTCTATTTTCCTTCTACGAAACCTAGCATTATTATCGCTAAGTTTTAGTCTAATCTTTATTGCGACTAATTATTAGTCTAGATTTATCATTAACTCAAAGTCTACTATCATAATCTATCATGTAAAGAACAACCATGTAGGATCCTATCGAAGGTAGGGTCCGTTTGGTATACGAAGTATACTATTTGGAAATCCCACTTTAAACACCTCACTAAATCACAGCCTAGACACCATCCCCATAAATAGATCAGTCAGTATAATGACTTGGAATCACTGATAAATCTTGTTTATAGGTTCATAATAACGATAATGAACTTAAACATAAGTTCTACTTAAAGTACGGTAAGCATAACTCAACTTACAGGGGGTTTAGCGATGAACCGGGCTCTGTAGGGTAGAACTTCCGATCCGAAAAGCTCTTTTTCTCGGAGCCTTCAGGCGCTCCAGGGCTTTCCTCTAGCACCTTGAGGTTACTAGGGCTTTGGGAGGGTTTTGAGAGGGTTTTGGGAGGCTTAGAGAGAAGTTAGAGAGAGAAGTGAAGGGGTTTTGATGTGAGAAATGAAGTCACCCTCGCATGCTATTTATAGGTTGAATTTTGGATCTACTCGTCGATTTTTGGCCTCCAACTCGTCAAGTTGGTGCCACATGTCACCCTCTGGTGGCAAGGCTTGGGGAGAAAGCAATGGTCTAAATTAAGCCACATCACCCCTTTCGCGACAGCACCAGTCCGACTTCTAAATTCCGTAACTTTCTCATACGAGCTGCATTTTGACATTGTTTATATCCACGCGTAGGTGTAGACGTACTCTACAACTTTCATTTAGACTCCGTCGGCTAATTCTCAACCGATTTTAAATTTAATAGTATGAGAAGATTACACCGTTTAACGATCGTGTAAGATTCATAACTTCGACATACAGACTCCATTTTTTACTGTCTTTTTATCGTTGATCTCCTATTAATGAGATCTTCATTTCTCATTTAGGTTGTGTCGACTAAAAATCGATCGATCTAAAATTCGAATTCCGGGTTGTGCACTGCTATGCTAAATCTTAGAAAAATCATAACTTCCTCATACGAAGTCATATTTGGACGTTCTTTTTATGCACGTTCTCGGTTTAACATATACTATGACTTTCATGTAGATCTCTAAGGCTAAAAAGTAATTTATCAAAAATTTACTTTTTAAGTTACGCGGTGTCGTGACGGTTTTCCGTAAAACTTCGACGAGTCATAACTTCTTTGTTATAACTCGGACTTCGACGTTCTTTATATGTACGGAACCCTTGTGACATATAATATAACTTGGTTAATATTATTCATTCGAAATAATCTTCCATCAAAAATTCATTTTTGAGGCTCATTGTCTCTAAATTTGACTAGCCCGAATCCGCAAGCGTTACACACTCGTGTGTACAAGATCCAACAATCCTTTGTCTGCAGTACATGTTCATGTGAATGGTAACTAAGTCATCTTGCTATTCTTGCATTCATCATCCAACTCAAGTTCGAATGATTCCAAGTCTGTCCAATTGGAGCTTGGCGATGCGACTCTTGCTTATGTGGACAAGGCGATCATGCCACAAGCACGAACATATCTAAACTCTTAGAAGAATCAATGTTCAAGATATCACTGCTATTATTAGAAACACAAACTACAATTTCATAAATGCCAATTTCAAGAAAATGTTTTAAACATAAAACCATCATCTTTATAAACTAGAATGCTCACATTTCCATTATTAAATGAAAATTGAAATTCATGTTTATACAACGCATAGGATGAAATTTGGTTTCTAGACATCTCCGAAGAGTAACAACAAGTGAGTAGATTTATCCTAACTCCTTTACTAAACATAAGCTCAAAATCCTCAATCATTAAGACATGCGACATTTGTCCATTCCAATGATTAGGTTTAGCTCTTTCTGCTTAACATCCTTTTTTCCTATAGATTTTATAATGCCATCAAAATATGATTATCACATCATGCATCAAGGGACTATGAATTAGATGTATTTGGAGTTTGATTATACAAGTACTTGATGTAGATTCAAAAATTTGACTTTACCATCTCAAAGTACTTAGGGCAACTTCGTTTCCTATTATCCTTGTCCTTGCATTAATTTCAATTTGCCTCTTTTGAATCACAGTTGCATGGATTAGAGAACACACCAATTTCATTCCTGCATAATGGGAAGTCCGGCCAAAAGCATTCCTTTTTATTTAGTATTTAAACGTTTCCTATTCATTCTACCAACATTTAAAAGGGATAACTAGAATTGGATATTAAATATTAATTCCTTTCCAGTTTCCCAGTTTAGGGAAGGTTTAAGAGTCTCAGTGATGTTTTTCCTCCATGCTATTAATATGATAAATCAAGTCGATATTATCATAAGAACTAATGAAAGATCCAAGAACATGATCTATAGCAAGACTCTAAGGGTAACAATGAGATTCTCGAGTTTTTCTATGTAGCTCTCATTGATTACGTAGAAAACTCTTTTCTTTCATTCGAATGCAATTAGGAAATTTTAATGATTTCCAAATCACTCTTGTCTAGCCATTTGGTGAAACATTTCGGTCAAATACAAATTATTTCATATGTTCACATGTTCACAAAAAGTTCATTATGAAACATCATGAACATAGACATAATGATGCAAGAGAATCAAAGTACATAGCAGCAAGCGAAGAGTCGAAGGAGGCGATATGGCTAAAGAACTTCATCGGAGACCTTGGAGTTGTACCAGTTGTAAAGGAGCCTATGGATATTTTCTATGACAACGAGGGTGCGGTCGCCTTAACCAAGGAACCAAGGGATCATGGCAGATCCAGGCACATCGACATAAAATATCACTTCATAAGACATCGAGTAAAAGAGGGACTCCTTGTAGTGAAGAGGGTATCATCAGAGGATAACCCAACAGATCCCCTTACAAAGGGACTGAGTAGAGTTAAGCATTTGCAGTATGCTAAGAGCATTGGCCTAAGGGACGATATTAGTTTTAGTGATTAGATAGACAGTTAGAAACTTGTAATAAATAAATGTAATTGACATTTGATGATTAAATAATAAGGGTTTTATTTATAAGTAAAGTTTACTGTCTTTTGTCAATTGGTTATTTTATGTTTCACTTTTGCATGTTTTGGCTTCCAGAATAATATGATTATTCGAACTATTCACAATCATACTTTGGAAGTAGGTTATGAAGTTAGACTATCATGAACTGGATTGTAGATTGTCTAAGGTGTTTAGACATAGCAAACGTTTGCTACAACGCTCATGAGTGCTCTTGTAATAAGATTTAAGTATTGGATTAAACCCATGCTCACATGAATCACTTCATGGAATTCATCACGAGTGGTTGTGAGACGATAAAATCGTATAGTCTTCAAACCAAGATATATGAGTTGTTGATTACGATTTGGTTGTGCATTGATAGTACGAAAACGCATCAGTAACTTTATGTTATAAAACATGTTGTTGTGTATAATTTAACAAGTAATTAGTACAAGCATATAAGTCGAATTTTATCTGTTCCTTTTATCCTAAGAGGATTAAAAGCGATATCTTGGGCCCCTTGATGATTTTGTTTTGACTTATGTGTCGGGCCCGGTCAGGACTCAATTGATGTGTTCAATTAAGTTCTACGTCAAACAAATCAGAAATCGGGAAACAACTGTTGGACAATGAGTATGACTTTATTCCATGTCTTTGTCCACATGATATCTTGAAGAACAGAGGATTATATGATCCCTTATCTAAAGGACGCATTATTGACTAGGTCAGAGTTCGACAACTGCTTTTGAAAGATACGATTGCTAATCGGATTTTGAAGTTACATTGGCAGTTATAGTTATTAGACTTATCCAAGTAGGAGACTATTGGATTAGGTGTCTAAGCCCATAACTATAATTGGTATGTACTTGACCCGATAGTAGCATGGTCCTTTTGGGTTGCCTTCATCATATCAATTTGATAGGATGAATATTTGAGAAAGAGGTTATTTGTGATTTATTAATATATTATAAGAATAATATATTAATTGAGAAATCATATTATTTAATTGGTATTGATCAGGAATTAATTTGGAATTAATTTAGTGATCAAAAGAGACTGATTAAATTAATGGGGACCGATTAAGTAAATCAGTGATACATATAGTTTCGGCTAATGATCCATGTTGATTAGGGATGGAATAAATCTATGTGAGAGTCGATGAAGAATTAGTCCAAAAGGATATCAAATGAGTTATTGGATTAAAGGCCTAAGTGAATGAATTAGGGTTTACAAGTTGAAACCCTAGGAATTCCACACTACAAATGTAACCCCTAACACTCCTAAAATCAACTAAGACTTCCAAGAGGAAACCCTAGCCAATTTTTGGTGCCTATTAACCTCTCTCTCATAATCCTCCATTGCTCTTGATATCTATGACTTATTTGAGGTATCACATTTGAGGTACTAAGCTCTTGAAATGCCAAGTTCTATAAGCTACAACAAAGAGGTATTCATCTAACTTGTTTTATGTTGTAAATCTCTAAATTGTATGCTAGTTAGGGTTCATGCTTTGGATAAATGAAAATTTTCATGTATAACTTGAGAAAACTTAGATTTAAAGCATTAGGGTTGTATGTGCACCATGGGGTTGTTATAGTGTTGAAAACCCATCAGTGTTGACTAGTAGCTAAGTGTGGGCAGGGCCCGTATCTTAGCATTATTTGAGTATGGATATGGATTGATAGATTTGATTATACTTGTTTTCTGTGTGATACTAGTATGTGTTTCTTAGTAGCTGAGTGTAGGTGAGGCCCGTATCTCATAATTAGCTGAGTGTGGGCAGGGCCCGTATCTCATTATTACCTGAGTATAGATATCAATCATATCGATGGATTGCTATACTTGATGTCTATGTGATACCTGTATGTGTTGTTTGGAAGGTGAGTGTGGGCAAGGCCTGTATCTCATCATTAGCTGAGTGTGGGCGAGGCCCGTATCTCATAGAGTGTGGGCGAGGCCCGTATCTCATAGAGTGTGGGCGAGGCCCGTATATCATAGAGTGCGGGCGAGGCTCGTATCTCATAGAGAGTGGGCAAGGCTCATATCTCATTGGTATTTGAGTATGATTAGTAGTATAATTGGTAGGGTGTAATACTCATTGTCTATGTGATACATGTATGTGTTAGTTTATGTATTTGAGTGTCGGTGGGGCCCGTATCTTATTGTTATGTGAGTGTGGGCGGTGCCCATATCTTATTGTTATGCGAGTGTGGGCAGGGCATGTATCTCGTTTGGGCGGGGCCTATCATGGGAGTGTGGGCAGGGCCCGTATCTCATATATATATGCGAGTGTGGGCGGGGCCCATGTCATCATTATTATATGATGTGAATGGTATGTGGTATTTTGGGGAGACTCACTAAGCTTCCTGCTTACGGTTTTCAGTTTTGGTTTTAGGTACTTCGGCTTTCAAAAGAGGAGTTCGGGATGATTGCAGTGCACACACCATTTGTTTAGCCTGGGTTGTTTTCACTCTGATATATGTTGATATGAGTTTTGATGAGAAACCTGAATTGATACTATGACTTATGTTTTGTTATGAAATGGGTTGGATAGTTATGGTTATTTAATAATTAAAAATGAAATTTTTGGACTGTATTTTTGGGATGTTTCAGATTTTGTTACATGGAAACCTTGTCGCACATGAAGTGAATGTCAATATATATATATATATATATATATGTGTGTGTGTGTGTGTGTGTGTGTGTTTGGTGCAATGATGATGAACTAGTTTGGTGGATAAGTAGACTGCACTAAGGTTGTCACAATATCATCCTCTTGTCTGTTGGATGAACAGGAGATAAGATTTTGACCGTGAAACATACAATAACCCAAGGTGGAACATCTAGTATTTGGACAATTAGCATATAGCTTTACATTGATTTTGAAAATTAATGATGTAAATATAATGTAACATCCATAAAAATCATGATAAATTTAAACTTTTTAAATACAACCCAAAACGATAAAGTGTTTACAGAATAGTTTTCAAAACATTTCCAACATCATAGTTTTCCAAAATCATAGATCATAACAAGAGGATGTGTACTATCATGCCTTCGCCATCCCGCGGTCATCCGAATCATAGATCATAACAAGAGGATGTGTACTATCATGCCTTCGCCATCCCGCGGTCATCCGAAGTACCTGAAACATAAACCAAAACGGCAAGCCAACGCTTAGTGAGTTCCCCCAAAATATAACCACATAACCAAATAACATATATAATAACATCATGCAATGTGTCCACAACTAAAAGACTGGATTATCCCTGAGCCCATAGCTTAATTCTGGTTGCCCTCGGGCCCACATCTTATGCCTGGCTTGCTCCCTGACCATATTAGTCCACATACTAAAATACCATCAAGCCCTCAATACGAGTCTGGCATACTGTCCGATCCTCATCTTGTATATGGAATGCTCATGAGCCCTCAGTATGAGTCTGGCATGCCCTACCCGGCCTGCAACTCATATCTGGAATGCTCCAACATTTGTTGGCTACCACACGGAGCAGTAGAACCTCAACCCAACACAATATCTCGACATATACCAGATAATGACATATACAGATAATCATGCCAATAGAATCACAGGTAGTCCTACATATCTACCAGACTAGCATATCAATAACTAGCATAATCATGCATATCTATTCCATACTCAGCATATCATTGAGTATCAACCAATGGGTCGGACTAGGTGCCTTCGACCCACAAGTACAATGAGGAAAACTCACCTCACAAGTTGTACAAAAGCTGATGAGGTCTCGACTTCGAATCTCAGCTCTTTAACCGACAACTATTCCCACCAAATGACCAATTTCCATTAAAATCCAAAAATAACCAAAATACCCTCAATGTCAAACTTGGTCAAACTCGGCCACAGTAAACCCTCCTCACGTCGTGGCCAGGCATTGGTCACATCGTGACAGCGAACCCAATCTGATTCCCACTCGACCTGACCCGAACTGATCAACTCAGTCAAAGAAACCACCTAAGCTGGCATCACGACGTGAGCCCTTATTCTCATGTCGTGAGCTTCAAGGGTTCTAATAGAAACGGAACCGCTCCGATTCTCACGGTGTGGGATCTAACACCTCACATCGTGAGCACTGTTTGTGGCTAAGGGTTACTATTTTAAGTCCTTATTACATTAATTCTTCGAGACGACTTCATCCAGAAGCTAAAGGGACCCCTAAGGTCCATAAAAATGTTTCCTTCAAAACCATGCATGCACCAAACATGACCACCCATTTTCTAGGTCAAAAAGGGAAGAAATGAGCTTCAAACTTGCATGCATGTCGCAAATCTATACCAACTTCTAGATCTGAACACTATAATGCTTTTGGGACTCTTAGAACCCATAAAGTTGCCAACTTTATGGATCTACTCCACTCAATCATGCAATAACATCAATAAAATGGACAAATCTCAAGATTTATCCATGATAAGCATTGAAGTTGGATCCTTTAATACTTACAAGGGTACAAAAGCAGGAAAAATGATAATGATGTTGATTCTTTGCCCACACCAACACTAGAGCACTTCCTCATTCTTCTTTTCTGATTCCCACAAGCTAGAAATGCACCCAAATGACAAAGGATCTTAAGAAGGAGGGAGATTAGGGTTTTTTGAGGTCTAGGGAGTGAGGGAGGCTAAGGGTGAGAAACCCTAGCCCTCTTATTCTTCAACAGCCGCCATCACGTCGTGAGCCTTTAAATGATGCACATGTCTGGATCACTCTTCACGACGTGAGAAGGCATTCCTCACGTCGTGAGAATGGCGGAAATGGAAACTTTTAACTTGACAATATAAAAGATAATATGCACCTGATCCGGGTGTTACATACAGTGATCAATAATCCATAATAACAAATGATCCACTTTCAAAGCAATGCCACATTTTTATTATTAATATTCTTTTATAGATATTCGTTATTCAAACTTACAAAATAAATACAAGATTTAATGTGTACCATAATTTCTTGTGATTTTTTTTTGAAGAAAAGTAAAATACAAACCTTTTAACTCATCAGTCTACATCTACTCATATTAACGACATAATAATCAATAATAATGTTCAATTTGTTGTAAGAATTGTTTACAAGTTGTGGTAATGACAAACTTGGAGGAAGGATTTAGTTAAAATCTTTCCAAGAGATACTTGAGATGGTGTGGTAAGATGCAAATTTTCTGGTTGTTGCAAGCTTAAACCCATTGCATCAACAGTCTTTAGATTAGCCAACTTCATTTCTAATTGGGCCTCTCTCACCACAATTGTGTATGGCCCAGATTCAGATGCCAGTGCTACCTGTTATTGTGAGTACTTAAACTAAGGTTAACCATACACACGAAACAGAAAACGATAGGTTAATTTTATACATATTCTAACCCCATCGATGGGTGTCTAGTTGTTGTGGTGTGGAATTGCATACATAAGCTCAAGGTTAAAATGGCACATCCAAAATATCATTATTGTTTAGAGATCAACCTCCCCCATAGGTCTTGGGGCGGATTAACACGAGGTGCTCCGATGATACAATTTACATATATATATATATATATATATATATATATATATATATATATATATATATATATATATATGTCGGATATAGATCCGGTAAGAAATTGTTTTTGGTAGGAAGGTAATAAAGTTTTTTTCTACATATTTTTTTGACGAACAAAAAAATGAATCACTAGATGAATCAAAAGTAACATGATTTAGAAAAAAATTCTCAAAAAAGCATTTTGATAATTCATTTATACAATGGTTTTGTTGTTATTCATTAAAATTGTCATAAAAGTAAATTTTTTCTTAATTTACTTAAAAATGAATCATGAAGATGTTTTTTTGGGAATTTTTTCTTGTGAATCATCTAACTTTTGAGTCATCTAATGATTCATTTTGTTTGTTCGCTAAAAAAATATGTAGAAAAAAAACTTCTTACCTTCCTACCTAAATTTTTCTTCTTATTTGATCTTGACTCTCTCTCTCTCTCTCTCTCTCTCTCTCTCTCTCTCTCTCTATATATATATATATATATATATATATATATATATATATATATATATATATATATATATATATATATGGAAAGTGAATATACCTTACAACAATATATAAGTTTAGGTACCAAGCCCTACCATAACTATGTTGTTTTGTATCATATTTGCATTGGAATCGTCTCAAGTTCTTAAACTTCAACCCTTAACTTGATTTTTATTTAAGATTTTCAGGTATTTACCACCATCTTCCTCTTACATAATTTTCAATTGCAACTATAATACATATAGTCCGATAGGTTTCGGCAGAAAGATGTATATATATGGAAAGTGAATATACCTTACAACAATATATAAGTTTAGGTACCAAGCCCTACCATAACTATGTTGTTTTGTATCATATTTGCATTGGAATCGTCTCAAGTTCTTAAACTTCAACCTTTAACTTGATTTTTATTTAAGATTTTCAGGTATTTACCACCATCTTCCTCTTACATAATTTTCAATTGCAACTATAATACATATAGTCCGATAGGTTTCGGCAGAAAGATGTGATGTAGAAGAAAGATAATAGTGAAATTCTGAAAATCTTGCAAGTAAATCAAGTAAGGGTTAAAGTATAAGAACTTTGGACGTTTACAATGCAAATATTATTCAAAACGTTGTAGTTATTATAAGGTTGATTACTTAAACTTATATACTATTGCAAGGTATATTCATTTTTCCTCTCTCTCTCTCTCTCACTCTCTCTCTCTCTCTCTCTCTATATATATATATATATATATATATATATATATATATATATATATATAGGGCTAGGTTAAAGTGTTTATTTATTATGTGCTAGAATGCACCAATATAAATTTAGTAAAATTATATTATTATTTAATTAAATAATGATAGATATTAAATGGTTTCCACAATTGTATGTATATTAAATGATATCCATAATTATAATTTTCTCTTAATGGAAATTAATTAAATTCTTCATTAATGTTAGCAATAACATTCTTTCAGAATGAATTTTCGTATCTAGGTTTTTATGTTAGCAATAACATTATTTCAGGACTCACTCACTTAAAATACAATAAAGTTGTATGGAATATGAAGAATGAGGGTGTATTCTAGTAGAATATACTCTCGTTCTCCTAGAATACACTATTATTATTTTATATATGAATTCATTCTGAAAGAGTATTATTATGAAAGAGTATTATTATTGACATTGATTACGAATTAAATTAATTTCCATAAAAAGGAATTATAAATATGGATATCATTTAATATACATTTAATGTTCACTCAAATCTTATTGGTGCATTCTAGCACACAATATATGTAAGAAACATTTGAACCTCTCTCTCTCTCTCTCTCTCTCTCTCTATATATATATATATATATATATATATATATATATATATATATATATATATATATTGAAACCAAAAATGCTTTGCGACTCATTCGATGTAGTAGATGATAGTTGCTTTATTCAACTATATTATATAGTAAACTTTTTTTTGGAAATATTTTACACACGGTCTTATTTAAATATATATTTTAGACAATATTCTTAATAAATTAATCTAAAATATTATAGTTTAAGATATATAATATTTAATATGTTTTAAAATGTTTATTTACAGTTAAAAATGGAAGCTAGGATGCAAAAGGACGAGAACAGAGCTGAAACGAAGAAAAAAATAAATAAATAAATAAATAAATAAAACGAACAAATCTATAAATTACATGCCGGTGTACATCATGGAAACTCGACACCACGATATAATGAGACCTTTACAACGTCTTAGCGACGTAAAATCTATAAATTATGGGCTTTGCAGCCCTAATTCGGATGCCAACTTCCACCTACTTGGGGAGCAAGTTATTAGTCAATTACAGACGTATTTGAGAGCTGAAGAACACCCTTGAAATATGTATTTGAAGATCATGACAATAGTTGGATTTTAACTTGAGATCGATTGGTTGTTTATCTTTTATGTTAAAATTATGATTTTTATTACTTATATGTAAGTTGTTATGTGTTGTTTAGATGATCAATCTAGTTACATTACCTTGATTCTTAACTTTTTATGATCATTAAATTGTTAGGACTAGAGATTTAACAAATCGTAGGATTAGGTAATATTAATTGTTGTTATTCATGTTATGTTTGATTTATTGTCATGACCATTGATAAAAATCGTTAGATTATATCGTTCATAGTGAATTTATTTATATGGTTTTGTGCTCACTAATTTCATGATCATTGAAATTAGACGTTCATTAATCATTGGCACTTAGAATTCCGATCAAGATAACTAGTCATAAAATTCGGTTACCAACCCTTTAATCCATTGCATGCTAAGGAGTCAAATATTGAAAAATAGAGGGATTCGTATTCTAGTGGAAATACTTCAAATATACAACTTGAAAATCGCATTCTTTGCTTTTTGTTTGCTTAATTGTTTGAAATTGATAATTTAAGTTTCTTAACTTGTAAAATAAGAACCCTAATTTATAGTAGTCTCTTTAATTTACTTATTTGCTTATTCATTTGATTCAAAATCATACATGTTCCCCAAGTTCGACACATTTTCTTACTTTAGAGTGTATTAATTTACAACTAGGTACACTGTTTATTTTTATTTTAAAACTGGTTACGATTCAATAGAATTTTATAAATTCAAAACCGATGGTAAAATAAACAGATTATACATAATGACTTATCTAACTAAAATCAATTACTATAAACTCACTTTTTCATCTAAAACTATAATAGATAAATGAAAAACAAAAATCGTCAAAGAAACCAAAAGATTATTTGCATAAAATTGAGAATGAATGATTGTGTACGTTTCATTTTGACAAGATTTAGGCAACATAGATATAACAAGGGGATGGGCCATGCGTTGCACCGTTTTATTAATCTTACTAGTTTATAACCCGTATAAACCATGATTATAAAACTAATTAAACTTTTATAATAAAAAATTATAATTATTAATCAATTATTTTAAATAATTAATTTTAAATAAATTATTAATTAAAAGATATCTCAAAATTTTAAAGTTATTATAACTTCAAATTTAACATATAATTAGAAAATGTAAATTTGAATTTTAAAATGAATTACCTAATATATCTACATGACACATGACATAATATTAATGAGGTGTTGTGTTAGAGTGACATTTGGCAAAAGAAGATTAAAACTATTCATTTATTAAAACTAAAATAGAGATATTTTCAAGGCAACTTGTCTAATGTTATCTTATACAATGAACATTTTATAAACTTTCTAATAGATAGTCTATTTCAGTAAGTTTGTGAAACGTAGAGACAACTTTGATAAATTTGTCTTTTACAAAGGGATTACTTTTGTAATGTTGTGAAAAACAAGGAACAAATATGTTATTTTTTGAAACCTAAGGATCAGTTCTACAAATCTGCTAATAGGCGAAGACCAATTCGACAATTTCTATAAATTTGTTATAGAGAAACCATTTATGTAATTTTTAAAATGCATGAACCATTTCTCAAGAAAAAAAACGAAGACCTTTTCTATAAACTACGAGGATCACTTTTAGAATTTATTTTCCATATCCTTATCATTTATGATTTTTTATCACTAGTTATAATCCGGAAGAACTATAATTAAAAAACTAATTAAATGTTTTTAGTAAAATCGATAATTATTAATTAACTATTTAAATAAATAATTTAAAAAATATATTAATAGAGAGATGTTTTTTTATGTAAAATTATAACCGTTGATTAAAATAATTAAATGAAATTCAAAAAGTTATTTAATTAGCTAAATAACATTTGCTATTATGTAATCATGTATCTTTTATGTAATTACATATATTTATAATACAAAATAATTTGTTTTAATTATAATAATATTTTATTTAATGTAATTATTTAATTAGTGTGTTTTAAATATAAATAAAGTTACAAACTCCATGAAGTTAGCATGTTTAACTTTATTATTAATTATTATTATTATTTATTGTTAAAGTGTTTAGTGTATATATGACAACTTTTAAAATAAAAGAAGCAATAGAATGATATGTGATATATCATTAATTAAAAGTTCTAAGACCATAACACATGACAAACAAAAACTATTCTTTTATTAATATAGGAATATGTATCATTTTATAAGCTATAGGGATTGTTTCTATAAAAAAATAAAATTAGGAATGTTTAAGGTAAAAAAAAGTATATATATATATATATATATATATATATATATATATATATATATATATATATATATATATCATTGTAAAAAAAATGTCTCATAGCAACTTATATATATATATATATATATATATATATATATATATATATATATATATATATATATATATATATATATATATCATTGTAAAAAAAATGTCTCATAGCAACTTCAACCATGGCACTAAAAAATCCTTAAATTGATGTATTTTTAACACCAAATTTTTTTCCACTCCAAACACTTACTAAAAATTTACATTAAAAATACATTTTTTATATTATAATATAAAACATAATAATTAATAAAGGTGTGAAAACTAACCAAAATAGTATTAAACAACTCAAAAAATATGTGTTTGGTGTGATGAATAACTTTCATTGAAATATATTTTCACACCAAAACATTAATAATGTGTATCCATTAGAGTTGGTCTTACATGATAACGCGTCTTTTTTTTTTTGCATGTGACCGACATTTAGAAAATTTGAAAATTTTCAAAATCGATTTCTTGTTCTTTAATTTTTGTCTGCTATTTTCTTCCAAAATCTTAAAGTTTAATAAATGAGATATTTTGTTTTCTTCTCTTTATTTATCATTTTGATATATATATATATATATATATATATATATATATATATATATATATATATATAAGGAAATCTTCAGAAAATTCTCAATATTTACGGAAAAATTACACTTTAGTCCCAATATTTTTTTTAAACGAAAAAGTCCTAAAAACCAGCAAAAATTTGCAGTTTAACCCTTTTTGACTAGTTGAAACCGTTACCAAATTAATTTGGGACTATTTCGTAAACTAACCCAAAATATTGGGACTTTTCTGTAAACAAAAATATTATGACTTTTCTACAAATAAAACCCTTATTATTATTATTATTATTATTATTATTATTATTATTATTAAAAATATAAATAAGTAGTAGGAAGGATACAATGGGAAAATGTGTATTAAATACACTCTTGTTTTCCATATTTCTTTCTTTTCCACAACGATTACGGTGTCTTCAAAACCTATATATATATATATATATATATATATATATATATATATATATATATATATATATATATATATCATAAGCTAACAAATATACTACTCCTTTATAAAGAATATTATTGCTAAGAATCATATTATACCTTCAGAATATGTAAAATATATTATGCAACAAACAAATTTTGCTTTGTATCTTAATTTTAAATTCAAAATCAATTACCTAGGCATTGATCCATGAAATGGTTGATAAGAACTAATTCGGTCCATTTGGAACTCTTAACCAGTGATCGAACACTTGGTATGCATTACTAGCCAATTTTGAATCAAATACAGGGGCAACTATAACTCACAACCCAAGATGAAGTTCATTATTAAAACAGAAAATATGTCAAAATGAAGAAAAGAACGAATTTTCGTTTTCCCATTGTATCCCTCCTACAGCTGTCATGACTACGTCGACATTCACCTACTATTTATTTATATTTTTGATAATAATAATAATAATAATAATAATAATAATAATAATAATAAAAGTTTTGTTTGTAGAAAAGTCATAATATTTTTGTTTATATAAAAGTCCTAATATTTTTTGTTTACAGAAAAATCTCAATATTTTAGGTTAGTTTAGGAAATAGTCCCAAATTAATTTGGTATCGGTTTCAAACGGTTAGAAAGGGTCAAACTGTAAATTTTTGCTAGTTTTCGGAACTTTTTCGTTCAAAAACAAATTTTAGGACTAAAGTGTAACTTTTCCGTAAATATTGGGATTTTTTTAAAGATTTTTCATATATATATATATATATATATATATATATATATATATATATATATATATATATATATATATATATATATATATGAAATATGGTTTTATTATTCTATGTTTTTAGAATAAATATTTATGTCATAAATTATGTTTTTTTAATTAATTTAATGCTAAAAAATTAAAAATAAAATAATATTATGAAATGGTAACCAATGTTTAGTGGGTTTTTTTAGTCACCGACATTTTTTCTACTTTTTCTATAGGGTGATAATAACCATTGAAAACTTTGTGTTTGAACCTATCAAATGTCTTTTTATTTATATTATGGAAATTTGTGTAGGTTCAAGGTTGTATGGTATTAGTAGTAAATTAAAATTTTAAAAACTGTTTATTTCTGTTAAGATAAGAACATGGAGTTACCTGAACTATGGGAAGAACAGGCAAACGAAGATCCTCACGCACATCAAAGAAAAAACGACGCAATCTGTTCTTGTACGCTTCGGCATCTTCAAGAGTGAGCGTATCACTTTCCCCTTGATACCACAGCAACCCACGGATGGTGCCTCCTCCGGCCACCGCCGCCGCCGCCCGCCTCATCATCTGCTTGTAAAGATACCCACCACGAACCCACTCGCTGATATTCGTCCCTCCAATCGCACAAGGAACCAGCCCCACCACTCCAATGCTCGGATTCTTTCTCAACAAGTAATTCGCGAATGCCATTCCAGGACCAACACCGCATACTTTTGAAATGTCAATGTCTCGGTGGATAGGCTCCGCCGCGGGTTCCCAGGTGAGGTTGGCGGTGAGACGGAGGATGGCGGGGTTAGGTGAAGATTCAGGTGGGATGTAGCCGTCCCATGTGGAATTCACGACCCCACCTCGACCAGACATGTTGCTCTGACCGGATAAGAGGAAGATGTTCTTGCCGACGGCGGCAGATGCTAAGTGAACGCCGGCGTAGCAGATCAGTAGATAGCTGTAGGAGAGATACAACGGAAACACGAACATTTTTTCTCTTCTTCAATGGTGTTGTGGATCTCGCTCTGCATATTTTTTTGAAGTAATAAAACAAATGGATCGATTACTACTCCTCAATTAAATTAGTATTATTTTGGGGGAAAGCAGTTGAGCTGCGTTTTAAACTGGGAGTCTCTTTCATGGAGGTTTTGGTTGCAGGCATGAGGATTAATGAAAGTAGTTGACCCCGATTCAACATGGTTGTTTGACGTACCATTTAGGCAAAAGATGTTTGGTAGAATTCTAAAAGTTACTTTGGATTTTGCAAACAATAAAAATCAATTTTTTTTAAAAATCAGAAAAATCTGATTTTTTGTACTTTTTTTTCAAAAAGATCTTTTTGATACCTAAAAATCTAAGCCAAACACCCTCAAAATACTACTTTTCAACATTATTTTTTACTTATTTTAACTATAATCTTAACATTATTTGTTGTGTTTATATTTTATTTACATTATATTTGATTTTATACTTAATACAACTTTGTGCTTCAATTTTGAAATTATAAATTTATATTGTTTTAACTGAATAGATATGTTTTAAACAAAATTAAAAAAGTGACCCATATGGTTTGTCCAAAATCACAAAGTCAATCTTTGCTATTTTTTTTACGAACATGGTACCTGTGGTTTTCTAAAACTTGCATTAATGACCCTTGTTGTTGATGACGTTACTGTTCATCCGTTAGTGTAAGGGTATTTTGGTATTTTCGAGTAGCAAGGACTAAGTTTGTGACTATGGGTAAACCATATGGACCATTTATGTAATATTTTCTATATTTTATGTTTATCAGTTTGTGGCTTTTTCAACCGTTTACTGTAACGTCATATTTCGAATCGTTTCCCATTTCGGGCTGGTGATCAGGGTGTGGGTATTGTAAAGCTTAGGACCCTTGAAGAATTGAAGTTTGGGCTCTTTTGGAGGTGGATGATGTAATTTGGATGATCCGGGTGTTCGACTTATGTTTTGGAACCAAATTGGCATTTTGGTAAAATGACAGCTCGGGCCTTTACAGAAATTGGATTTTTGTTTGAGAAATCGTAAAGCTAGTATGAGTTGATAGAAATGTAAAGCATCTTGTAACCTCTTCGTGGATATAAGGATCGTCGAATTCGGGTTTATAAAGAAGGAGTTATGGCCTTCGGAAGATTGCAATGTTTAAGACAAAAACCTTTGTATGCAGGGCGTACATAGGAAGTACGCAGGGTGTAATGATGTGAAGCTATGTACGCTGTGCATTCCTCGGAGTACGTTGGGTGTACGAAGGCGAAGGATCGAGAAGTTGGGAAGAGTACACTAAGCGTACTAGCAGTATGCGGGGCGTACTCCAAAATCATGCAAACCCTATTTTAGGGCTTTGGACCCTATTTAAGCTCCTTATTTCATAACCTAACCCTAATATCTTCAGCCTCCATCCCTCTAAACCCTAGAAATCAACCCTTATCCTCATTTAAGTGATTCTTGAGCTTGGTATGTGCTTGTTGGGTGTCTTGAGAATGAGAAGAAGAAGAGAATCATATGGGGTTGTTGTTTGAGTTTCTAGATCCAGGGGTATCTTTCCATTTGTAAGCTTCCAAAGGTAAAAAGCTTTGACCTTGATGATCTTTGTGTTTGGATCTATTTCTTGGTGTTCTTTGGCATTGTTAAGTCCTTTGATGAAAATGTGAGCTTTTGATCTACTCCAAAAGTAATGGAGGTTAGATCTAAGTTCCACCAAGGTCCCTTGTTCATAAAAATGGAAACTTTATGAAAGGTTTGGTCCATGCATGTATTAAGCTCTCATTTAGTCCCTTCTTTAAGTGTTGAATCCCATTAAGTTGTGTTTATGAGTAAAGTTGGAAACTTTACTGGTTAAGACCTTGGTTAGGGACCAGATCTAGGTGTTGGACATATTGACTTAACCCATTAAGAGCAAAGTAAAGGTTTTTGGACTCCTAACTAGTACGTTGGGAGTACGAGGAGGTACGCTCAGCATAATGCGAGGTTTGTACTTCAGGTGGTTGTACGTTGCACTTTATTGTCGAGTACATGGGGCATACGTCTTCAGTACGCTGGGCGTACTCCCAGAAGGGCGTTTTGGGCTTTTGAGGTTTCGGTCATTGTTGGGTTTTCATAGTATGGGCCTTGTTGGGCCATTAGATCCTTTTTGGACTTCTGGTAGGTACCTTTTGGGCTCCTTTGGATGTTAGGCCCATAAAGGGGTTTTGTGGGCCTAATTTGGAAAATTAGGCCATAATTGGATCTTGGGTGTTTATATAGAAGTTGGGCCTTTTGGATTATTGGTTTGCGCTTGGACCTTGGGCAAAACATAGGGAAGGGTAAAAAGATCTTTTACCCTAGTTTGACTCTTAGGGTGAGCCATGACCCAATTATTGATTTGATGTTTTTTTTGAGCAATTGATAGCGCGAGATTGTTAGCGGATCTATAGTCATAGTATCTGTGGGTTTCAACTAATCGAGGTGAGTCTTCTCACAATATCCATAGGTCGAAGGCACAAATGTCGTCCCATTACTCGATATGTGGTCTTAATAGTTGGTATACAGTGGTTTTGTTAGTTGGTATGTAATGACTTACGTGGAATGTTAGTTGTCTCTGTGATACTTGCATGAAAGACCATGGGGTTAGCCCATGGCACTTGGATATCATACCATGAGGGAAGCCCATGGAATTCCAAGTAAAGACCATGGGTTAGCCCATGATACTTGGTTATAAGACCATGGGGGAACCCATGACATTCTAGGTAAAGACCATAGGCGGAGCCCATGGCACCTGTATGTATGTCGCATGATATTCTGTGGTTGTATTTATGTGGTATTTTGGGGAACTCACTAAGCTTTGTGCTTACAGTTTTCAGTGTATGTTTCAGGTACTTCGGTTTTCAATTGGAAGAGCTCGGGATGATTGCATAGCATACACCACAAGTTTCTACATTCTGTGTTTTACTCTGATTTGATGATGTTTTGTTAAATCTGAATTACCTTGGTTTTATGTAAATAATTTGTACTAATGATTTATTAATCTAAAAAGAAAAAAAATTATGTCATTATTTGTAACATCCGGATTTCCATGTATCATAATTTAAGTATTTATTTTGAGTTAAGAATGGGGACTCGACGAGTTGACGCATAAACTCGTCGAGTAGGATCGCGACTGATGACTCTGAATAATGAAGGGAATCGACGAGTCCGTGCTGGGGACAGAAACCCTAAATTTTTGGACCCGAGACCTATTTAAAGGCCCTTATGGCCTTCATTTGCGGCCACCCTTCCCTTTGAGAGACCCTTATCGATCCAGATAGTTTAGAGTGAAAGAGGAAGCCATTTTCTTCATTTTGGTGCATTTTTGCAATGAAGGAGAAGGTTGTTCAAGCTAGATCAACCAGAGGAGCTCAGATCTACGTCTATTCCATTCTATGCTGCTGTTTAAGGTTCGAATTTGTACCTATTTCGTATGATTATTAGACCACATGAAATTAGGGTTTCTTTACCCTCTTTTAGTGTAAGATATTGAGTATATGAGGTCCCCTTGAGGCTTAGACTTCAGATTTGGACCTTGAGAGGCCCAGAGAGTCCCAACCATCCAGCTTTATGCAGTTCCATAAGATTTTTGAGTCTATGGTTCCATTTTAAGAGTTATTTCATCAAATAGAGTCGTTTGTGTGATGCATGAACATAAAGTTGGGACCTTTACGTGACTTTTGGGTGTTAGAAGGTCAGATCTATAGGTTAAAGAAACAGATCTGACCTCAGAAGGTCATTTAAGCATTGTCATGGAGGAAACTCGTCGAGTCCATGAATGGACTCGACGAGTCGGATCGTGTTGTTCCGCGATTCGTGATCAGTGGTAACCCGTCGAGTGAAAGGTTAACTCGACGAGTCGAGTGAGGCCTTATGAGGATTCAGGGGACACGCATTGACTCGTCGAGTCACCTGAGTGCACTTGACGAGTTTGGTCAAAGTTAGACCATTGACTTAAGTTGACTTTCGTTGACTTTTAGGAGTTGGTCAACATTGGACCATTGTAGGGGTAAAATGGTCTTTTCCCCTTATGAGAGATTATAGGAAGGGATTAGTCAAGCCTATGAGAATCGTTGTTAATTAGAGATAAATTACTTTACATGATTATGCGGAGGCTAGATCAGTATTTCGAGTTCGAGACTTTCCGAGATTAGCCAAGGTGAGTCTTCTCATTATACATTACCTAGAGTGATATCTATGTGCAAACCGGAGGGTCTTATGTGTATGTGTATGTTTGAGAATTATGTGCCTTGTGTTATATGTATGTTATGTGTTATATAGACCGGACCATAGGGTCCAATGAATTATGAGGCCAGAGGGTTCTCGATTAGATCGGACCGGAGGGTCCAACGAGCTACGAGACTGGAGGGTCCCACTGGGATGCATTGACCAGAGGGTCATACCGACTTGTAGCCTTGAGTGGCTTATGTGTTGTATGTGGTATTTTGGAGAACTCACTAAGCATTTATGCTTACCGTGTCCTGTGATATGTGTTTCAGGTACTAGCGAGGATCGTGGGAAGGCGCCGACATGATTTGTACACACTGGTAGAGGATAGAGTTTGGGATTCTGGGATGTGTTTTATCATGATGACATTTGTTATACTCGAGTTTTGAGATGATTTGTATGAGACATGTTTTGTTTGAAAAATGAAAAATTGTTTTAAATTTTCACGATGTTACAAGTTGGTATCAGAGCCTTGGTTTGAGGGATTCGGATGTACTTTCGGGCGTATCTGAACTCAAATTGAGGATTTGAGAAAATATTTCATAAAAGAAACAATTTTTTTTCTAAAAAAGAGTAAAAGATTTTGAGAAGAGCAAGAAGGAGCAGTGTGTACGATCAGCCAGCGCCCGGACGGTGATTTCCCAAAATACCCTTACATTATGTGTTATGAAATATTATGTGATGTGCTATGCATGCTAGAGTAGGTTAGGTAATTCATATTTTAGGACTAGGGTGGCCTGATATGTGATTCCTTAGCCTAGGATTTTATATTGTTGTGAGTTGCCATGAGTGCTTGTAGGTAGCAGAGAGTAGCTTGTGAGAAGTCTGCGTGAGAGTAGGCTGAATTCAGGGGGGTATAGAGTACTTGTGAATTGAGATCCTAGGAGGAGGACTTGGAGTGGATACGGATACAGTGTGGAAGGTAGTATTGGGCCCGTACTACTGAAAACACTGGATCGGTAAACATCCCGAGTAAGAGTCGTTAGGATGCTATGACAACCCGAAATTTCTATCTTGTACAGTCAAGCACTTCAATTAAAGTCAAGGAAGTGTCCACTAAAGTTTTAAACTATCAAACAAGCCCTAGCCATCATCATGTGGAGTTTATGGCCACACCATGTGGGTTTACAGCCGTAAACACATGGTGGCCGTAAACCCCTAGTATATAAGCAACCCTTAGCTATTTTTCACTCATTTTTCACTTTCCAAGCAAGAGAAATCAGATTTCTCTCCCAAGAATCTTCAAGATTTGTCTTCAAATCTTCCCAAATGTAAGTAAATCCTCCCATTTATGTGTTGTTACATCATATCTCCTTGATTCACCCTTAAATCCATCCACAAACTCCATCTTTTGTTCTAGATCTTCAAGATCCTCAAGAACACCAAGAACACTTGTGTGTTTTGGGCCGAAAACACCCCTCTCTCGCCTTCAAATCGTAAGTCCTTACCTCCCTTACATGTTTATAAGATAGTATTACGAGTTAGGGACTTGAAAACACCAAGAATCAAACAACCAAAGGATTTTACGGCCAAGGCAATCTTCCAAGGCCGTAAACTCTAATAAAGGGTGAAAAGTTACCCTAAACTCCTTCCTAAGGCTTAGAACTTGGTCTAGAACACCTTCCCTTTGAGGTAAGGACCATAAACATCAAATTGGTACAAGTCACCATGGGTTTACGATCGTAAACCCTTAAGGGCCGTAAACCCTAGGTCGTAAACTCATGGAGAGTTGGTCCTTGGGCTGTAAACTCTAAAGCAAAGCCATACAACTCTTAGATGCAACCCTATGATTTTATAACACTTGAATCAAAGTGTTTTCCATGTTCTAGGGTGTCTTTACTTGCTTAATTAGTGTTATAAACACCAATTAGATACATATATGTGTCTTTATATGCCAAATAGGATCCTTGTGTGTGTCCAAGTCTTCACTTGACACCTAGCCTCCTATTCAGAAGTTCCATCCAAACCACTCACTACAGGTGAGTTCATACCCCTTAATTAACCTTTTAAATGTTTTTAAATGCTTTTATGGGGGGGGGGGGGAATACAAGTTGAATCACTATAGTTATAATGTCAATCACATGTGATTTATAACTATCAAACATGTGGATTCACTATACTTTTCACTGCTTTGTCAATAAAAATACTTCAAAATGATTATCAAATGCTTTTACATGTTAAACTTTTTATAAAACTTATTCTTAATTACCAAACCTTCACTTTCAATTCTTTAAACTTATATATGGTCAAAACCAGGTCCAGTGCATATATAGTTATATAAGTAAGGTTTGAAGGACTTAGGACTGATAACTCACTTTAAGTCCTGTTCCTTGTTTGGTTGTGGACCTAGAGTACCCAGTTGTTTGTCTGAATGTCGTTTGATCCTTAGTTATATATTATGTATATATGTGTGGATATAAAGCTTTTACTTCAGTCCCATCACTTTTGGGTAGCAAAGGTGTATAAACTTACTAAGTCATTCAAACAACATTTCTAGTAAACTATAATCGGTATATTTTAGAGGTATACTACTTACTATTTCTAGTACAAGAAAACATACAAAGAGTTAGTTCATACATGAGTCAATACCTGCTATTATGAGGAACAAACAAGAACATATACATATACATTTACAAGTAAAGAGAAAGAACATACACCATTATAACGATTAGAATATGAGATTTACTGGAGGGAGAGCGGACATTGTGTGTATAGATCTATACAGGACAGACTATCCCGCACCCCGACTGTTATATACAGTCCCCGGCCGACCAAGCCAAGGGGTGACGAATGTCATTTTTATTTCGACGTCTTTCATCGTCGTGTTCTACAGCCATCAATCAGTATGGTTACAAATCTCACCTTACCTTATAATTCATAGGCTTTAAGGTAAGTAGTACTACGGTAGTTTCCATATACAAAACTACAGTTTCATAATGTTTTCCCTAATACATTTACTTCGAAACGTTTTCTCATTAAACGATAAAGCACAACCTATGTTGATAATAATAGTTAGACTTGGGAATATACATACTGTTACAAACGAACAAACCAAACATTTGGGTCTTGGTAGAAGACTACAATTTAGTAGAAAATATGGGATTTTCTAGGAAGATACTAACATTGTACAAACGGTTACAAACATTTACATCGAACATTTTACTTCAAGTAAACACTTAAAAACTTTTACTACAAACTTATACAGTGAACATTTTCAGCATACCTTTTACAACAACAATGACACTAAATGCTTATGAACTCACCAACATTTTATGTTGATCCTCTCTTTCAAAATAACTTGTATTCTCAGGGAACCAGTAAGACAGGTACACCCATGCAGCTTTTGAAGGACGGAGTGGACCCAAGACTCGTCTTTATTTTGATAGTACATTTTTGGTGTCATTTAAACTGTATAAAGGAACACACATGTATTTGTTGGATTAGTGTCTAAGTCCATAACTATTTTGGTATGTACTTGACCCGATGGTGCATGGTCCTTTTGGGTTGCCTTCACCAAAGCAACTTGATTAGAGAAATAAATAGAGAGAGAGGTTATTATGATTTTTTAATATGTTATAAGAATAATATATTAAAGGAGAAATCATATTTGTTTAATTAATATTGGTCAATAATTAATTAAGAATTAATTTTGTGATCAAATGTAATTAATTAAACTAGAGGGGCTGAATTGTAATTATGTGATAGTTACAAAATAAGGTAAGGATTATCTTATTAATAGTTTGGACGAATTTAAGGTGATAAGGCCTTAGAATTCGACTAGGATAAGAGTTTTCAAGACTTATCTTATGGTTACTTGGTGGGCAAGTAACTAGATAAGGATAAGGACTAAAACCCTAATCTCTACACCTATATAAAGACCCCCAAGGCTCATGAATTCGTCCATGCCTTCCCAAGAGGTCCTAGAGACGAATTCTTATACCTCTTCTCTCTCTTTATACCTTCTCCATTTGCTCTTGGTGTTTGTAAGCCATTAGAGGAGTGACACTTGTGACTCTAAGCCTTCCAAAGTCAATTCAAGAAGGAATTGGGATTGTTATTGCTACATAACAATCAAGGTAATATCATAAACCTAATTATATGTTAATATCGATTTCCATATGCTAGAATTAGGGTTTATAGTCTTGGATTCAAAGCATGTACAATAGAGAAACCTAGATCCAAGCATTAGGGTTTGTATGAGCACATAGGATGTCTTATGACCAAAACCCATCAGTGGTATCAGAGCCTTGATTGGTTTCTATTGTATTGATGCTTGATATGTTTGAAAAATTCGATTTTTTGGTGTTCTGCTTGATGGACTCGGCGAGTTGCCCCTACTCGGCGAGTCCATGGGGATACTCGGCGAGTTTGAGCGTCAGATGGAGCAAACTTCGGGATTTCTTGTTGTTTTTGCTTATGGATAGTTACCTTATCATATTAGATCAATATAAATCCGATTTTATGAAATATTTGACTATATTCTTGATCTAATTAAAGATATTTATCAATTAATAAGATAATTGTTTCCTTATGTGATAATTGTTTAATTATTTTGATTAAATTGATAAATTGTTTTGCAAGAAATCATTAAATAAATCAAATATGGATAATTATGTGATTAATTTTTAATTTAGATTATTTGTTATTTGATCCTTGTTGTTATGAAAAGTTTCATATTTTCCCTTTAGGTTTTATAGTTTAAATTTGAACCCAAAAGTTTTGTTGTTTTGAAATTTAAATAGTTAAAACCCTAATGTTTTGAAAAAGGTTTCAAAACTTGCCCTCAAGTTTTGGAATTTAAATTTTGATTAATTGTTTAATTTTGATGTATATTTAAATTCTAAACCCTAATGTTTTGAAATGTTTAAAAACTTGCCCTCAAGTTTTGGAATTTAAAAGTTGATTAAAAGTTTAATTAGGAATGTTAAATTCTAAAACCCTAGTATTGTTTTGAAAAAATTCAAATCACACCCTTATGGTGTATAATTAAAAGAGGTTTAATAAATCCATAAAAGTTTAGGTTTACAATTTAATTGAATTAAAAGTATAATTGTTAAATTAGACCACCTAATATTTTAAAAGTGTAAAATACACCCTATACTATATATATAACATTAAAAGTCTAACATTATATATGTATGAGTAAAAGTCAGTCTTACCGTTAGTAGGCCTCATTCATGAAGCTGGTCTATAAGGGGTGTTTAAGGAAATTGCCTATAAAATGGCGATTGAATGGGTATCCACTCTTACCCACCGCACGCTTGACTAGTGGAGGGTCGTTAGCCGAATGGGTAGGATAGGACGAAACCTTCCATTATAAGTATAATGAAGTATAAAAGTAACTAAATGTTTTCATAAAATTCCCAATCTTAGTTACTTAGGCAAAAGTGAAATGATGCAATTCCATGAAATTACACTTTGTGCCCTTGCGAAGACGTTAGTGGAGCGTGTGTGGTTTACCGGCACACTAAATGGTTCTAAGCAAAGGTAGCAAAGGGTGACTCAATGTTTGTCATAGTTCGGTGGAGCGTGTGTGGTTTACCGACACATCGAATAGGTGACTGTAACATGTGAGGGCACCATGTAAGTTTGCATGGTTATTCATACCCGCTTTGTGATCCTCGGCATCCGAGTCACAAACAAGAGGGGCATATCGAGATTTAAACATGCCATTGAAAGTTCAATGAATCTCAAAGGATATAGAAGTTTTCATAGATTTAAAACTTAAATTTCTTTTTCGTTTTTCGTGATGGAAATTAGTGAATCGTCATTCACTTACCTTCAAATATTCTTCAATTAGGGTTACGGCATCCCTCTCCCGAGTTGTAGAATATTGTGTTGGGTCCTAGCCTTAGTATCTCATTTGGGTGATTTATTAAGGACTCAATCAATCAACTAAGTTGAATTTTTTTTTCTCCCGTTTTGTAGATGTCAAAGTTCGACAACTATGGTCTTCCCAAATCCCGTGGAACAAGCATTCCACATGAAGATGGTATTCCACGATTCAATCGAGGAATGAGAAATCATGCTTCACTTCCTACTCCTCCTCCTATTGTTCTCCCTAACCCACAAGATCGAAGAATTGAAAGGTTCAATATCACTAAAGCCCTATTGGAAATGAAACATGAAGATGGTAAACCCATGTGTGCCCACGTTCTAGGAATGAAATCACACATTGATAGGTTGATAATGTTGGGTGTGTCATTCCTAGATGAGTTGGTTGTGAATTGGGTTTTACAGTCACTTCCTGAATCATATAATGAGTTCAAAAGAAAGTATTATATGATGGATCATGACAACAACCTCATTGACCTAACTTACATGCTCATTGCTGCTGAATCAGAAATGATTTGGCGAAGCAATGGAGCGTATTTGTTGGGAAAGTCAACCGACCATGCTTTCGAGGACGTTCTAGGAGAACCAACCTTCGTTTGCTGCCAAAAGAAAGGGCGTTGGATACAAGCCTACCCAAAGAGCCTGGAGAGTCCAGAAGATGGGAGAGTCAAAGAGTATGGCTGCGCTTCAGGTAAAATCCACTATCTAACTCCATTAATTTCCTATTCATTAATTCTTAATACATAATGTAATAAGATTGCATTTGAATGTTTTACAGGATCGGTGAAAAGAAAGGAAGCTTGGTGAAAGAGGAAGATGAATCTAATCACAAGGAATGGATCTTGATCGCATGGACTTGAAGATTAGATTTTGAACTTAGATAGTTATGATAGAGTTGTTAGAAATTTTTCTGTTGAAATACATAGTTTTCAATGGATTTTGCATTGTAAGGACAAATGTTTTCCGCTGCTTTTATAAATAAAATAAATTTTCGTTTGACTTATTTATTTATTTGTTTATTTCCTTGCAATGAAATCGTTATGAAAATTGGTGTTTGCATATTTTTACAACAAATGGATATGATTCTTATTTATGGTGTTTATGGAAAAGTCAAGAATTTACCAAATAGGGAGAGTTTCTTATCGCCCAAGTTTCAATTGGACAGAAACTTGGAATCATGCAACTTGGTTGCACGATGAATAAGAAATTTCATATTTTGGAAATTAGACTAATTCATTGACAAAGTGTCAAGTGAAGGACTAGGAGATCGAGCACACAAAGTTGTGTGTTGATCAAGTCCACCATAAGAGTAACAATGATATTCGTCATGATTTACTAAAGGTTTAGTAAATATGATTATACTTACAAGATTAAGTGTAATTATGAATTGATTGAAAAAGTTTAAATCAATAGCAGAACGAATAAGAAGAACCAAGTAGGCAGAAAGATAAAAGTTTATCCATTCTAAGAAGAAGGGAGAGTACCTTTTATGCTTTATGATAGGTCTTAATGATTAAGAACCATATCTCAATTGATCCTCTAAGTGAGTCTTAGTACAATTTTATGTCTAAGAAGAGGAATCAAGAATTGATAAAATGGTTAAATCAAGAAGTCAATCATACTTCGTTCCAAAAACAAGTCTTAGAGTTAAGATTGTGAAATTGAGTGATAAGTATTAAGAAGGTTTATAACATTCATCAAATGTGGAAAGTTGTGATGTCTTGGATAAGACAAAGACCAACTAGAACCAATTTATGAAGAGTCTTGATAAAAGCTACACTAACTCTTGAATATTTGTTTGTCAAGAAATGGTTATTGACAGAAGGATCTTATATGTCAAGGAGTCAGTGGGAGTCTTAATGGTCTTGAAAAAGTTTCAAGAACAAATCAAATAGACCTTATCAATCATCACTAGCACACGAGTTGAGGTTTACAACCTATCGTGTTGACATCATTTTGTTTCTATGCCGTTCCAATTGAGTTAATTATGCATATGAGTTCTATGAGTTCTCATTTGAATGCATAAAAGGCAAGGACCTTGATCAATGGAAAGTACATTGATAAGAAAAGGTGAGCTACTTAATTACTTGGAAGACATGGTGGGCAGCTGTGCTACCATAAGGCAAGAAATCGAGATTAAGAAAGTTCGATCCATATGAGTTTGAATTTGTCGTAAACTTTGGTTTTGACAAATTCACATGGATAGGAACAAATACACCATTTAAATCTAAGTTTCATAAGATTTCCTCCTTCATGAAAATGATTGTGAGGAAATGCTTTCACTAAGAAAGATTTTAAGAAGATAGTGATTGTAAAATTGCATTCTCGAATTCGATTATGGTTACGGTATCCCTTTCCATAATTTGAATTGTGAGGTTTGGCAATTAGTCTTAATTGTTTAGACACACATATGAACTATCTAAGGCAAAGGTGTATAAGTTCAAGAAGCCTTGATAAAAGATTATCAAAGCACTAAGTATTAGAAACATGAACTTAAGAAATTCAATAAGCATTGTTTTTCTGAAAGTTAAGCTGTTTCTGAATACATGTCAAAGCTAGTGAGAGCATAAGTGTTATGTTTATAATAATCATCATGATAGTGGGATCATAAAAGTTATGATTGTATGATTATTAAGGCACGTATTGCAAGTTGGCAATATTAATTATAGAAAACAAGAGTTATACCTTGCAAAGTCGTAAGGGTTGTAAAGTTGTTTTGCTATAATTAAGGGAGAGAATATTATGCTTCATTTCAAATCTAAAGGATTAGGTTGAAAAATGTTAATAAATTTAGTCAAGGGTACAAAGTGTGTTCTTAAAATTTCGATTATGATTACGGCATTCCTCTTCACAATTCGAATTTTGAGAACATAGCAAATAAAACATTATGGCAAAAGATTGATAAAGTATCAAATCTTTATGTAAGACGTTATGCATCGTGTCCCATACGCTTCGGGTATAGGATCGATTGCAAATGCTTTAATGTTTGACCATTCTAAAATCTTCCAAATGTCGAGCGCATTTAGAGGGAAAATGGACTAGAATTGGTTTTGACTAAAATAATTAAACAACTATCAAAGGACAATCCAAAGTTTGACGAGGATTGGTCGCTTGTGAGTAGTTGGAAGTATAGTATTGGAAAATTGTGGAAATGTTCCATATTGGATGGACCATATCGACATCATTACGAATAGATAAGATTCTATTAAGAATGAGTTGTCATATGGAAAATATGAAAGCGTGTCCATATTGGGAATTGAATTTAAAAAGAAATCTATGTCTAGATTAGAAACTTTTATGCAAAAGGATGTTCAAAGGAATGTGCTTTGAGTGAGAGACATCATATCTAAGGAATTGTCTTGTAACAATCTTCGATAGAAGATTTTGTAATATCATTGGCAATAGTCTTTGTGACTTTGGTGCAGTGAAATCACAAAAGGATCATTGCATAAAATGTTAGAATCTAGCATATTCTATAAGTAGCAAGAATTTGATATTCTTTCACTTATGAAAAGGATTTGGAGTTGTGAAATGAGAATGACTGGAAATGTGTTCAATGTGATCTATTTCACAAAGTAAGAACCATAGGTAAACATTGTGTGCATGCTAGGAGCATGGGACAAGTGTTGTAATTCAAGTAAGAAGTTGATTACCCGAAACGACAAATAATGAGTAATCAATATGGTGATAAATAAAAGGAGTTTTATTTATACTCAAAGGTTTGAGGCCATATGGGATTAGTATTATTCTTGTGTTTCACATTTGCATGTTTTGACTTCCAGAATAATTAAGTTTATTAAGAATAATCGAATTATTCAAATGGACCACAGTTAGTCATACGTTGGAAGTAGGTATGAATGAAGACTGTCGTGAATTGGTGTGTGGAATGTCTAAAAGAGTATTAGACATAAGCAAATGTTTGCTGCAACGTTCATGAGTGCTTATGAATATGATTTGAGCATTGGATTAAACCCACGCTCACTTGGATCACTCCATGAATTGTATCACGAGTGATTGGTGAGACGATAACGTCTTATATTCTTGAAACCGAGATGTGTGAGTTGTATCTTGCAAATCGGTTGCACATTGATAATATGTAAACGCACTAGTAACTTGGTGTTATAAAACATATTGTTGTGTGTGATTTGGTGAGTAAGTGCAAGAAAGCATTGTATCAAAGTTTATCCGTTCCTTTTATCCAAGGTAGGATAAAAGCGATATCTTTGGGCCCCTCGATGATTTAGTGATGACAAACGTAAATGCTCGGCCGGGCTAGGGCTAATTTGATTTGTTCAATTAGTCAGTCGTCATAAATCGGAATCGAGATATAGTACAAAGAGAATGATTTGAAATCATATCTCATATGATATCTAGAATGGAGGAATATATGATCCCTTATCTAAGGACACGTGTATCTGATAGGATCAGAGTTGACAGCGGCTTTGGAAAGCTACGATTGCAGATCAGGATCTGAAGTCATATGCAGAATAGTTGTTAGACTTATCCAAGTGGGAGACTGTTGGATTAGTGTCTAAGTCCATAACTATTTTGGTATGTACTTGACCCGATGGTGCATGGTCCTTTTGGGTTGCCTTCACCAAAGCAACTTGATTGGAGAAATAAATAGAGAGAGAGGTTATTATGATTTATTAATATGTTATAAGAATAATATATTAAAGGAGAAATCATATTTGTTTAATTAATATTGGTCAATAATTAATTAAGAATTAATTTTGTGATCAAATGTAATTAATTAAACTAGAGGGGCTGAATTGTAATTATGTGATAGTTACAAAATAAGGTAAGGATTATCTTATTAATAGGTTGGACGAATTTAAGGTGATAAGGCCTTAGAATTCGACTAGGATAAGGGTTTTCAAGACTTATCTTATGGTTACTTGGTGGGCAAGTAACTAGATAAGGATAAGGACTAAAACCCTAATCTCTACACCTATATAAAGACCCCCAAGGCTCATGAATTCGTCCATGCCTTCCCAAGAGGTCCTAGAGACAAATTCTTATACCTCTTCTCTCTCTTTATACCTTCTCCATTTGCTCTTGGTGTTTGTAAGCCATTAGAGGAGTGACACTTGTGACTCTAAGCCTTCCAAAGTCAATTCAAGAAGGAATTGGGATTGTTATTGCTACATAACAATCAATGTAATATCATAAACCTAATTATATGTTAATATCGATTTCCATATGCTAGAATTAGGGTTTATAGTCTTGGATTCAAGGCATGTACAATAGAAAAACCTAGATCCAAGCATTAGGGTTTGTATGAGCACATAGGATGTCTTATGACCAAAACCCATCAGTATTTAACTATTATATTAATGCAATGGATGTTGTTTACTTATTTACTATTATGTTGTGTTGTGATACTGAACATGACGTCCTCCGCCCCAGAACGTTTCCGCCGTTCCGGTTTTGGGGTGTGACAGGTGCTAAGGAAGAAGTAGGAATGATTGATCGAGTGTGAGTAATTCCAGTCGAGTCTCTGATTATTTTATGTTGTATTTTATAGGCATCATGGTAGGGACGCGCCACAACCCAGGAGGCAGTGGGACCAATGGTACTAGTGATGAGGAGATCCGTAGGATGATCCACGAGGAGGTGGTCGCCGCCATCTGAGCTGAGATACCGGGGATGTTTGGGTCTATCAAGACCACGTTGATTGAGAATTTCGAGAAGCGATATGCATATGCTGCTCTGAATGAGGTGGCTGCTGCTGCAACCACTGCGGCTGTCGTTGTCGCGAGGCCGCAGGTAGGTGACTCGTTGTTGTACCGAGAGTTCAGCAACACGAAGCCACCAGAGTTTGATGGGACTCAGGATCTGATAGTCGCGATGAGGTGGATCTCTGACATTGAGGGATGCTTCTACACCTGTTCTTGCCCGGAGCATTTAAGGGTACGGTTTGCGCTGAACCAGCTTCGCTTGGGAGCGAAGGACTGGTGTTACGGCTGATTTCACTTCTACGGAGATTACAGCGGTGACCTGGGAGAGATTCACCGTCATGTTCTGAGATGAGTATGTTCCCGCGGTGGAGAGGGAACGGTTGGCCCAGGATTTCTTTTCCCTCAAGCAGGGGACGAAGTGTATGACTTTGATTACGCGGATGTTTCAGGAGAGGGCGTTGTTTTTCCCTCAGCACGTGTCTACCGAGCAGGCACGTATGAGTCGATATCTGAGCATTCTGAGGAGAGACATTCGCGAGTTCGTAGCGAACTCATCATACCGGACATTTTCCGAGCTCCAGGCAAAGGCCTGGAAGAGGGAGATTGAGCTAGAGACTCGGGCCAGGGAGGAGGTCGAGTCTCAGAGGAGGGACAGGCGACCGATTCAGTCATAGCCGGCATCCAAGCGGGCAAAGCCCGCTGATTCGAGGTCTGGGGGACAGAAGGGTCACACTTGTGGGAAGTACGGCAAGAGCCATGAGGGAGTGTGCAGAGCAGGGGTGTGCTACAAGTGTGGCAAGGAAGGGCATTTGACGAGGGGTTGCCCCAAGGGCTTTGTAGTTTGCTTTCACTGCAACCAGAATGGCCATCGGAAGGCTGAGTGCCCACATCTACTTCAGGGATCTAAACTTGCTGCAGCTAGAGCTACCGAGGCCCGGCCAGTGAAGGCCGAGGCACCGAAGGCTCGCGGGAGAGCCTTTCAGTTGACAATGGAGGAGGTTCGCACAACGCACGATGTCGTGGCTGGTATGTATTCTTTTATTTATTTATTCTGAGCTTGAGATATAGTGCTTATATTGTGATATGCATAGGTACTTTCCTTGTGAGTTCTGTACCTGCTTTGGTGTTATTTGACTCGAGTGCGAGTCGATCTTTTGTGTCATTAGCATTTAGCCAGCACATCAATATCCGACGAGAGGTGTTGAGTCGCCCTTTACGAGTTTCCATAGCTGACGAGCGAGCAGTTTATGCTACTGATGTGATTCGAGGATGTGTACTCGAGATTTTCGGTGTTGAGTTCCCGATTGATCTGGTACCGATTGCGATGGGGGATGTTTGTATCATCGTAGGCATGGACTGGTTGAGCCGATTTGAAGTTGTTATAGATTGTGAGCGACAGTTGGTGACCATACGAGACCCCAGTTATAGACTGTGAGCGACAGTTGGTGACCATACGAGACCCCAGTGGGGGAGTACTTACGATGTATGGAGAGGGTACCCGATATGGGTCAGCATTTTGTTCAGCTGCCAGAGCGAGACAGAGTCTACATCAGGGCTGTAGGGGGTTTGTAGCCTATGTGATGGATACACGTGTTGGCGCAGAGAGGCCGAGTTCTGTCGATGAGGTCCCGATAGTATGTGAGTTCCCGGATGTTTTCCCCGAGGAGTTGTCGGTTGTGCCTCCGGAGAGGCAGGTGGAGTTCCATATTGATGTAGTTCCGGGAGCGGCGCCTATTGCCAAGGCACCCTATCGCCTTGCGCCACCAGAGATGCAGGAGCTATCCTCGCAGCTTCAGTAGCTGCTGGGAAAAGGGATTCATACGACCGAGTAGCTCACCGTGGGGAGCGCCGATCCTTTTTGTCAAGAAAAAGAATAGTTCACAACGGATGTACATTGATTACCGGGAGTTGAACAAGTTGACGGTCAAGCACTGTTATCCGCTATCGAGGATTGATGATCTGTTCGATCAATTACAGGGTGCATCTTGGCTCTCCAAGATAGACTTGAGGTCTGGATATCATCAGATGAGGGTGCGTGATGAGGATATACCGAATACGGAGTTTAGGATTATGAGTTCGTGGTGATGCCTTTTGGGCTCACCAATGCACCGGCAGCGTTCATGGATCTCATGAACCGGGTGTGTAGACTGATGTTAGATCGATCGGTGATCATGTTCATTGATGATATTCTAGTGTATTTAAGATCCAGAGAGCAGCATGAGGAGCACCTGAGAGATCCTTGGAGTGTTGAGATCGGAGAGGCTTTATGCCAAATTCTCCAAGTGTGACTTCTGGTTACGAGAGGTCCAGTTCTTCGGGCACCTCGTTAATCATAATGGGATATTGGTCGATCCGGCCAAGATTGAGGCGGTTATGAGATGGGAGGTGTTGAGATCCCCCACCGAGATGAGGAGTTTTCTGGGATTGACCGGCTACTATCGGAGATTTCTCATGGATTTCTCCAAGATTGCTGTTCCCCTCACCAGGTTGATCCGGAAGGGCGTTGTTTTTACTTGGGGTCCCGAGCAACAAAACTCATTTGAGACTCTTCTCCAGAGATTATGCGAAGCCCCGGTGTTAGCCCTTCCGGAGGGAATGGAGGATTTCGTGGTATATTGTGAGGCGTCGATATCGGGGTTGGGTGCGGTGCTTATGCAGAGTGGGCACATGATAGCATACGCATCGAGGTAGCGGAAGCCTCATGAGACGAGGTATCCTACCCATGATTTGGAGTTCGGGGTAGTGGTGTTCACCCTCAAGATATGGCGCCATTATTTGTATGGGGTTCGGTGTACCATATACACAGACCACAAGAGTTTGAAGTATCTGATGGATCAGCCCAACCTGAACATGCGTCAGAGGAGATGGTTGGGTCTGGTGAAGGATTATGACTGTGAGATCCTGTGCCACTCGGGAAAGGCTAACGTGGTAGCCGATGCTCTGAGCCGCAAGGCGGAGAGTACCCCAATTTGAGATATATGCATGAGGATGACGCTGATGACTCCGGTTTTGGAGACCATCCGAGAGGCCCAGGTAGAGGCTGTGAGGCCAGAAAACCGCAAGAGGGAGAGGGTGATTAGACAGGTTTCCGAGTTTGTTACTAACAGCCGAGGGCTTATGACCTTTCACGATCGGATTTATGTGTCGTTTTTGGGTGGGGCATGTAGCATGCTGATGGAGGAGGCGCACAGATCGAGATTTTCGATCCATCCTGGGGCCACTAAGATGTATTTGGACCTGAAGAGAGATTATTGGTGGCCCTGTATGAAAAGGGATGTTGCGTGGGTAGTGGAGAGGTGCTTGACCTGTCGTCGGGTTAAGGCCGAGCACCAGCGTCCGCATGGCAAGTTGCAGCCACTAGAGGTTCCCTAGTGGAAGTGGGAACAAATTTATATTGACTTCATCACCAAATTGTCGGGGACCGCGAGCGGTGTTGATGTAATTTGGGTGATTGTGGATCGGCTAACGAAGAACGCTCACTTCCTTGATATCAGTGAGAGCTCTTCTGCGGAGAGGCTGACATAGATATATGTGAGAGAGGTAGTATCGCGGCATGGAGTGCCGATCTCGATTGTGTCAGACCGAGATGTACATTTCACTTCCAGGTTCTAGAAGAAGTTCCATGAGGAGTTGGGTACGAGATTGCACTTCAGTACCGCTTATCACCCTCAGACAGACAGTCAAAGTGAGCGGACGATTCAGACGCTCGAGGACATGCTTCGAGCATGTGTTATGGACTTCAGTGGAAGTTGGGACTCATACCTACCTTTGGTTGAGTTTTCTTACAACAACAACCACCATTCGAGTATTGGTATGCCTCCCTTTGAGCTTTTATATGGGAGGAGGTGTCGGACTCCCATCTGTTGGGGAGAGGTAGGGAAACGAGTGATGGGTAGCGCTGAGATAGTGCTTAAGACGACCGAGCATATACAGTAGGTCATACAGAGGTTACTGACAGCCCAGAGCTGCCAGAAGAGTAATGTGGATAGGCGGCGGTCCGAGCTCGAGTTTCAGGTTGGAGACTTTGTACTCTTGAAGGTATCTCCTTGGAAAGGAGTGATCCGGTTCAGGAAGAGGGGCAAGCTGGGGCCCCAATACATTGGTCCTTTCAGGGTGATCTCCAGAGTGGGCAAGGTAGCATACCGTTTAGAGCTACCCGAGGAGTTGGGTCAGATCCATGATACCTTCCATGTATCTCAGTTGAGGAAGTGTATAGCCGATGAGACGGCGGTGGTGCCGCTAGAGGATATTCAGGTAGATGCGAGCCTGAATTACATTGAGAGGACAATTGCGATCTTGGATCGGAAGATCAAGGTTCTGAGGAACAAAGAGGTGCCCCTGGTTCAGGTCCAGTGGCAACATTGGAGAGGGTCCGAGCTGACTTTGGAGCCGGAGGCGAAGATGCGTGAGCAGCATCCAGAGTTGTTTGCAGAGTGAGACTTCGAGGGCGAAGTCTGATTCTAGTGGGGGAGAATTGTAACATCCGGATTTCTAGGTGTCATAATTTAAGTATTTATTTTGAGTTAAGAAGGGGGACTCAACGAGTTGACGCATAAACTCGTCGAGTAGGATCGTGACTGATGACTCGGATTAATGAAGGGACTCGACGAGTTCGCGTTGGGGACAAATGTTGGGTTTTGAGCAAACTAACACTCCTAAGGTGTTCATGCAACCCTAAAACCTTGGATCTATGTTTTACTATGAATACATGCAACTTTGATTTTTCCAAGGTTCATAACCTATCTAGCATGACATGGGGAACATTAAACATAATGGCTAGAAGAGTTACATACCTTTCAATTTGTGATTTGATTCCTTGAAGTTTATGAGCCTAGCACCAATAATGTGGATGCCTCAAATGGAAATCACAAATCACCACAAACTTGGAAAAACCTTATGAGAGTGTATGCTTGCTTATAGAAATTGGCCACCTCTTTGCACACACACACAACTAGTGTCATTTCAAGCATCACAAGCTCCTTTATATAGTGTGGAGGATTAGGCTTACATCCATGTAAACCCTAATACCCATGACTCTTCCTTTCCAAGGATTCATGGGTTAAAAGCTCCATGGACTATCCATGAACTCCCATGTATGCCAAGCCCATTCCAAATGAGTATTAGTCCACACTTATATAAATACAAGAGCCCATCTTTAATTAGTCACCTTTTTTATCACCAAATTAATTCTAAATTAATTTATAATTAATACTAATTAAAATAATATGATTTCATATTAATATATTATAACTTATAATATATTAACAAATCATAAACATACAATTCTCAAAGGTTTAACCATAAATAGTTCAGGTGAAGTGCAACCCAAATGGACCATGTCGGGTCGGGTCAAGTATATACCAAATAAAGTTATGGACTTAGACACCTTATCCAACAACATAAACCCTAAATCTTTGGATCTGAGACCTATTTAAAGGCCCTTATGGCCTTCATTTGCAGCCACCCTTCCCTTTGAGAGACCCTTATCGATCCAGAGAGTTTAGAGTGAAAGAGGAAGCCATTTTCTTCATTTTGGTGCATTTTTGCAAGGAAGGAGAAGGTTGTTCAAGCTAGATCAACTAGAGGAGCTCAGATCTACGTCTATTCCATTCTAGGCTGCTATTTAAGGTTCGAATATGTACCTATTTCGTATGATTATTAGACCTCATGAAATTAGGGTTTCTTTACCCTCTTTAAGTGTAAGATATTGAGTATATGAGGTCCCCTTGAGGCTTAGACTTCAGATTTGGACCTTGAGAGGTCTAGAGAGTCCCAACCATCCATCTTTATGCATTCCCATAAGAGTTTTGAGTATAAGGTTCCATTTTAAGAGTTATTTCATCAAATAGAGTCGCTTGTACAATGCACGAACATAAAGTTGGGACCATTACGTGACTTTTGGGTGTTAGAAGGTCAGATCTATAGGTTAGAGAACCAGATATGACCTGAGAATGTCGTTTGAGCATTGTCATGGAGGAAACTCGCCAAGTCCATGAATGGACTCGACGAGTCGGATCGTGTTGTTCTGCGATTCGTGATCAGTGGTAACCCGTCGAGTGAAAGGTTAACTCGACGAGTCGAGTGAGGCCTTAGGAGGATTCAGGGGACACGCATGGACTCACCGAGTCGCCCGAGTGCACTCGACGAGTCTGGTCAAAGTTGGACCATTGACTGAAGTTGACTTTCGTTGACATTTAGGATTTGGTCAACATTTGGACATTGGACCATTGGAGGGGTAAAATGGTCTTTTTCCCTTATGAGAGATTATAGGAAGGGATTAGTCAAGCCTATGGGAATCGTTATTAATTAGAGATAAATTACTTTATGTGATTAGGCGGAAGCTAGATCAGTATTTCGAGTTCAAGACTTTCTGAGATTACCCAAGGTGAGTCTTCTCATTATACATTTCCTAGAGTGGTATCTATGTGCAAACCGGAGGTCTTATGTTTATGTGTATGTTTGAGAATTATGTGCCTTGTGTTATATGTATGCTATGTGTTATATAGACCGGACCAGAGGGTCCAAAGAATTATGAGGCCAGAGGGTTCTCGATCAGACCGGACCGGAGGGTCCAACGAGCTACGGGACTGGAGGGTCCCGCTGGGACGCATTTACCAGAGGGTCGTACCGAGTTGTAGCCTCGAGTGGCTTATGTGTTGTATGTGGTATTTTGGGGAACTCACTAAGCATTTATGCTTACCGTGTCCTGTGATATGTGTTTCAGGTACTAGCAAGGATCGCGGGAAGGCGCCGGTATGATTTGTACACACTGGTAGAGGATAGTGTTTGGGATTCTGGGATGTGTTTTATCATGATGACATTTTCTATACTTGAGTTTTGAGATGATTTGTATGAGACATGTTTTGTTTGAAAAATGAAAAATTGTTTTAAATTTTCACGATGTTACATTATTTTTGGGACCTTACATTTACTTTTTAAAAATCACTTTGAACCCTTCACTTTGAACTTGGAAAAAATTAGCAGGGCTGATTTTGTTCGTCAAAAAACTTTAACAGGGACTAACTTTGTAACTTTTGGTAAACCATAGGGACCATTTTTATAAATTTGTCTATGTTTTATAATCTTTGTTAACTGTAATATTTTACAAAATAAATTTATAAAACCCAACTAAATATAAAGATATTTATACATACTATAAGGCAAATATCACAAAAGTCAATAAGTTCACACGAATATTCGATTTTAAAACTACCTTATTTTTTTCTCAAATTTGACACTTCTTTTCCATTTTGTTATAATTTCGACCACTTGACCAATCAACCTGATTACCTATTAACATGGCATGCTGATGTGGTCAGGCTAACATCTCAAAATTGAAAGAAAAAAAAAAGTTACACAAAAGACATTAAATTTCACTTTTTTCAATTTTTACGTTAAGTTTTTTTTTTTTTTTTTTCAATTTGGAACTCAATCTTTTTGTTACAAATCGAACATTATTTTTTCAAATTTTGTTTAATGTTCATAATTTTCTATTTGAAATCATATAAATATTCTTTTTACATTTGAAACCGTATAAATTCATTTTTTTCATTTAAAACTCATATTTTTGTATAAACACAAAGTTATGTATAAATATGTATTAGTTATATTATAACCGTATTTTTCATTAAATACACAACTTTAAAATGAGTTTAGGGGTGTGAAGTACATAGTCAAATAAACTGATGTGATCTCGGGTACACAATAGTCTGTGGTTCGCTTTAATAACAAGATATTGTTTATTATATATATATATATATATATATATATATATATATATATATATATATATATATATATAAATCGAACATTATTTTCTCAAATTTTGTTTAATGTTCAGCATTTTCCATTTGAAATCATATAAATATTTTTTTTACATTTGAAACCGTATATATTCATTTTTTTTAATTTAAAAACCATATTTTTTTTATATAAACACAAAGTTATGTATAAATATATATTAGTTATATTATAATCGTATTTTTCATTAAATACACAACTTTAAAATGAATTTAAAGATGTGAAGTACATAGTCAAATAAACTGAAGTGATCTTGGGAACACAATAAATAGTGTGTGGGTCGCTTTAATAACAAGAGATTGTTTGTTATATATATATATATATATATATATATATATATATATATATATATATATATATGATTTTTTATTCTTATAAATATACTTCTTGATATGTTGGAAAAAATTATTAACATTCTAATAGTGCATGAAAAAAATACGGTTATAATATAATACGATTATAATGTAATTAATACATTTTCTTTTCTGTAAGTCGGTGTATCTTAATTGGATTATCTTCTCTATTATCCTAACTAAATATTTTAACTATTATACAATATTTATTATGCATTTTTATGAAATTTCCATGTTTATAAAGTATGACGCTTATTATTTAGTGAAACTTTTATATTTCATTTATTTTCTTACATATATACTTCTCGATTTCCATTACACCCGTTCTAAATTTATTTACTTTCGTCAATAACTATATAAAAAACACGGTCTAACATAAATTTTACTAAATGACCAATATAAATTATTTTTACATTTATTGACCAATTTTCTCCAAGGTTAATTTTTAGACCGAAAAAAATGGAGTATCACATCATTAAAACTGAACAAAAGTGAGAAAATTGATGTTCGATTTGGAACAAAATAACTGAGTGTCAAAATTGAAACAAAAAGGAAACCCTACTGTCAAAATTGAAATAAATGAAAATTTAATGTCTTTTATGACGTAATTTCCTATTGTGACACATCCGCATGACCAAAAAACGTTATTTATTTGTTAAATGGTCAGAATTATAACAAATTAGAAATACAGTGTCTAATTTAAAAGAAAAATAACGCAATGTCAAAATTGAATTTTGTATAAATCTAGTAACTTTTGTGTCAATTGCCTTGTGTTTTAATAATAATATATATGATAACTATGTCAAATTTAGTCCCTCAACTATAAAAACTTATATCTACACCACCATTTTGACTTGAAATTCAACTAGCACATTGATATTTCTCCAGATAACCTCTTTGTATATAATTAATATAATTATGACTTTCAAAGTCTAATTTGGTAAACAAAAGTCAGTTCTTAATTCTCATGATTTCACGACTTTGTCCATTTAATTATAATTTTTGTTTACAATTCGACCCTATTAAACTTAGTTTATTAATATCATTATACTTATCATATATTTTATTTTAATATTTTAATTATTTATCCTTTGTGATTCTAATTAATTATCTAAATTTGTTTTATTTTTTCTCCAAAAAAAATTATTATTCACTATAAAATGCATAAACTTCTAGTCTTATTTTGAGAATGTTACATTAAAACAAGTTTATAAGAATTTGTATGTTACTCATTACTTAAATAAATTTATTTCTTCTATATTATTACGTATGATTTAGTAATGCTCATTTTTGTAAATATTTTTCCTTTTATTTATTGTTTAACATCATTTTATTGTTCATTTCAATTATCTGTGCCTTTATTAATATTTGTGGTATAAATAACAATAGGAAAATAATATCCTATGGTTCATATATTGCATTTTATTAAAAAAAATATTGGACATATTTATGAAAACATGGTATTAATTATGTAATTAATTACAAAGTTCCATAGAATAGTCAAAATGTCATCAACTCCTAGTTTCACCACGCTACAGGAGGCAAAAACAAAAATGTAACTTTCTTATATGTATTATATGATACATATAATCACATATGTATTACATAAATATCCTCTTATATATTACTTCTCATTTAATTCGATCTACAAATATATATATATCTTTGCTTTTGGCCATATTTCGTAACACTTTCAGTCCGAGAGGAGCAGTCCTCAATCTTCAGGTTTGCGTCTTACTCTCTTGTGCTAAAGCTCATTGAGCTTTTCAACTATATTTTTGTTGATGTAGATGTCGCCCACCAAATCTAAACCGGTGAATACGCGATTTTATGTGCGGTTTAATTTGTGTGCGATATGTCGTTAAAACGATCTGTGTATCATTTATTTATTCTTTTGAAACGGCGCAATCTATATATTTTAACTGTAACAAATATATCTTCTAATCAAACTCGATTTAATAAATGTAGCTTTAACTCGTTTATATATCATTGTATTTTCATCGTTTAACCGTTTCTGTATTTCCTGTATTTCTTGGTAACAGGTATTAATGTGTATCGGATCTCCTGTCGGTCATGCAGATCGAGGATTATCGAAACCGAAGGATGTCTCTAGCAGAGTACAATGACTTTCACTCGATTGACAGGGAACTGTATGCAACTCTTGTATACGATCTATGGCGTGACCCCATTGAAGCTATACAAATGATGGCCATATGGATCTGGTTTGAGAGGATGAGCATCGGGTTTCCTAACTTAACTCGGAGAATCCTAACTCTCCCTTTTCAGTGGATCGACAAGATTGGAGATGAAGCCTTGTTGTGTTGGGCATGCATTGATAACATATCTCTCTTGTTTTCCGCTTCAGTTATGGATTTTCCTTTGACCAGTTTACTCCTCAAAAAAGATATGCCCATTGAGTTCTTACGCAAGTTCCGAGAGGTTTCTATTGTTGGTATCAATGACGTTATCACTATTGTTTGTGCTACTTGTTTCAAGGATATATGGGATGGAGCCATTGCTAGAAATGCCCACATGGATCTACTTCAATGCATGAGTAGCATCGAACCTGTAACTCCAACCAAAACGACGAAGACCCAACCAGACGATCGGACTTTGTTTGTAACCTTTTCGAGAGGGTACCCTGTGGCTGAGTGGGAAGTAAGAGAGTTCTTTAATGGACTCTTTGGAGATTGTATTGAGTCGTTTTACATGCAAGAAGCCGCGGCGGGTGAACACGCTTTGTTTGCTAAGATTGTGTTGAATAACATATCCTTCATTCATGCAGTTCTCAGCGGTGGAACGAAAGCAAAGTTTACCATTAATGGAAAGCATGTATGGATGCGAAAGTTCATCCCCAGAGACCAGAGAGGATGATCAACTAATGATTTAAGATGTAATGCTCGTGGTGGCTTCAATTAATCTAAATAAAATAAAGCAGTTGGTGTCTAAATTGAAATCTTCACGCTTTGGTTTTTGCATTTTGTTTTCCATTTTATTTTAATTTATAAGTTGGTAGATAGTAAAATTAAATTAGATAATGGCAAATGATGAGCGACTGTGGAATTTCGAATCCATCCCAGCCTTAATTCACTACTTACTTCCAAAAGTATGAGTGACTGTGAAATTTCTAATAATCAAATTATTCAGGAAGTAAAACATGCAAAGTGAAACACAATAATAACCTAATTAAGTATGGTCTCAAAACTATTGAATATCAATAAAACTCTTCTTATTTAATCACCATAATAATTAAGACTTTGTGCATTGTATAATGTTTCGAATAATCAACTAAACACTTGAATTAAACATTAGTCATGCCATGTTATGAACATGCATACTATGTTTCTCTATGGTCCTTCCTTTGTGAACAGATCGACTAAAAACTATTCCAATGATGCTCATTTCACAATTCGAAATTCTTGTCACTACTTAAGATGTGTCTGAATTCCAAGCTTACATACATTGTCCTTCTGTGACGTCGAGGCTTCAAAGTCACGGAGACTTAGCCAATGATATTACAAAATGTTCCATTGGAACTTTGATACTAAAAACGATTCCATGGTAATCAAGTCTCAAATTCAGGGTACACTCCTTGAACATCTTTCTTGCATTAAAGTTTCCAACATACATGTAGATTTTAATAATTAACTCCCGCTATGGAAACATTTCCATACTCCTATATGACCATCAATTCTAATCAAGAATCATCTCAATTCAGAATCATGTCAATATGGTCCGTCCAAATTAATACTATACTTCCAATTGTCCACAAGCAACCAATCTTCAGTAAACCTCAAAATGTTCTTGATAGTTGTTTAACAACTCAATTTACATAAAATTTTAGTCCTTTTTCCCTCTCAATGCGTAAGACATTTGGAAAAATCAAAACAAGTGAATATTGTAGAATACATAATCGATCCAAAACACGAAGCATATGGGATTCGATTCATTATGTCTTACATAAGGACCTTGTATCTTTTACTATAATAGTTTCATATACTGAATTTTCTTTGTTGAATCATTTTAACATGATATTTATATATGTCCAACATTAAGTTCTATTAAACCCTCTGTAACATCCCGAAAATAATAAGGTAAAAATTTCATTTTTAATACAATCAAACACCAAATATCTTTTACTCAAACATTTAGAAGTATTTCATAATAAAACCATTATCAGAGTATAATCCCAAAATCAAGAAGTCGCGGAAGAAAATGGGTGTGTGCGCTGCGATCAAGCTGGTCTCTTCCCTTTAGAACCGAAAGTACCTGAAACCATAAACAATAAAGCATTAGAACAAAGCTTAGTGAGTTCCGCAAATTACCACATACCATACATACAATAGAGAATGTTATACGTCAGCCATAGTCTTGCAATTATGCCACGAGCCATATCATGGTCTTTCCTTGCCAAGCCAGAGCCAAAACCCTGGGTCTTACAGAAAAGTGCCCGGAGCCACCTCCCGGTCTTCCATGCAAGCATCACAAAGACAACTAACATACAATCGACAACTAACTATCTACTTAACTGCTAGTGTCCGAACCCTGGTCTTGCATACAGATTTTCCGAGAGCCACTTTCGGGTCTTTTATACAAATGTCAAGGGTCACCCTTTGGTCTTACAATTATACATAATCCATTGGGCCGACATCGGTGCCTTCGACCCATATTACAGTGAGGAGACTCACCTCAAGCGAAGATAATCGGACACTCGAGCTGCTGCTACCGAAATCTTTGCACTAACAAGATCAAATAACACTCCAATAATAATTGATTCTCGACCCAAACAAGAATTCTAGACCAATGGCCAAACCTTCAGGGTAAAAGTACATTTTACCCCTTTCCATTTTTTGGTAGAATCCAAAGTCCAATCCACTAGCATCATGAGTCCAAATCCCTTAAATGGCACCACAAGGCCCAATAAGGATCAAATATCCAAATTGAGCCCAAAACCCATCAAGGGTCTAACCGAGAAGGCCCAATATCCTAAAATGTCCATAATATCCAATGGTCAACTCTAGTCAAACTTCTTGTCAATGGACAAGGTCAAAAAGGTCAACACAACAAGAAAACCGAACAGACTGAGTACGCCCTGCGTACTCAGCTGGTACGCTTTGCGTACACCAGCTCGACCCAGTACGTGTTGCGTACTAGGAGGTACGCCCCCACATACTCACCCTGCTCCCATTCCACATATAAAAGGTCTTAATCCCTTAAGCCAAGACGTCTAATGCCTAGATCTAGTTCTAAATCTTGCCTTAATCCATAAAGTCGTTAACTTTGAGCTTTTACATGGCTCAATGGGTCCCAAATCCAAGTTCTAACTTTACAAATTCAACAAAAGGGCTAATACACATGCTATTAGGTTTTGAGCATTCTAACACTCCTAAGTGTACATGCAACCCTAAATACCTTGGATCTATGTTTTCTCTATTATACATGCAAATATGAACTTTCCAAGGTATTCATCCTAACTAGCATAATAACATTGATTCATAAGAATATATCAAGTTAGAATTACATACCTCTTTGATGTAGAATGTCTTCATGAAGCTTGAGTGCCTAGTGCCCCAAGTGTGACACCTCAAATGGTTCACACAACACCAAATACACTTGGAATAGATTAGAGAGAAATCCACATATTCTGAAAAACGGCTAGCCCTTTCATATATAATATAGTGCCGATTTTGTCAACAATAAGATGCTTATATAGTTAGTGACAATTAGGGTAAACCCTAATTGTCATGGCTTTCCATTTCCTTGGATCCATGGGTTCAAATATACCATGGAGCATCCATGGAGCATCTTACGGATTTTAGCCCAACTTGACAATCCATGAAGCATTAGCCCACTATACAAGTATGGATGATTTACACAATTAACCCATATATTTAATTAGTCTTCTTTTGATCACTTAATTAATCCTAGATTAATTCTTGATCAATACTAATTAAATAATCTTATTAATATATTAAAACTTATAATATATTAACAAACCTTAAGTGTTATTTCTCTCATTATAGTCTATCCAAATGCATGATTCCATGCAACCCAAGTGGACCATGTCAGGTTTGGTCAAGTCTTACCAATTATAGTTATGGACTTAGACAATAATCCAACAGTCTCCCACTTGGAAAAGTCTAAAACTATTATTGCAAGTATGACTTCAAGAACCAACTGGCAATCGTAGCTCTGAAAAGCTTCTGTCGAACTCCCACAAAGTCACAAAGACTTGACAACAAACATTACAGAGCATTCCAAAGGAGATCAACTCCTTGGAAATATCCTTCTTGCATTAAGTTTCCTAATCTTACATAGATTGAATAATTTCTAACTTTGAAACATTTCCATATTCCATTTTGACTATCTCTTCTGAGCAAGAGTTGCCTCCTTACAGATTATGTCAATGTGGTCCTTCCAAAATTAACACTATACTTCCAACTGTCCTTGAGAAACAAATCTTTGGTAAACCTTAGATTGTCCTCGATAATTGCTTCATCCTTTTATTCATATCCAATTCTAGACCTTTTCCCTTCTTAATGCCCCAAGCATTTGGAAGATTTTAGAAAGGATGAATATAGCACATGTAATCGATCCTATATCTGAAGCATATGGGACATGATTCATGATGTCTCACATAAAGACTAAACCAGTCTTTTGCTTTAATATTTCCATTTCAATTTTCCAAGTTCTCATAAGTCATATTATGAAAAGGGATGCCGTAATCATAATCGAATTTTAGAACGCAAATAATAGACCCATATATAGAATTTCCTTATGTTGAGCCATTCCAACATGAAATTCATATATATATATATATATATATATATATATATATATATATATATATATATATATATATACTGTATATATATATATATATATATATATATATCCTTGACTAAATACGATTAAAACCTCAATCTAAGCTTTTAGATTTGAGATGAAGTATGATTTCCTCTCCCTTAATTATAGCAAAACAACACTTTCCCAATTGAAACCTTTTGTTTTCTATAATTAACATTGCTAACTTGCAAACTTTATCATAATTATCATGCTCCCACTAACATGATGATTATTAACATAACACTTATGCTCCCAGTAGCTTTGACATGTACTTAGAAATCAGCTGGACTTCTAGAGGTCAATACTAGATTGCTTTGAGAAGACTTTATCAAAATCGTACACCTTATCTTAGATAGCTCACAGGTGTGTCTAAACAATTTTAAGAACTATGAAAAGGAATGTCGTAATCATAGTCTCGATTGTTTATACCTTTTCCACTTCTCACAAGTCCATGTTAGTGTGTCGGTTAACCACACACACTCCACTAACGACTTTGAGAATGCAAATATCACAATTGCTATCTAGCTAAGATCTACTTAGTGAAAGCGTTTCCCCACCATCATTTTCATGAATCAGAGAGAAACCTTATGACACTGAGATTTTATGGTGTATGTGTTCTTATCCATGTGAATTTGTCAAACCAGAATCACAAGACTAGGTTAGTGACAAAACCTAACTCATATGGATTGAACTTGTGCAATCTTAAATTCTTGCCACCTGGCAGCTCAAGGTCCTGCCATTGCTTCCATGTTGTTGTGCAATCAATTGAGAACTCTAAGAACTCTTATGCAAAGCCAACTTTAATTGGAATGGGCACAAAATATGTCAACACGTTAGGTTATAAACCTCAAGTCATGTGCTAGTGAAGAACTTCAGGTTTTATTCTTGATTAGTTCTTAAGACTTTCAAGACCTTTAAGACTCCCACTGTCCTCTTGACATATAAGACTCTCTTGTCAAATTTTCAAGAGATATTGTGGATTCTAATCAAGACAAACACTTCACACAATTGGCCTTAGTTGGTCATTGTTTTATCCAAAACATCACAACTTACCAATTTCAAATGTACAAGAGTAGAAGACTTTTACTCTTACATTTGACAAGTGTTTTAAACCTTCTTTAAGACATGTCACTCAAGTTACAATCTTAGAGTATGACTCTAAGAATTGTTTTTGGAACGAAGTATGAATCATCTTCTTGATTTAACCACTTCAACAATTCATAACTCTTCTTAACTATCAGCATGCACTTAGAGGATGAATTGAGATATGGTCTTAAAATCATTAAGATGGTCTTAAAACATGATACTAAAGTACTCTCCCATCTTTTCAGATTTGAGAAAATTTTATCTTTCTGCCTAAGTTGACTCTTTTTATTCGCTCTGCCATACATTGGAACCTTTTTCCAATGTCTCAGAATTACACTTAAGCTTGTAAGTATAACCATATTTACTAAGCTATAGTAAATTATGACGAATAGTCTTATCGATCTTTTGTGGTGGACTTAAACAGTGCACACGAATGTGTACTCGGTCCCTTAGTCCTTTACTTGAATCACACATCCATGTGAACAAGTAGTTAGTCTTAATTTTTCCAATGCTTGAAAGTTCTCATTCATCATGCTATACACGTTGCATAATTCCAAGTTTCTATCCAACTGAAACTTGGGTGATGAGAATCTTTCCTTATTTGGTAAATTCTGACACTACCACAAATGAAAGAATCAAATTCTTATTTCCACTCTTGCTCTTAATGGAATCTTATAAGCAACAAATTTTTTCACAAATGCCATTGTAAGGATATTTTAAAATAAATAAAATCAAAAATTTTCCTTTTATTTTAAAAACTTTGCGGAAAAACTATCCTTACAGTGCAAAAGCACATGAAAACTTTGTTGTTATCTATTCCTAAGCAATATATCATAACTCCTAAGAAGTAGCTCAAGAATCCGATCTTCAAACTATGCGATAGAAATTCATCTACGCGATCAGATTTAGCATATTCTTTCTTTAAGTTTCTTCACTTTTCTTTGATTCTTAAAACATCAACATGTGACTCAGTCACATCATTTATCAAGAATCTCATAATAGAAACTTAGCAGAGTTAGATAGTGGACTTTACCTGAAGTAGAGTCAAACTTATTGACTTTAACATCGTTAGGTAAAATTCGGCAGCTTCGCAACTAATGCCCCTTCCTTTGGCAATATAAACATATGGACCCTTTGGTAATGGTATGCAGGACTATCACAGACTTATCTTTTCTCTTTACCATTTGGTCAACCAAGTTAACTATGGCCGATCCCTTTCTATTGGGAAGAGAATGCTTTTTCTGGATTTCTAGTGTCTTCATTGTCAATGTCCATAAAGTTTTGGGAAGTCGATCTTCTAATCAAATTTGCTTCACTAGCCTTCCAAATCATTGCTGATTCAGCAGTACCAAGCAAATAGATAAGATCATTAAGGGTCTTGTCATAGTCTGTTTCATAGGAGTCCTAAAGGAACTCACTATGTGACTTAGAAAGTGATTGAACCACCAACTTTCTCAAGACTTTGACACCCAACTCTCCCGGCTTGTCAATATGTGACTTTATCTCCAAGATGTAATCACACCTAGACCTTGCCTTGCCAATAGGGCTTGAGTGACCTTAAACTTTTCAAGAACTTGTGGGTTAGGGAGAATAATTGGAGGAGGTGAAAGAAGTATGATTTTCATGGGACATCATCTTTATTTAGGAAAGCTTGTTTCAAGAAATTTGGGAAGATCATAAATGTCTAAACAAGACATCTTTTGGGAGATATTCAAGATAGTTGATTTAAGGTCCTTAATATAACACCCAATATGAAATATTAAGGCTAGGACCCAACACAATACTTTTATAACTTGAAAGAGGGATACCGTAATCCAAGCTATAAAATATTTGAAGGTAGGCGAATGACGATTCACCAATTTCCACCATGAAAACGAAATAATTTGATTAGGTTTTACTTGGATTTGAAACTCCTAGATCTGTTGAGATTCATTGAACTATTCAATGGCATGTTTCAATCTCGAGTGTGCCCTTCAGGTTTTGTGACTGGGATCCCGAGGATCACAAAATAAGGTGTGAAGTAACCATGCAAATATACTTGGTACCCTTAATATTTACCCCTTAATCAATGTGCCGGTTAACCACACACGCTCCACCGTTACTATGTAAAATATTAAGTTACCCTTTGCCTACCTTGTTAAGTCCAGGTTACTGTGCCGGTTAACCACACACGCTCCACTAACGACTTAAACAAAGTGCAAAGTGTAATTTCATGGATTAGCACCTTATTCACATTTTCCTAAGTAACTAATATTGGGTATTAATAAGAGTTTAGTTACTTAGTATTTATCATTAATACTTTTAATGAAGGGAGAATTCTAGTCCTTGTCCTACCCGTTCGGCTAACGACCCTCCACCGGTCAAGGAAGCGGTGGGTGAGAGTGGACACCCATTAAACTGCCATTTTATAGCCAGTAACCTTATACCCCCCTTATAGACCGGCTTCGTGAATGAGGCCTACTAACGGTAAGACTGCCTTTACTCTTATATATATATATATATATATATATATATATATATATATATATATATATATATATATATATATATATATATATATATTATTAACTTATAATATTATAAAGTATAAGAGTTGAATTTTAACTTTTAAAATTCTAAGGGTTAAACTTGGAACTAAAGTATTCATTAGAGAAAACTTTTTCAAATTCCAAAACTTGAGGGCAAGTTTTGAAACTATTCAAAACTAATTAATTCCATAACTTATGTGTTTAAAATAGTTTTAATTAAAAAAACTCTTCAAGTTCCATAACTTGAGGACAAGTTATGGAAGACTTTAAACTAATAAAAGAATGTAACTTTTCTCTATTTTGTAACTTATGTAATTAATTAAGGTTAAACATTTTATTACTTAATGAAGTGACTCTTGAACCTCCATAACTTGAGGACAAGTTATGGAGTCATAAAACCATTTAATGAGAACAAGACTCTTGATTTTGTAACCTTTGCCATCTTGTATGAGTTTTAAGAAACTTAAATGTGACCTTTCATGTAACTTGAGGACAAGTTACACAAACACATTTTAGAATCATCTCTTAGATTAAAATGGATTGAAAACACATAATCAATTAACTTATCTATTAATCTAAGCAACTCGTATGAACAAGATAATTGGAATCAAACTTTTTCATGTAACTAGTATGAACATTACCACATCAAAAATAGGTTTACAAGTCCAAAAACAGGTTTTGGTAATGTTCCTAGTCCAATTCCAGCCAAAAAGCACGAAGATATGCATTCTGGGACACAAACTCATCGAGTTCTTCATGGAACTCGTGTAACACCTGGGTCCTGGTACGTAAAATTTATCTTAGTGTTTTCTTCATTTTTAGCCTTGGACTCGGCGAGTTGTAGGTCCGACTCGCCGAGTAGAGACAGGATCCGGAACGCGTTTAAGTTGGCGACTCAGCGAGTCCATATTCTGGACTAGGCGAGTCCCCGTTGTCTGATGAAACCCTAAATTTCAAGGGTTTGCAACCTATTTAAACCCTCTTATTCGCCCCAAGCTCGCCCCCATTCACCCCTAGAGCTTTATACTTCGTTCAATCCTTGTTCCTTGGGAGTTTGAAGCTTTTTGGTGTGTTTTCTTGAAGATTTGTTGAGGGAAGGAGTGTGGATCAAGAAGAGAAGAAGGAGGCCAGGCGTATTTGGGTTATCTCAGTGATTTCCTGGAGGTATAACTTAGTTTCCCTCTGTTTTCATGATTATTTTCCTTTGTAGCTTCATGGAAGTACTTCTTGAGCCTTTCCCCAAGCTTGTTTGTGCATTGTGGGTTGTAATAAGTTGTTAGCCTCCAGATCTAGGCATGATTGAGCTCCAGGAGCTTGGATCTACTGCCTTTATGGAGCCATATTGCATGAAAGCCCTATATCTACTCTTTTGGTTCATTTTGAGCCCTAAAACCCTCATGGGTGTTTATTTACACGTAAAGTTGGAAACTTTACGTGTTAATCAGGCCCTAGAAACCCAGATCTATGATTGACATGAGCTGGATTCAAGCAGAATCGCGTGTATAGTTTTTGCATGTGGCCGACTCGGCGAGTCATTCATCTGACTCGGCGAGTCGAGTCGCGAGTCCCCGAGTTTTCCCCCTTTTCGTATTTGCGGGTTGGAGTAGTGAGTCATTGGGTGTGACTCGGTGGGTCGGAAGCCAGACTCACTCATGAAGTAACTCGGCGAGTCAATGCCATGACTCGGCGAGTTCAAGGCAATCTTCTTGTCTCAAGAACAACTCGGCCGGTTGTTCATACAACTCGGAGAGTCACAGCTTAGAGTGTTCTTCGGATGAAGATGAACTCGGCGAGTTGTTCATACAACTCGGCGAGTGGGATGAAGGACTATTGGCCTTGGGTTTAGAAGGAGAACTCGTCGAGTCAGCGCCTAACTCGACGAGTAGAGACGGATTTATGGTCAGACTAAGGGACAGGGACTCGGCGAGTTGGCAAGCCAACTCGGCGAGTCAGGTCAACTGGCAGTTGACTTTGACTTTGACTCTTGGCTGGTTAGGGGTAAATGGTCATTTTATCCTAAGGTCGGTTAGCAATATTTGACTAAGTGTTTTGTGGGAATTATTAGCCGGAGGATTTCGGGAGCGGCAGCAGCAGAAAACAGTTAGTTCCCACACCGATCAGCAGCTACTTTGAGGTGAGTTACCTTCCAGTAGCGGTGGGTCTACGGCCATAATGTCGGCCCACCAGTAGGAGTTGTATGTTAGATGATTGTCTTTGTGATATCATCTAGGTTTGCTACTACCTGATATGTTATATGCTGGCATGATATGTATATGTGATAGTAGTAGAGTTCGGTCGTTAGGACCGAAGGGTAGATCGGACACCCCAGATATGTCTGACAGTATGTGATGATATGTTTATATGCTGGCATGATATGTTATATGTGATAGTGGTTGTAGGAAGGGGATAGTCCCCAAGTTCGGTCGTTAGGACCGAAGGGTAGATCGGACACCCCAGATATGTCTGATAATATGTTATGTTAAGATATATGTGATAGTAGCAGTAGGGGTGAAATAGTCCCCGAGGATCGGTTGTCAGGACCGATGGGTAGTCAGCACCCTAGAATGGCTTGACATGGGTAGTCAGCACCCCAGAACGGCTTGACACGGGTAGGTCGGCACCCCAGAATGGCCGTATCGGGTAGGTCGGGCACCCCAGAATTGCCCGGCAATATGCATGATATGTGAGTGTATGGTATGTGGTATGTTGGGGGAACTCACTAAGCTTCGTGCTTACATTTTTTAGTTTTGGTTTCAAGTACCTCTTCTTCGAAGGGGAAGGAGCCGGCGCGGTAGCGGTACATTACACACATGCTTGTATTCCGCATCATGAGATCTTCTTGGGGATTTGTACTCTGACACTTTTATGTTTTAACAAAATATTTTCCAGACATGCTCTATCTTTTGTGAAATGATATGATTGTTGAACGTTTATTTCTAATGTTTCGCTCAGTACATGTTTTAAAAAAAATGAAATTTTTGGCTCGTATTTTTGGGATGTTACAAGTTGGTATCAGAGCCCTGGTTTGAGGGATTCGAACACACCTTCGGGGGTGTTTGAACTCAAATAGAGGGATTAAAAGGTTTTGGAAAAAGAAAATGTTTTCTAAAAGTTTAGTAAAGGGTTCTTAGAAAGAACGAAGTGTGTTTTGTGCACGACCGGCCAAGCTCAAGTAAGTATTCCCTAAAGTACCCATACAATCTTATGTTATGCTTATCAGTTTCAGTAGAACAACATGCTAGAATAGGACTAAGGATCTAGGAGTGATGCCTTATGTGCCTGCTTTATGTGCTTCAGTGTATGAAAAGTTGCATGCTAGAATTGAGTAGATAGCAGTAGGATAGCCTGTTTAGGTTATGCATGATAGTACGAGTTTAGCATTGTATGCTAGTTCAGTTTTTCTCTACGAGGATAGAGTTGCTTGAGATTGTTTCCTTTTGTCCAAATGCTATTTGCTTTGTGCTTTGTGGGGGTTCTGAGTGATGGGAGTTAGCCATTAAGTGAATACGCCACGTCACATGTGATCAGGGTTGAATAATCTTAGAGTGCTGGATTTGATCCTATTGCGCAGCTCTTGTTTGAGTCTAACTGTTATAGGGACGAATCTGTTACTCGAAGGATTATCTGAGCCTCATCACATGTAATGGTGTTCAGGTAATGGCTAACTGGCATCACGAGGAGGCCTTCAGCAGCTGAGGACCGGGTCGAGTGGACATAGAGATTTTCCTAGGGTAAGCCTAGGATGAGTATAGTGGTGGTCAGCGGTAGTGACAGGGATCTGGTGGAGTCAAGGCAGTCCTTGGGGAAGGTGTGGATAGATGTGGAAGGTAGTATGGGCCCGTACTACTGAAAGCAGAGGATCCGTACCCAAACCGAGGAAGGCCAAGATAAGACCAGGAAAAGTATAGTAGGTGTGATTCCTCCAGATGTATCAGTATCACTAACGGTTATTATTTATGTGTTTCAGAATGGTGGTACTACGCTCGAGGCCAACAGTTGGCAGTACAGGAGTGGGATCGGGTTCGGGATCAGGTTCCGAGCCAGTAGATGAGGGGCTACGCGAGTTCATCGCGTCAGAGATCACCAGAGGCATCCTTGAGTCGACCCCCATTATCTTCGGGTCGATCAAGGAAGGGATATTGGAGTTGATGGAGGATCGCCACCGGGCATTCAGGAGCGACATGGCATCTGGCCAGTCGGGATCTCGCACACTGTCCTTCAAGGACTTCCGGGGCAGTGGTGCGCCGGATTTTCACGGGGCGAAGGACCCCATAGCTGCCAGACGATGGATCGCAGACATTGAGTCTGCACGGATGATTAGCTTCTGCCCTGAGGGGTCGAAAGTGAGGTTCGCAGCAGGATGTTTACGAGATCGAGCTAGGGATTGGTGGAAGTCCGTGGGGGACTCGTTGGGAGCCTCGGCTATCGAGGCTATGACCTGGTCGGACTTTGCGACCAGGTTCAGGGCAGAGTTCGCGCCAGCTGTCGAGCTTCAGCAGCTGGCCAGGGAGTTCTTGGATATGAGGCAAACGATGGAGACTGTGGCGGAGATCACCGCCAAGTTCCGGGAGAGGGCATTGTTGGTGCCCCAGTATGCGGGTGATGAGGACATGAGGAGGACCCGCTACCATGATATGCTCCAAGCTGATATTCGGGAGCATGTCAGTTTTTCAGCTTGCCCCACCCTGGACTCTATGATTGCCAGGGCGAGGGAGAGGGAGATAGATCTGGAGCACATCCGGAAGAGGAAGTCAGAGGAAGGACAGGAAGGAGGGGCTTCGGGGAAGAAGCCCAAGGGACCAGATGGTAGGCCAAAAGGCCAGTCAGGACCGAGCCGCTGCAAGAAATGCGGCAGACCTCATGAGGGGGCATGTAGGTTGGGATCGTCGGGCTGCTATAAGTGCAGCAAGAAGGGGCATTTCAGTAGGGATTGTACCGCCCCTGCACTTGTGATTCAGACATCGGAGTTGCTGTGTTTTCACTGCAACCAGAGGGGCCACAAGAAGGCCAGTTGCCCCCAGTTGACAGCATCAGTGCCGGTTAAGGCGCCGGCTCCAGCTACCCTGCGGATTACAGATGGCCGGCAGGGCAAGGCAGAGGCTCCAGTGGTGAGGAGCTGGGCATTTCAGCTAACGGCAGAGGAGGCACGCACCGCACCCGATGTGGGGACGGGTATGATTCTTTCCCTCCACTTTATTTTTATGATGTTATGATATTGATATGTGCTATGTGTATATGCATTAGGATCGTTCCATGTGAATGGTATTCCTGTCCAGGTGTTGTTTGACTCGGGTGCCACCCGATCATTTGTTTCCCTTGCGCTTAGCAAAAGGTTTACTGAGTCTTCGGGCATGTTGGATTGCCCTTTAGAGGTAGAGATTGCCGATGATCGATCGGTACGAGCATCAGCAGTATTCAGGGATTGTGTTCTGAGGTTATTTGAGGAGCGCTATTTGGTGGATTTGGTTTCCATCCCGTTGCAGGGGAACAAGGTGATTATAGGCATGGAATGGTTGAGCCCTAATGGGGCGGTGATAGATTGCGCACAGCAGCTAGTGCGGATTAGGACCCCGAGTGGGGGAGAGTTGGTGATCCACGGCGAGAGGCCACAACGTGGACCTGCAGTATGTTCGGCAGCGAGAGCTAGGCGCTACCTTCAGCAGGGTTGCGCGGGATACGTCGCGTATGTTATGGATACCCGGGAGACGGGTAAAGCGACGGTGAGCGAGGTTCCAGTAGTGCGAGACTACGCTGATGTGTTCCCGGAGGAGCTTCCTGGAATACCTCCGGAGCGTCAGGTGGAGTTCAGAATCGACCTAGTTCCTGGTGCGGCTCCAATAGCCAAGGCGCCCTATCGGTTGGCTCCTTCCGAGATGCAGGAGTTGTCTACGCAGTTGCAGGAGCTGCTAGACAAGGGATTTATTCGACCAAGCAGTTCACCCTAGGGAGCCCCGATCCTGTTTGTGAAGAAGAAGGACGGGTCGCATCGGATGTGTATAGATTATCGGGAGTTGAATAAGGTAACGGTGAAGAACCGTTACCCACTCCCGAGGATTGATGACCTCTTTGATCAGCTGCAGGGAGCATCTTGGTTCTCCAAGATCGATTTGCGTTCAGGTTATCATCAGATGAGGGTCAGAGAAGAGGACGTACAGAAGACCGCGTTTCGGATGCGTTATGGCCATTATGAGTTCGTGGTGATGTCGTTCGGGCTCACCAATGCTCCTGCCGCGTTCATGGATCTCATGTACCGCGTGTGTAGACCGATGTTGGATCGGTCTGTGATAATTTTCATTGATGACATCTTGGTTTATTCCAAGACGCAGGAGGAGCACGAGGAGCATTTGAGAGAGGTTTTGGAGACCTTGAGGAGGGAGAGCTTGTACGCCAAGTTCTCCAAATGTGAGTTTTGGTTGCGTGAGGTGCAGTTTCTTGGGCACCTCGTCAACCAGAATGGGATTTCTGTAGACCCGGCCAAGGTGGAGGCCGTGATGAGGTAGGAGGTTCCGAAGTCTCCATCCGAGATTCAGAGTTTCCTAGGATTGGCAGGATACTATCGGAGATTCATTCAGGATTTCTCCAAGATAGTCGTACCCCTGACACAGTTGACTAGGAAGGCCGTGGTCTTTCGATGGGGGCCTGAGCAGCAGGCAGCGTTCGAGATTCTGAGGCAGAGATTGTGCGAGGCGCCGATCTTAGCCCTGCCCGAGGGCGTAGAGGATTTTGTGGTATACTGTGATGCGTCGATCTCAGGCCTAAGCGTAGTACTGATGCAGAGGGGGCATGTCATTGCTTATGCCTCGAGGCAGCTGAAGCCTCACGAGGCGAACTACCTGACGCATGATTTAGAGTTGGGGGCGGTGGTGTTCGCCCTCAAGATTTGGCGGCATTACCTCTACGGGGTTCGATGTACCATTTACACAGACCACAAGAGTTTGAGGTACCTTATGGATCAGCCAAATCTGAACATGAGGCAGCATCGGTGGCTGGACGTGGTGAAGGATTATGATTGCGAGATCCTTTACCACCTGGGGAAGGCCAATGTGGTGGCCGATGCGCTTAGCCGCAAGGCGGCGCCGATCAGGGATATTTGCATGAGGATGACTGTGGTGACTCCCCTGTTGGAGCAGATTCGGGAGGCTCAACAGGAGGGTATGAAGGAGGAACATCGGAAGAGTGAGTGAATAGTGGGTCAAGTCACCTCCTTCGATTATGATAGCCGAGGGTTATTGACATTACACCATAGGGTGTGGGTACCGTATCACGGAGGCGTGTGCCAGATCTTGATGGAGGAGGCGCACAAATCCCGATTTTCTATTCATCCAGGGGCGACGAAGATGTATCGGGATCTCCACCTGGACTATTGGAGGCCCTGCATGAAGCGGGATGTGACGTGGTACATCGAGCGGTGTTTGACCTACAGGAAGGTCAAGGCCGAGCACCAGAGACCACATGGCAAGATGCAGCCATTGGATATCCCATTGTGGAAATGGGAGGATATTACGATGGATTTTATCACAAAGCTTCCCCGGACGGCGCGAGGAGTAGATTCGATTTGGTCATCGTGGATCGATTGACCAAGAGCGCCCATTTTATTCCGATTCAAGAAAGTATCTCGGCCGAAAAGTTGGTCGATATCTACATCAGGGAGATAGTGGCGTGGCACAGGGTGCCAGTGTTAGTGATATCAGATCGAGATGTGTGGTTCACTTCCAGGTTTTGGAAGAAATTCCATGATGAGTTGGGCACTCGTCTGCACTTTAGCACCGCCTTCCACCCACAGACGGATGGTCAGAGTGAGCGGACCATCCAGACTTTGGAGGATATGTTGCGGGCATGCGTGCTAGACTTCGGTGGTAGCTGGGATACCTATCTTCCCTTGGCTGAGTTCTCGTACAACAACAGCTACCATGCGAGTATTGACCGTCCCCCATTTGAGATGTTGTACGGTCGGAAGTGCAGGACCCCGATATGTTGGGGCGAAGTTGGCTAGAGGGTCATGGGGAGCACCAAGGTGGTGCTCAAGACGACCGAGAGAATCCAGCAGGTCCGGAGCAGGCTTCAGTCTGCGCAGAGTCGGCAGAAAAGTTATGCCGACAAGCGTCGATCAGACCTGGTGTTCCAGGTCGGGGATATGGTTCTCCTGAAAGTGTCGCCTTGGAAAGGCGTAATCCGATTCAGGAAGCGGGGCAAGTTGGGCCCGAGGTACATTGGACCGTTCAGGGTTGTTGCCCGGGTGGGCAAGGTGGCATATAGGCTGGATCTGCCAGCCGAGCTCAGCCAGATCCACAACACCTTCCATGTCTCCCAGCTATGGAAGTGCCTCGTGGATGATTCAGCGGTGGTGCCGTTAGAGGATATACAGGTTGATGACAGCCTGAATTACATTGAGCGTCCAGTCGCAATCCTCGACCGGAAGTCAAAGGATCTAAGGAACAAGAGGGTGGAGTTAGTGAAGGTGCAGTGGCAGCACCGAAAGGGGTCCGAGTGGACTTGGGAGCCGGTGGAAGAAATGATGGAGCATTACCCCGAGCTGTTTCAGGACCGAGCTGTTCCTGGTACGTAAAATTTATCTTAGTGTTTTCTTCATTTTTAGCCTTGGACTCGGCGAGTTGTAGGTTCGACTCGCCGAGTAGAGACGGGATCCGGAACGTGTTTAAGTTGGCGACTCGGCAAGTCCATATTCTGGACTCGGCGAGTCCATATTCTGGACTCGGCAAGTCCCCGCTGTCTGATGAAACCCTAAATTTCAAGGGTTTGCACCCTATTTAAACCCTCTTATCCGCCCCAAGCTCGCCCCCATTCACCCCAGAGCTTTATACTTCGTTCAAGCCTTGTTCCTTGGTAGTTCGAAGCTTTTGGGTGTGTTTTCTTGAAGATTTGTTGAGGGAAGGAGTGTCGATCAAGAAGAGAAGAAGGAGGCCAGGCATATTTGGGTTATCTCAGTGATTACCTGGAGGTATAACTTAGTTTCCCTCTGTTTTCATGATTATTTTCCTTTGTAGCTTCATGGAAGTACTTCTTGAGCCTTTCCCCAAGCTTGTTTGTGCATTGTGGGTTGTAATAAGTTGTTAGCCTCCAGATCTAGGCATGATTGAGCTCCAGGAGCTTGGATCTACTACCTTTATGGAGCCATATTGCATGAAAGCCCTATATCTACTCTTTTGGTGCATTTTGAGCCCTAAAACCCTCATGGGTGTTTATTTACACGTAAAGTTGGAAACTTTAGGTGTTAATCAGGCCCTAGAAACCCAGATCTATGATTGACATGAGTTGGATTCAAGCAGAACCGCGTGTATAGTTTTTGCATGTGGCCGACTCGACGAGTCGTTCATCTTACTCGGCGAGTCGAGTCGCGAGTCCCCGAGTTTTCCCCCTTTTCGTATTTGCTGGTTGGAGTAGTGAGTCATTGGGTGTGACTCAGTGGGTCGGAAGCCAGACTCACTCATGAAGTAACTCGGCGAGTCACTCAAGGCAATCTTCTTGTCTCAAGAACAACTCGGCCGGTTGTTCATACAACTCGGCGAGTCACAGCTTAGAGTGTTCTTCGGATGAAGATGAACTCGGCGAGTTGTTCATACAACTCGGCGAGTGGGATGAAGGACTATTGGCCTTGGGTTTAGAAGGAGAACTCGTCGAGTCAGCGCCTAACTCGACGAGTAGAGACGGATTTATGGTCAGACTAAGGGACAGGGACTCGGCGAGTTGGCAAGCCAACTCGGCGAGTCAGGTCAACTGGCAGTTGACTTTGACTTTGACTCTTGGCTGGTTAGGGGTAAATGGTCATTTTATCCTAAGGTCGGTTAGCAGTATTTGACTAAGTGTTTTGTGGGAATTATTAGCCAGAGGATTCGGGAGCGGCAGCAGCAGAAAACAGTTAGTTCCCACACCGATCAGCAACTACTTTGAGGTGAGTTACCTTCCAGTAGCAGTGGGTCTACGGCCACAATGTCGGCCCACCAGTAGGAGTTGTATGTTAGATGATTGTCTTTGTGATATCATCTAGGTTTCCTACTACCTGATATGTTATATGCTGGCATGATATGTATATGTGATAGTAGTAGAGTTCGGTCGTTAGGACCGAAGGGTAGATCGGACACCCCAGATATGTCTGACAGTATGTGATGATATGTTTATATGCTGGCATGATATGTTATATGTGATAGTGGTAGTAGGAGGGGGATAGTCCCCAAGTTCGGTCGTTAGGACCGAAGGGTAGATCGGACACCCCAGATATGTCTGATAATATGTTATGTTATGATATATGTGATAGTATCAGTAGGGGTGAAATAGTCCCCGAGGATCGGTTGTTAGGACCGATGGGTAGTCAGCACCCCAGAATGGCTTGACATGGGTAGTCAGCACCCCAGAACGGCTTGACACGGGTAGGTCGGCACCCCAGAATGGCCTTATCGGGTAGGTCGGGCACCCCAGAATTGCCCGGCAGTATGCATGATATGTGAATGTATGGTATGTGGTATGTTGGGGGAACTCACTAAGCTTCGTGCTTACAGTTTTCAGTTTTGGTTTCAGGCACCTCTTCTTCGAAGGGGAAGGAGCTGGCGCGGTAGCGGTACATCACACACATGCTTGTATTCCGCATCATGAGATCTTCCTGGGGATTTGTACTATGACACTTTTATGTTTTAACAAAATGTTTTCCAGACATGCTCTATCTTTTGTGAAATGATATGATTGTTGAACATTTATTTCTAATGTTTCGCTAAGTACATGTTTTAAAAAAATGAAATTTTTGGCTTGTATTTTTGGGATGTTACAACTCGTCGATTTCATGCTCTAATACATGAACTCGTCGATTTTTCCTCCAGAACTCATCAAGTTTCAGGTCCTGACAGATTCTTGGCTTCGAAAAATCAGTTTGCATCAAGTATAATCGAAAACAACCCTAGGCTCTTATACCACTGTTGGGTTTTGAGCATTCTAACACTCCTATGTGTACATGCAACCCTAAATACCTTGGATCTATGTTTTCACTACTATACATGCAAATATGAACTTTCCAAGGTATTCATCCTAACTAGCATAATAAGATTGATTCATATGAATATATCAAGTTAGAATTACATACCTCTTTGATGTAGAATGTCTTCATGAAGCTTGAGTGCCTACTGCCCCAAGTGTGACACCTCAAATGGTTCACACAACACCAAATACACTTGGAATAGATTAGAGAGAAATCCACACTTCATGAAAAATGGTTAGCCCTTTCACATATAATCTAGTGCCGATTTTGTCAACAATAAGATGCTTATATAGCTAGTGACAATTAGGGTAAACCCTAATTGTCATGGCTTTCCATTTCCTTGGATCCATGGGTTCAAATATACCATGGATCATCCATGGAGCATCTTATGGGTTTTAGCCCAACTTAACAATCCATGAAGCATTAGTCCACTATAAAAGTATGGATGATTTACACAATCAACCCATATATTTAATTAGTCTTCTTTTGATCACTTAATTAATCCTAGATTAATTCTTGATCAATACTAATTAAATAATCTTATTAATATATTAGAACTTATAATATATTAACAAACCTTAAGTGTTATTTCTCTCATTATAGTCTATCCAAATGCATGATTGCATGCAACCCAAATGGACCATGTCGGGTCGGGTCAAGTCTTACCAATTATAGTTATGGACTTAGACATTAATCCAACACATGCATAGGTTGATATCATCAAGAGTACATTTTTTATGCATTTGGGACACCTAAAACGTCTAGATATGGTGTCCAAACTCTTAGGGCAACCTCAACCTCATAAAGTGAAACTAAAGGGACCAAAATGTGCCATAAACCACCCCAAACTAGATTTATCCAAGGAGATATCATTATGAGAGATTTTTACCTTCAATAGGTTGCAAAAGTTGAGTAGCTTCTAGATCTCCAAGCTCCACTCCAAGTGATGGTCCTTCAACAACCTTCAATCTCTTGAAAATGCTCAAGAACACTCCAAAATCTCTCACAAGAGCTTAAGAACTCGAAGATGGTGGCTAGGGGTCTAAATTAGGGTTTAGGAGGCATGGAGGCAGATAAGAGGCAAGGTTCAATGAATAAACGAAGCTTAAATTGGGGTAAAACCCTATAAATTAGGGTTTCTATTTGAAATGAGTATGCCCCACGTACCCCTTAATATGCTCGGCGTACTCAAAAGGCATCCACGACCCATCCAACCACTACACCATGCATACTTGGTGAGTAAGCCCTACGTACGCGACCAAGCTCCAAAACACTTAAATTTTCATCGGCCATAACTCTTTCGTTCTAATTCCATTTTCGACGTTCTTTATAAATGTAACGAGAATCTTTACACTTCTACCAACTCCTCCTCTCCTTAAGAATTCCTGAACAAAAACCCAAAATTCATAAATACCTGAACTGTCAAATCACCAATATACCCTTGGGCTTTGAAACACAATCGAACACTCAGATCACTTAATCTATAATACCCTCATCCAAAAAGGGCTAGTTCTCTCTTCCCCCAAGGCCCGAAGCCTTATGATAACTGATGATTCGGGCCACGGACCCAAATAATGAAGCGATTCGAAACAGGGTGTTACAACTCCCCCTACTTAAATTATGTTTTGTCTTCGAAATCGCTCCTTACTAACACTCAGCCACAATAGATAGCCCGAACAACCCATCCACACTTTGATACGGGCTGAAATAACAATCCACACAAACAACAACATCCCAAACCTGCGACCGAATCGAACCTTAGCAAGGCCCCCACTTCTTTCCGACAAACCGATCTTCACATTCAAAAGTTATCCCCCAAGGAATATTCCTTACAATCTTGTCTAAAACTCCAAACTCTTAAACCCTGTCTGACTCCCTGACAGACATCCTGATGTAACCATTGACAGATCAACCCCACTTTGTATTCTAACTAATCGAAACACTTGCAACCTGTAACACCCGGAAACTAGAAGGTTAATTAAGGGAACATAATAAGCAAATTAGAGGCCTACTCGTCGAGTCCATGGGGAATAACTCGATGAGTAGGAACTTGTTTTTAGACACGGATAGAGAGACCTACTCGACGATTTGGGGAGGACCAACTCAACGAGTTGGTCTGGGTTTGGGAAACCCTAGATTCGGGGTTTTACACCCTATTTAAGCATCTTAATCTTCACTCTAGGGCCTCATTTCTAGCCTCCATTGTCCAAACCCTAGATCTTGAAACCCTAATGCTTGTGAGCCATTTTGAGTGAACCTTGTGTGATTTGAAGCCTGTAGAAGAAGAAGAAGAAGCTAGAGGAATCCAAGAGGAGATTGTAGATCCAGAAGCAACATCTTATCATCATCCTTTTCTGGTAATAAAGCTTCTAACTTGCCTAGTAGTCTCTTAGATCTCCTTATGTTCTCTTTATGAGGGTTTTGGTCCAAGAAGCTTAGTACTTGGGGAATAGACGTCCCAAGTGACTTATCTTTCAGATCTGGGATCTAGAAAGGGTTTCATGGCATAAAGGTGAAAACTTTATGGCCATGGAAGACCCATGCAATCTTTAAAGTGTTGTTATGGCATTTTAAGCCCCAAAAGCTCATGCATGGAAGGAAAGCCTGAGACTTTACGTGCCCAAATGAGGTTTAAGGCCAAGATCTATGTTATTATGTTTTAGCTCATAGTATTATGGCTTTTTGGACAAGATCCATGTCTTAAAGAACTAGGGTTTTAGCTAAACCCATTAAGCAAGACTAGTAGCGGGTAAAGTTGGAAACTTTACCCTTGAGAAGGAATTTTCTGTATGTAGAAGAAGTATGGAGTCTTGATCTGGAGAATAGGGGATTAATCTGTTAAGATGGCCCAAACAGACTATGGGACTCGTCGATTCCATAGAGGAACTCGACGAGTTGAATTGTGTTGTCCCGATTTTAGTTAGGGTAGAACTCAACGAGTCTGTAAAGGGACTCGACGAGTTGATTCGACAAATCACGACTATGAGTAGCCAGGGAACTCGGCGAGTCAGGAGGGTGACTTGATGAGTTGGATCGCGAGTTCAGGGTTCTAATTTAAAGAACTTGGCGAGTTGATGGAGCAACTCGGAGAGTCGAGTCAACTTGGAGTGTTGACTTTGACTTTGACCAGGGGTAAAATGGTTATTTTACCCTAAGAAGGATTATCAGTTCTTGACTAAGTATTATGTTGGAAATGATAGCTCAGAGAGTCGAGTGATCAACCGTTTGGGGATCTGCCAGCTAGCAGTGAGAGGTTTATTCGCGGGATTCCGCAGTCAGCTTGCGAGGTGAGTTTTCTCCGATAGGAACAGGTCTAAGGCACCAATGCCGTCCCGTTTATGTATGTTAGTGTATACCGTATTTAGATCCAATGTCAGGGTTAGCCTGATGTAGTTTGTATGCTGCCGGATTATGGTTCGATGTCGGACGAGGCCCGAGGAAGGTTTATATGTATGTTTCTGAACTACATTTCGATGCTAGGTGGTACCCGAGGAAGGAAATGCATGTTTAGTTATACTTGTTGTCTATGTGATAATTATATGTTCCTGGTATGGAGGTGAGTGTGGTCGGGGGCCCGTATCTCGACACTAGCTGAATGTAGACGGGGTTCCATATCTCATTATTAGCATAGTAGGAGCGGGGCCTTGAGACTAGCAATTATAGTGTTGTGTCTGTCTATTAGGTACTATCATGATATTGATTATATGTTTGTATGTATATAGCAGGCGGGTCCTGGTAGAAACAGATTTGTATACCGAGTGGGGCTCGATGCCAGGCGGGGCCTGATGCCGGATTCATCCGATGTCGGGCATGACCCGAGGTAGCGGGCTAGGCCTAATATATGTGGTTATGTGATTATGTGTATGGTATGTGGTAGTTTGGGGAGACTCACTAAGCTTTGTGCTTATGGTTTTCAGTTTTGTTTTCAGGTACTTCATGTAGCAAGGAGAAGAGCTCAGGATGACTATAGTGCACACACCAATGATTTTGCCTAGGATGTTTTTACTCTGATATTTTGACATATGATTTTGATATAGTAATTATTATGATGGTTTGAGATACATACATGAATTATGATTTTTATTGTGATGATTAATGAAATATGGTTTACTTAAATGATTTTAAAAGGAAATTTTTGGACTATATTTATGGGATGTTTCAAGTTGGTATCATAACCTTGGTTTGAGGGATTCGGGCACACTCTCGGGTGTGTCTGAACTCAAACTAAGGAAATGGTATGAAAAACTCTAAAGAAAATTATTTTTATAAAAGAAATTTGAAAAGCAAAAAGAATTTTGAAAAGAGAAAAGGGTGTGGTGTATGCAATCAACCGACCTCAAGTAGGTACTCCCAAATTACCCATACAAGTTTATGTTATGATATGTGTATCAGCTTTATGAGAACTGCATGCTAGATTAGGACTAAGGATCTAGGAATGATGCCTTATGTGCCTGTTATATGTGTATCAACTTTATGAACTGCATGCTAGAATAGATTAGTCAGGGATAGCCTGAATGACATATGTTTGGTTATGTTTACTCAATGCTCGAATGTTCCTTGCTTTGTGCTTTTAGGAGTTCTAGTTATCTCTAACTAACTAGTAAACGAATACGTTAAGTTACATATTGCGAGGACTAAATAATTTCAGAAGGTTAGGTTTAGCTCTATTGCGCAGCTCTTGTTTTTAGTCCAACCGTTGTAGGGTTGGACCTATCATTCGAAGAATTATTTGGTCCTAGTGATATGTAATGGTATTCACGAGCTACTTAAGGGGAGATAGCAGGGACTTCTTATGCAACTGATGGCGGAGAGTGTGCTGGTGATTACCCTAGGGCAAGCCTAGGATGAGATTAACGCATGAAGCAGCAGTAGTAGAAGGGACTTGGTGGAGTCGAGGTAGTTCTTAAGGAAAGTATGGATAGATGTGGAAGGTAGTATGGGCCCGTACTACTGAAAGCAGAGGATCCATACTCGAATCAAGGAAAGATGAGATGAAATTGGGAAACTTGTATTGTGTGTGTGATCCCTTGGGGGCTTCTAATCACCTTCATTGAGCTTATCAAGGTAGTTATCATAAACATTAAGTGTAATATAATATAATATAATATAATATAATATAATATAATATAATATAATATAATACATAGTGGTTGTTGACTTGTTTTTATATTAATGATGATGTGGCAGAATCCACGATACAACTTTTGGAGCCGATCTTTCACAAGGTGTGCACCGGAGATTGAGAAGCTATTTCAATCGGTGTCGAGATCGTGTGGTGGACCATGGGTTTCTTTTAATGTAGTACATGTTTTGTTTTCTATAATAAATATTATGCAATATTAGCAATGTGTTACATTTACTTACTATTGGAATGATTATTTGTATTTGACATATCAATGCAATGAATTATCTTATTGTTTATGGTATTTTATTTTGTATTATGAGACTTTTAATGTGTTATTTAATTTGAAAAATAGTAAATCTATCAAGAATATATAATTTAAAAACATTTAAAATGATGACACGCAAAAATGTGTGTCGTCTTCCTTTATGACAAGGGCTTCCTTGATATGCATTGCGTGTCATAAACATGCGCATCGTAAGGTTTCGACACGAAAGTGTGTGTCGTCTTCCTTTATGACAGGGTCTTCCTTGATATGCATTGCGTGTCATAATTGTACGTCGTAAATGCGTGTCATAAATGCGCGTCGTAAATGCGTGTCGAAAATAGACGACGTGCAAAAGCGCCCCGTCTCTCGTTATGACAGGGCCTTCCTTGACACGCATTTGCACGTCATCTGAGTGTTTTATGACACGCATTGTGCATCGTAAAAGGCTGTTTTTCTAGTAGTGTGTTCTTAGGATCATCCAAGCCTTCACGTGTTCATCAAGTGTTCTTGACTTGATACTCCTCGTCTTCGACCTCCCGAAATCACTAAAGGTGAGTTCATACCCCTACATTTTCCATTTTTCTTTAGTGTTCGGGGGGGGGGGGATACAAGTTAAAACACCAAAACATATTTGAAACTTAACCTGACAGCTTACAAAAGAAAAGTTGTGACCTGTTCACAAACTGTTTTACCCAACTTAAACTTAATATTTTTCAAAACTGTTTAATATGCAAATAGTTCAGGTTGATAACTTTAAAATTACTACTTGCACATCTCCATAAGATTTTTCTACAATTTATGGTGATTTTTACAAAACTGTCTATTACTGCAGCAACGAAATGGGACCAGGTTGTGAAGATGAACATTTTCACACTGGTTTGAGACCTCAAAAAATTATAGGAAAATTTATGAACATAGTAGACTCTTTTTCCAAAGTCTCCGAGTTTACAGATTCAGTTTTTGACTTATGATGATTTTTCTATAAATATTCTAAAACAGAGACAGTTAAGGGTAAAATTGTCAAAACGAGTTTAAGAGCTATTCACACCTTGTAACATGTTGAGCAAGGTGTGTGAGATTTTATACTTAGTATTTTCAATGAAATTTTATTGAAATATAAAGCCATGCATAACAAGGTTTCATTTAAAACATAAAACACTCTTGATAAACTATAATAGGTATAGTTTGGACACCCCATTTAATAAAGAAATGGTAATACAACCGATTTACAAAGCGGGTCTTTGATTACAAACTACGTGAACTCGTTAATGAATAAATTTGTGAGGCATTCACGTTCAGGGTACTCTTAAGTACCACAGAAAAGTCTTGTAGTTATAATCAGAATCTCTTGTAGGGAGAACGTGATAGTTGTGTATAGATTTATATTGGGTCTGACAAACACACACCTAAGCTGCTTGCAACAGCTAGACCGGCAGGTCTGGGGTGACAAGTGTCATAACATTCCGACGCTTGAAGAACGTCGAGTACGAGGTCTTCGAGTCTTAGCATGGTTATAACAACTCACATGGGAATTAACAAAAGACACACTTCACGGGAAATTTAAGGATTTCACAAAAAGGAGTTTTATTTAAATATAGAACCATACATAAGTATGACGATTTACTTACATATACTAAGTCTTGGTTCAGTTAAGACTAAAACAAACCTTTTAGAAAATATTGTATTTTCTGGAAACAAACTTATAGCAAACTTTAAGGAACAACATCCATTTTTCATTCATAAATTACTTATCAACTCACCAGCTTTAATGTTGATACTCTTTCAAAAACAACTTGTATTCTCATGTATAAAGTAATACAGGTAACCACAAGATTTTTGAAGGCAAGATGCTATGGCGCAGATTTCTTTTGAACTATTTTGACATCATATGTAATTTATTTGGAAACATGAATTTTTTGCAACGATGTAACCTTTTAAATTATATTTATGATGGTTGTGTTTACTTTCTTCACTATGGTTATGATATTGAGCATGACGTCCTCCGCCCCCGAACGTTTCCGCCGTTCCAGTTTGGGGGTGTGACACAGACTATGGGACTCGTCGATTCCATAGAGGAACTCGACGAGTTGAATCGTGTTGTCCCGATTACAGTTAGGGTAGAACTCGACGAGACTGTGAAGGAACTCAACGAGTTGAATCGAAAAATCGCGACTATGAGTAGACAGGGAACTCGGCGAGTCAGGAGGGTGAATCGATGAGTTGGATCGCGAGTTCAGGGTTCTGATTTATAGAACTCGGCGAGTTGAGTCATCTCAGAGTGTTGACTTTGACTTTGACCAAGCATTGACTTTGACTTTGACTAGGGGTAAAATGATCATTTTACTCTAAGCATGATTATCAATTCTTGACTAAGTATTTTGTTGGAAATGATAGCTCGGGGAGTTGAGTGATCAACAGTTCGGGGATCTGCCAGCTAGCAGTGAGAGGTTTATTCGCAGGATTCCGCAGTAAGCTTGCGAGGTGAGTTTTCTCCAGTAGGAACGGGTCTAAGGCTCCAATGTAGGCACGTTTATGTATGTTAGTGTATACCGGATTTAGATCCGATGTCGGGGTTAGCCCGATGTAGTCTCTATGCTTCTGGATTATGGTCCGATGTCAGGCGAGACCCGATGAAGGTTTATATGTATGTTTCTGAACTACGGTTCGATGTCGGGTGGTACCCGAGGAAGGAAATGCATGTTTAGTTATACTTTTTGTCTTTGTGATACTTGTATGTGCCTGGTAAGAAGGTGAGTGTAGGCGGGGGCGGGGGCCCGTATCTCATCACTAGCTGAGTGTGGACGGGGTTCCCATTATTAGCATAGTAGGGGTGGGGCCTTGAGACTAGCAGTTATAGTGTTGTGTCTGTATGTTCTGTACTAGCATGATATTGATTATATGTTTGTATGTGTATAGCGGGTGGGGCCCAAAGACAGACAGGGCTTGGTAGAAACAATTATGTATATCGAGCGAGGCTCCATGCCAGGCGGGGCCTCATGCCAGATTTGTCCGATGTCGGGTGGGGCCCGAGGTAGTTTGCTAGGCCCAATGTATGTGGTTATATGATTATGTGTATGGTATGTGGTAGTTTGGGGAGAATCATTAAGCTTTGTGCTTACGGTTTTCAGTTTTGGTTTCAGGTGCTTCCAGTAGCAAGCGGAAGAGCTCGCGATGACTGCAATGCATACATCAATAATTTAGCATGGGATGTTTTTACTCTGATATTTTGACATATGATTTTGATACAATAATTAGTATGATGGTTTGAGATACATGAATTATGATTTTTATTGTGATGATTGATGAAATATGGTTTACTTAAATGATTTTAAAAGGAAAAATTTTGACCGTATTTTTGGGATGTTTCACAACCCTTGATTATCTTGTTGCTTCTATAGGGAACAAATTCACTGACCATTCATTTCTGCAGAACATTTTTACTTAACAAAAGGCTTAAATAATCCTTTGAGTAGAAGACTTATCCCTACAATGGTTAGACTCAAACGAGAGTTGCGCGGTAGGGTCGAATCAATTACTCTGAAATTATTTAATCCAAATTGCAAGTGAGTTAACATATCCACCGCATAACAAGCAACCCCACACATGAGTCCCAAATCACTAATACCGTCTCGGGCTCATCTTGTTTCCTCTGGTTGCTTTCCAAAAGCAGTCGAGACCTCCCTGGTCCCAACTTACCTGCCGAATAATCGATTTACCGGATTTCCACTCTGTAGTTAAGGCTAAAAAAATATCTCACACTCAGTCGCACCATGCGACTTTCAAACAAAAGTCTTATCTGGAAAGAGTTGTCCAAGCTAACTCTACATCATGGCTCCAACATTCCTTCCAACCCAATAGATCATAACCAACCATCAAGCATGATGTTACCACATCCATTGCTAAAAGTGAATGCTACATGATCAACTATAGTTTTATATCACAACCGGCCTCATACGGCCTACCACTTCCTTAATTCCATGAATGTGGTGGCCTTCCCACAGTCTCACAACCTGACCTACCCTGGTCTAATTCTATCTGAAGGAATCTACAAGCCAAATCAGAGATTTCCCATGCTCTTGCAACCACCCAAGAATCGACAAATGCTACGGGCCACCTCGCAGTCTTACAACACTCCTACACTATCAACCAATCTAGTGAATGTTACGGCCACCCCGCAGTCTTACAACACTCCTACACCACATGCCAGCCTAGTGAATGCTACAACCACCCCGCGATCTTACAACACTCCTATCTTGCCATGGCCACCGCCCATGCTCTTACCGCTTGTGACATCCCTATTTTCACGGCCAGAAAAGACCGATTTCTTTATTCTTATTTAAAAATCAGAGTATCCTTTTTGAAAAATAGTATTGCGAAATATGTTCCCAGAAAACATGATAAAAATGTTATCAAAGCATTTCCGTAGATAAACTGAGTGGGTCAGGTTGGGAAACCTGGTGAGTACATAGGGATTTCAATCCCACGATGTTATATCATATATATATATATATATATATATATATATATATATATATATATATATATATATATTAGAACTAGAAATATACAATTTCTCCGAATATAAGCAATTTAACCCCACCCCAGCGAATCCTCACAACGACACGATCCATACTCTCAAACTATAGACGAATGACTATGTCTAATCCATGCTCTCGGATTAATGACAAATTTTAAAGTTCTATCCCCTGTGGATATCTCACCCATACACATAAGAAGATACTACCCGGTATTCATCTTAATTAATTTAGGTTTATTTTGTAACCTAAATCATCATATATTATCAGATATGCTCTTAACACGTATTTCATGAAATATCAGATATTTCACACATAAATATATTTAATATTTTAATTAATACTTGTATAAAAATCATGTTCATGAAAGGGACTATGCACTCACTTGTTAAAGTGACGACTCGAAATTCGGGCAGCGCTTCGCTTCTAGCAACTGTATTTTCTTTCAACGAAACCTAGTATCGTCCTTAAGTCTTAGTATGTTATTTATTGCGACTGATTATTAGTCTAGATTCACATTTATCGAAAAGTATAATTTCATGATCTATCAAGTAGGGAACAACCAGGAAGGATCATTGTAACGCCTGTGTTTCCGGGCTTGCCATTTTTAGCAATGTAATAGTCTAGGTTAACCTCTGTAACCCGTTTTGAAATAATAAAGATTGTATTATTTGAGTATTATGTGTTTTGTGCTTAATTGCTTAATTATGTGGTTTGATTAATTAAGAACAAAAATAAGCGTCAAAATTAAAGTGTAAAATAAACTTAATATCTTTGAATAATGTTGTAGTAGTTGAAACGAGGTTTCCGAATATATTTAGAACGCCCAAATCTGACTTCGTATGAGGAAGTTATGATTTATTGAAGTTTTGGCTTAGCGGTGTGCAGCCCGAAATACTCGATTTGAGATCGAGGGGGTTTTAGCCGAAGTCATCTAAACGAGGATCGAAGGTCTCGTTGTTGGTAGCATAGCGATAAAAAGTTAGGCGAGAACGGACGTCAAACGAAGAAGTTATGAATTTATAACGAAGTTTTTCTGTCGCGGCCTATTAAAAATAAATAATAAAAATAAATTCAAAATTAGCCGACGGAGTCTAAACGAAATTTGTAGAGCGTAGTCTCACCTTCGCGTGGATATAAAGAACGTCGAAAACGGAGTTCGTATGAAGAAGATATGAATTTCCGAAGTTTATTAAATATTTTGTAATTAAATTTAATTGGAAATTCGGAAGCATTATCCGAGGACGAGTCACCGATCTGATCCGAGGTACGCCCCGCGTACTCCGAAGGTGTCGACACTTGCAGCAAGTGGCTCGGATGACGCATGCAATGACGATTTCTGAAGCAGTACACGCCGCGTACTACAGTACGCCCCGCGTACTCCGAGGCTCCAGCCTCCTATAAATAGGATCCGAAGGCAGCCGAGTCTTTTGTTCATTTTCTCTCTTCTCTCTCCCGTTTTGCATCGTTTTGCGTGCCAGAAATATCCTGAAGCCCCGGTATCATTCTTGAGCCCCGAGGCAAGTCCCGAGATCCCGAAGATCCCGAGAAGTGCGGTTCCCGAGCCGAAGCTCTGCCCGCGAGAAGTTCGATTTTTGTGAAGATCTTTCAGATCTGCTAAGGATTACTACTTCTGCAAGTCGTAGTGCTGTCCGATCATCTTCTGATCAAGTGAGTATATACTACCTTTCATAAACACGATAATAATACAAGTTTGGTTCGAGTGTATTAAGTATATTGTTGTTTATAGGTGTGGGTGTGTAGTTACCTTCTTCTAACACATAAATATTAAGTATTTTCTATAAAATACGTGCTATGTGTATAGTATATTGTTGTTTATATGTGTGAATGTGTATTCACTCTCTTCTATCTCATAGATATGATTTATTCTCTATGAGATATGTGCTATGTGTATGTGTGCCTCATCTGTTATGTGGATTATGTGTTGATTAAAGCATGCTATTCAGGTTTTTAAACTATGTATAAAAATGTATATTTTTATCTACTAATATGTTGGGTAGAACATGGGTAGATAGTTGGTGTGTAATAAACAGATGAGAGGCCTCGTTGTTGTTTGATTTAGTCATCTAGCGGAGTTTAGATGACGACCACTAGCTATTCTAGATAGTTTTGTGGAAACATTAGCAGGTTCGCCACCTGTAGGTGTTAATGAACTTGGGTGTTCATTCGCTGTACTCCATCCCCCTCATGGTTGCCTTATTTGACTTATATTGCTGAGGTACCCTCGAAGCATGTGTTGTCGCCCCGATGAAATATTCTTAGACTAGGTCCCTTGTGTTAGTTGTTTTAGGGACATAAAGTGAGAATAATGGGAATGGGTAGTTGGGTTATTGTTGGTTGGTGAAAATTAAATATGATTATTTATTGTGGGTTGAAAACCCTATATGCTCACCAGGCTCCCAAGCCTGACCCACTCAGTTTTATTTGTATTACAGGAAGTGGCGCGAGGGCATGAGATGGATGAACCATCAGTTGTTTTGTTTACAAGTCTGTATATGTATATATTTGTTGAATGACTTGTAATGTTATCGTTTATGCTTATTGGTCTGTATCGCAACATGACACCCCGAGTTTTAATTATATAATGAAAAATACATTTCTTTTACGAAATGCTTTGGTAAACATTGTTTTATCATGTTTTGTTTTTGGGAACAAATTCCGCAACTCTTTCAAATCAAAAGGATTTACTCTGAAAATATTTTAAAAGCATAAATGAAAATCGATCTTTTCTGGCCGAGATTTTGGGGATGTCACAGTTGGTATCAGAGCATTAGTTTAAGCGAACTAGGAATTTGTAGGATTTCTAGACTTAAACTTAGAATGCTAAGTGAAGTTTTGAGATGTGTGTCTGTTTTGTTTTAGACACGAGCACTGGTTTATTTTAGGAAAGTTGCCTAAAATGCTTTTATGTGCTAAATGTTATATGTTGCCATATATGATATTATTTGTTCGGATCTATGGTCTGTTGCCGACCGAATCTAGAAACCTTATGTGTGTAGGATTCTAAGCGTGCGTCTACGGTATTAGAACTAGCATGTAAATGTTTCGGTGTGATAAGGAAGATTTGAATATCTATCATGATTGAGGATCTCATTTCACCTTATTCGGTGTGTAGATCAAAATGGTGAGAACATGAAGTGGAGTTGGAAATGCTGATGAAAACAGGAATCAACCACCAGTGATTGAACAAGTACCTGTCGTAGCAGCAGCACCTGAGCCAATAACCATGGTTGGTGTGCAAATGATGATTCAGACGATGTTGGATTGTCAGATGGATGAAACTAGACGGTTGCTTCAACAGAATCGTGAAGAACTGTCAATTCGTGTGGAGGAGCCTGAATTAAATGAAGGGCACTCGGAAGGTGGAAACTTCAGTGGGTCTATTGGTCAAGCCAACCCACTGATAGTTAGGCAAAACAACCATGATGGAAGGAATGATGGAATGGGATGCAAGTACAAGGACTTTCTAACTTGCAAACCATCGACCTTCAATGGAAAGGAGGATCCGATTGGGGTTATGGATTGGATCTCCGAAATGGAATTGGCCTTTATGACTTGTGGCTGCAGAAGCAAGTTGCAGACTATCTATGCAGTGCGACAATTCCGAGGTGGAGCCGTTCGTTGGTGGAACACTCTAGGGAAGACGTTGAGCCCTAATGAGCCACTACAATTGTCATGGGCAGAGTTCTTGGTGCAGTTCAAGCGCAAGTTCTGTTCGGCTCAAAATTTGTTGGAGTTGGAGAAAAAGTTCCTGACATTGACGAAAGGCAGCATGTCAGTTGATGAATACACCAATAACTTCACCGATAAGATGGAGTTTGCCTTGCGTATCGTTCCAGATGAGCTGACTAAGGTGGACCGGTATGCGAAGGGACTCCCATGGGAGTATGAGGTGCCAGTACATCAGGCACAAACTCTAGAGGCAGCTATCTGGGCTGCCAAGTCTGTTGAGAACATGATTAAGGGGAGAACCACTGTCAAGGTTGAGGTTGGTGAGAAAAGGAAGTTTGAGGGAACATCTGGTTCCGGTAAGAAGGGCAAATTTTCCAAATCTGATTCGAAAAAGTTTGGAGGAAAAGGAGGCGAAGCGAAGTGGTGTGATAAGTGTAAGAAAAAGCACTTTGGGAAATGTAGCGAGGATGTGACCTGCTACAAGTGTGGAAAGGTTGGACATTTTGCCAATGAATGTCCGAACAACAAAAGGATATGTTTTGCTTGTAATGAAGAGGGGCATATTTTGAAAGACTGTCCGAAGAAGAAGGAGGCAGCTAGGCCCAACATTCCACCAAAGCCGAAGGCGAGAGCATTCCAGATGACACTTGAGGCTGCTAAAGATGAAGCTGATGTCGCTTCAGGTACCTTTCTCATAAATGAATTACCTGCTCAAATTTTGTTTGATTCTGGAGCCAACTACTCCTTTATTTCGCATGAGTTTGGTAGAAAGCTAGCTTTGCCTGTTGATAGACTAGATGATGCTTTATTAGTCGAAGTAGCTAGTGGAAAGTTTGTACCTGTTAGCCATCGTATGAAAGACATCTTAATTGATCTTAATGGTAATAAGTTCCACGAGGAATTATCGCCTATCGAGCTTAATGGTTTTGACATCGTGTTGGGAATGGATTGGCTTAGCGCCAATGATACCGAAATTTTATGCAAGAAGAAGATAGTTAAAGTAAACCCGCCTGGTAAAGATTCGTTTATGGTGTATGGGGACAAACGGCGAGTGAATTCTGGAATCATTTCTCTAATGAAAGCCAGAAAGTGTTTGACCAAGGGATGTACATCATATTTAGCATTCATGATTGATGCTAAGAAAGAAAAGAAGGTGATGCAGAGCATTCCAGTGGTGTGTGATTATCCGGAAGTATTTCCCGAAGATCTTCCTGGATTACCACCTGATAGACAAGTAGAGTTCAGAATAGACTTGTTACCAGGAACCACGTCAATAGCAAAAGCACCTTATCGATTAGCACCGACGGAGATGAAGGAGCTGATGATGCAACTTCAGGAGTTATTGGACAAAGGTTTCATTAGACCTAGTTCATCGCCCTGGGGAGCTCCGGTGTTATTTGTGAAGAAGAAAGATGGAAGTATGAGAATGTGCATCGATTACAGAGAGTTGAACAAGGCAACAATAAAGAATAGATATCCGTTGCCGAGGATTGATGACCTATTTGATCAATTGCAAGGTTCGAGCTACTTCTCGAAGATCAATCTAAGGTCAGGATATCATCAGCTAAAGGTAAGAGAGCAAGATATCGAGAAGACTGCATTCAGAACTAGATATGGGCACTACGAGTTCTTGGTTATGTCGTTTGGACTAACCAATGCTCCAGCAACGTTCATGGATTTGATGAATAGGGTTTGTAATCCTTTCCTTGATAAATCCGTGATAGTGTTCATAGACGACATTCTGATTTACTCAAAAAGCCAAGAGGAGCATGGCAGACACTTGCGAGAAGTGTTAGAAGTTTTGAAGCAGGAGAAGCTGTATGCGAAGTTCTCCAAATGTGATTTTTGGGTTCATGAAGTCCAATTCTTGGGTCACGTGGTCAACCAAGAAGGGATAATGGTTGATCCAGCAAAGACTGAAGCTGTGATGAAGTGGGAACAACCGAAAAGTCCCACGGTGACTCGAAGCTTTTTAGGATTAGCCGGATATTACCGTAGGTTTATCCAAGGCTTTTCTTCGATCGCTAGTCCATTGACAGCTTTGACCCACAAAGGAGCTACTTATGCTTGGAGTGATAAGCATAAAGAAGCATTCGAGAAGTTAAAGAAGAAGCTATGCAAGGCACCGATACTTTCTCTACCCGATGGAGTTGAAGACTTCGCTATTTATAGCGATGCGTCTGGTGTTGGATTGGGTTGTGTTTTGACCCAAAGAGAAAAGGTGATAGCATATGCATCTCGACAGCTGAAGGAGCATGAAAAGAATTACCCGACTCATGATTTGGAGTTGGCAGCGGTAGTTTTCGCTCTAAAAATATGGAGGCATTACCTCTATGGCACAAAGTGCAAACTTTTTACTGATCATAAGACTTTCCAATATCTCTTTAATCAGAAAGAATTGAATATGAGGCAACGACGCTGGCTGGAGTTACTCAAGGACTACGACTGTGAGATACTTTACCATCCCGGTAAAGCTAATGTTGTTGCTGATGCTCTCAGTCGGAAAGTCAATCTTGAAAGGAAAAGGCCAAGAGCATTGAGAATTGAAGTTGTCTCGACCATTGTGGAAAGTATAAAGAAAGCTCAAGAGGAAGCTTATGAAAAAGAATGACCGAAAGGAGGAACGTTTGGGCAAAACGTTGGTGTTCGGTGTAAACAGTCACGGACTGAAGGTGTTCCAAGATCGTATTTGGGTACCTAAGTCAGGAGGAATTAGGGATCTTCTGATGGAAGAAGCTCACAAGACCATGTACTCGATTCATCCCGGTAGCACTAAAATTTATAGGGACCTGAAACCCTACTACTGGTGGCCAACGATGAAGCTTGATGTTGCAAAGTATGTGGCCGAGTATGTGACTTGTGCGAGAGTCAAGACACAACATCAGAAACCGTATGGGAGTTTAGAACCATTGCCTGTGCCTATGGGTAAGTGGGAAGACATTGTTATGGACTTTGTCACTAAACTGCCCAGAACAAAGAATGGTCACGACATGATTTGGGTGGTCGTTGATCGATTCACTAAGAGTGCGCATTTCATAGCGGCCAAGGAGAAATTGTCTATGGAAAAGCTTGTGAATTCTTACGTGAAGGAAATTGTGAGGCTTCACGGTGTTCCGTTAACGATTGTATCGGATCGTGTCACCTCAAGATTTTGGAAAAGTCTACAAGAGGAATTGGGTACCAAGTTATGTTTAAGCACAACTTACCATCCGCGGACTGATGGTCAGAGTGAAAGAACAATACAAACACTTGAAGATATGCTGAGAGCATGTACCTTCGAATTCCTAGGTAATTGGGATGAACACTTACCTTTGGTAGAATTTTCCTACAATAACAGTTTTCACTCGAGCATTAAGATGGCACCTTATCAAGCTTTGTATGGACAGAAGTGTCGTACGCCGTATTGTTGGCTTGAGGCTGGGGAAATGCAGTTTATGGGATCAGAGATGGTTCATCAAACTGCTGAAAAGTTGAAAATAATTAGAGAAAGAATGTTAGCAGCTCAAGATCGTCAAAAGAGCTATGCTGACAAAAAGCGAAGACCGATGACTTTTGAGGTTGGAGATTCGGTTTTGCTTAAAGTCTCACCGTGGAAGGGACTTATAAGATTTGGTGAAAGGGGAAAGTTGAGTCCGAGGTTTATTGGACCCTTTAAAGTTCTTCAGAGAGTTGGGAACCAAGCTTACAAGCTCGAATTACCCGAAGAACTGAATGGAATTCACAACACTTTTCATGTGTGTTATTTGAGGAAGTTCACGAGAGAAGTTCCCGACATAATTCCAATTTCTGAATTGAGAATTGATGAGAACAAAAGGTTGATTGAAGAACCAGAGGCAATTGTTGACCGAAAAACTAAGAAGTTGCGACGCAAAATGGTTGGGTTAGTGCTTGTCCGATGGAAACACACGAATGGGCCGAATCTCACCTGGGAGATGGAGAGTGACATGTTGAGTCGCTACCCGCATTTGTTTGTTGATGTGTGATTCCGGGGATGGAATCATTCTAAGGTGGAGAGAATTGTCACGCCTGTTTTTCCGGGCTTGCCATTTTTAGCAATGTAATAGTCTAGGTTAACCTCTGTAACCCGTTTTGAAATAATAAAGATTGTATTATTTGAGTATTATGTGTTTTGTGCTTAATTGCTTAATTATGTAGTTTGATTAATTAAGAATAAAAATAAGCGTCAAAATTAAAGTGTAAAATAAACTTAATATCTTTGAATAATGTTGTAGTAGTTGAAACGAGGTTTCCGAATATATTTAGAACGCCCAAATCTGACTTCGTATGAGGAAGTTATGATTTATTGAAGTTTTGGCTTAGCGGTGTGCAGCCCGAAATACTCGATTTGAGATCGATCGGTTTTTAGCCGAAGTTATCTAAACGAGGATCGAAGGTCTCGTTGTTGGTATCATAGCGATAAAAAGTTAGGCGAGAACGGACGTCAAACGAAGAAGTTATGAATTTATAACGAAGTTTTTCTGTCGCGGCCTATTAAAAATAAATAATAAAAATAAATTCAAAATTAGCCGACGGAGTCTAAACGAAATTTGTAGAGCGTAGTCTCACCTTCGCGTGGATATAAAGAACGTCGAAAACGGAGTTCGTATGAAGAAGATATGAATTTCCAAAGTTTATTAAATATTTTGTAATTAAATTTAATTGGAAATTTGGAAGCATTATCCGAGGACGAGTCACCGATCTGATCCGAGGTACGCCCCGCGTACTCCGAAGGTGTCGACACTTGCAGCAAGTGGCTCGGATGACGCATGCAATGACGATTTCGGAAGCAGTATGCCCCGCGTACTCCGAGGCTCCAGCCTCCTATAAATAGGATCTGAAGGCAGCCGAGTCTTTTGTTCATTTTCTCTTTTCTCTCTCCCGTTTTGCATCGTTTTGCGTGCCAGAAATATCCCAAAGCCCCGGTATCATTCTCGAGCCCCGAGGCAAGTCCCGAGATCCCGAAGATCCCGAGAAGTGCGGTTCCCGAAGATCTCGAAGCATGTGTTGTCGCCCCGATGAAATATTCTTAGACTAGGTCCCTTGTGTTAGTTGTTTTAGGGACATAAAGTGAGAATAACGGGAATGGGTAATTGGGTTATTGTTGGTTGGTGAAAATTAAATATGATTATTTATTGTGGGTTGAAAACCCTATATGCTCACCAGGCTCCCAAGCCTGACCCACTCAGTTTTATTTGGATTACAGGAAGTGGCGCGAGGGCATGAGATAGATGAACCATCAGTTGTTTTGTTTACAAGTCTGTATATGTATATATTTGTTGAATGACTTGTAATGTTATCGTTTATGCTTATTGGTCTGTATCGCAACATGGCACCCCGAGTTTTGATTATATAATGAAAAATACATTTCTTTTACGAAATGCTTTGGTAAACATTGTTTTATCATGTTTTGTTTTTGGGAACAAATTCCGCAACTCTTTCAAATCAAAAGGATTTACTCTGAAAATATTTTAAAAGCATAAATGAAAATCGGTCTTTTCTAGCCGAGATTTTGGGGATGTCACAATCATATCGGAGGTAGGGTCCATTAGGTATATGAAGTATATTGTTTGGGAATCTCACTTTATACACCTCACTAAATCATAGCCTAGACATCATCCCCATAAGTAGATCAATCAGTATAACGACTTGGAATCACTGATAAATCTTTTTTATAGGTTCAAAATAACGATAATGAACTCACACATAAGTTATACTTAAATTATGGTAAACATAACTCACTTACAAGGGGGTTTGGCGAGGAATTGGGCTCTGCGCGGGCAGAACTTTTGAGCTGAAAGCTCTTCTTCTCGGGGCCTTCTAGTACTTTGAGACTCGCTACTAACACCTAGGAGGTTCTAGGGAAATGCTTAGAGGGTTTGGGGTGTTTGGGAGAAAAATGGGTGAAGAGATGTGAGAAAAAGAGTGAAAACACCTTCTATTTATAGGCTGCCAGCACCAAGTACGCTGAGCGTACTCAAGAATTATGCTGAGAGTAATGGGGTTTTAAGGGTTATGCTGAGCGTACTATAAATTACGTTGGGCATAATGTGCCACATGTCGCGATCTCGTGAAAGCCGTGGGGAAGAAGGTGCGGCTCAGATTGCGTCACGTGTCACTCGTTGGTTACTCCAAAAACTAATTATCTTCTAAAATCCATAACTTTTGCATACTAGCTCCGTCTTTTATGTTCTTTATATCCACGCATATGTAGAAACATGATCTACAACTTTCGTTTAGACAATGTCAACTAATTTTGTCTTTATTTTTAAAGGTATATTTAACAGGCTTAGACAGTTAAAGTTCGTTAAAAATTCATAACTTTGTCATCCAATGTCCGTTTTCGACTGTGTTTATATTTTTGAGCTCCTATTAAAGAGATATTCGATTCTTGTTTAGGATGTGTTGGCTAAAAATCGATCGATCTAAAATTCGATTTCCAGGCTATATACTGATATGCAAAATCTTAGAAAAATCATAATTTACTCAAAAGAAGTCAGATTTGGATATTCTATATATGTACACTCTCGGTTTAATGTCTACTATGAATTTCCTTTATATTGCTAAGGCTAAAAAGTATTTTGTCAAAAATTCACTTTTTACGTTATGCGGAGCCATGTCAGTTGTGTCGCAAAACTTCGACGGGTCATAACTTCTTCATTATAAGTTGGATTTCAGCGTTCTTTATATGTATGGAATCCTTGTGACATATAGTATAACTTTGGTTAAGATTATTTATGCTAAATAATCTTTTGAGTAAATTACTGAAATCGTCCCTATGGTTTGGTCAAAATTTCACGTTTGGTCCCTAACATTTTTTTTGCACTCGGATCGTCCCTATGGTTTGATTTTGTTGCGTTTTTCGTCCTTATGGTTTGGTAAAAATGACACGTTTGGTCCCTAACTTTATGTATGTAAGGGACGAAAAACGCAACAAAATCAAACCACAGGGACGATCCGAGTGCAAAAAAAAGTTAGGGACCAAACGTGGAATTTTTACCAAACCATAGGGACGATTTCAGTAATTTACTCTAATCTTTTATCAAAAAGTCATTTTTTTAACACTTATTATCTCTAAATTTATTAGCCCGAATCTACGGGCGTTACACCGCTCATCTACCAATCCACCTATGATCATCCTGAGTCAATCATGCATATGACTATACCCCAATCAGGTGTTTGGGTCACGCTTCAGACCTCAAAGCCTTAATCAGACAAGAATAGACAGAGAGGCTCTAACATAACCCTCAACCTGGATCCATCTATATGCCTGCTATCCATCACAAAGAAGATGCCACCCAGCTGTTGGAAGTTTCCGGAACCCCCTGCCTACACAATTTCCAATCCAGACGACAACCTAAGTCGTCATCCCTTCTGACTGGGATGTGAAACTCATCCTAGTTTCATTACTTATTCAGCTTCCAGATATATGAACAATTCTCCCCCACTTAGATTAGTCGAAGCTTTCCTAATCCACAGAATTTGATGGATTCCCAACCTATCTTACCTTCCTATAATTTGAATCACCGACGAACTACACTTACCAATACTAGTGTTCCATCATTAGCCAATCGTAATGACCGCACAACTCTTGAACTCCATATGAACACTCCCTGAAATCTCATCAAGTCCAACAACCCTTGAATTAACCCCATCAAAGAACCGGAACAACAACCGATTAAGATGAAACCCGCTCAGCAAGATATGATCTACTACTGACTCATGGCATGAAAAATGGCATATAACAATTCTTGATGATATTACCCAAACAATAACGGAGAACTAAACCGAATATAATGCTTACCCAAACCAAATATAATGCTTACCCAAACCAATACAAAATTTCAAAGCAATATAAATAGATATAATAATAAAGAAGAAAGCAAAGGATAACATACCCGCAATAGCACCTGTTGGAACCCTGGCCTCCTCTGATTGACACTGCAGTGCTCGGCTCCTCTCTGTTGGGACTCCTGCCCTACCCTCACAACTATAAGTGATCCTAAAGTAACTGGAGCAGGTGCACTCAGTGCTCTGTCTCTCAACATTGGATAGTCGGCCTTTTTGTTGCCCACTTGGTTGTAGTGAAAACATAATGGGCCTGTCCCCTGAGGACAATCTCGATTGACATGACCAAACTTGCCACACTTGTAGCAGCCTATACCCATGGAACGACAAAATCCATCGTGTTGTTTCCTGCACGTGCTGCACTGGCCCTGTAACGCCCGTAAATACGGGCTAGTCAATTTAGAGATAATAAGGGTCGAAAAAGACTTTTTGACAAAAGATTATTTAGAATAAATAATCTTAACCAAGTTGTAGAATACATCTCAAGGGTTCCGTACATATAAAGAACGTTGAAATCCGAGTTATAACGAAGAAGTTATGGTCAGTCGAAGTTTTACGGCAAAACCGGCACGACACCGGGAGATGTAAATAGTGAATTTATGATGGAGGACTTTTTAGCCTTAGAAATCTAAACATAAGTTGTAATATACGTTAAACCGAGAACATACAAAAAAAAGAACGCCCAAATCTGACTTCGTATGAGGAAGTTATGAATTTTCTAAGATTTGGCTTAGCAGTGCATAACCCGAAACTCGAATTTTAGATTGAGCGGTTTTGGCCTAAGTGACCTAAATGAGAATTGAAGATCTCATTAATAGGAACTCAACGGTAAAAAAAAAGACGAAAACAAAGTTCGTATGTAGAAGTTATGAATTTTACGCGGACATATAACAATATAATCTCCTCGTACTGTTAAATTTAAGATCGGTCGAGAATTAGCCAACGGAATCAGAATGAAAGTTGTAGATCTTATTTTTACCTACGCGTGGATATAAAGACTGTCAAAAACGGAGGTCGTATGTGAAAGTTACGGATTTTAGAAGTCGGAAGTGTGTTGTGCGAAAATGGGTGATGTGGCACAATCTTGGCCCTTGCTTTCTCCCCAAGTCTTGCCACTAGATGGTGACATGTGGCACCAAGTTCAGCCATTTTTCACCCTATAAATAGAACCTCTCCCACCCCCATTTTTTCACACCTTTCCCATTCTTTCTTCTCTTTACTCTCTCTCTCTCTAGCCCCGAAACCCCCCGAAAAGCCTAGGGAGCCTCCCTAGCACGAGGCAGAAGCCCCAGACTGCTTCATGGCTCCGAGAAGAAGAGCTTTTTGGCTCGGGAACGCTCCTCCAAGCAAAGCCCGATTTTCTATAAAACCCGTTGTAAGTGAGCTATGCCTACGCTATTTTTAATATAGCTTTTATTTAATTATAGTAACGTTATTAGGAACTTATAATAAGTAATTGGGCTATTATTATGAGTTATATAAGTATTGTTTAACACTTATATAATAGTAATACTAGCTAGACTATTAATTAGTCTCGGCGAATAATAGACTAAACTCTAGTGGTAATAATACTAGGTTTCGTCGAAGGAAATTATTTTTAAGAAGCGAAGTGCTGTCTGAGTTCGGAATCACTACCTTTTTAAGTGAGTGCATGGTCCCTTTCATCTTACACATAGATATGAAGTATTTTATATAAACTACGTGTTATGTGTGCATAGTATATGTATACTTGCTATTTATGCTGGATGAACGATTTTATACAAGTTTTATATGATTTAAATTGTATATGTATTTATATATACGTAATATGTTGGGTAAAACATGGGTAGATGAAATATAAGTTGGATGATGAGTTGAGAGGTGATATAGACCATGAGTTAAGGGTGAGAGGTGGACGATGTGAGAAGCCTTGTTCCTAAATGTTGCCCCGTCATCTAGCAGAGTATGGATGACAACCACAGACTATTCTAGACAGTCCAGTGGACACTAGCAGGCTCGCAAGCTATAGGTGTTGTGAACGATGTGTTCATCGGTGTACTCTAAAAACCCATTGACATGTATTGCGAGTGGATAATCCTTAGGAATGAATGAATGAGAAATCGTTGATTCTTGGGTTGAAAACCCTATGTACTCACCAGGTTTCCCAACCTGACCCACTCAGTTTATTTATATCACAGGTGTTGATATGAAGTCACATCACACTGAGAGATTAAGGAGATATAGATCACTAGTGATAATGAATGTAAGTTCTGTTTATTCTTATGTTTCTTTATTGACGATGACATCCCAAATGTTTTAAAATGAATAAAAATACTTTTCTTCGGAAATGATTTGATAACGTATTTATCATGTTTTACTGGCAACAAATTCCGCAACATTTTTATTAAAAGAGGTACTCTGATTTTTATAAATCATAAACAAAATCGGTCTTTTACTGGCCGTGAAAATGGGGATGTCAAAGACCCCGAACCTGATGGCCCTCAATCGCTGATCTGAAGTCTTGGGTCTCTTCGCAGGTCCCTTAACTGTCATCACCTGTTCTGGATTCCTCTTCCCCAAGTGCTCCTAATCGATCTCTTGCTCTCGGGCTCTAGCAATCATATCATTCAGAGTCTTTCACCCTGACATACTCATGAACTCCGTGATATCATCCCTCAGCATATCATGATACCTTACCTTCTTTATCTCCTCATCTGTTGCATACTGCATAACTATTAAAGCCCTTTCCTGGAACTTGGAAGTGATCTCTGCTACAGTCTCCGTAGTCTGACGAAGGTCCTGAAACTCTCTCGCTTATTTGAGGTATTTGCCCAAGTCATTATCTCCAGGGATTCGCCCTCCAAAGCAAAGTCTACCTCCTCCCACCAATCCCGACCTCTGTCTTTCAAAAGACAAAAACAAAATCTGACTAATTAAATAACCTCTTAATATGATTTAATATTAATATATTAGAACTTATAATATATTAATAAATCACAAATAATCTCTTCTCAAAAGTCCATCCTATCAAATTGCTCTGGTGAAGGCAACCCAAATGGACCATGCTACTCTCGGGTCAAGTACATATCGATTATAGTTATGGGCTTAGACACCTAATGTAACATCCCAAAAATACAGGCCAAAAATTTCATTTTAATTATGTTATTACATAAAACCATCAGTATAAAAACATTGATAATAACGTCTCATGTCAAAACCCAAGTGTCAGTAATCCAAAACATAGTATCATAAAACCATATCAGAGCGTAATCCCCAAGGATCTCATGTGCGGAAAACATAGTGTGATGCGCTGTGATCCAGCTGGCTCCTTTCCATTGAAAATGAGTACCTGAAACCAAAACTGTAAACTGTAAGCACAAAGCTTAGTGAGTTCCCCCATCATACCACATACCGTACAATCATATAACGAACAGCTAGGAGATACGGTCCTCGCCCACACTCATGGAGATACGGGCCTCGCCCACACTCATGGATATACGGGCCTCGCCCACACTCCGCTAGCTGGGAGATACGGGCCTCGCCCACACTCCACTATCTCTGAGATACGGGCCTCGCCCACACTCAGCTACTATCACATATATCATAACACAAACATACTATCAGACATACTTGGGGTGTCCGAACTACCCTTCGGTCCTAACAACCGAACTTGGGGACTATTCCCATCCTACTACCACTATCACATATAACATATCACGCCAGCATATAAACATATCATCACACACTGTCAGACATATCTGGGGTGTCTGACCTACCCTTCGGTCCTAACAACCGAACTCTACTACTATCACATATAACATATCATGCCAGCATATATAACATATCAGGTAGTAGCAAACCTAGATGATATCACAAAGACAATCATCTAACATACAACTCCTACTGGCACTACAAGAAAAAGAGCCTTTTACGACGCGCAAACCACGACACTCGTTGATTTATGTTACGCAAAGGATAGTGACATTAAAAAAGTATCATCTCTTCAAAAAATTTAAGGATTTAGGTCACGCATTATCGCGTGCCCTTAAATTAGTGTCTCATTTAAAAAAGTAAAAAACATGGAGGCCACTTTATGTAAAATGTGCGTCCTCTGTTGGTCGGTGTCGTTTTACATTTTTTTAGAAACGCGCGTCTCCTTAGAGGGAAACTGAAATCCCTAAAATTTTTAAACCCTAGTCTTCTTCTCCCTCGTCTTCATTTTTCCCTACGCGTACTATTCATCTTATAACAAAATTGTAAGGGATCTAGGGTTTTTTCAAAAGGATGCTCTCTGCAAAGCTCGTTACATATGCTCACTTCCGCTCACCTCATACCTCCAGAGACCTCCGCTCAACTATTCCCACTGGCGACCTCGAGCTCATCTCATCTCACCGAGACTGCGATGACTGATCAATTTTACAAGCCTTCGTTTAAGAGCTAACCATTTACGACTCCTCACTCTCACAAGAATATGATTTAGGGATCGTTACATTATGCCTATGCCAAACTTACAAGGAGATTAAGGTTTTTGCGACTTATCCATGTGGTTATCTATGAACTAGTGAAGCCCTATATAGATCTGATTCAAGCATCGTTTAACGTATAGGTAACCTTTCCTCCTCCACAAATCAACATGCAAGTTGTCTTCGTTGTTCCTCCCATCAAGTAAGTTTATGGTCGCTCATTCTAGATGATCTGTATTCTCTCTCTCTCTCTCTCTCTCGATATTTCTTCTCCATTCTCCCTTTTCTGTTGAATGATGTTTCTCTGTTGGGAAAACTTCAATTGATTCCATAAATTAGAGGTCCACTGGAAGTTGATCTTATTTCCAAGAGATATGATGACACGTTTCAAGAAAAAAGATGGGACGAAACAACCAACATCTGATGTTGAAAGGCTGTATTCATTTTTTGATGTTACATTAGAGAACAAACTGCTATCTCTAATATGCAACTGTATCATTTTACTCCCACGAAATAGACAACATTTCTCTATTAAAAACTAGTATAACCTCTTACTTTCAAGTTATGTTCTTCTTAACAGTCTCCCAACAGATATTACAAATGTTAGTATGGGAACGTCATGGAAAGTTGCTGCAATAATTCTTCTTAACAGTCTCCCAACAGATATTACTCGTTGATCAACTAAAAAAGGAATTGGCATAGTAATCCTTCTTCCCCCACAACTGTCAAAACTAAACACAAGAGGCCAGCTTCACCTCACCTCACCTACTAATTTTTTATTTGTTTTACTATGTAAGAAAACCTCATATGTTTTTTTATTTTGTGAAAATTAATTCCAGGTGAAAACAGAAAATGGTATGTTGTGTTAGAAAATGACAATCATACCCCTGGTCATAGCAGTCTCATATCATTATTTCCATTCTCACCTTCACAGCAATGCCCATTATTAGAAGAAATCAATGAGATCCTTGCCAGCTGCTGTTGTTGGAAGTTGGTTTGATAATGAGATGAAAGATGATTGTTGCCAACCATCCTTGAAGGATTTGCAGCATAAAGTGAAATTTTTTGCTTCTAGGTCCTCCAAGTCAGGTCAGTGTCAAAGTTTATTATCTGTAACAGTGATGTTAATGTTGTCACTGTATGTATTAATAAAATATTTCAACTAATATGGTTGATGTTAATCTTGCAGCATAAAGTTTCTCTTTAGGACTTTGCTTGGGTGCTAATATGGTTGATGTTATTCTTGTCACCATATGTATTAATAAAATGTTTCATCTTTAAGTGATTACCTTTTAGCCTTATGATTCATAAAGTTTCTCTACAAGACTCTACAGGACTTTGCTTGGGTGCTAATATAGTAGAAGTCGCCGACAAAATAGTTAAGTGTATATATTTCATTCAGCTCAAATGGTAGAAATTTTCATTTTTTTCTTAGCTACCTGTGATTTTTGAGACTCGAAAACTTTTGTCAGATGATGAAGTGGGGAATAAAGCAGCTGTGGGAGTAATAAGTTCGAAAGTTGATTGTGTTTTTATAAATCCTTCTAATAATAAACCAATCATATTATGAGGTAATTCAAATATTTCTTCTGTTATATACGTGCTCATATTTGATCTTTCAGCTACAAGACTTCTTAGTTCATGCATTGTCATTTTCTCAAAGATGTGAGGAACTAAAAGCTTCAATAATATGATTGAGCTTTCCTGTGATCATAATTATCAATATAATGAAACAAAAAAAAGGTAAATGCAAGAAATAGAAATTGAGATTATTTTGAAAATTACCTGCCATAAAAAATCTTCAACTGCATGATTAGTTCCAAGAACAGAAAGTATTTTTTCAGCTTCAATGAAGAAACCCATAATTACTGAATCAGTAATAATGTCACATATATAAGGCTTTCCAATTAACACCTCATATAACCCCAAAGTACTTCCATGTGCAAATGTTGGATGCAATGAATACTTGTTTCTTAGTTGATCTCTTGGTTCCCCACTCTTATAAGGCTTTCCAATTAACACCTCATATAACCCCAAAGTATTTCTGCGGTTTTTTGTTTTTCCCAGGTTTGAGGTTCGTATCTTAGATCGAGATAGGAGATCGTTTTAGGATGCTAAAGGTAATGTCAAACTTTGACTTTTATAATTCATGAGTCATGTTTCTACTTTCTAGTTATTTTTTATTCTTTTTTTAGGCCTAAGAAGCCGATCTTATTGTACAAAACAAGGATTTATATGGAGATAAGCAACATTTATCACAGGTGAAATTCCTATGTTTGTAGAGTATCTAATCTTGTTTATGGGTTGGAATGGAATTGATGATGCCAGGGTCCGTAGCCGGTTGGAATTGTGAAACGGGGTTTGTGGATTCCGATTGTTGTCATTCTTTCAAGCCCTAGGTGTCGAAGAACATAAAAGTCTTCAGCTTTATTGTTCTTGGGTGTAATAATAATAATAATAATAATAATAATAGAGAGAGAAAAGATGAGACAAACCCACAAGCATAAAACCATTAAAGAATTATGGTTTGTTGGTTAAGAAGATTAAAATACAAGAAAAACATACAAAAAAGATACTAATTTGTTGTTTAACACAATCTCCTACCTGCAAGAAACATTGTTATTTTGTGGTGTTGGGGGGTATTTTTGACTTTTTGGTTGGTTGGTTGGAAGAGGGGTGTCCACGGAAACATTTTTATGACTTATTTATTAAGTCGTTCTTTGTACATTAAGTCAAATAAGAGAGAAGCAGTGGTGTAATTGTTTGTTGTTGGTGCACAGATGAAAGAGAAGTTGCTCAAGAGACAGCATAGACAAGCTCTTCTTCTTGATAGCATGATTATTGATGCACTTGGTCCAGAGCGTTCCCTACGTGGCAGAAAACCTGTGTCCTACACTTTTGGTAACATTAATCACCCTCATTTTCAATCTTATTATTCATGATTTATATTTTATTCCTGTCACTATAAAAATTGCAACTTTTGCAGGTGATTATGACCGATCAATCAATGAGGCTATCAAGATAACCAAGTAATAACTTTTTTACTTTAACTATTTTAATTCATTGTATGGATTCTTATCTTTTTTTCTTTTTTCCAGAAGGAAGCAAGCGTCCCCAAAACATAGTGTGAGGGAACATAGCGTGAGAAGAGAAGGTTTAAGAAATGGGGTTTCCATTGTAATGAGATTTTTTGAGAATTCCTGCAATTCTTTTATTAAATTTATGCAGATAAACAAGTTTGAAAACTTGGGGGTGATCAATTGGTTCCTTATTATGCTGATATATTAGGAGCTATCTTGCCTTGCATAGCTGATAAAGAAGAAAGAATATGTGTTGTAAGTTTGTGTATTCTGATGGAATTGGAATTTGGGATTCCATTCCATTGTGTGTTTATTTGATGTTGGAGCAATTCTCTCCATTGTAAAAAGGTCCAATCTCATTTTTTTTATTACTATAAAATATACAAGTATTCAACTCTTTTTCTATTTATTAACAAATATATCTTTACTTTTATTTTCTCAATTTGCAGGCAGTTATCGAGTGAATACGAAGCCACTAGTATTGAATCATTGCTCTGGATTTCAACCCTTTTAAATAGACACCGAACAGAGGTACACAAACCATTTTCATATAATTATTTAAATTATTGCCAATAATAAAGAAAAGGTTTAATTTATACGTGTAATTCAGGTCCTGTCTTTTTTTAATGATATTTTTGACACACTTCTTAAAGCACTATCGGATCCCTATCAGATCCCTCTGATCAGGTAATCTTTTCTTTAATACTTAAACCCTTGTAATATTTGGCTTTTTTATAATAATTTTATGTTTTTTTGGCCATCATTGAAGAATTTATACCATTATTGAGAGAGCGTATGAATGTCTTGAATCCATATGTTCGCCAATTTTTGGTGGGATGGATCACAGTGTTGGACAGTGTTCCAGACATTGATATGTTGGGATTTCTTCCTGATTATCTTGATGGTAAAAATGATGTTTTAATTTTACAACCAATTTTTTTACATCTTTTTTGTGTTATGAAGTCAACTGACATGACTAGCTCTTATCAGGTAAGAGGCTTTTCTTTATTATTTATTATCATTGGCAATCTATTCCTTAAATTATTTTTTAGATTGCCAATGATAATAACATCATTTTTATAGCCAATTATAAACATCATTGCCAATGATAATTTAAGGTAATTTAAGGAATAGATTGCCAATGATAATAAACTCGGAAAATGCTCAACAGTTTAAGTTTCTTTAAATGTGGACAACACAAATTATAAAAGAACCTGTCTGCACCTAACTAGTTCAACAAGGTAAATTACCAAGTTTAAATGAGTCATTTTCTATTGTCTATTTGTGGTTTTAAACTTAAAGTGTTGAGCATTCTTGTTTTTATGAGTAGTTTCATATTATGTTATGTACTTGTTAATCTTGAATCCTATTATGCAATTATTATATGTGTTAATTAAATGCCTTTGTACATTTGTAGATACCTCCCTGGACCAGATGACATGTCAGTTTTGGACATTGCATACACAATCTACACAAAGTTTGAAGAATGTCGAAGTGTAATGTCTTGATTAGTAAAAATTTGTAAGTGTAATGCTATACAATGTCATGAGATTAACGATGTAGCCCTACACAATCCTTTTACGATTTCCAAAATCGTTATCCTTTTGATTCAAAAGACACTGACATGGATCTTCCAAGTCTAGCTGTTGTTCTACAAACAACACTTAGTCCCAATCCTGCTGAAAGAAAAGTTGCTGAAGAGAGCCTCAATAAGGTATTTACTTCTCATTTGGATCGAAGTTACATTGTAAATCGTATTCAATCATGGATCTTCCAAGTCTAGCTGTAGGTATATGTTTTTCTTAATGAACAATGTAATCATATGTATGAATATGAAATAAAGTTTGTTATTTAGTATGTAATAATCATGTATAAGGAGAAAACAACTTCTATTGATTTGTTTTATCTTTCCATGGATCGATTATTTATATGATATTAAATTTTATGCAATGGATTGTATTTTTTGTATATAGTATTTTAGTTTTTGTTATGAGACATTAAATACAAATTTAATTTGAAAATTAGTAAATCTATAAATAATATTTTTTTAACATTTAAAATTACGATACGCAAAAATGTGTGTCATCTTCACTTAGAAATGTGTGTCGTAAGGTTACGACGCGCGAATGCGTGTTGTCTTCCTTTATGACAGGGCCTTCCTTGATACGCATTGCATGTCGTAAACGCGCGTCATAATTGCGCGTCGTAAATAAGCGTCATAAATGCGCGTCGTCTCTCTTTATGACAGGGCCTTCCTTGACGCGCATTTGCGCGTCGTCTGAGCCTTTTACGACACGCAATGAGCGTCGTAAAAGGCTGTTTTTCTAGTAGTGTGGTGGGCCGGCATTGTGGCCGTAGACCCACCGCTACTGGAAGGTAACTCACCTCACACCGTTGAAGTCCCGAAGACACAATCCCACACTTGCTGAAGTCCCGCAGACTCGACCCCTGCTGCTGGCTGACAGATTCCCGAACTGTCAACACCAAAATAACACCCAATTAATAATTGGGTCCCAATACATAACCATCAGTACATTCTTTGGGTAATTACTACATTACCCCTAGCTTGGCTTATTCAAGCCCAAGGCCCAATCCATAGGCCCAAAGTCAATTAGGAATCAAAGCCCAACACATGGCCCAATTTTCCAAATTGGGCCTAGACCTATACATGGTCTCAATCTAAGGCCCAACATCATATATTCATTAAGGCCCAAACTATGGCCCAATTTTCCAAATTGGGTCCAAGCCCCTTATATGAGCCTTACCCTAGGCCCATTAAATTACTCTAGACCATTTACTTGATCTTGGATAGCCCATTTAATAACCCAATCATCAAGGCCCAATAAAAGGTCCAATAATACACCCAAGTGAAATTAGGGTTTTCACATAAAATGATGATTAGGGTTAAGTCTTCTCACTTAACCCATTAACGACTTAATCCATTAAGTCCAATATTACTTAGATTAATTTGTTGACAACGATTCTTATTTAATATCACCAGTTATTAAATAATTCCCATGTGTCCCGATTAATTCCCCAAATTAGGATTTTATTGGCATTGCGGTTCTTCCGTCCCAAATGTTAGCCCATTTATCAATTTATTGGGCTTTTAGGTCCATTAGGGATTTATTGGGCCTACTAGGCCCATTAGAATTTCATTAAGCCCACTAAGGTTTTATTGGGTCAATTAGAGTCCATTAGACTCATTAGGGTTTTCACTAAGCCCATTTGGCTACATTGGGCCCATTAGCCTAACAAGGCCCATTAGGGTTTCAAGCACCCCAAACGAATCACACTTGATGAGGCAAGACACACCGCCACCCGACACGACGGCCGGTGGCGGTAGGAGGCGGCAGCCACCACCATACGGTGGTGGTTTGATTTTTCCTTTTCATTATTTCGTGATCGTTACAGTTTACAATGCTAACTCTCAAAATAAACACACTCTAACAAAATAATCACACACAGCCACACTATGGTGGCCGGTGGTGGCCTTTCTCACAATTTTCGGCCAAATAAAGTCACACACTACAATCGGAACACACAAACCCACACGTTCCTGCTTGCAAAGTGAATCCAACTCCCACCTGTGGTGGGTGGCGATGGTAGCAGCACCCTAACGGCAGCAGTGGCGTGACAGCGACGGTGGGAGGAGGCATATTGTGATAACAGCCACCACCTCACGGTGGTGGCGAGTCTCCTTGATTCCTTGCCCATCAACCTACGTCCATAGATCACCAACCCGTCATGAGCTCGCCCTGGTAATGCACTCCGATCTCAACCACTCACGTCATTACGACGGCATCAGGCGGCGGAGAGACCTTCCTCGTCGACGCGGCAGCAGGTAAAGCAGTAGCGCTGCGGCGACGCTCACGGTGGCGGTTGAAGAAGGAGAAGAAGAATGAGAACGGTAAAGGATTGGCGGTCACTGTGGCGTTTTGATGCGAGGCAACGGCGGCAGGGAGCTAGATTCGCCGGATCGGAACACGAATGAAAGGCGTCGGCTGGAGGTTGATAAACGACGGTAGGAAGGTCCGGAGATGGCGGCGCCGGTGAGGGAGGTATAAGGGTGGGAGAGGTGGCGGCTGTAGATGGCTTCCTTGGGGTTAGGGTATAGACGGGGGTGACAGGTTATATACCCCCGATCCCCCCACAAACTTATTTCCATAATGCCACAAATGGCCCCTCCCCTTGACATTTCTTTCAAATAAAGGCCAACATTTACCATTTAAATCCTTAACATTAAATCCTTTACAATTCAGGTCCGGATTTTACTAAAACAGACCCTCCTCTACAAATTCTTTTCAAATGAAGTCCCAATAATTACCAAGTAATCCCTGCCCTCATGATTCTTAACGAAACCCATCCGAAACTTACACTTTTAACCCCGACTTCTAAAATTGTGAATATTAGCTCCTCGAGACCGTCCTTTGATATATAATTATTTATTTTAGGGCTACTATTCGTTCATTATTTTATTTATTGGTGTTACACCTAATCCAACAGTCTCCCACTTGGATAATTCTAATAACTATTATTGCAAGTACGACTCCACAACCCGACTAGCAATCGTAGCTCTTAAAAGTCGTTGTCGAACTCTGACCTAGTCAATGACACGTCCATTAGATCAGGGATCATATATTCCTCCATTCTACAAGATATCATATGGAATGAGACATGGATTATAATCATTCTCTCTGTCCATATTCTGTTTCCCGATTTCTGATTTATGACGACCGACTAATTGAACAATTCAAATCAGTCCAGGCTTGGCCAAGCGCTTAGGGTTGTCATCACTAAATCATCGAGGGGCCCATAAATATCGCTTTTATCCCTCTAAGGATGAAAGGAATGGATAAACTTCGACTCAGATGCTTGCTCTATTTATTCATTAAATCACACACAACAATATGTTTTATAACACCAAGTTACTGGTGCGTTTACATATGTCAATGTGCAACCAACTTGTAAACTACAACTCACATGTCTTCGTTTCAAGAATAAAAGATATTATTGTCTCACAATCACTCGTGATAAAATCTATGAAGTGATTCAGATGAGCGTGGGTTTAATCCAATACTCAAATCTTATTACAGGAGTACTCATGAACACTGCAGCAAACTTGTGTTATGTCTAAACGCCTTTAGACAATCTACATACCCATTCATGACAGTCTAGCTTCAATACCTACTTCCAAAGTATGATCGATTGTGGATGGTTTGAACTACCTAGTTATTCGGGAAGTCAAAACATGCAAAGTGAAACACAAGAATAATCGAATCCAATACGGTCTCAGAACTTATGAATATAAATAAAACACTTATTATTTAATCACCATATTGATTACACATTATTCATTGTATAATGTTTCAATTAATCAACTTGATACTTGAATTAAAACAATAGTTATCCTATGCTCCAAGCATGTACACTATGTTTACCTATGGTCCTTTCTTTGTGAAATAGATCAATTGACAACATTTCAATGATGCTCATTTCACAATTCCAAATCCTTATCATAAATGTAAGAATACCAAAATTTTGCCATTTGCTATAATTTGTTTAGATTCTAAACTTATTTGTAATGATCCTCTTGTAATGAAAATGCACAAAAGTCACAGAGACTTGGAAACAAACATTACAAAGTATTCTAATGGAGCTTAATTCCATGGAAATGAAGTCTCACATTTAAAGTACATTCCTTTGAACATCCTTCTTGCATTAAGTTTTCTAATCTTACATAGATTTTATTATTAACCTCCACTTACGGTAACATTTCCATATTTCCATATGACTAGCACTTCTGAACAAGAGTTACATCTTCTTAGAACTTGTCAATATGGACCTTCCAAAACTTATACTATACTTTCAAATGTCCATAAGCAACTAATCTTTAGTAAACCTCAGATTGTCCTCGACAATTGCTTAACCATTTTATTCATATCTCGTTCTAGTCCTTTTTCCCTCTTAATACCCTAGGCATTTGGAAAATTAGAACAAATTAATATTATAGCATATGTAATCGATCCTATATCCGAAGCATATGGAATATGATTCATAATGTCTCACATAAACACATGATACTTTACCAGTCTTTCGCTATAATATTTCCACATATATAATTTCCTTATGTTGAATCATTTCATCATAACATTCACATGTGTCCATGACTAAATTCGATTAAAATCTCAATCTAAGCTTTTAGATTCGAAATGAAGTATGAATTCGTCTCCCTTAATTATAGCAAAACAACTTTTCAAACCCTGCAACTTTTCAAACCCTGCAACTTTGCAAATTGAAACTTTTGTTTTCTATAATTAACATTGCTAACTCACAACACTTAACGTAATAATTTTGCTCCTACTAGCATAATAATTACATTCTTATTAGCATAACACTTATGCTCCCACTAGCTTTGCCATGTACCCCAAAATCTGCTGGCCGACTTCTAGAAATCAATACTTATTGATTTTCTTACCAAAGTTTAGATTTCTGATACGAGATGCTTCGATAAGACTTTATCTAAGCTTCTCAAATTCATACGTCTTTCCTTAGACAGCTCACATGTGTGTCCAAACAATTTTAGAACTTACAGTAATAAGTCTCAAATGTTTAGACCTTTGCCATTTCTCACAATTCAAACTATGAAGAGGGATGTCGTAATCACAATCGAATTTGAGAATGCAAATATCACAATTGCTAACTATTTGAAATCTACTTAGTGAAATCGTTTCCTCACAATCATTTTCATGAATTGGAGAGAAACCTTATGACACTTAGATTTTATGGTATATGTGTTCCTATCCATGTGAATTTCTCATAACCATAATCACAAGACAAGGTTAGTGACAAATCCAAACTCATATGGACTGATCTTGTTCAACCTTAATTTCTTGCCACCTGGCAACATAAGGGCCTACAGTTGCTTCCAAGTTGTTATACAAACATCTGAGAACTCATAGAACTCACATGCATAGTCAACTTTAATTGGAATGGGCATAGAAACAATAATATGTCAACACGATAGGTTATAAACCTCAAGTCGTGTGCTAGTAATAAACAATTGGTTTACTCTTGATTAGTTATTGAAACTCTTCAAGATCTTTAAGACTCCCTCTGACCTCTTGACATATAAGATTCACTATGTCAAGGAACATTACTTGAGAAACAAATATTCATGAGTTAGTGCGGTTTCTTATCAAGACAAACACTTCACACAATTTGCCTTAGATGGCCTTTGTTTTATCCAAAACGTCACAACTTACCAATTTCAAATGTACAAGAGTAAAAAACATTTTACTCTACATTTGATAAGTGTTATAAATCTTTCTTAAGATTATGTCACTCAAGGCTCGATCTTGGAGTGTGACTCTAAGATTCGATTTTGGAACGAAGTATGATTCACCTTTTGATTAAACCATTTCAACAATTCCCAATTCCTCTTCTTAGCCATACAAATGCACTAAGATGTCCTTAGAGAATCAATTGTGATATGGTTTCATAATCACTAAGATAATCATAAAACACGATACTCAAGTACTCTCCCTTCTTTTCTAATTTGGAGAAACGTTTTTCTTTCTGCCTAATTTGTTTCTTCTTATTCGTTCTGCCATACATTGAAACTTTTCCAATGATTCAGAATTACACTTAATCTTGTAAGTGTAACCATATCTACCAAACTTTTAGTAAATCATGATGAATAGTCTTATCGTTCTTTGTGGTGGACCTGACCAGCGCACAACCAAGTGTACCCGATCCCCTAGTCCTTCACTTGACTCACATATACATGTGAACAAGGAATTAGTCTTAATTTCTCAAAGACGAAGTTCTCATTCATCACACAATACAAGTTGCATGATTCCAAGTTTCTATCCAACTGAAACTTAGGTGATGAGAATCTTTCCTTATTTGGTAAATTCTGACTCTACCACAAACGAAAGAATCAAATCCATTTTCAAATATTGCTATTAATGGAAACATACAAACAACAATTTTCGCAAATGTCATTGTAAGGAAACTTAAAATAAAATAAAACAAAATTTTTCCTATTATTTATGAAATTGCGGAAAACTTATCCTTACAATGCAAATACATATGAAAACTATGTTGTTATCTATTCCTAAGCAATCTATCATAACTCTTAAGCAGCAGCTCAAAATTATGATCATCGAACCATGCAATCGAAATCCATCTCTTCACGATCAGAATCAGCTTACTCTTCCTTTAAGCTTCCTTTCTTTTCTTCGATTCTACAAAAAATAAAAATGTAATTACATTACATTACATCATGTATTAATAATATCCAAATAAGAACTTAATAGAGTTAGATAGTAGACTTTACCTGAAGTAGAGTCAAACATTTTAACTTTACCATCCTTGCGATCTATCAGGTAAATATGGCAGCTTCCCAACCAATGCCCCTTCTCTTAGAAATAGAAACATATGGACTCTTTGGGAATAGTACACGGGATTATCTCAGACTTAGCCTTTCTATTTACCATTTGGTCAATCGGCTTGACTATGCCAATTCCTTTCCATTGGGAAGAGAAAGCTTTTCTGGACTTCTAATATTGCCATTGCCAATGTCCATGGCAGTTTAGGTAGTAGATCTTCCAATCAAATTTGCTTTACCAGTGCGCCAAATCATTGTTGATTCAGCAGCAAAAAGCAAATAGGTAAGATCGATAAGGGTCATGTCGAAATCTGTCATATAGTAGTCCTTAAGGACCTCACTATACGAATCAGGGAGTGACTGAAGAACCCAGTCAACAACCAACTTCCTCGAGACATCGACTCCTAACATTCTGAACCTGTCAATGTGTGACTTCATCTACAAGACATGTGCATACACAAGCCTTTCATCTTGGTGTTTGCTAGCCAATAGGGCTTGAGTGACCTTGAACTTTTCAAGTCTTTGAACTTGTGGATCAGGGATAATTTTTGGAGGAGGTGGAGGACGTGAATTTCCACTACAACACTAAGAAGGGATTAATCTTTCACCTTGATTGTCTTGTGGAACATCATCTTTATAAATAAAACTTTTTCCAAAAGGATGAGGAAGACCATAGTTGTTAGAACTAGACATCTATAAGGGAGAAATTCAAGTTAGTTGATTTAAGTCCTTAATATAACACCCAAATGAAATATTAAGGCTACGACCCAACACAGTATTTTATAATTCGGGAGAGGGATGTCGTAATCCAATTGCAAAATATTTGAAGGTAGGTAAATGACGATTTACCAATTTCCACCATGAAAAACGAAAATGAATTTTAGGTATTAAATGAATTGAAATTCCTAGATTTTTTGAGATTCATTGAACTTTTCAATGGCATGTTTAATCTCGATTATGCGCTTCAAGTTCGTGACTGGGATACTGAGGATCACAAACACGGTGTGAATAACCATGCAAATTAGCTTGGTACTCTCGAAGTTATTTATCACCTAATCAACGTGCCGGTTAACCACACACGCTCCATTGATCTATGAAAAACATCAAGCTACACTTTGCCACCCTTGTTAGTCCAAGTTAGTGTGTCGGCTAACCACACACGCTCCACTATGCTGCCACTAGCTTTGACATGTACCCAGAAATCAGGTGGACTTATAGAAATCAATACTTATTGACTTCCTTACCAAAGTTCATATTTCTGACACGAGATGCTTCGATACGACTTTATCTAGGTTTCTCAAACTCATACACCTTTCCTTAGATAGCTCACATGTGTGTCTAAACAATTCTAGAACTTACAGCAATAAGTCTCAAATGTTTAGACCTTTGCCATTTCTCACAATTCGAACCATGAAGAGGGATGCCATACTCATAATCGAATTTGAGAATGCAAATATCACAATTGCTAACTCTTTAAAATCTACTTAGTGAAAGTGTTTCCTCACAATCATTTTCATGAATTGGAGAGAAACCTTATGATAATTAGATTCTATGGTGTATGTGTTCATATCCATGTGAATTTTTCATAACCATAATCACAAGACAAGGTTAGTGACAAATCCAAACTCATATGGACTGAAATTGTTCAATCGTAATTTCTTGCCACCTGGCAACTTAAGGGCCTGCCATTGCTTCCAAGTTGTTAAGCATATCACCCTTACTGATCAATGAACTTTCACTGATCAAGGTGCTTTGCCCTATGCAAACAATTGAGCACTCATAGAACTCACATGCATATTCAACTTTAACTGGAATGGGCACATAAACAAGAATATGTCAACACGATAGGTTACAAACCTCAAGTCATGTGCTAGTGATTAACAATAGGTTTATTCTTGATTAGTTCTTGAAGCTTTTCAAGATCTTTAAGACTCCCACTAACCTCTTGACTTATAAGACTCTCTTTGTCAAGAAACATTACTTGACAAACAAATACTCAAAATTTAGTGTGGATTCTATGAGGCAAACACTTCACACAATTGGTCTGAGTTAGTCTTTGTCTTATCCAAGACATCACAACTTACAAATTTCAAATGTGAAAAAGTAAGAAACATTTTACTCTACATTTGATAAGTGTTATAAACCTCTCTTAAGATTATGTCACTCAAGGTACAATCTTGAAATATGACTCTAAGACTTGATTTTGGAACGAAGTATGATTCACCTTTTAATTTAACCATTTCAATAATTCACGATTCCTCTTCTTAGCCATACAAGTGCACCAAGGTGTCCTTAGAGGATCAATTGTGATATGGTTTTTCATAATCACCAAGATGATCATAAAACACGATACTAAAGTACTCTCCTTTCCTTTCAGATTGGAGAAACTTTTATCTTTCTGCCTAATTGACTCTTCTTATTCGTTCTGCCATACCTTATAACCTTTTCACTGTCGCAAAATTATACTTCAACTTGTAAGCATAACCATATTTACTAAACTTTAGTAAATCATGACGAATAGTCTTGCCATTCTTTGTGGTGGATCTGACCAGTGCACAACCAAGTGTACCTGATCCCCTAGTCCTTCACTTGACTCACATATACATGTGAACAAAGAATTAGTCTTAATTTCCCAAAGACGAAGGTTCTCATCCATCACACAATGCAAGTTGCACAATTCCAAGTTTATGTCCAATTTAAATTTGGGTGTTGAGAATCTTTCATTATTTGGTAAATTATGACACTACCACAAACGAAAGAATCAAATCCATATTGCTAAAAATAGAAAAATAGAAACATCAATTTTCACAAATGCCATTACAAGGAAATATAAATAAGATATAATCAAATTTTCTCTTTATTAATAAAATGCAGAAAACCTTTCCTTACAATGCAAGTACATATGAAAACTATGTTTCTAAATGTTCCTAAGCAATTTATCACAACTCCTAGCATCAACTCAAAATCCGATCATCGAACCATACGATCGAAATCCATCTCTTCGTGATCAGACTCAGCATGCTTTTCCTTTAAGCTTCATTTGATCCTACAAAACATCAAAATGTAATCTTATCACATCAGGTATTAAGAATCTGCCAATAGGAACTTAATAGAGTAAGATAGTGGACTTACCTGAAGCGGAGTCAAACCTTTTGACATTACCATCCTTACGATCCTTCAGGTAGATACGGCAGCTTCACAACCAGTGCCCCTTCTCTTGGCAATAGAAACATATGGACTCTTTCAGAATGGTACACGGGGCAATCTCAGACTTAGCCTTTCCCTTTTCCTTGGAAAGAGAAATCTTTTCTAGACTTCCAATGTTTCCATTGTCAATGTCCATGGAAGTTTGAGAAGTAGATCTTCCAATCAATTTTGCTTTACCAGTGCGTCAAATCATTATTGATTCGGCAGCAATTAGCAAATAGGTAAGATCAATAAGGGACATGTCACGGTCTGTCATATAGTAATCTTTAATGAACTCAACATATGAATCAGGAAGTGAATGAAGAACCCAGTCAATAGCCAACTTCCTTGACACAACGACTCCTAACATTCCCTGCATGTCAATGTGTGACTTCATCTCCAAGACATGTGCACACACACACCTTCCATCTTGGTGTTTGCTAGCCAATAGGGCTTGAGTGACCTTGAACTTTTCAAGTCTTTGAACTTGTGGGTTAGGGAGAACTATTGGAGGAGGTGGAGGAATTGAAGTTCCACTACAACATGAAGAAGGGAGTAATCTTTCACCTTGATTGTCTTGTGGAATATCCTCTTCATGAGGAAAGCTTTTTCCATAAGATTTGGGAAGACCATTGTTGTCTGACCTAGACATCTATAATGGGAGAAATTCAAGATAGTTGATTTAAGTCTTTAATATAACACCCAACATGAAATATTAAGGCTATGACCCAACACAATATTCTACAATTCAGAAGATGGATGTCGTAATCCAATTGTAAAATATTTGAAGGTAGGTAAATGACGGTTTACCAATTTCAACCGTGAAAAATGAAATTGATTATTAAGTTTTAAATGAATTGAAATTCCTAGATTCTTTGAGATTCATTGAACTTTTCAATGGCATGTTTAAATCTCGATTATGCCCTTCAAGTTTGTGACTGGGATGCCGAGGATAACAAATAATGTGTGAATAACCATGCAAATTAGCTTGACACACTTAATGTTACAAATCACCTAATCAATGTGTTGGTTAACCACACATGCTCCATTGATCTATGATTAACATCAAACTACCCTTTGCCACATACTGTCAGTCCCAAATTAGTGTGTCGGTTAACCACACGCGCTCCACTAACGACTTAACAAGGTGCAAAGTGCAATTTCATGGGTTAGCACCAAATTCACATATTTCCTAAGTAACTAAGATTAAGAATTTATAAGTTTTTAGTTACTTGGTATTTTCATTATACTTTTAATGAGAATTAATGTCCAATCCTACCCGTTCAGCTAACGACCATCCACCAGTCAAGGAAGCGGAGGGTGAGAGTGGACACCCATTAAACCACCATTTTATAGGCAATAACTTTATACCCCTTTATAGACCGGCTTCGTGAATGAGGCCTACTAACGGTAAGACTGACTTTTAACTTATACATATATAATATGTTAGACTTTTTTAATTTTATATAGTATAAGGGTGTATTTTAAACTTTTAAAATACTAGATGGCTTAATCTATTAATAAATTATACTCTTAATTTAATTAAACTTAAACCATGTCATTATGGAATTATTAATTCTCTTTTAATTAAACACTTTAATTAATTTAATAAAGTCCATAAGGTGCAATTGAACTATTCAAAGCAACTAGGTTATTAAAATTCAAAATTAAAATTATTTAATTAACTTTTTATGAACCCAAGAGCTGCATCTTTTGAAACCTTTCAATTACAAGAGTTAATGTTTTCATAATTTGAGACTTTTCAAATACCAAAACTTAAGGGCAAGTTTTGTAACTCTTGAAAACTTTTTATTTCCATAACTTATGAGTTTAATGACTATTAAAAATGAGACTTTTCATTTTCCATAACTTAAAGACAAGTTATGGAATTCATTAAAGGCATTAAGAACATTATTTTAAACAAACAAAATTATCTTATAATTTTCCTATGATCTAATTAAACCCATAAGTCAAGATAATTCACATCAACAATTTAGAAGAAATTAACCTATCATATAAACTATTACAAATCTTGAAATTTTGATAATTATCTTTTAATTGGATGAGGATAATCACTACCATATCATAAAAAACTGATTTTATGATATAAACAGTTTGTGGTAATGATCCTAATCCAATTCTGGCCAAAAAAAACCCAAAAAACTACCATCTGATGATCCAACTCGTCGAGCCCAACTATGGACTCGTCGAGTTCAAGACAAAATGCAACCTACTCGTCAAGTCCAAGCATGAACTAGTCAAGTACATGCTAATAGAACAGTTTTTCAGCTTTGAAAAATAAGCCATGCATCAAATATAATAGAAAACTATCATAGGCTGTGATACCATTGTTGGGTTTTGTATACTACAACATCCTATGGTGCACATACAACCCTATATGCTTTAGATCTATGTTTTCTATAATTATACATGCAATATTGTATCCAAAGCATAAAGCTTACAGCTAGCATACAATTGACATAAACAACATAAAAGTGAGTTATAGAATTACCTCTTTGTTGTAGCTTGTAGTTTTGGCCTTTAAGAACTTAGCACCTCAAATGTGATGCCTCAAATGGTTCACAAACACCATGAACAAATCCATACACTTGGGTTATGATCCATGTTTCATGTAGGCTAACTCTTCATGGATAGTTACATCAACTTAGCCTATCATGGATCAATAGCCCAAACAATATATATATATATATATATATATATATATATATATATATATATCACTGATTTACATACTCAATCCCCGTTAATTTAATTAGTCTCTTTTGATCACTAAATTAATTCCAAATTAATTCTTGATCAATACTAATTAAATAACATGATTTCATATTAATATATTAGAGCTTATAATATATTAATAAATCATAAATAACCTCTTCTCAAAAGTCCATCCTATCAAATTGCTCTAGTGAAGGCAACCTAAATGGACCATTCTACTCTCAGGTCAAGTACATATCAATTATAGTTATGGGCTTAGACACCTAATCCAACAGGAAGAACATGGGTGTGTGCGCTGTGATCAAGCCGGTCTCTTCCCTTTAGAACTGGAAGTACCTGGAACCATAAACAATAAACAGTAAAAATAAAGCTTAGTGAGTTCCCCAAATTATCGCAACCATACATACAATAGAGAATGTTATGTGGCTGATAATTGCATATTTAGTCTTATATTAAGTATAGATTTTTATCATTTATTGATTAATTAATTGCATATCATGGACAAAAGATACTTAAAAGTGTTTGAATTATGTTTTCAGTCCAAAAGCGAAGCTCGGAAGCAAAAGGAAGCATGAGAAGCGGTTGGGAGCTTGGGAGTTGAGCAAAGAAGAAAAATGCTAAAAACACAAGGTACTCGGCGAGTAGGGTCGACAACTCGGCGAGTCGCATCGAATATTTGAGAAGATAAAGACTCCTTGACTTACCGTGTACGGGAATTAAGGGATGGAATCGACAAGTCAGTCATGGACTCGGCGAGTCAGGGCGAATCTATAAAAACGACTTTTCAGATCAACACAAATTATTCTGGAACCCTTGGGGAGAAGCAAGCTGCGAATTAGAGTCAGAAGAGATCTAGAGAACGAAGATACAACCCTAAATCTAATCCCGAAGGAGAACTGAGGCAAATTTTCATCATTCTTACTTCAATCTATTGTTTTTCATCATGTTTGGACTTTTAAATTTCGTTTATGTGCTGTCAATTACCTCAATCATGAGCTAAAACCTTTAAGCTTCTGTTTGGGGAGACAATATTGAGACTATGGTTTGATTTATGGTAGGATTGATTTAATATTGGTGATTTTGTTGATTTTAGCTTGGTAAAGAACCTTATGTGTGACTGATAACTATTTTTCTGTTAATAGGAAGATAATTAAGCTGCATGAACATCTCTTAATTGTTTATCTCATATGATTTATGTGAACACTTTATTATACGATTAGGATTAGCGAATGTGAAACTAGAATTAATTAGAAAGATAGGTAAATTCATGTGTGAGCTTGTGTGATGAACCGTCAACAAGAGGTTAACTAAAGGACCAAATTAGTTAACCATTACAAGTATAAATTAACCCGAATAAATAACCTAGTGAATTGAATTAAATTAGACAACTGGCCACTGTTTGAGTTAGTTTGTTCTCTAAGGATTAATGCAGCGAACGTGAATCTAATCACTTGAATTGGTAGCCGATAGAAGAATTAATCCATTGCACTATTACCATAATATCAACCATAGGATCAATTGAGTTGAACTAAACAGAAGTTCCTTTCATTATTGAATTTAGTTGAATCTTTGTTTATCTAGTTTTTAGTTAGTTAGTCTAAGTATTAGTTAGTAAGTTTCTAGTCTTGTAAAACTAGAGAAAACCCCTTTTTATTACTTAATTTTAGATAAAATTAGTTTTTAGTTTTAATTATCCGTTCCCTATATTCGATACCCTACTTATTTAGCTTTACCGCAATTGATAGGTCCACTGCCTTTATGTGTTTATTCTATAAATAAAATTAGGATTAAAACTAGTTAAGTCAACACACATCAAGTTTTTGGCGCCGTTGCCCGGGAACGGTTCAAAAATTAAATCTAATTCCTAATTTTATCGATCCTTTGTGTTAGTTTTTCTTGCGCAAAGTTATTTTTAGTAAGTAGGTTAGGTTTTAGTATTTATTGGTTTTAATCATTTTATTTAATTCTGTCTAAATTTTTCTGTTTCATACAGCCTACTCGCCGAGTGCACTCGAAGCTACTCGGCGAGTTCACTGTTGTTTGATAGTTTTAGTTTTTATTTTATTTTTGTTCTTTTTACGCATTTTTATTGTTTTGTTTGCAGTTGTTTCATGACCAGAGGATCTAACACTCCACTGGTTCCTCCACTTGATGATCCGGAGTCTGCTTTAAAGAAGAACAAAGGAAAAATCGTTGGCGAAACCACTTCTTCAAAAAGCTCGCCTTTGAAGAATCTTAAAGCCGTTTTCAACAAGAATAAGAGCAGCAAATCAGGAGCTTCCAGCGCTTCTATAGCAATAGAAGACCCAATCAAAGAGGACACCGAATACGAAACCGAAGAAGAGGAAGAACCTACATTCGGGCACGAATCCAATTCCGGCGACGAATTAGCCATTATCATGGCTAACATCGATGAAGTCCCCATAGGGGAATGGAAGAAGAAGATGCGTGACGATACCGGCCCGGGACTTGTGCAACCCACAATTCCCACTACTACTACTTTCGAACTAAAGGGTCACATACTTGCTCAACTAAAGGAGATTCCCTTCTATGGAAAAGACCACGAAGATGCCTATAAACACTTGGATGAAGTCAATGATGTAGCTGATTACTTTAATGTTCCAAATGTGCATCGCGAGACCCAGCTACTTCGCATGCTTCCAGTTACATTCAAGGGTGCTGCAAAAGATTGGCTCAAGTCACTCCCTCCCGGATCCATCACCACATGGGCTAAGATGAAAGAAGAATTCATTGACCATTTTTGCCCACCTTCTAAAATAGCCAAGTTGAAGAAAGCTATTGCTAACTTTGAACAACCCGGAGAGTCCCTTTATGAGGCATGGGAAAGGTACAAAAGTCTACTAAGAAATTGCCCACACCATGACCTTAATAGCCAACAAGAAGTCTCCATCTTCTATGATGGGGTTAATGTTACAACAAGGCAATTACTGGACTCGCAAGGCCCGCTCACAAAGAAGGCACCCCCGGTGATCAAAAATTATTTGAAGAGTTCTCTAAACATTCTAGAAAATACCATAACCCGCAAAATGAAGTAAGTAGGGGGTAGTGAACACGGTTAACGATGACATGGCGGCAATGATGGCTAAACTAGACAATTTAGATAGGAAAATGACAAAGATGGATCAAACAATCCATGTTATTCGGGTAGGATGTGAAAATTATAGGGGACCTCACCTAACTAAAGATTGTGACTTGGATGAGAATGGAAACAAGAAGGCGCAAGTATTCTATTCAAGTGGTGACAGATACGATGAAAATTGGCGGAAACCCAAGAAGGAATGGCTCCCGTACGAAGAATACAAAAAGGCAAAGGAAGAGAAATACAAGCAAAAAGAGAGGGGTTTCTACCAAAAGGAAGAACTGGTTGTGGAAAGGAAAGCTGATTTGGAATAAATGTTTACTAGATTTATAGCTGCTTCAGAAAAGAGACATAATGATCATGATGTTGCAATCCAAGAAACAAGAACAATGCTTAGAAACCAACAAGCATCTATCCACAACATTGAGACATACTGGGGCAACTTGCTCAACAAATCAATCAAAGAAGACCGGGTGAACTTCCAAGTAAAACCGAGAATAATCCGAGAATGGAGAATGAGAATGCTATAACAACTAGTTTTGGGGAAATTTTCACTCCTCTGACCCCTGCACAAAAGGTCTCAACAAAAGAGCATGCAGAAAAGACAGAAGATTCGAGTTCAGCAAAACCCGTCACGACTCGCCGATTCCCTCTAATGGACTCGACGAGTCCAAGGTCTGAAGATAAAACTGTTGTTTCTTTAATGCCTTATAGGCTGCCTCTGCCATATCTAATTCGAGCCATACCTGATGAAAAGGATAAAGCGTAAAGAACTTTCATGGAACATGTTAAAGCCCTTCAAGTCAACATCCCATTTGCTGAAACGATGCTTCAAACACCTAAATATTTAAACTTGCTTAATGGTCTCTTTGCTGCTAGAAAAGATATGGCTGAAGTAGCGGAGTTAGTATTAGATTAGCTACCAGAAAAGAACGGCGATCCGGGAAGCATCTCGATTCCTTGTCAATTTGGAAATATACTTGCTACTCAAGCATTGACCGATTCGGGTGCAAGTATTAATCTAATGCCATACTTTTTCTTCAAGAAGCTGAATTTACCGGAGCCAAGGCCGATTAATATGAAGATCCATTTAGCAGATAAGACAATCATTCATCCAAGAGGTGTTTGTGAAGATCTTCTCATAAAAGTTGACAAATTTGTATTCCCCGTGGACTTTGTAGTGCTTGACATGGAAGAAGACCCCAAAATTCCAATTATTTTGGGGAGACCATTTTTGAATACCGCATGTGCATTGATAGATGTATGCAAGTCCACACTAACATTGAGGGTAGGAGATGAATCAATAGTGTTTAAGGCTATACAAGAGATTAAGCAAGATGAAACAAGAAAAGAAGAAGTTTCCTCTATTGATTTGGATGATGAATTGCTACAAAAGGAACTTGCACTCTTACAAGAAGAAGATCCAAATAAATTTCTACTGCCTTCTGGAGAAAATTTTGATGCTGAAAAAGACTTAGAAGAAATAGAGAAGTTGTTGGAGGGAACTGATCCGGAAGAATCAATGGAATGTGTGGAATACGCATCGACTCGCCAAGTCGCATCGACAGACTCGACGAGTCCAGTCGAAAAGTTTAGAAGTGTGGGCAACCTAGACTTGCTATTTACAAGTTCTTTCCCTGTTCTTGACATGAAGATTTTTCCAGATCCTTTGGAAGGTCCAGCAGCAAAAAGAGAAAGTGTTAAAAATTATTGTAACTTCCAAAATGTTCAAGTAGCTTGCCTTGATACGATGATACAAAGAGATGAAGAAAGGCGGCTTGATAAGGAGGCAAGCTTGGGAGAAAAGGAGAATGCAAAGGCTGGGAGTGATGATGCTAATAACTCATCCATTGAGTCACATGCAACCAAACCTCGAGCCCGAGTCTTTTCCAATTATGAAGTAATTACGTTTGAAGAAGGAGAAGTACAAAAGATGGGGCCAAAGAATGGAGTGAAGAAAAAGAAGGCGGGGAAGCGGATCAAGCAGGCAATTTAAGAAGATGCCACAGGGAAAAGGAAAGAAAAATTGAGACGGGCATATAAGAGGAAGATACACGCCTACAAGACAAAGTATAAACCGCAAAAGATTAGGCGTGCATTCCCGATGCAGGAAAATGAAGAAACGTAGATGGGAGGGAGACCAGCTAAAGACTCCTCAAAAAGAAGTGCTTGGCGGGAGGCAACCCGTTATAAGAGTTTGCTTTCTTTTATCTTTCTCGTTTTAGTTTTTGTTTGATTTTCTTAGGACTTTTCTGTTTTCATCTTCTAATTCATCAAAAATGTTTGCTTGAGGGTACGCATGGTCTGAGTGTGGGGTGGATTGAACAATATTTATTAATAGATGGCAAAATGATGTAATTTTTTAAATGTTTGCAAGTGACTCGGTGAGTTGGTACCCTGACTCGACGAGTCTATTCAAAATCCAGATAACCTTCCTTCGCGACTCGACTCGCCGAGTCTGACCCTGACTCGACGGGTCGACTTTAATTACTGAAAAAATAATAATAATAATAATTATATTTTTTACATCTGGTAAAACTAGGGTTTTTACCCTAATTTGAACATATCTCATCCATACTCGCCGTACGCCTCTTCTTGTTCTCTCTCAAGCACTCATCAAGTTCTTCCAATTTTCTTCAAATTTCTCAAATTTCATCAAGCAAGGTACTTAATTTCTTCAATATTACTGTTAAAGTCATGATTTTTAGATGATTAGAAGAGTCAATTTGATAGAACACCCGTTTTTTAAATTTTGTGAATTTTTAGGGTTTTGATTTTGGTTTAATTATGGTGTTTTGGATGGATGTTCTTGCACTAATACACCTTATGCACATTCTTGGACAAACCCTTGGACCAATTTTGAGTTTTTATGGGTGAATTTTCACTGACCCGTCGACTGACTCGCGCAGTTCATCAGACCCTCCGAGTCGGTCATGGACTCGACGAGTCCAGTCGGGAACCCAGGTAGATTCTGTTTTAAAGTGTTTCGGTGTTTTATGGATTGTTTGTTATTTTTTTTAGCAAAAACATGTTTTCACGGGGTCAAAGCTCTCGAGGAAGTCAATGAGATTTTCCTTGGTTGCATTTTCCACGAATCGACTCAAATTCATCAAGGACTAAGTGGAAGAAGAAACTTGCAGAACTCCAGCAAAAAGAGATTTGTGCCCCCAATATAATTGATTGGAAATGGTTGGGGAGAGTTCATTATGAAGAGGAGTTGGCTCCTTATATAATCAAGACGTTTGTACACAATGGAGTATCCATCACGTGTGATGGATGGAGTCGTGTCTTTCGTATTCAGGAACCGATCTATCGTGAGCTGTGCTTGGAGTTCTTTTCCACAATACATTTCCAGGGTGTGGATGATTATTATAATCCCGGAAGTATTACTTATTGTCTTGGGGGCGAAGTTCGTCATTGTTCTATGGTGGAATTGGCTTGGAGATTGGGAATATATGACTAACAATTGGTCAACACGGATGCATTTCGTACCTTTTTGGAGCATTGCCATAAAGCATTTCCGGAAGGGATCACAAGTTCAAGTTGGTGGAACACCATTTCTAACAAGGTTTGCATTCCGAAGTCGGCTTAAGAAGGGAGCATATGATCACCTACGCACCGCCTTATTCACCGTCTTATTTCAAACACCATTAACCAAAGCAAAGATGATGACAAGGTTTCTAACCATGATGTTTTCTTTCTTTGGAGCATCATTACACCTAAGAATTTTTGCAACATTCCATGGTGCATAGCTTTGTACTTGGCGGAGGGAGCGGTCAACGACCGCAAAAGTTCAAAATTTAATGGTGGCATGTTCGTGACACGTTTAGCCCACTCTTATGCGTTAATGAATAGTGGTTCTTGGAACTTGCTGACGGAGATCCCGACATCTCCCTTTAATCCTATTCTTTTTCGCAGGGCACGCATCATTGAGGATTATGGAGGGGGTCATTACGCTATCCCACATGACGATGTCATGATCGGACCCGAGGAACCAGGAAGGCGGGTTCGACCAAGACGGGAGCAAGCACGCCATGATCCACCGATTATTCCGGCCAAGGACAATGTTTCCCCGAAGTGGTTAAATGAGGAAGGGAGGAGATATTTAGATGATTTGGGTCGGATTTTAAATTTTACAAACCAATCTTTCATCCGATTATTTGAACATTTCTATATTCCACATGTAGATGGGGGGACAATTTCCATATGTTCCAAGTTGGGAAGAAAGGATAAGTGCAAGGCAAGGAGGAGCTGGTGGGAGCGGGGCTGTGCATGGCGATGATGAGGAAGAGGATGATAATTAGTTTCTTTTTTTATTTGTGTTTTGTTGAACAATTTTTATTTATTTTGTTTGGTGTGTTTTGAAGTCTTAATTAGGACTTAAAATTATGTGCTTGATGTTCTATTTGCCTTGGTTTCTTTCAGAATTTGGGTTAGGAAATGCTTGCATAAAAAGTCTAGAGAATGTGAGAAAAACATGGAAACAAGTCAAGAAAGGTCGACGTATTGAGTCTAAGTGTCGAGTCCGGTCCTAAAGGTTTTATGAGTGAATGGTTACTGAAGCAATGGGAAGTTTTTTAAGTCCACTAAAAGTTGGATTCAGGATAGAGTTTATTAATTTTCCACCCAGCAATGACTCGCCGAGTGCATTTGTCCTACTCGACGAGTCGCTGTATATTTTCACGACTTCAACATTATTGCGATATGACTCGACGAGTCGTTCATATGACTCGACGAGTTATTCATTTATCTACCACAAGGGCTGCTGAATTGATGCTGTTAGCTACACCATCTGATCACTTTATCTTTGTAATCAATTCCTGAAGACTTTACAGTATCTTTCCTGCACATTTGGAGCTACCCACATGCGATTTGATGTCCAATACATGGATGACTTGTTCCCATGTCTAAAGTCGATTGAAGTAGGAGCTTAATAGAAGATGATCAGTCTAGCGACTGCTACCCCAAGGGAGTTTGTTCCAATTCCCTCTATATTTTATTTTTATTTTTATTTTTCTTTTCATGCATTACATGCAATGAGGACATTGCATGAATTAAGTGTGGGGTAGGGGTTGGTTACATCTTAGTAAATTTAGAATCCTAATATCGTAATTTAGGTATATTTTGAAAACATTTTGCATACCAAAAAAGTTGCTTAGGACTTAATTTAGAAATTTTGGTAAAAGTAATTAGGATTCCATGTTGGAATTATGTTGATAATTGCATGAAAACTCAAATGTTTAGTTGAGCCTATATACGTTCTAGTGCATTTGTGGCTTCCTTATTCTAGTGAAATCATGGGACAAAAACACAACCTCGCTTAGCCCGAAGGATGCAATATGTTTAGCATCGTGTACCAGAAATGTATCCAAGAAAATTATTATCTTTAGCCAATAAAGGTTGAAGTTGAGCGCCCTTGCTTAAGCATGTAGGTTTTGAGTGAAAAAAAAGTGAGGTACATGTAAAAAGAGAGAGAGAGAGAGAGAGAGAGAGAGAGAGAGAGAGAGAGAATTACAAGAAAAATTGTGAGAATTTTGGAGCAATCAAAGTAAAGATCGAAACATCAAAATTCCAAAAGTTCAAAAGTAGAAGATACCAAAAATCAAACAAAGAAGGTGGTAAATTCAAAGAAATCAAGATCAAATTATCAAAGAAGTGAAGAATTCCAATAGCTCCAAAGTGGTATCGAAAAGTTGTAATTTTCTAGATTATGTATGCTTTGATTGCTCAACCAAAAATACCTTGAGAATAGGAGGTTTTCTGCGGATGGATTCGGAGGGATGCATAAAATGAGCATTGTTCGGGATAAGTGGGTGAATGTTTATGAGGATTGTAAGTATTTGAAATATTGGGGGGTTTAGGGAAATTTTAGACACAAATGAACGCATTGCGGTTTCGGCGTAATGGCTGGGTACGATTGGAGTTGTCCTATGTGATTCTAATGTACTAAAATTCAGTTTTGCATGGGGGCAAGCAAAATTCAAGTGTGGGATATTTTGATATTTGCATATTTAGTCTTATATTAAGTATAGATTTTTATCATTTATTGACTAATTAATTGCATATCATGGACAAAAGATACTTAAAAGTGTTTGGATTATGTTTTCAGTCCAAAAGCGAAGCTCGGAAGCAAAAGGAAGCAGGAGAAGCGGTTGGGAGCTTGGGAGTTGAGAAAAGAAGAAAAATGCTAAAAACACAAGGTACTCGGTGAGTAGGGTAGACTACTCGGCGAGTCGCATCGAAGATTCGAGAAGATAAAGACTCCTTGACTTACCGTGTATGGAATTAAGGGATGGACTCGGCGAGTCGGGGCGACTCTATAAAAACGACTTTTCAGATCGACACAAATTATTCTGGAACCCTTGGGGAGAAGCAAGCTGCGAATTAGAGTCAGAAGAGATCTGGAGAACGAAGATACAACCCTAAATCTAATCACGAAGGAGAATTGAGGCAAATTTTCATCATTCTTACTTTAATCTATTGTTTTTCATCATGTTTGGACTTTTAGATTTCGTTTTTGTGCTGTCAATTACCTCAATCAAGAGCTAAAACCTTTTAACCTCTGTTTGGGGAGACAATATTGAGACTATGGTTTGATTTATGGTAGGATTGATTTAATATTGGTGATTTTGTTGATTTTAGCTTGGTAAAGAACCTTATGTGTGACTGATAACTATTTTTCTGTTAATAGGAAGATAATTAAGCTGCATGAACATCTCTTAATTGTTTATCTCATATGATTTATGTGAACACTTTATTATATGACTAGGATTAGCGAATGTGAAACTAGAATTAATTAGAAAGATAGGTAAATTCATGTGTGAGCTTGTGTGATGAACCGTCAACAAGAGATTAACTAAAGGACCAAATTAGTTAACCATTACAAGTATAAATTAACCCGAATAAATAACCTAGTGAATTGAATTAAATTAGATAACTGGCCACTGTTTGAGTTAGTTTGTTCTCTAAGGATTAATGCAGCGAACGCGAATCTAATCACTTGAATCGGTAACCGATAGAAGAATTAATCCATTGCACTATTACCATAATATCAACCATAGGATCAATTGAGTTGAACTAAACAGAAGTTCCTTTCATTATTGAATTTAGTTGAATCTTTGTTTATCTAGTTTTTAGTTAGTTAGTCTAAGTATTAGTTAGTAAGTTTCTAGTCTTATAAAACTAGAGAAAACCCCTTTTTATTACTTAATTTTAGATAAAATTAGTTTTTAGTTTTAATTATCCGTTCCCTGTATTCGATACCCTACTTATTTAGCTTTACCGCAATTGATAGGTCCACTGCCTTTATGTGTTTATTCTATAAATAAAAGTAGGATTAAAACTAGTTGAGTCAACACACATCAGTGGCAGCCATAGTCTTACCATTATGCCACGAGCCATATCATGGGTCTTTCCTTCCCAAGTCGGGGCCAAAACCCTAGGTCTTATAGAAAAGTTCTGTGAGCCACTTCCTGCTCTTCCATGCAAGCATCACAAAACCACTAGCATACAATCTACCACTAATTATCTACCTAATTGCCAAGGTCCAAACCCTAGTCTTGCATATAGATTTTCTAGGAGCCACTTTCAGATATTTCATACAAATTCCAAGGGTCACCCCTTGGTCTTCCAATAATACCTAAGCCAATGGGACGGCAATGGTGCCTTCGACCCAGATTACATTGAGGAGACTCACCTAAAGCCAAGATAATCGGACACTCAAGCAGCTGCTATCGAAATCCTCTTACTAACAAGATCAAATAACATTCCTTCAATAATTTATTCTCGACCCAAACAAGAATTTTAGACCGATGCCCAAACCTTCAGGGTAAAAGTCCGTTTTAACCCTTTCCATTCTCTGCTAAAATCCAAAGTCCAATCCACTAACATCATAATTCCAAATCCCTTAAGTGGCACCACAAGGCCCAATAAGGCCTAAATATCTCAATTGAGCCCAAAACCCAACATAGACCTAACCGAGAAGGCCTAATATCCTAAAAGGCTCATAATATCCAACGGTCAACCCTGGTCAAACTTCTGGTTAATGGACAAGGCCAAAAAATTCAACACATCAAGATAACCAAACAGATTGAGTACGCCCTGCATACTCAGTTGGTACGCTCAGTGTACATCGGCTCGACTCAGTATGTGTTACGTACTAGGAGGTATGCCTCGTGTACTCACCCTGCTCCCATTCCACTTAGAAAAGGTCTTAATCCCTTAAGCCACGACGTCTAATGCCCAGATCTAGTTCCAAATCATGCCTTAATTCATAAAGTCGTTAAATTTGAGCTTTTTCATGGCTCAATGGGTCCCAAATCCAAGTTCTAACTTTACAACTTCAACAAAAGGGCTAATACACATGCATGGGTTGATATCAACTATCAAGATTACATTTTTATGCATTTGGGACACCTAAAACGTCCAGATCTGGTGTCCAAACTCTTGGGACAAGCTCAACCTGATAAAGACAAACCAAAGGGACCAAAATGTGCCATAAACCACCCCAAACTAGATCTATCCAAGGAGATGTCAAGATGAGAGCTTTTAACCTTTAATAGGATGAAAAAGTTGAATAACTTCTGGATCTCCAAGTGATGGTCCTTCAACAACCTTCAATCTCTTCAAAATGCTCAAGAACACTCCAAAATCCCTCACAAGAGCTTATGAACTCCAAGATGCTGGCTAGGGGTCGAAATTAGGGTTTAGGAGGTATGGAGGCTGATAAGAGGCAAGCCTCAATGAATAAAAGAAGCTTAAATAAGGGTAAAACTCTAGAAATTAAGGTTTCTATCTGAAGGGATTATGCCCTGCGTACCCCTTAGTATGCCCGACGTACTCAAAAGTCATCCTCGTCCCATCCAACCACTACGCCCTGCGTACTTGGTGAGTACGCCACACGTACTCGACCAAGCTCCAAAACACTTAAATGTCAATCGGTCATAACTCCTTCATTCCAAGTCCATTTTCGACGTTCTTTATATCCACAGAAAGGAAAGAGAATCTCTACACTTCTATCAACTCATCCTCGCCTTAAGACTTCCCAAACACAAACCCACATTTCATAAAGACCCTAACTATAAAATCACCAATATACTCTTGGGCTCCGAAACACAATCAAACACTCGGATCACTTAATCTATAATACCATCATCCCAAAAAGGGCTAGTTATCTCTTCCCCCAAGGTCTGAAGCCTTATGATAACTGATGATTTGATCCATGACCCCGAATAATGAAGGGATTTGAAACCGAGTGTTACACCCTTCAATCTAAACTTTTAGATTTGAAACAAAATTGGAGTGCCCTCTCCCTTAAGTCTATCATAGAGAAACAATTCCCAAACTTTGCAATTTGAAAATTGAAAACTTTGTTCCATATGAATAGTATTGCCAACACATACAATATTAGCATAACAATTATGCTCCCACTAGTATAACAATTATCCTTCCGTTAGCTTAACAATTACCCAGAAATCAACTGAACTTCTAGAAATTAATACTTTTGACTCTCTTACTAAAGTTCATATTTTTGATACGTGATGCTTCGATAGGTCTCCAACTAGACTTCTTAAGCCTATACACCTTCATTGGATAGCTTACATGTGTGCTTTGATAAGTCTCCAACTAGACTTCTTAAGCTTATACACCTTCTTAAGCTTATACACCATAACCAATAACCATGTTGATCTTTATCATATCTTTAAAATCTACTAGGAAAAGTGTTTTCTCATAATTATTCTCATAAATTAGAGCAAAATCCTTTTCCACCTATATGTGACATCCCCAAAATCTCGGCCAGAAAAGACCGATTTCATTTATGCTTTTTAAACATTTTCAGAGTAAATCCTTTTAATTTTAAAAGAGATGCGGAATTTGTTCCCAAAAACAAAACATAATAAAATAGATATTTATCAAAACATTTCACAAAGAAATATGATTTCATTTCATAATCAAAAGTCGGGATGTCATGTTCCGATACAGATCATAAAGCATAAACGATAACATTACAAGTCATTCAACAATATATATATATATATATATATATATATATATATATATATATATATATAGACTTGTAAACAAAACAAATTGATGATTCGTCCATCTTAAGCTCTTGCGCCACTTCCTGTAATACAAATAAACTGAGTGGGTCAGGCTTGGGAGCCTGGTGAGCATATAGGGTTTTCAACCCACAATAATTATTTAATTTAACAATTAACAATAAACCCGATTACCCATTCTCGTTATCCTCACTTTACGTCCCTAAAACAACATCTATTATAAGGGACCTAATCTAGGATTTTTCATCGGGACGGACATTACTGCAAAGGGGCTTCCTTAGTAATAAATATCCTAAAGGAAACCATGAGGGGGATAGAGTACACCGGTGAACACGTCGTTCACAACACCTACAGGTTATGAGCCTGCTAGTGTTCCACATGACAGTCTAGAATAGTCCGTGGTCGTCATCCATACTCTGCTGAATGACTAGAATAACACCAACAACACCGAGGCCTCTCATCTGTTTATTACACACCAACTATCTACCCATGTTCTACCCAACATATTAGTAGACAAAAATATACATTTTTATACATAGTTTAAAAACCTATATATCATGCTTTAATCAATACATATTCCACATAACAGATGAGGCACACACACATAACACGTATTTCATAGAGAATAAATCAGATCTATGAGATAGAAGAAAGTGAATATACATTCACACATATAACAACAAAATATATACATGTAGCACGTATTTTATATAAAATACTTCATAATATTGCATTGGAAGAAAATGGCTACACACTCACTTGATCTGAAGATGATCGGGCAGCACTACGGCTTGCAGAAGTAGTGTTTCTCCGTAGATCTGGAAGATCTTCACAAAAACCGGGCTCCTCGCAGGCAGAGCTTCGGCATGGGAATAACGCTCTTCGGGATCCTTGAGGCTTCGGATCTTTCTTCGGGGCTCGGGAATGATACCGGGGCTTCGGGGTATAAACGGCACGTAAATCGAGGCAAAATCTAGAGAGAAAAGGAAGAAGTTGTAACATGGGCGTTACACTAGATTTTATGGTGTATACATTCCCATTCATGTGAATCTATCATTTCCAACCTACAATAATAAGATAAGTTTAAGGAAAAAACCAAATTCAAATTTAGCTTGCCTTAATGGATGAACTTTGTTATTCTAAATTTCTTTCCCTCTAGTAGCACAAGAGCCTACCAGTGCTTTCGTGTTGTTAAGCAGCTCACCTATATTAATCAATATATTTTCACTAACCAACATGCTTTGTTTTTTGCAGTCAAATGAGAACCATAGAACTCATAAGCATTGCCAACTCAATTGGAAGGTGTACATAAACAATAATGTGTCAACTTAACACGATAGGTTGTCAACCTCAGGTCGTGTGCTAGTGATAACAAAAAGGTTTATTATCCACTGACTCTTGAAACTCTCAAGATCAATAAGACTCCCACTGACTTCTTAACATATAAGTTTCTCTCTCAAGGAATATTCCTTGACGAGCTAAAACAAATATTCACAAATACGTGTGGATTGCTAACAAGAAACACTTCATAGAATTGGTCTTAGTTTATCCATTATTTTAACCAAAACATCAGAACTTCCAATTCTAAATCTGTTACATTAAGAAAACATTATTACTCCACATTTCATGAGGTGTTATAAACCTACTTAGTATGAAATAAGTTTTCAAGATACGATATGTAGTGACTAGAGCATGGCTCTAAAACTTGATTGGAAATGAAGTATGCCTCATCTCTCAATTGAACCATTTTAACAATATCCGATTTCTCTTCTTAGCCATACAATTGCACTAAGATGTTCTTCGAGGATCAGTTGTGATATAGTTCCACAATCATTAAGATGATCATAAAACATGATGCTAAAGTACTCTCCTTTCCTTTTATATTGTAGAAAATCTTATCTTTCTACCTAATAAATTCTTCATATTCGTTCTACTACTCTTTCAATCCTTTTAAAGTATCAGGATTGTACTTAATATTATAAACACAATCATATTTACTGAAACATCAGTAAATCATGATGAATAGATTTTTCATCCTTTGTGGTGGATCTGAATAGTCCATATCAACATGTAATAGATCCATTAGTCCTTCACTCAACTCACATAAACATGTGATCAATGAATTATTCATAATCTTCCAACGATCAAGATTCTCATCATGCAATTCAAATTGCGTGACTCTAAGTTTCTATCCAATTAAAACTTGGGCGATGAAAATCTTTTTCTACTTAGCTAATTATGACACTACCAAAAGTGATATAATAAGAATCAAATCCAAAATTAAAATTGCTAATAATAGAAATGTAACCAACACTTTCATTGACGCAATTGTAAGAAAATATAAAGTAAGCCAACTAGATAAACCAAAATTTCACTTTTATTGATAATAAACGAAAAATAAGAACTTGTCCTTACAATGCATAAAATGAAAACTATGTTTCTATAAATCTCCTAATCAATCTATTAAATTATCCTAACTCCCAAGCAGTAGCTCCAAATTTTGATCATCGGACCATGTGACTGAAGTTCATCTCTCACGATCAGATATAACTTACTCTTCTTAAGCTTCTTTCTTTCTCTTGGATCCTACAATAACGTCAAAATGTGATCATCACATCATGTATTAAGAGTCTACGGATAGTAATTTGTTTAGATAATAGAGTTAGATGATGTACCTAAAGTAGAGTCACACAACTTGGCTTCACTATCTCTAAAATCTTTCAGGTACTTTGGGTAGCTTTGCAACCAATGTCCCTTCAATTAACAATAGAAACATATGGACTCTTTAGTGTTAACACATGGAACTATCTCAGGACTAGCCTTTCTCTTTACCATACGATCAAACAGTTTCACCTTGGTCAATCATTTTCCATTGGGAACAGAAATCTGTTTTGGACCACTATTGTCACTATTGTCAATGTCCATGGAAACTTTGGAATTAGACCATTCAATCACTTTTGCTTTGCTTGTGTTGTTAAGCATTTCTGCTTCAACAACAATCAACATTTGGTTCAGATCAATTAGGGTCATGTCGATATTCCTCGTATGAAAATTCTCAACGAACTGACCATATGAATTAGGAAGTGAAAGAAGAGAGAATGACACCCATTCTATCCAACTTGTCAATGTACGATTTCATTTCCAGAACATGCGCACACACATAATTTTCATGTTGATGTCAACATTCCAATAATTCTTGAGTAGTTTTGAATATTTCAACTCGAGGAAACGTGGCATGGGGAGAGTTACTGGAGGAGGAGGAGGAGGAGGAGGAGTTAGAGAAGCATGACGTCCAGTTCCACAATTTCCCAAAGAAGAGAAAACATTTTCACCTTGATTAGAAAGTGGAAGATCATCTTCAGAAGAAAGAGGAAAACCATTTCCAAAATAATAAGGAAGACCATTATTGCCTTGACTAGACATCTATAATGGGAGAAAAGAGAATGCAAGTTAGTTGATATTAATCCTTAATTATTAATCCATCAATTTTAAATTAAGGCTAGGATCCATATTTTTGATTCAAACTTTGAATAGGGATGTCGTAATCAAATTCGAATCTATTTTAGGTAGGTAAGGCTTTTACCAACTTCAATCTTATGAAACTCCTAGATCTTTTGAGATTCATTGAATCTAATCAGTGGCATGTTTAATCTCGGATTATGCTCTCACTTTTGTGATTGGGATGCCGAGGATCACAAACGAGATGTAAATAACCATGCAAACTCGCTTGACAACCTTGATATCATTTATCATCTCACATTGATGTGTCGTTTAACCATACATACTCCAACAACAACGATAATTTTTTGAGATGTCCATCATATCTCTTTATAGTCTCTATTAATGTGTCGGTTAACCAAACACGCTCCACTAACGACATATAAAGTATGATGTGCGTTTTCATGGATTAGCATACAAATTCACATTTTCCTAAAGTAACTAAGATTGGGATTTTAAATAAAAGGTTTTAGTTACTTCTAATATCATTATACTTTTAATAAGAATTAATTTGTCCTATCAAACTTGTTCGGCTAACGACCCTCCACCATACAAGAGAGCGGTGGGTAAGAATAGATACCCAATGGCGGTCATTTAATTGGCCATTTCCTTAAACTCTCCTTATAGTATGGCTTCGTGAATGAGGCGTACTAGCGGTTCGACTGACTTAGTCTTATACATATAGTAATAATTTAACTTTTAATTTTAAGGTGTATTTTAAAAATTTTAAAAATATTAGGTTTATATTTAAATTTCGAAAATTTAATAATTAATTTAAAAATAAACCAAATAATTAATTAAACATTTAAATAATCATGTAGGATTATCTAATTAAATTAATCAAATAATTTAATCCTCACCCCAAATTTTTGAAAAAATGGGTGTAGGTTTATCTAATTTTATAATTATTCTATTTAATAGATAAACTAAAAATTACAAAAATTAGGAAACCCAAACCACATATACCATTTTCAAAAAAGGTTTGCTTGGGGTGGAAGGTAAGGATTTCAATCCTCAACTTAAAATCGAAAACTTAGGGATCAAGAAACCTTGCCCTAAAATCGATTACTTGGGAGGCAAGGTAAGGGTTACAACCCGTACCCAATTCTCGAAAATTAGGGTCTAAGAAACACTAATTTCAAAATTCATGGCCTAGAAGGTTTAATTGCCATAAACCCTAATAGATCAATTCAACCATTATAGCAAATTCAATAGAAAACAAGCCAAAATCTGATACCACTAATTGGATTTATGTAAAACAAACAAAACTTAAGCTCTTAAGTGTGCATGCAACCCTAATCAAGATCTATGTTTTCTCTATTGAATCTATAACTATGAACATCAAAAGGAACCCTAAGAACCCTAGGTTATTTTCGAAAATACCAAATTAGGGTTAAGGATTACATACCTTTATTGTTATTGTAGCAAATAAAAATGAACACCTTCTTGTTGATCTCTTGGAAGAAAGCACCACAAGTGTCATGTCTCTAATGGAATCACACCCAAGCTAGCAAGAGGAAAACTATAGAGAGAGGATAATAGAGCCAAGATTTCATCCAAGGCTCTTAGAGGGAAGGCATGTGTAACATCTGGGATTTGCAGGTATTAATATTATTTATTTTATTGAATAATGGGTTGTTGTTGGTTTGGGCCAGGATAGTTGGGCCTTAAGCTTTGGGCTACAAGAGGCATTACGCGGGGCATACCATGCCTGGTACGTGCAGTGTACTCAAAAGGATGGGGAGGGAAGGCCATGTACGTACGCCCAGCATACCAAAGGGTATGCGCAACGTACGCGTGCAGGTTCTAAAACCCTAACTTTTAGGGTTTTATCCCTATTTAAAGGACCTTATGCCTTTGGTCCAGCCTCCCTCTCACCCTTATACAGCCACCACGAAAACCCTAACCCATATTTGTGTATTCTTGTGATTTGGAAGCCACTTGAGAGCATTTTAGTGTTGTTTTTGTGTTTAGAAGAGAAAGGAGTTTGAAGAAGGAGCAAGGATTCAAAGGGAGCTTGTAGATCCAGAAGATTAGCACCATTTCTGACTCATTTGAGGTATCAAGCTTCAAACTTGATCATTGCATGTTTAGATTTGATTTTGGGGTGTTTTGGATCACTTTTGGACTCCATTGTTGAGGTTGCTTGAGTCTTGATAGTTTCAGAACATAAGAGTTGTCCTGTTGGGCTCTTAGAAGCACTTAGAGTAATAAAAATCGGACCTTGATGGTTAAGCCACAACCATGCAAGTGTTTGATTGTCATAAAGCTTGTTAAAAGGACCAAAATCATGTTTTGACCCCAACCATGCATGCAAGCACATAAAGTTTTTGACTTTATGGATTAGGAGGTCTTAAAGGACCTGGATCTACATTTTGGACGTAAGGACTTAATGGATTAAGTCAGAAATGAATTCCCAAGGAAGCTGGCCAATACGCTAAGCGTACACCCTGGTACGCTGCGCGTACTGGGTCAACTTCCCGTTTGCGGTCAAGATGAGTGTATGTTGGGCGTACGTGCCAGGTATGTCGTGCGTACGCATGTAAAGTGGCTACCTTGGGCTTTTTGGGCTTTAGAGGGTTGGGCCTGGACTATTGGGCCCCGTGGGCCACTGTAGGGGTATAGTTATGGGCCTAGGAATTTGGAATTAGAAGTTTTGGTACTTTTGGGCCATATTGGGCCACTTGAGATTATTTCATTTTAGGCTAAGGACTTATTAGTATTGTGAAAAGGCCCATTTGAAAGGTTAGGCCCAATTTAGAAAATTGGGCCATTAGTGGGCCCTTAGAGAGCCTTTGATGGGCCATGGGTGCATTGGATTTAATAAGTTAGAATTGGGCCTTAGGGATGGTTTAAGTTATGCCAAGGGGGTAAAATGGTCATTTTACCCTAAGTAGTGTTATAAATTCTGATTGAGTGTCATTATGATTATGATAGCCAGGAGTCATTGGAGCAGCTATTAGAGATCCCTTTCTGTGAGATTCAACACTCAGCTTTATGAGGTGAGTTACCTTCTAGTAGAAGTGGGTCTAAGGCCACAATGTCGGCCCACTAGTAGGAGCGATTATGGATAATTGTATGCGTGATAATTTTCTGCTTTGCGCTATCTGATATGTTTATGTGATAGCCTGATATGATGTTATGCGAGAGTGGTAGTAGGGGAATAGTCCCCATATCTGGTCGATAGGGCCAAAGAGGTAAGTTAGGCACCCTGGTATGCTTGACAGTATTATTATGTTATGTTTGATGTGGTAGTAATAGGGGTGAAATAGTCCCTGTAATTGGTTGAGATAAATTGGATAGGTAGGTCGGACACCTCGGTATGTCTGATAGGGGTAGGTTAGGCACCCCGGTATATCTAACAGGGGTAGGTTGAGCAACCCGATATGCTCAGCAAGGTAGGTTGGGCACCCAGATATGCCTGGCAGTATGTGTTATGTATGGTATGATGGGGGAACTCACTAAGCTTTGTGCTTATGGTTTTCAGTTTTGGTTTCAGGTTCCTCTTCATCGAAGGGGAAGGAGCTGGCACGGTAGCAGCGCATCACACATATGATTTTCGCATTTTGAGATCCATGGGATTGTAATCTGATATTATTACTATTGATGATATGACTTTTGAGACATGTGATTATGGTTTTAAGGATTTATATGATATTGATGATGTTTTTCAGTAAACGGTTTTTATAAGTCACTTAATTAAAAACAAAAAATTTGGTCTTGGAAATTGGGATGTTACAGCATGGACGAAATTATGGGCTAGGGACCTTCTTATATAGTTGAGGAAACTTGGTTCCAAAGCTAGGGTTTAAGGGATATCCCTAGATCCTTTGCTTTGTGACCAAGCAACCCAGAACCCCTTATCCAAGGGGCCTTGGACGAAATCTCATATGGATTCCCTAGAGATTTTCGTCCAGCTCCTCCAAGGGATTCTAAAGCCTTCCTTTCTCAACTATTAATAAATAACAAAACAATCACTGTACTTTTAATTAATCCAATTAATCCCAAAATTATTTTCAATTAATTTCTGATTAATTATCAACTAAATAACATGATTTCTAATTAATATATTATTTTCATAATACATTAATAAACCATTTATTTAATTTATTATTCACATAATAAATTAATCTCTCTCTCTCTCTCTCGCTCTAAAAGTCATCATGTCCAATTGCTAGGTTTGAGGCAACCCAAAAGGACTGTGCTACTATCAATTCAAGTTTATACCAATTATAGTTATGGGCTTAGACACCCAATCCAACAGTCTCCCGCTTGGATAAGTCTATAACTATAATTGCCAGTATAACTTCCAAACTGATCAGCAAATTGTAGCTTCCAAAAGTTGAAGTCGGACTTTGGCCCAGTCAGTTACTTGTCCTAAGACAAGTGATCAAATATCTCTCCATTCTTACAAGATATTGTACGGACATGAGGCATGGATTTTAATCAAGCTAATTTTCCAAGATTTTGTTTCCTGATTTATGATTTGTGATGACGACATAAGACTTCTAATCGAACACATCAATTTAGTCTTGGCTAGGCCTAGCACTTATAAGTCAACACCGAATCACCGAGGGGCCCAAAGATATTGCTTTTCCTATTAGGTCAAAAGGAACGAATAAACTTTGACTTATATGCTTACACTATTTACTCATCAAATCATGCACAACAATATGTTTTATAAAATCAAGTTACTGATGTGTTTACGTATTATCAATGCACAACTAACTTGTAAACCACAACTCATATATCTCTATTTTAAGAATATAAGATATTATCGTCTCAGAATTACTCATGATAAAATCCATGAAGGAATTCTCTAAGCGTGGGTTTATCTAATACTCAAAATACTTATTTTCTAAGTACTTGTGAACATTATAGCAACCATTGTAATGTCTAATCTCCATAGACAATCTACAATTCAATTCATGACAGCCTTAATTCACTACTTACTTCTAAAAGTATGAGCGACTGTGGAATTTCGAATAATCAAATTATTGAGGAAGTAAAACATGCAAAGTGAAACACAATAATAACCTAATTAACTATGGTCTCAAAACTATTGATTAAAATTAAAATCTTATTATTTAATCACCATAATAACTAAGACTTTATTCATTGTATCATGTTTAGAGTAATCAACTAAAAACTTGAATTAAATATCAGTCATGTCATGTTATGAACATGCATACTATGTTTCTATATGGTCCTTCCTTTGTGAACAGATTGACTGGACACTATTCCAATGATGCTCATTTCACACTTCCAAATTCTTGTCACTACTTAGAATGAGTTAGAATTCCAAGCTTACATGCATTGTCCTTCTGTGATGTCGAGGCTTCAAAGTCACAGAGACTTAGGTGCTGTTTGTTTTTCTTAAAAAAACCTTTTTCAAAACTCTTACTGTCGCGCGACGCAACACACGTGCAACACTTTTAGTCCCGCAACAGTTTGTTTTTTAGAAGTCTTTGGGGCTTAAAACCTCTGCCCGTGTGCTTCTTGGGAAAGCACTTGTTGTATCTCTTCCCACCCCTTCAAACCTAAACCTAAAAAATCCAAAAAAAAAAAAAAAAAAAACATATGACTGTTTTTTTTTTTCAGAAATCGAACCACGAACAACGACACCTCTGCCCATCACGCATCGTCTTCTGCCCATCAATCTCCACCTCGCTGACGCCTCCTTCTTCCTTCTTTGTCTGGCAGTCCAACGATTCCTCACATGTATGTAATTTTTTTCTGTTTTCTATCGATTCCTCCTGAAATTGGCAATTGAATTCTTTTTTAATCATAAATTGGTGCTGATATCCTTTATTTCTGCATATATCTTGTTGAATCGCTCATAATTTGCACCTTCTTCTTCCTTCTTCATCCGTCTTCATCCGGCAGTCCAACTATTCCTCGCAGGTATGTAATTTTTTTTTTTTCTGATTTCTATCGATTCCTCCTGAAATATTGCAATTGGATTCGTTTTTAATCATAAATTGGTTCTGATTTCCTTTTTTTCTGCATATATGTTGTTGAATCGTTTATACATACATATATATATATATATATATATATATATATACATATATATATATATATATATATATATATATATATATATATATGTTTTTTCTTGTTTTTTTCTTTGTTGAAGATGATGTTGCTGAATTAGAAACTGTTGGTGATTTTGTTTTTTTAATGCAAGTTTATTGCTGAATTGTTATTGTTGTTGTAAGGTCACCTGTTATATGGTGAAATATCATAATTTTTGCTTAAATGTTTTTTTGAATATGCTAAAATCTTTGCTGAATTGTTATTTTTGTTGTATGTTGTTTGTTTTTCAACTATAATAGTGATTGTTTATTGCTGAATGGTCACAAATAAATGCTGAAATATCATAAATTTTGCTTAAATGTTTGCTGAATATGCTAAAACTATTGTTGAATATTCTAAAATATTTGTTGAAATCATAAATTTATATGCAAGTGTATGCTTATTTGCTGATTGTATTGTATAATCTTTGCTTATATGTTTTTTTATTCATGATACATTGTTGTTGAAATGTCATCAATTTAAGTTATTATTATGTTGAAATATCATTAATATATTTTGCTAAAGTATGTATTCCATATTTTTTTGTTATTAGCAATGGAAGATAAACATACATGGACTAATGAGTAAACAAAATTTTTATTGAATACTTGTATTGAAGAAGTACAAACTGTGGGTAGAAAAGGTTTGAGTTTGCACAAACATTCATGGAACAAGTTAGGAATAGCCATTAAGGAAAAGTATGGTGTGGATTTGAATCAAATAAAATTGAAAAACGCCTATGACAACTTTAAAGCCAAATACACAGGATGGTTATACTTGAAAAACAAAACTGGCAACCTTTACAATCCACAAACAAATACTTTTAACTTAACAAATGAGGAGTGGGAGGACTTTGAAAAGGTATATATATATTTACAAATATTTTAGATGTATTTTGTTTATACAGTTGCCATTTATTCTTATATTACTTTTGCTACATTGATTGGGTTTAGGGACATCCGAAAGCCACTTCTTTGAAAACCGTCCCATTATTGTTTCTAGAGCTTTGTGTAGAACTCTTTGATGGAAACAATGCCTCTGGTAATCTCAGTTATGCCACATTCCAAACACCATCGGGACATGGATCATCTTCTTTCTATGTCGCACCACAAAAGCTTATGGACGCCCCTTTCATTAACATAAATGAGGATGATTACTTTTCTAATCATACTAGTGAGCATTTTACTCAACCACCACCTTCTGCTGCTTTACCCTCTGCTGATTTACCTTCTGCTGCTTCACCTTTTGGTAACCCAACAAAAGGGCTAAACCCTCAACTTCTAGACCTCGAGCTCCTAGTGCCTCACCTGATCCACCTTTTTGTGCCTCACCTAAAGCTTCTATTATTGCTAATGATTTAACACTAGAGATGCAAAAATCTCTACGCCATTTGACTCAAGGTCCAATAATTCCCTAATGTTTAGAGAAGCTTGAGTTGCTCGAGTTAGGCCCAGTAGACCCTCTACGATTTGTTGCGTATCATATTTTTGGAGGGACAATGAATATAAGAGAGATGTGGTTAAATTTACCCAATGAACCACATATATTAAGAGGATGGATCGAGATGACAGCTATAAGTTTAGGAGTTTTAAAGGATGGAAAGATTATTCTTTAACTTTATATGTTTGAGTTGTTTAGGTTTTAATTGCATGTGTTGGAACTATGTGGTTATCTTTTTTGGTTATTTGCTACTTGAATCTTATTTGTAGTATTTGGTACTTGAATTTTATGTTATTTGTTACTTGAGATTTATGTTATTTGGTACTTGAGTTTTATTTTATGTTATGTTATTTGGTACTTGAATCTTATGTTATGTTAGTTGGTTCTTGAGTTTTATTTTATGTTATTTGGTACTTTTGTTGATTAATAGGTTCCTAATGGATCACGAAAAAAAGATATTACTTATAATTCTAATTTACTTGTACATCCGGTACTTTTGAAAAAGGGGTGTCAAATGAGTGCGAGACAACGATTCGAAAATGAAGGGACATGAATTTACGTTAGAGTTACTTCACTATAATCCTCTACAATGTGTTGAAGTGCTACGCATGTCCCGTGAATCATTTGTCCGGCTATGTGCTCATTTTAGAGTAAACTACGTGTTAAAAGATAGCAAACATGTATAGGTTGAGGAGAAGATGACTATGTTTTTTATGATGATCGGTTATAACCAACATTATGTGATTATCAAGCGGAGATTTCAACACTCAAAGCAAACAATTCATAAGTTTTTTCATGAAGTGTTGGACAAAATGTTGCTTTTTTCCTATGACATTATAGTACCAACCTCTTTTAATCCGAATCCAAACATTTTGGGACATAATAAGAGGCTACGACGGGTGTTCAAGCGAGTAGTTGGTGCACTTGATGGCACTTTGGTAGTTTGGTACATGTTGTTGTCCCTACAAACAAACGAGATTTATATAGAAGTATGGGAAAGACGATTGTTACCAAAATGTGTTGGCAATATGTGACTTCAACATGATTTTTACGCTTGTTGTGGCCGGTTGGGAAGGGATAGCACATGATTCTAGAATATTATCAGAAGCATTAGCAAATCCACATGCACCATTCCCGTTACCACCATCAGGTAAGTTTATGGTTATTTAAATAGTTTTATCTTAGTTTGAAAAAATGAATGATTTTTATTTATTTAGTTATTTATTTTTTCCTTTTTACAGATAAATATTATCTTGGTGATGTCGCCTATGCAAACATTGTTTTATGGCACCGTACCGTAATGTGAAGTATTGGCTTGGAGATTTCCGTCGAAGACGTGCATTGACGAATAAAGAAAAATTTAACCATGCACACGCAAAACTTTGGAACATCATTGAGCGTGCTTTTGGTGTCTTGAAAGCACGATCCCTATATTGAAGAGGATGACACCATTCTCGTTGGTTACACAACGAAACATTACCCTTGCATGTTTCACGCTTCATAATTTTATAAGAAGAGAGGGACTAAGTGATGAGTATTTTGCACGATACGATGAACCAAATGTCTTGGTTCGGAATAACAATGCAGTCGTTGATGATGATGAAGATGAGATTCCAACACATAGTATTGTTGCGGACCGTGAATATATGACTCATTTACAAGATGAAGTTGTCGAGTAATTGATGCAAAATATCGAATAAGAATTATTAAATTTTGGTTGTATGAAATTTATTGCAAAATGTTATTGTAAGACTAATTTTGTTGTATGAAATTTATTTCAATGTTTTAAGAGTACAATTATTAAATTTTTTGTGTTTAAAAACCATTTTCGGTTTATTAAATTAGTTTATTTTAATTTTTTAATGTCTCTGCAGATGTTAACAAAAACAAGCATGCTTTTTATTACAGTTTACAGTCGTTTGGTCAACATCTTCTGCTGCAGAGGTTTGTAGAGGTAGTTCGCAAACTTTTTGAATTTTTGTTTCAGAAAAACAAACAACACCTTAGCCAACGATATTACAGAATGTTCCATTGGAACTTTGTTACTAAAAACAATTCCATGGTAATGAAGTCTCAATATCATGCTACACTCCTTGAACATCTTTCCTGCATTAAAGTTTCCAACTCACATGGAGTTATCCTGAACTAGTACTATCTGCATAGATGGTCCTTAGGGTAGATCCCTAAGAGTAAATAAGTTAATGGCGATGGGAAATTGGGTTAATGGTTTGATTATTAAATATAATAATTATATTATTGTGGGTTGAAACCCTTATATACTCATCAGATTTCCTAACCTGACCCACTCAGTTTATAGTATCACAAGTAGCGATATAAAAGATACATTCTGCTGAGAGATTCGAGGAGTATTAGGCCACTAGTTTAATTACTGTAAGGCTTGTAATATTTCGTTATGCTTATGTTTATGTATTGACGATGACATCCCAATGTTTTAATATAAATAAAATACATTTCTTCCGAAATGCTTTGATAATATCATTATCATGTTTTTGGGAACAAATTTTTCAATATTATTCCTCATAAAGGATACTCTGATTTTTAAATAAGCATAAACAAATCGGTCTTTTCTAGCAGTTAAATTGGTGATGTCACTGTTGGTATCAGAGCATTAGTTTAAGCAAACTAAGCATTTGTAGGATTTCTGGACTTAAACTTAGGAAGCTAAGCGATGATCGTAAGGAATGTGTCTATTATATTTTAGGTAGTACACCTGAATTGACACAAACACTAACTTACTTTAGGATTAGATACCTAATTTCCCTATTGTTCTAAATGACTTTTGCTTGCTATATCTGTAAGATGCCTTGACATGCATTAGGTAGCCTAGTTAAATTGATATTACTAGATTTAAGGTCTATTTTCGACCTACAGTTAAGAAATTTTATGTGTTCAGGTTTCTAAACGTTTAATTACGGTATTAGAACTATCATATAACTTTTTGGAGTGATAAGGAGGATTAAACGCCTAAACCTTCTCTATCTATATTCTCATCTCGATACACCGAACACCTGTTTTGGTGTACAAAACTTCATGATAAGGACTCATAGCAGACTGGGAAAATGGAGGAAATGAGAAGGCTTACGATAGTCAATGATACCTATCAGAAGATATCGTAAGAGCAGTATCTGCCTTTAGAATGCATAATACATATGGTGTGGGAGAAGTACACTTTCGATTGGCAGAAAGAAATAACTTTTGGTATAATCCTTGAAGTTATCCCTCATCTGACATTTCCACCACTAACCAAGTTGAAGCAGAATTATTGTTGATGATACACATGGAAGAAGTCCTAGGGAAATTTTATGATTGTTTTGACACATTCGTATTTGTTAAATTGTTTTTGTGATAATAACTTAGTGGAATGTGAAACAATACTTGGGATGTGTATGAGTAGATGTGAAAGGTAGTAGAGGCCTATACTACCGGAAGCATATGACTCACACTTGGATCAGGGAAAGTCACAAGGTTATTAATTCTCTAAGTAATTGAGTTATTTTGTTCATTTCCATCATTACCTTTGTTTCGTTAATGACTACAAAGATAAATATTCCGACCTTAGTGGTCATATCGAATCGATTCCTACTAATCTATGAAGTAAAGTTCGACGTAGCGTCGAACTTTAGATTGAAGGAAAAGATAATCGAAGCGATCAGTAGAGGTATCGTGTTCGCCGTTAAGATTAAGCAGCCTGTAGCTAGAAATGTTACATGATAGAGTGTGATGAGATCATATTATAACACGAATGAAGGTATCTTTCATGCTAGAGTCCGACTCAAAGAAACCTAAGTCTAACAGTTGCATCATACGATAAGAGGTCATTAGAACATGACTCGTCGGTCTGGTACGGTAGTCGAAGTAAATATATTATCAAAGGTTAAGAAGGAGCAAAAGTCTCCAATAGAGAAAAATTTTAGAAGGAAGAGTATATGCAAGATTAAGTACCATCAACCGCCAAGAAGTCTAAGAGTTAGAAACTCATTAAAAAAGACATGAGAGTTACGGTTATCACCTAGGATGGAAAGATAACGTGCATATTCATTATACAAGCCTTGTTTTGTTGATGATTATGGGACGTAATCATCCTAAGGGGAAGATAGTTGTAACACCCGCAAATTCGGGCTAGTCGGTTTAGAAATAATAAGCGTCAAAAAGGACTTTTTAATAGAAGATTATTTATGACAAATAATCATAACAAACATTATAGTGTATGTGACAATAATTTCGTACATATAAAGAACGCTAAAATCCAACTTCGTATGAAGAAGTTACACTTCTTCGAAATTTCGCGATTAAACCGACACGACTCTGCGTATCGTAAACAACGATTTTTTGATAAATTAATTTTTAGCCTTAGCGATCTAAATGAAAGTCGTAGTAGTCATTAAATTGAAAGCATGCATATAGAGAACGTCTAAATCTAATTTCAGTAGAGGAAGTTATGATATTTCAAAGTTTCAACGTAGCAGTATACAGTTTAAAAATCGAATTTTAGATCAGTCGATTTTTAGCTAAAATGATCTAAGCGACAATTGAAGATCTCGATCTTTTTGGGTTCGACTTTTCGAGTATGAAGTTAAAAGTAAAAATGTTTTTTTGTTGTTTTTTGTTATAATTTGATTTTTTTTATATAAAAAGTGTCGTTTCTTATAAAGTGTGTTGTTTTTTTTTTATAGAAAATACAGTTTTTTTTATAAAACATATAGTTTCTTTATTAAATGTGCATTTTTTTATATAAAATGTGTAGTTTTTTTTTTTGTTAAAAAGTGTAGTTTTTATACGTGCAATTTTTATTAAAAAATGTAGTTTTTTTTTATAAAACATACAGGTTTTTGTTACTTAAGTGTAGTTTTTTTTTTCATAAAACGTATTGTTTAGCTAAATAAATTATCCAATTCGGTCCAAAAAATGAAACACGTTTGAGGACTCAAATCCAACATACCCTAAGCTGGTCCAATTTTCAGCTAACGTAATTCAAGGGTTTCGGGTTTCAAGTTTTCAGTCTGAGTCGAGTTCGATGTAGGGTTGAAGTGTTACTCATCCCTAGGAGAATAATCAATTTTAGATCCCTTTTATATTTGGGAAAATGACTTGTAAGGATAACGAAGTATTAGACTTGTACAAAAAATATTATTGAACTTTTTTTTGTGCACGTATCACCAATCAACTATAGCTTTTGTACACATATGACCATTAAACTTCACCTTTGTTCAAAAAATATCATTATGTTACCGGTAATAGTAGGTCACCAGCCACGTAACATGCCACGTGGCATGCCATGTGGCTGCTGACGTGGATTTTATTGTATATTATGTACACATTATACCATTAAACTATTTTTTGTACACATTATACCATTAAACTATTTTTTGTGTACATTTTACCATTAAACTTTTTATACACATTTTACCATTAATCTTATATAATTTATTCAAAAAATATCATTTCAAAAAATACATATTTTTACATAAAATGGGTTTTCCATCACCTATTGTTACTCGCTGATTTTGTAAGGTTTGAGGGAAACAGTTTGTTTTTTACAATGATACTAATGACTTTCTTTTACAACTATATTGTGAATTTATGTTGGTCATACATCAAGTGAAACCCACAAGGTTTGAACTTGAGACTTTTATCTGGAGCGGCGAAGAAATACTCAATTGTTCATTATTTTAGCTAATGTCTAATAAACATATTTTTATAAGTCATTTTCTTAGGAAACTACGTTTGAGGCACACTTATAAACTCATGAAACATTTTGTACATGTTACCTTATTATAATCATCCCTCTTCTTGATTATGGTTGATGATTAAAAAAGTGCATTGAAATTATGTCGTTGTTTACCGATAGGAAAATGACTTATAATGATAAGTTTACTAAAATTTAGAAAATCAGTAAAATCCACATCAGGTGACGGGAAACCTACTTTTATGTAATGATATGTATTTTTTGAAATGATATTTTTTTCAATAAATTATATAACATTTATGGTAAAATATGTACAAAAAAAAGTTTAATGGTAAAATGTGTACAAAAAAAAGTTTAATGGTATAATGTGTACAAAAAATAGTTTAATGGTATAATGTGTACATAATAAACAGTAAAATCCACGTCAGCAGCCACGTGGCATGCTACGTGGCTAATGACCTATTATTATCGGTAATATAATGGTATTTTTTGAACAAATGTGAAGTTTAATGGTCATATATGTACAAAAGTTATAGTTGATTGGTGATGTGTGTACAAAAAAAAGTTCGATGGTATTTTTTTTTTACAAATCTAATAGTTTGTTACCCTTACAAATCATTTTCCTTTTATATTTTTACATATCTTTTATGTTTTTAGATTATGTTTTTATATTTATTATTCTTAAAGAAAGGAAAACAATATGGGAGCCAGGCTGGCATACTGAAAGTCCATGGCTCCATGCTTTCTTTTCTCCCCATGCCGTACACTCTCTTCCCCTGCATTAACTTCCATGTCGGTGATTTGAATTCCTTCCGATAAACCCTTGCCATGATATGCCAACATTTTTCTGGTTGTTTAAATACTTTCTATATATTTATAGTTATTTCATTTATTAGTAACTTTACATTTACATTTAATGAACGGCTTTTAGAAAAATAAATTAAAACTAAACTTACTAAATTTTATATCAAACTCCTTTATAAAACAAAAATGATGGTTAAGATAAAATTAGATGGTGTTTTTTTGTATGTTTAGCATCTAAATTTTGAAAGCTTTTGGTTATTAGAAAAAAAAATGATTATATTAAAAAAGATGGTTATATAGAACTTAAATTTTTTAATTTAAATAAAAGGCTTCTAATTAATTTATTGTTTTTTACTATTTATAAAAGGCATACGTACTCATGGTTTGATCAAAATTATACGTTTAGTCCCTAATTTTTATTTTGCATTCGGACGGTCCCTACAATATGCTTATGTTGCATATTTGGTCCCTGTTATACCTAAAAAGACAAAATTACCCTGAATAATTCTTTTCCTTAATTAATTTATTGTTTTTTTTACTATTTATAAAATATTTATAAAATAAAAAAGTAACATGTTTATGCCCAGCCTCACCTTTATCTCCTAACATTTCTGCTACACCCCATTCATCGTGACTTTACAGCCACCACATCCTCCGATGGAAATCCCTTTATCAAAATCACCAACCACTGTTGCTTTCTCCGGCAAACTCCTAATTATGCTAAAACCCTAGAATCCAAGCCTCATCCTCCATCGCCGACCCACCTCTTCTCCCCTAACCCTCGATTGCATCTAGTTTCCTCTCCTTCTACTCTGTCTACTCCCTCTTCACCGTCTCCATTTCTTTGTTGGTTTCAAATGTCGATTGAGGGTCGTTAGAAGTGCACATGCTAACACTTCCATGAAATCTGGTAAATTTTACTCCTCTGCCATGGAAGATATCCATATGTGCGTTCTTTCTTCACTCAAATGAAATGAAAAAGATCCATCCACCAACATCCTTCTTCTCCTTTCTCTGTTCGAAATAAAGTCATCACAGTAAAACCAGATGCAAACTCTGATTTAGGGTATATGCTTTTTTTCTTAGATGTGAAAACTGATTTTGCCTCAATTTTGATTAGATTTGGGGTCTGTGTTTTTGTGTTTTTCCTGGATTGTTTAGATCAGAGTTTTCATCTTAGTTTTTTTTCCATCATAATTTGCATCCAACGTTTGTTTTTCTGGATTGTTTTTCTGTTGGTTTTAGTTGATGGCGGAGTGTCACACCCCCAAACCGGAACGGCGGAAACGTTCGGGGGCGGATGACTTCATGTGGTAATGTAACAAATGAATACATAGTAAAGAAAGCAATACAACCATCATATATATAACTGAAAGTTTACATTGTTAAAAGGTACATGTTCAAAACCAATTACAATATGATGCCAAAATATGAATTTAAACTGGCGCCGCAGCGTCCCTTCTTCAAAAGCTGTTTGTTACCTGTAATTACTGAATCCCTGGGACATACAAGTAGTTTTGAAAGAGTAGATCAGCATTTAAGCTGGTGAGTTTCATAAGTATTAAATGACAATGTTTGTATGAAATGAAATGTTTTGTTCTTGTTTGTTTGCTTCTAGAAAATCCTATATTTTCTACTAGTATAAATGTAGCCTTCTCTCAAGACCAATGTTTGTTTCTAAAAATGTATGTAAGTATAAAATTTCCAATACGTCTGAAAAACCCCGTAAATCAATGTGTTTTCAATACTCCATGTGAGTTTTATAACCATGCTATTGACTAGAAATGCCTATACACAACGTTCTTCAGGCGTTGGAATGTTCTGACGTTTGTCACCCCAAATGGTGGACTGTAGCTAACAGTCAGGGCGCAGGTTGTCAAGCCCGTATAGATCTATATACAAACACCATGCTCCCCCTCCAAGGGATTCTGGTATATAATATAGGACTTGAAATGCGTACTCGAACGTACGTGAAGTTGATGTCTCACAAAACTTAGTATAAAACAGATTTACGTGAAAAAAATGTTCGTTTGTTCTTGTATATGAAAGTAAACTTCTTGAAATAGTGTTTCTAGTATGTAAAAGTTTGTAATGCTCTCGTAAAACTATACATATTATAGTTTTCTAAAAATGTGTCTCGTTTGCATAGTAATCCCTAGTAAAATGTTCACTTGTTATGAAAAGTGTAATTTTTGATGTAGAAGACAAGTTTGTAAACAAAACATATATATGTATATTTTCGATGTAGAAGACAAGTTTGTAAACAAAACATATATATGTATATTTTCGATGTAGAAGACAAGTTTGTAAACAAAACATATATATGTATATTTTCGATGTAGAAGACAAGTTTGTAAACAAAACATATATATGTATATGGTTATATATATGTATAAATTTTAAAAGATGATTTGGTATGTTTCGTAATTGTTGTTCATATTCTTACGTTTTTATTAGAAACTTTGCATGAAATAATCCTTAAGTTTGATACTAAAGACCTTTTTGTACTTATCACTTTTGTAAAAATGGCAATTAAACATATTTAAATGATTGTGTTTTAACTTCCTTAATGTATAAACATTGCTCAAAAATGTTAGAAGGTGTTAATAAATCTATAAACCACTTTTGACAGTTTTACCCTTTACTGTCCCTGTTTTTAGAAAGCTCATAGAAAAATCCTCGTAAGTCAAAAACTGAATCCGTCACCTCTGAGAGTTTATAAAATGAGTCTACTTTGTTCCTAATTTTTATTATGATTTTTAGTGGTCTCAAACTAGTGTGAAAATGAACATCTTCACATACTGGTCCGAAATCACTTTTGAAATGACAGGCAGTTTTATAAAAATCACCATAAATTGTAGAAAAATCGTATGAACGCGTGCGAGTAGTGATTAGAAAGGTATAAACTTGAACTATTTGCATGTTGTACAGTTTTGAAAGATATTAAGTTTAAGATGGTCAAAACAGTCTGTGAACAGGACTCAACTTTTCTGTAGAAAGCTGTCATTTAAATTTAAGTTATGTTTAGTGTTCTAACTTGTATTCCCCCCCTTAAAACTTGAATAAAACATGAAAATGTAGGGGTATGAACTCACCTTATGTGAATACTTGAAGAATGGAAGGTTGAAGATGAAATTTTGGTTGTTGGTTTGATGCTCCAAAACAACCACTCTTTTGGCTATGTTTCTGTCACGAAATTTCACAGCAAAAGAGCAAGAAAAAGGGTAGTTTACTCACTGTTTTGAATCAATACTTTTGAGTATCATAACAAGTAACTCCAGGGGTATTTGGTGGTAAAAATATCAAGCAAAAGGAAGGTGTAGATGGGTGAAATGGTGGCTGAAACACAAAAGGGACAACAACCCTTTAGTTCATGGTTTTGATGGCTTTGGAAGGAAGTTCTTGTGCTTGAAAATGAGATGAAGGTTGAGAGTAATTCCCTGGAGTATTGGCTGGTCAAATGAGGGTAAAATGAAGATGAAATTTCGTGATTATGAAGGAGGAAAGAGTGGAAGAGGATAAGGGGACAAAACCTAGACTAGCTTGTGATGGGATGTGAGTTTAAGTGATGTGATCTTGTCTAGCCACTTGCTTGGGTGGTTGCTTAGAGATAGAGTTAGTTAACTAACTAACTACTAGTTATTTAGTTAGTTAGGAGTTCTAGTTAAGGAGAGGGAAGGTCTTAATCTCGAAAATTAGAAGATGGATTAATAAGCATTCTTAGTAAAATGCCTTAAGTGATTAAGCACTTATTAGTTAAGTTGGCACTTATCTCCACCAATTCTCTTATCTTAATTGATTTAGACATCATAAAACTTACATGAAATCACTTTAATTCATGACCCATAACTAGTCATTCACTAGATAATAATACATATATACAAATACATACATGTATACTTAGTATAAAATAACAATGTAGTTTTTGTGTATTTGAACTTTAATGTTTATGTTTTATTCTTTTTATTCAAAAACACTTAAATACATTTTAATTATACCTTATAATAATTCATTTTATATTTTAATTTATTTAAATATAAAATTTATTAAGCAATGTATAATTTCGTGACATTTAACCGGTTAACCATATCGTTAAACACGTTTTGTTACTTTGGTTCGTATATTTGTCAAATTTAGATCCTTCACATCTATTAAGCAAACGTTTTACATAGAACCTAACTTACTTATCAACTAGAGACATGTTGATACAAAAATTAAGTTTGTTGCGTTTAAATGATGTTATATGCTAATTTCACAAACCGGTGATGGTTCGTAGTCATACATCATAACGAAATTTATCAATAGTTACTTGTTTTATATTTCACAATAACTTATTTAAATAAAAGAGGTTAAATTCTTTCAACCATTCTTAATAAAATACTCATATTGCTTAATAATCAAAACATAGCATCGCACGATCGTTCCTATTTTTAACAATTGTTACATTCTCCCCCCGTTAAAAGAATTTCGCCCCGAAATTCAACTTGTAGACGGGATATCACTAAACAATTGGGGGTGTTTCTTTTTTTTTAATTTGATTCTCGCATTCCCTAGTGAATTCACGTCCTCGCTTGGCGTTCCAACGGGCCTTCACTATGGGTATGCGGCTTTGTTTCGTCCTTTTGACCTCCTGATCCATGATTTCCACCGGTTCTTCGATGAAGTTTAGACTCCCGTTGATTTCAATTTCATCCAGTGGAATAACAAGAGTCTCATCAGACAAGCTCTTATTCCGATCCTGGGATGCCTTCAATCATTCACGGGTTTGAACAATCTTCTCTGTAGTTTCTCGTATGATCTGGGGGCTGGTGAGAGTGTTGTTAGGAACTTGTCTATTAGCTATTTGTGTGTCGCCTACCTCATCCCATCAAAGAGGTGATCTACACTTGCTTCTGCAGAGAGCTTCGAATGACGCGACCTTGATGTTAATGTAATAGTTGATGTTGTATAAGGATTCGATGAATGGTTCTTCCTCTTTGTCTTTCAGTTTGAGGGTGATAAAAAGGACTTCTTTAACGACTATTAAAAGCACGAGGCGAATCGCCTGTCCCTTATCCAAAATGATAGATAGTGGTATACTATGCAGTCTCGCAATTTTCTTGTGATATGCTCCTGTCAGCTTTTCTATTTTTCTTTGTATCCTTGGTCGGTAGAAAGTGTGTGGGTTTGGTTGATTTGTCTACGATCGCTCAAGTGGTAGCATGTCCATCCACTGTCCTGGGTAACTTGTCATGGAGTTCATGGTATGACTCATAACTGATTCCTCTATCATCTCTTTGTGTTTATAAGTCGTATATAATTAAGATTGAAAAGACAGTCGAATCGGTGATTCTATTCTAAGCCCACATCCAAACAAGGAAAAGGATTTAAAGCGGAATTACCAACCCTAAGTCCATAGAATCTTAATTATATAGGGCTCCAATATATACACTTAGTAATCATAGATTCACTAGTATGGGTCCATAGTCTCTACTTGAGTGGGGTGATTAACTTGGGTGAGATGGCATTTACAACAACCCTTTTCCGCAACTACTGCACCTAGGTTGATTTTTGAACTCGCGTTGTCGTACAGATGGTATTCCCAGGAGATTTTCTGGGAATATATCGAGAAGGTTATGGGCTTTTCAACATCCATGATGTTTTTCTCTTCTTGTTTCTTATCCACAGCACGGGCTAGGACGGCGTGGTACCTCATGTGTAGGTACTTCTGAGTCTTGTTGTAAAAGGTGAGTCGGGGGATTGTGTCCGGTTTGTCGCCATAGACAACGAGGGTTCTATTACTCGATGGGTTTAGGCGAATGGACTTTTCGTAATATATGATATCGGTATGGTGAGGAAACTAACTAATACGTTGTTAAAATGAAAATGTCGTAAATTTTTATTGTGACCGGTTTTAGGATGATTTGAATGAATTGGTTGATTTAGTGTTAGAGTGCACCCTATGTACACGTCTCTAGTGCTTTTGATTATTCCAATTCTACTGTAAATATTTCGTTTAAGTTTTTGAGGTTTTTGGTTGAGAAATTGATTAAATCTACTACTCACAATACTCCTCTCCGCGTTGCTATTATATAGCATCCATGCATATGTGCTATCGGGAATGAACGTACCAGAATCTCAGTGGGGTCTATTACTGCTTTCCCACGCTCTGTTGCTAAAACACTTCCGACGCTCCTGAAATCTTTGTTTTTAGTCTCCGGGAACTCCTTATGAAATGCCCTACTTCTCCACATCTGTAGCAAGTCCGACTCATCCCAGCTTTTGTGTTCTGGTTGGTCTGTTGAGCCGGCACCCTACAGAAATTTGTGGTATGCCCCTTTTTCATTACAGTTCTTGCAGTGCATTTCCCTGCACTTTCCTTTGTGATGAAAGCTACACTTGATGCATTTTGGCAGGTTTCCAACATATGGTCTTGTTGGCACTGAGGTAGTAGGGATGGTGGTGGTATGGAATGTCACTGTTTGTTGTCTTTTGGTAGATCCTTGATTTGGGGCGTCGTTGCAGGAACATACTCGGGGTGTCCCTGGTTGTTATTATGATTGGAACTTTCGGCGCCGTTCTCGCTTTTGTTTGTGTTGTTAGCGCCGAGGTGTGCCATGACTGCCGTCACGACGATTGTTACCGCAATTTGAAATGCTATAGGGTCTATTTATAGAACTAGTATTGCACCAGTATGCTGATTACCTTCATGTGTCGGCATGATTCTATTTCGCGAGTGGCCTCCTCTGTTCTCAGTTCTGTGATGACTGTCTAGGTTGTAGCTGTAAGGGTTCTTTGTCCTATAACGACTATCCCCTTTTCTAAGGAGTGTAGGTGATCTGTATTGTTCTCTTGATCTGCTTGCCGGTCTATGGGTGCTATGGCACTAAGTACGGTGCAGTGAGTTTATGTCGGTTGTGGATCATCGGTTGTCCTCTCCAGTCTATATGTGTGGCTAGGTAGTTAATTATGGGTTGCTTCCTGAAATGAGAGGTGGAGGTTCTCACACCCCTCTTGATAGGGTAAGGTTTATTGATGGTATCTCCCGGACTTCTTTCACCATCTGGTCCCTTCTAGGAAATCTTCTTCCTCGTATTTCATTTATTGGTACTCTTCGAAATCTTCTTCTGGATCCTTCTTGATCCATCTATTGGCTTCGGTGGCAGGATAGTAGGGGTCTATGTGGAGATGAAGTTTAGCTGAGATGCCTATGCGAGAATAGGGGTAAGAAGCATATGAAGAATCTAAGTGTGTGGTTCTATTGTAACGCAAAATACTCCTATAGTATTTTAAATTCTTGTGTTTGATTCTAGTAACGGTTTGGTAAGTTTTGACTTGTTGCTTACTACGATCATTCCTCGATATACGTTGGTCCAATCTCGGGCAAATATAGTTGATCACGCTATATTTGTCCAAAATCTGATTACATATATAGAGTCTTAATCGTAGTTTCAACTTGTCTAAATACTTGTTGTATAGTTAGATATCATGAAAATAATTTGTTGTATGCATGTAGTTGTACTTAAATGAACTATCAATTTAAGTTAAGCGTAACGCTGTTTAAGCGTAAAAAGAAAAATGTTTTGTCAGAGAGTATTAGTCCCTTAAGCATTTATAGTTTGTATATCTTATGTGGTTCGATATACTTAGTTCACTATAAACATTGCTCTGATACCAATCTGTCACACCCCCAAACCGGAACGGCGGAAACGTTCGGGGGCGGATGACTTCATGTGGTAATGTAACAAATGAATACATAGTAAAGAAAGCAATACAACCATCATATATATAACTGAAAGTTTACATTGTTAAAAGGTACATGTTCAAAACCAATTACAATATGATGCCAAAATATGAATTTAAACTGGCGCCGCAGCGTCCCTTCTTCAAAAGCTGTTTGTTACCTGTAATTACTGAATCCCTGGGACATACAAGTAGTTTTGAAAGAGTAGATCAGCATTTAAGCTGGTGAGTTTCATAAGTATTAAATGACAATGTTTGTATGAAATGAAATGTTTTGTTCTTGTTTGTTTGCTTCTAGAAAATCCTATATTTTCTACTAGTATAAATGTAGCCTTCTCTCAAGACCAATGTTTGTTTCTAAAAATGTATGTAAGTATAAAATTTCCAATACGTCTGAAAAACCCCGTAAATCAATGTGTTTTCAATACTCCATGTGAGTTTTATAACCATGCTATTGACTAGAAATGCCTATACACAACGTTCTTCAGGCGTTGGAATGTTCTGACGTTTGTCACCCCAAATGGTGGACTGTAGCTAACAGTCAGGGCGCAGGTTGTCAAGCCCGTATAGATCTATATACAAACACCATGCTCCCCCTCCAAGGGATTCTGGTATATAATATAGGACTTGAAATGCGTACTCGAACGTACGTGAAGTTGATGTCTCACAAAACTTAGTATAAAACAGATTTACGTGAAAAAAATGTTCGTTTGTTCTTGTATATGAAAGTAAACTTCTTGAAATAGTGTTTCTAGTATGTAAAAGTTTGTAATGCTCTCGTAAAACTATACATATTATAGTTTTCTAAAAATGTGTCTCGTTTGCATAGTAATCCCTAGTAAAATGTTCACTTGTTATGAAAAGTGTAATTTTTGATGTAGAAGACAAGTTTGTAAACAAAACATATATATGTATATTTTCGATGTAGAAGACAAGTTTGTAAACAAAACATATATATGTATATTTTCGATGTAGAAGACAAGTTTGTAAACAAAACATATATATGTATATTTTCGATGTAGAAGACAAGTTTGTAAACAAAACATATATATGTATATGGTTATATATATGTATAAATTTTAAAAGATGATTTGGTATGTTTCGTAATTGTTGTTCATATTCTTACGTTTTTATTAGAAACTTTGCATGAAATAATCCTTAAGTTTGATACTAAAGACCTTTTTGTACTTATCACTTTTGTAAAAATGGCAATTAAACATATTTAAATGATTGTGTTTTAACTTCCTTAATGTATAAACATTGCTCAAAAATGTTAGAAGGTGTTAATAAATCTATAAACCACTTTTGACAGTTTTACCCTTTACTGTCCCTGTTTTTAGAAAGCTCATAGAAAAATCTTCGTAAGTCAAAAACTGAATCCGTCACCTCTGAGAGTTTATAAAATGAGTCTACTTTGTTCCTAATTTTTATTATGATTTTTAGTGGTCTCAAACTAGTGTGAAAATGAACATCTTCACATACTGGTCCGAAATCACTTTTGAAATGACAGGCAGTTTTATAAAAATCGCCATAAATTGTAGAAAAATCGTATGAACGCGTGCGAGTAGTGATTAGAAAGGTATAAACTTGAACTATTTGCATGTTGTACAGTTTTGAAAGATATTAAGTTTAAGATGGTCAAAACAGTCTGTGAACAGGACTCAACTTTTCTGTAGAAAGCTGTCATTTAAATTTAAGTTATGTTTAGTGTTCTAACTTGTATTCCCCCCCTTAAAACTTGAATAAAACATGAAAATGTAGGGGTATGAACTCACCTTATGTGAATACTTGAAGAATGGAAGGTTGAAGATGAAATTTTGGTTGTTGGTTTGATGCTCCAAAACAACCACTCTTTTGGCTATGTTTCTGTCACGAAATTTCACAGCAAAAGAGCAAGAAAAAGGGTAGTTTACTCACTGTTTTGAATCAATACTTTTGAGTATCATAACAAGTAACTCCAGGGGTATTTGGTGGTAAAAATATCAAGCAAAAGGAAGGTGTAGATGGGTGAAATGGTGGCTGAAACACAAAAGGGACAACAACCCTTTAGTTCATGGTTTTGATGGCTTTGGAAGGAAGTTCTTGTGCTTGAAAATGAGATGAAGGTTGAGAGTAATTCCCTGGAGTATTGGCTGGTCAAATGAGGGTAAAATGAAGATGAAATTTCGTGATTATGAAGGAGGAAAGAGTGGAAGAGGATAAGGGGACAAAACCTAGACTAGCTTGTGATGGGATGTGAGTTTAAGTGATGTGATCTTGTCTAGCCACTTGCTTGGGTGGTTGCTTAGAGATAGAGTTAGTTAACTAACTAACTACTAGTTATTTAGTTAGTTAGGAGTTCTAGTTAAGGAGAGGGAAGGTCTTAATCTCGAAAATTAGAAGATGGATTAATAAGCATTCTTAGTAAAATGCCTTAAGTGATTAAGCACTTATTAGTTAAGTTGGCACTTATCTCCACCAATTCTCTTATCTTAATTGATTTAGACATCATAAAACTTACATGAAATCACTTTAATTCATGACCCATAACTAGTCATTCACTAGATAATAATACATATATACAAATACATACATGTATACTTAGTATAAAATAACAATGTAGTTTTTGTGTATTTGAACTTTAATGTTTATGTTTTATTCTTTTTATTCAAAAACACTTAAATACATTTTAATTATACCTTATAATAATTCATTTTATATTTTAATTTATTTAAATATAAAATTTATTGAGCAATGTATAATTTCGTGACATTTAACCGGTTAACCATATCGTTAAACACGTTTTGTCACTTTGGTTCGTATATTTGTCAAATTTAGATCCTTCACATCTATTAAGCAAACGTTTTACATAGAACCTAACTTACTTATCAACTAGAGACATGTTGATACAAAAATTAAGTTTGTTGCGTTTAAATGATGTTACATGCTAAGTTCACAAACCGGTGATGGTTCGTAGTCATACATCATAACGAAATTTATCAATAGTTACTTGTTTTATATTTCACAATAACTTATTTAAATAAAAGAGGTTAAATTCTTTCAACCATTCTTAATAAAATACTCATATTGCTTAATAATCAAAACATAGCATCGCACGATCGTTCCTATTTTTACCAATTGTTACACGAAGGTGTGGTTGTCGTCACTGGGTTTGAACATCTAAAATAGGGTTGTCTTAATTTGGTTGGCTGATGGAAGTGTTGGCGGAGGAGTTGGTGTTTGACGTCGCCAAAGGTGGTGGTTGTGGTTGACAGTTCTTTAAGTGGTGGTGGTGGTGGTAGGACCTTATATCTATAAACCCATATTAGTTCATTTTTTTGTAAAACTAATAAATAATAAAAGAAATAATAAAAACTGGAAAAGAAATATAAAGGGCAATATAGTCTTTTAATTTCAGTGAGGGATGAAGAGTGCAACAAAATAATACTATAGGGACGGTCCGAGTGCAAAATAAAAGTTATGGACCAAACGTGCAATTTTAACCAAATCATAAGGACGATTTCAGTAATTTACTCTTATAACTATATTCTGAGAGTTTTTTAATCTTACGATTTTTTTATATTTTATAAGCTTTTACATTTTAATTTTACGAAATTTTATATTTTTAAAAAACTTTAATCTATTTTTTTCCAAATAAAAACTTCTATATTAATTAAAGATATATTTTTAACGTTTAACTTCTAGCTATCGGTTATTAGTTGATTTTGTCAAACATATAATTTATGTACGAATAAAATGGTTGAATATGCTATAATATACTTATGGTAAAAATGTTATATATAGTTTGTTTTTAATCAATTAAAATAAAGTAAATAGACTTAAATTTTGAGTGCGTGGTTATTTTTCTGATTTTTGTTTATGTTATATAAATAAGGGAAAACTACAATAAAGTCCCTACATATTGGCCTCATAATCGATTTAGTCATTATATATTTTTTTATTCAATTAAGTCTCAAATACCGGTAATCGTATTCAATTTAACCCTTTGACCCGATCAACAGGTCATCCAACTTTCAAAACTTACATTTTTGGCCTAGATTTCAAAATTTATTACAAATTTTTTCCAAAATTTACACTTTTGGCCTAGATTTTAATTTTTTTTTTACAAATTTGATCCAAAATTTACCCTTTTTGCCTAAATTTTAGAAATTTATCATGAATTCATCCTATTTTTAGTTTTTTTTAACAACTTTTATGTTTTTTCTTTATTAACTCATATTTATACAAAAAAAACATAGTTTCACATAAAAATCTTATTTTTTCTACATAAAAACTCTTTTTAAAAAGTTTTTGTATATAAAATATATACTTATAAAAATATGTTTGGATTATTTGTGTGATTTCTCTTAAAAATCAATTAAAAAAAATTAAAAGTAACCCTAAATTATAGTTTGTCAAAAACTAGTTACACTCATTTTAATATTATTTATTTGTTCTTTAATCACATTTATAGGAAAAATAATGTCAGTTCTTAATTGTAGTTCATAGAAAAAAAACCATTTTATTAAAAAATTTCGACATCATGTTTTTGAGTAGGTTGTGATATTTTCCTTGTGAAGCTCAACTCAAGCATGTTTCAGGTGTTTGAGTAATTTTTTTAACCAAACTCATGTGTAAATTCTTTAGAACTTTAGTTAAAGTATTCTATTATGTTATTGATAGTTATAATATTTTATATATTTATGTTGCTATTGTATTTTTGGTCATTTCTCACTCCCATAAAAACATGTTTATCGATAATAAATTGCAACCGGTATTCCATATAACAGACATTAAAAAATAAAGGAAATACAAGATTATAAATAATCCAAGTAAGAAGAGGTTGATTGACAGTAAAAAATCATAACCTAGATCGGACATGTGCAATGAATGGATATGTTTTTTTAGATAATATATTTATTAAAAAGTTATAAAAAATATATCAAAGTTATGATTTTAACTTTTTTCTTATAAAAATCTTACGAATAAAATATAATATTATTATATTATATATATTTTAAACTTTCATATATAAAGTAACTAATTTAAACTTTCATATAAATGTGATTAAAGAACAAATAATCCAAACATGTTTTTATAATTTAGGGTTACTTTTAATTTATTAATTGATTTTTTAAGAGATATCACACAAATAATCCAAACCTATTTTTTATAACTAGATATTTATATACAAAAAACTTTTAAAAAAAAGTTTTTATATAGAAAAAATAAGATTTTTATGTGAAAATATGTTTTTTTTGTATAAATATGAGTTTATAAAGAAAAAATATATTAGAAACAAATTTTGAGAAAAAAAGTTATAAAAAAAACTAAAGTTATGATGAATTCATAATAAAATTCTAAAATTTGGGCAAAAAGGGTAAAATTTTGGACCAAATTTGTAAAAAAAAATTAAAATCTGGGCCAAAAGTGTAAATTTTGGACCAAATGTGTAATAAATTTTAAAATCTGGGCCAAAAATGTATTTTTTGAAAGTTGGATGACCTGTTGACCGGGTCAAAAGGTTATATTGAATACGATTACCGGTATTTGGGACTTAATTGAATAAAAAAAATATAAGGACTAAATCGATTATGAGGCCAATATGTAGGGACTTTATTGTAATTTTCCCTATAAATAGTTACTTTTTTTAGACTAAACTGCACAAATGGTCCCTGTGGTTAGCTGAAAATTACCACTTTGGTCCAAAAAAGTTTGGACTAGCACCAAATGTCAAAACTTTTCATTTTGTTGCGATTTTGGTCCAATTTTTATTGATTTTTTTATAATGACGATTTTGCCTTACATTTTTCTTTTTCATTTTATTTATTTACTTAAAATACTTTTCCAATTAAAAAAAAAGAAAATCTATCTCTCTCACTCTCTCTCTCAAATTTCACAACAAACCCAAAACTAAAATATACACCACCTGATGTTGCTATTTCTTTGCTTGAGACCACCATGTTTCTTTCTTTTTGACAACGACCGATGACCACCTTGCTCCATCAAAAACCACCGCCATCCTCCATCCTACCGTGACTGTCGAAAAAATAAAGACAAAGGATGGAGATTGCTGCTTCCATTCCAACATCCACCATCGTTTCCCCCTCCGCTCTCTTTTGTTCCGACAACCAGCCACTGCCCTCCGTTTCTTCTCTCTTTTTCTGTTGACCGGAGCAAGCCCAAAACACCCCACTGTCACCTCCTTCGACCACCACATCTTCCTCCATCACTGATGCCACCCACCTGCAGACTACCGCTCCGACATCCACCCACCATCGCACACATTACCACTGAAGGAAGAGAAACACAACTCAAAAAGCAGTTGGAAACGCCGACTGCCACCACCTTAGACGACCTACTCCGCCATCACCAACCGCAACCACCATCTCCGGCTGCCACTGCAAATCCCAACCGGACATCCCCTGTCGCAACAAGACACCACCACCCTTCTCTTTCCTTTTCCGAACTTCATCTATTTTTTGGGTTTAGAAATCTTGGTTCTCTCCTTTTCTTGAACATACACATAAACAATATTTCTTGAAATTGATGGTTTATCTTCAGTTTGCAAGTCTAAATGAGTTTCAAGAACATCATGTTCATATTTGGGTTTAAGCACATATCATGTTTAGATTTGGGTTCAAGAACAAATCCTTAAAACAGATCTGGAAACATGTTTTTTGAAATGATCTTCAATAACAAATATTTGAATCCCCAAATCAAATCCTAAAAACATCTGGGTTCAAGAACAAATCCAGAAAACAAATATGTTCACCCCTTTCTTATCAAAACCCTAACTTTGTGGGTTTTCGATTCTGATTTGGGAAGATTGCCATCTAATCCGTGTACAACAAAATCTCTACTGTAGAACATGGCATGAACAACAAAAGTGGTTTCAAGATCTGTTTTTCAAGAACAAGAACTGGTGGTTGTTTTTGGAAATCAAGAAACACGTTCAAGAACGGAAATGAAAAAAATCGAAGATTTGCCTCATCTAGCCGGATCTCCCATTTATTTACCATCTTTGGCCCGGTGACTAAGCTCCCGTCCATGGAAGTCACCTTCGGTGCTCTGTTCCTCACACGCATTTTGTTCTAGTTCCTTTTCTCGATTTTGTTCCAGATGTAAGCTATTGAAGGGTTTACTTATATGGTGATATATGATTATGTGAGAGAGAGAGAGAGAGAGAGAGAGAGAGAGATTTTTTTTAATTGGAAAAGTATTTTAAGTAAATAAATAAACTGAAAAAGAAAAAGGTAACGAGAAAATCATTATTATAAAAAAGATCAATAGAATTTGGACTAAAATCGCAACAAAATGAAAAGTTTGGACATCTAGTGTTAATCCAAACTTTTTTGGATCAAAGTGGTAATTTTTAACTAACCACAAAAACCATTTATACAGTTTAGTCTTTTTTTAAAAGACAAATCTACCCTAATAAATAAGAATGATTTAGCCACTTGTCATTCTCCTATTCAATTGGCCACATGTCATTTTGTCATAATTTTGAGATATATTTATTTTCCACTTGTCATTTACTTCATTTTTCATTTCCAATATATCATTAATTTAGTTTCCATAAATTAAACCTACAATAATGACTATTAATTTCAAATTTCAAATTCTAAATTTTAATTTCAATTTCAAATAAATTTACAGTTTAAACATTTATGTTTAACATTTTGTTATAATTTACCCATTTAGTACACAAATTTGATAATTAAACACATAATTTTAATTAATTTATTTTTTGCATGTTTTTTTCTCATAATTTTCAGTTATTTTGAATTTCAAATTCAAATAAAATTTTCATTTAATCGTTTATATTAACATTTTATTTTAATTAACCCATATAATATACGGGTCTCACAACTAATATAATTATATAAAAGAGACCTCAAGGCGGGAGAAAACGTACAAGAAGAAAACGTACAAGAAAAGATTCAATTTACAAACTAAGAAATGGAAGGACAATGAAAAAAAAATACTTATAACAAAATGATTATCTTGGTCATTTCTCTAACTAAATAAATAGTTTAATTTTTTGTTTTTCATAACTCTGTTTTCATGCATGTTTACAGCCATCACGCACTCGCAATTCAACACGTGTCCACTGCCAGTTGTATAATCATAACTGCCTTTCCGGTTATCGCCTCATCTTTATCTCCCCATCTTCTCCCCTATATAAAACCCCCACTCTTCTTTCCTTCAAATTTCTCGAATTTTATTTTCTTAACCTTTTACTCACCAAAACCCCGATAATCTTTCCCATGATAACCGATCGGATTTAGGGCTTTTCATTTTCTCCACCAGATAGATACAAAGTTATTCCAATGGTGGTAGTTAAGAATGACACGGATCGGATCAAGGGTCCATGGAGTCCTGAAGAAGACGACCTCTTACAGACGCTTGTTCAAAAACACGGTGCTCGGAACTGGTCGCTCATCAGCAAGTCGATTCCTGGTCGCTCTGGTAAATCCTGCCGCCTACGGTGGTGCAACCAGCTGTCGCCGCAGGTGGAGCACCGTCCGTTTACGCCGGAGGAGGACGAGACAATCGTCAGGGCTCACGCGCGGTTCGGGAACAAGTGGGCCACCATATCACGGTTGCTCAACGGCCGGACAGATAACGCCATAAAAAACCACTGGAATTCAACGCTCAAGCGTAAGTGTTCGTCGATGTCTAACGATGATTTTTCGTTCCTCGATGGGCAAGATCTGGTGAATTATCAACCGCCATTAAAGCGGTCTGCTAGCCTCGGACCGGATAGCGGTTGCTCTGCGTTGTTTCTGAACCCTAACAGCCCGACCGGGTCTGACGACTTTAGGCATTCGAGTCATCGTCTTCTGAACAATGGTCCGGTTCTGAATGATCCACCGACTTCGTTAAGCTTGTCCTTACCTGGATCTGAACTGAGACAAAAGTTCCTAGAGGAAACTCCGGCACCGCCTCCGCCACAGGCGACGGCGCTGCAAAGTGGTGGTCCGAATTATGAGTTCTTCAACCCGGAATTAATGGCGGTGATGCAGGAAATGATAAAAGATGAAGTGAGGCATTACATGTCTGGGATGGAGAAAAAGGGGAAGTGCCAGAAAGCTGAAGGTGTTATCGAGAATGCTTTGATCAATCGTATGGATGTGAACAGAATCGAGTAGTAGTGATTTTGATGAAAATATAGAAAGTGGGTTGGTATTTGGTAATTGCCATTGGTGATGATGATGATAAGCTTCGATTGAGTTATTAGGATTTGGGGTAGTTTGATTTGCATATCTATAATCAGTTTTTTGTTCGTATATACAAATATAATTATGGTGAATTGAATTCTTTCGAAATGGAAATGTTTTCTTTAATACTTTAACGAAATTTAGGAATAATTTAATAAAATGTTCGAAAATGGTTGATTTCTAAAATGAGTGAGCAATGGTGAATTCTTGGGAAAATGGAAATGTTTTCTTAAATTTGTTTTATTTTGTAAAATACTTTTTTTTGTGAAAAAATATTTTGCAGCTTAACGTTCAAAAGCAACCTTCCCGCAAGTTATTTCTTTATTTTGAATGTTTAACGAGATTATTCATAAAATAATTTTATAAATGGATAAAGATTTTAAAGGATAATATAATTTATATTATATTTATTTATGTTTTTATATACATTTAAATATTTATATTCTTTTATATATTTAGTTTCTTATATTTTTTTATATTGTACACCTATCATCATTGCGAGATCGTGCATGGAAAATCAACACGTGTTCATACTATTTGCATTTGATACGTTTGGTTTTCTCGCACCGGATGCGGTAGAGCTTCTTAAAAAAGTACAACGAATCATGCATAGTAATGTTATATATCGTAGATCTTCGGATGTAGTTTTTAAAAGAATTAGTTTTACCATTGAAAAATGCTTAATGGCACAACTTGTTGCCCATTTGTCATCTCACTCATTGTACGATGACAATTGAACTTGTAGTTTAAAAATCTAATGGAAACCAAAACTTGTTGACTAAAAAAAAATACAAAATAAATATAAGTGCTTAAATCTATTTACTTATGTTGCTTTTTAAATCATTATCCATTTTATAAACATATGCATTTTGCAAAATTTGTCATCGAAAATCTTGAATGATTATTTTATAATTTAATGAGGGTTACTCATTTTCACATTTTGTCATAAAATCTTCATTTTAGTCATTTAACCACTTTTAAAATTCATAATTTTATATAACAACTAACACCTAACAGCTGGTATAGTTAAAAACATTTATGTTGGAATTTTTTTTCCCGTCGCATACCTTCATTTTTTTTCTTTGAGCTTTGAGATTATATTCATAATGAACTAAGAAAATAATCAAAGTGGGAATATAATGGAATCAACAAAAGTAAAATTGTAAAAGTGAAGGGACAAGTCGTCAAAATGAAGAGACCATGAAGGAGACCAAAACATGCCCTTAATAAGTTATAATAGACCTATGTCTACATTTAACAAGCTAAAGATATAAACATGAAAAGACTATTAACCAAATTATATATGAATACTGAATATCGTTCTATAGTGACATTTATGATGGTTAAAATCACATTGTGTAATATATTGTTATATAGTGACCTAACAACTAAGATCATTATGATGGCTAATTTCTTTTTATATATCCTTTTATCTATGTTAAAATATTATTAATTCTATTAAACCATTTAACATGAATATAAGAATGAATAGAAACAAAATATTAAAAAAAAGAATATTGCCATGTGGTTTTGTTTAGGGGTAAATGTGACGGGGTTCACAATACAATGGTTTAGTATGTTTATCACTATGATCATCATTGTCCAAACAATGTGATTATTCAAATTTAGAAATCGAATGGTGCGGTTAATGTAACAGTACGATTATGCAGTTAGTTTATATAGTCATGTTTGTAGTTTTTAACAGCATGTGTTTGTTGTTGATTTGGTACATTTTTGCGGTTTTAAGATTCAATTACTTTTTGGTAGTTTTTAAGGCGTTGATTTTGTATCTTTTTTGATAAAAAACAGTTAAGATCTTAAAAACACTACCAAACACTACCAGAAGACATAAGTGATATTTAGGAATATGTTAGTTTTGTAACATCCACATATCACGCACTTCTATTATTTCTTGTATTTTTATAAAAGTGGCTCATTTGGTCCCTTGGAGAAAAAGGCTTGTGATTTTGGTTGTACGCACGATGTATGTAAGAGTAGGCGCAACGCACTCATGAAGCTTAGGAACGCGGAAGATCAGATAGTACGTTGGGCGTACGTGTGGTACACCGTGCGTACTAGCCCAATCTTCAAACCCGAATTTTAAGGGTTGCTCCGTATTTAAAGAACATGATGTCCCCACTTGATTATCCTTATCAGCCACCAAACCCTCCCTAAAACCCTAATCCTGAGTTGAGTTGCTTGTGTGAGTTTCTGTAGGTTTTTGAGTGTTCTTGGTGCTTGTAGTGGAAGAATGAGACTAGAGAAGAAGGAGTGGGTGCTACCAAGCTTGCAGATCCAAAAAATTTTCCTCTTTGTGCATCATTTCCAGGTATAAAGTCTATACCTTGACAAGCTTTTCATTAGATCTTTATGGTTGAAGTTTCATGAACTTTTGTCCCCAATATTGGACCTTTGTGAGTTTGGAGCACTCCAGGAAATTGTAGCTGTCCTTTCATGCATTTTAGGACCTATAGATTCATAAAAATGGTTGCTTGATCATTCCCTTTGGCTCATGTATGAGTAAAGTAGCTTAGAGTGTGTTAGAAGCTAAAGATTGTTGCATTGGGTCCTTCCTAGCTATGCAAAGGCTTAAAACCAACGACTTTATGGGTTAAGACATCTTAGAATAGACAGATCGGAGGTTGGGTTAGTTGTCTTAAGGGATTAAGACACTAAGTTGGTGGAAGTAGAGGCAGCCGGAGTACGATGGGAGTACTCCTGCTACATCCTACGTAGCCGGTTCCACTCCTGATGGATTTTGATTTCGTTGTAAGCCCCTCTTAAGAAGTGGTACGTACAACATACTCGATGTGCAGTTGACTTTTTTTGACTTTTGACCTTTGGTCAAGATTTAGGGTTTTAGACCATAAGAAGGACAAAACAGTCTTTTTACCCTTAAAAGATTTAGTTGTGGGATTTGGACTCGTGAGTGAGTTTTGGACCTTAATTATTAATTAGCGTTAATTATTTTTTTGATTAGGCGGAGTCTAAATCCGACAGTTTCGGTATGAGATTTACTTGTCGTTAGTATCAGGCGAGTCTCCTCACTTATTCTTACCTGGGTGGTAGAACAATTATATCTTTAATGACCAATTGAGTCTAACTGTTATGATTATGTTATGTTGTTTATATGTGATTGAGACTGCTGATAACCTCTAAGGTTGTTGATAACCTACAAGACGTGTTGTTAGCCCACTGGGACTGCTAATAGTCCCCAAGGTTGCTAATAACCCACGGTTGTTTATTTATGATGTACTGTATGTGGTATCTTGGAGAACTCACTAAGCTTCGTGCTTACAGTTGTTGATTTTATATGTGACAGGTACTTCCGAGGACCACAGGAAGGCGAAGGTCTGATTGTACACACTCGCTAGGAGATTTACTATTGGGACATTTTATAAACTCTGATATTTGTAATACTGGTTGTTTTGGTATAATTATGTATTTGATAACTTGGTTTGTGAAACCTTAACTTTGGTAAATTAAAAATGAAAATTTTCGGCTAAAATTTGAGGTGTTACAATTTGGTATCTGTTAGGTGTGTCAGACCCAACAAATAAAGGGATACAATAGACTCCAAATACACTACTTTAAGGCACTAAAAAGTAGTACAAGGCAAGCAGGGTCGAACCACAGAGACACGGGACAAAAGTCTATACCTTTTTGCACAAGGTACTTTGGTCACAAAGGGGGTTTGTTTGCAAAAGTAAATAACTAAATAACAATCTACTTTAAAAGCATACACAAAATGAAATAGATTTGTAAACAAATTGATTGAATGGTTCTAGTTCTAGTTCTCAATGTTGTTGTTCAACTTGATTATGACTTGATGTAATTCAAGATTGCTATTCTATGTTGGTACTAAAAGATATTAACACGCTCTAATAACTCTCGCTTGCCAAATTATCTAACCAAAACACGCTCTTTGATTAGACCTAGCCTTACTAATTCAACCTAAACACGCTCTTAGATTGTATTGAAAAACTGCATTAAGTTTTGCACAAGCTTCCCAACAATGTTCATTTCTTCTCATACGCTCGGAAGTGTGAAAACATGTGATTTATGTTTTACAATAAGAAAACTTATTGCTTGTTACCAATTATTAACTCAACAAAACAATTAGGTGCCCTAAAAGTTAATTAACTGCACAAAAATTCAATTCATGAAAGTGGCCAATCAAACACAAATCAAATTCAAGGATTTTAGTTTAAATAAAAACATAATCACTAGAATAGAATCACAAATCAAACATCAAATCATATGCTTCAAGTCATGCAATCAACATGTTTTGAACAAGAACTAGAAACCAGGGTTTCTTAGCCACACATGGATAAGAACAAATCAAACAAGAAAAATGATGGAATTGAAATGTTTAATGCTTACAAAAATGAAATCAAAATGTTTGCAATGATTAAAGTCTCCTCAAAATCTCCAAGAATTCTCCCAAAATCGCCCTAGATCGCCAGAAACTGCTCCCAAAACCATTATGTCCTTCAAATGACGTATCCTCCTCTTTTATTAAAGTTCACGTGACTTGCCATAAGGCCATGCGTTTTTAGCATGGTCATGCCTTTTGCCCATGTGTTTTTGGCATGGCCCATGCTTTTTGCTAAAATTCCAAAAAGTCTTCACTATTGGCTCCATCTTCAGTCTAGCTTCACCACGCGTCATGTTGCTCAAATATGAGATGATAAAGGACAAACACGACCCGTGTCAAAGTGACAAGAACCGCGTTTCAAACGTAATCCTTTGCTATGATGATAATGCAACAATGACTCGGGTTATGTCTTCATGCTTTCCTCCATGGAATGACCGGTTCATCTTCTCTGCATGCTCCAAAGCTCCAAGAATCCAAGCTCCATGCATCCATGCATCCAATCTCCATGCATCCATGCATCCAAGCTCCACGTTCCATGCTCCATAATGGCTGCAAAATAAATCAAAAATAGTGAAGTACCAGAAATTCTTAATGAAATATGCAACTACCCTAATAATCAACTAAATGCAAGAATTATGAAGTAGAATGCTATAAAAAGACGGAAATAAACATGCAAAATAGGTGCATAAAATGCACCTATCAAACCTCCCCAAGCTTAGACCTTTCTTGTCCTCAAGAAAGAACAAAATTGAGAATCAACCTAGAGAAGACGATAGACGACTAAAAAGAAACTAAGATGAAAAGAATGGAAGGAACGAAAAGGACTAAATGGAATTAAGAATGCGTGCATGCAATAAAAGAAGAACTAAAGAAAATAACATATGTACAAAAAGATATTTTTTTTCAAACATTAATGCAATGAACAAAACAAACGAACATATTCAATCCAATTAACCTCATTATGTCATACAGTCGAAGGTGTACCTGTCGGGCCTTAAGATAACGTGACATTAACCCCACAAAGATTTATAACAAGTAAAACCTGTTACAACACTTGTTCACTTTTATAGGTATTGGGTTAGCACATGGAACAAATTATGGTCTTACTCTCGTGAAAACATGTGATGCAAAATATGCTCATTTTCATTTTTCAAATCATGACAATGATCGACTCCAGCTATTTGTTGACTAACAACAATCTTTTTCTAAAAAATATTTTCTAACAATTCCCTAATATTTACCCAGATTGGTTACATGTTTCAAACCACTTACACCAGTCAAAGTAATTTACAGTCAGTCCCAATGTTTACAACCAAACATTTTTCAAACACATTATTCGATTAAACTATAAACATAAATATATACAAACTATCTAATTATATTTTTCTACAAATAAACTCGTGGCTTTCTTTGAAATCCATGTAACGGGCTTCCAACCAACACATCCAAATCAGACGACATTAGTGTGCTAGATTTAAAGAGATCCCTCGGGTTTACTTGCCCGAACCTCAAAGGCCACATATTAGCTTTATTTGTTATTATTAAGTTCATGACTTTCTATGGAACCCATGTAACGAATTTTCAACTCAATCAGTCCCAAACTATTCAGCTTTAGGCGATTAGGTGTAAAACACCCCTCGGAGTTTACTTGTTCGAATCCCAAAGGTCACAGATTAACTTAATAATATTTTTATTTATTTATTTATTTATTTATTTATTTATTATTATTATTATTTTTTTATGATGCGGAAAGATAAAGATGTTGAAAACGGAAAATCTTTTTATTATTATTTATTATTATTTATTTTTATGAAATTCATGTGGAGACTAACTAGAACCTAATGTACAAAGACCCCTCCCCAAGCTTAAGATTTAGCATCGTCCTCGATGCTCGGAGAGGGTAGGGCAATCTACTAGCTGCGAGGGGCCCAACACTGCATGAACTGCATGGCTTGTTGTACCGTTTGTGTCAATTGTTGAACGTCAGCGCGAATGTCAGCAACAGCTTGATCAAGGTGATCAAAACGCCTTATGTATATGTCGTGGTACTGAGTCGCCCGCCGGGTGTAGAAATAACGTGCAGTCTTTACTGGGGCAGCAGAAGTGGACCCCCTTGCAGTAGGAGCAATGGAGTGAGCGGGAGGAATAAGGATGTCGTCTTCGTGGTCGACGAATGGCCGCTCAGGAGCTCTCGGGATGGGCGCGAGGGCGCGCAGGATGGGATTTGCAGAAGTGTTCTTTGGTAGACACCACTGAGTCTGAGTGATGTCCTGCTGGAGTTGAAGAGAGCTGAAATCCCCAGCAGGAACTCGGAGGTATGGCTCACCTTGCACCAGCCATGTGATACTACCATCACCTTCTTTACAGAAGAAAGATGAGGCTACAAGGACATTGGATGTGATGGTATTAGTGCCTTGTGTGATTTTCTCGAGGTCTGGGCGCTTGCTCTCAAAAAGCTCGGCACAAGCAAGGCGGGTGGCAAAATAGGAGATAATCCCGCCATAATGAATAGGGCCAGAATCGCTGGTAGAGACCTTAAGAAGTTTGGAAGCAAGGAAGGCGCCAAAATGAGGTCTCTTCAAGCCGGTGACCATGCACCAAAGAATTTCTAACTCCATCTTACCGGCTCTGCTAACGTCTTCTTGGGGGAAGACAAGGTCAGCAATAATTCGGAGAGCCACCCTTAAGACTGGATGGATGATATGAGATGCTTTGGCGGATCGAGCCTCATACACATCAAGTCCCGTGATTTCCTTCCAAAAGGCTTTGGCCTGGGCTTTAAAAAGATTATTTTTCTCTCGCATGTAGCCTAATTTAGGACCATATGTATTGAATTTAGAAATCCCAACAAACCCATTAAGATCGTCTAGACTCGGTTTAAATTGCAAACGCATGAGACGGAATGAAAGACAATCGGCATTGTCATTGAATTCCAAAGATTGTAAGAATTCAATGGTTGTGTTTTTATACGATTCCATTGTTGCCAAAGTGAGAAGTCTCTCCCAACCGATGTTGCTAAACAATCTATGGACGCCATCATAAACTCCTAGTTCTTGGAGAGTGGGAATATCTACAAACCGTTGTTGAGAATATTCGCGGTCCTTGAGGTGAAGGAATCGCTCACGGTGCTCAAGAGAGTTGTGAATGATGGTGGTGACACCATATTTGGATTCCTATTTTTCTTTTGGTTGTGGGTTTTTCATTTTGGCATGATGACAAACCGGATTTATGACAAATGGGTGGTCCCCAAAAATGATAACACAACTAGACAAGCACAAATGAACAATTATATGAAGCACAAGAACGGATTCACAATTATTCCGACCACACAATTTTAAATTCAATGCGTAAAACTTGAGATATGCAAGGAATGTACCGTTTAAACTCTTGGATTTGAGGTGTTGGCTTGTATTATTCACTTCATCTTCAACCTCAAGAAGGCTTGAACTCTTCAATGGTGGAATGTCCAATTGGAGATGAAAGCTTCTAATCTTCTTTCCAAAAGCACCTCCCCAAGCTTGGTCTTGAACCCTATACAAGAATTTTTGAAACCCAATACAAGAATTAATTCAAACTATACAAAACAAGAACTAGGGTTTATAAAGAAAAATTCAATTTTTACCCATTGATTGATGAATTCGACCTAGATGATGAATGAAGTGAAGTTAGGAAGCGATAGTAAAATACCTTTGTGCCTCAATCTTGGATTAATTGGAGAAAAAAATCGAACCCTAGCCTAGGGTTGTGGGAATCGGCCGAGAATGGTGAGGGGAAGGAAGTGGGGAAACACGACCGTGAGAAGAAAGGGAAAAGAAGAACGCACGATCGTGAGAGTTTGAGGACGAGAGATTGCGATCGGTGGTTTAGATGTTCGATTCCTTGGCCATGAGATTTGGAAGAGTGCGATTTCAATCCAAAGGTGTGGCCATGAGTTTTGAGATTTGAGCGTGCGTACCTTGTACCTTGTGTTTCTCAGGAGCTATTCTACAATATTGCACGACCGTGAGTTTTTTTTCTTGGGAGAACTGCTTGTGATATGGACGCACGGTCTAGCTCTAGGGCCGTGCATTTTTTTTCTTTCAAGCCGTGCTGTAGGGTTGAGGCTGTGCGTTTCTAATCTGTTGCCACAATTCTCGATGACACGCACGGTCTAACACCTAAGCCGTGTGTTTTGGCCCTTTACCCATGCGATTTCAAGCTAGCCCATGCCAAAATCTTTTTTTTATTAAAAACCTCGAAGTGGCAGCACGGACCAAAAATTATGACCATGCGTTTTAGCATGAGCCCGTGTGTTTTTGGCTTACCCCGTGCGTTTTCTTTCTGTTAACATGGAATTCACAATTTTTTTTTGTTTAACCAAATTTTCTTTGAGCGTTAGATAGGAAAGTTATTTGTGCGGGACCCTCGAAAAGACGTAAAAACTTGCAACACGGATGAAATAAATCAAAATAAAGAAAATAGAAAGAAATACTCCCGAGTTGCCTCTGGGTTAGCCGCCCTTGTTTCAAGTCTTTGGCTCGACTTTGCCTTTTAGGTTCACTCAATGTAGTCCGGGCATTCCAAGCTATCAACCTCCATGTCTTTCTCTTGAAAACCTTCATAGAAAACCTTTAATCTGTGGCCATTAACTTTGAACACTTTTCCAGTTTTTTTACTCTTAATCTCAACTGCACCATGATCAAATACATTAGTAACAATGAACGGTCCCACCCACCGGGACTGTAACTTACCGGAAAACCATTTAAGTCGAGAGTCATAGAGTAATACCTTTTGACCAATCTCAAAGGTCTTACGGGAGAGGTAATTATCATGGAATGCTTTGGTCTTGTCTTTGTAGATGCGTGAACTCTCGAATGCTTCATTTCTTATCTCTTCCAACTCTTGGATCTCTAACTTTCGATGAACACCCGCGTCATCAATCTTCATGTTTAGCTTTTTGACAGCCCAGAAAGCTTTGTGTTCCAGTTCAACAGGGAGGTGACAAGCTTTGCCAAACACAAGTCTATAGGGTGACATCCCAATTGGAGTTTTATATGCAGTTCAGTATGCCCAAAGAGCATCTTCTAATCTCAAACTCCAATCTTTGCGGTTTGTGTTCACTGTTTTCTCAAGTATGGACTTGATTTCTCTGTTTGACACTTCAGCTTGTCCATTTGTTTGCAGGTGATAAGTTGTGGACACCCGATGTTGGACTCCATACTTCTTAAGAACTGATCCAAGAGTTTTGTTGCAGAAGTGTGTGCCCCTGTCACTGATCAAGGATTTTGGAGTTCTAAACCTACATAAAATGTTAGCCTTGACAAAATCTACAACAACTTTTGCATCGTCAGTTCTTGTTGCCTTTGCTTCTACCCATTTGGAAACATAGTCAACAACCAAAAGGATGTATAAATTCCTAAAGGATGAAGGAAAAGGACCCATAAAATCAATACCCATATATCAAATATTTCACAAACCAAGATGGGGGTCAAGGGCATTTGGTTTCGGGAACTCAAAGAACCGGTCATTTGACATCTCTCACAACTTTTACAAAAAGTGTAAAAGTCATGAAAAAGTCGGGGCCAATAAAATCCACAGTCTAAAATTTTCCTGGCAGTTCTTTGAGGACCAAAATGCCCTCCACAAGCATAACTATGACAAAAGTTGAGAATAGATTATACCTCATGTTCTTCAACACATCTTCTTATTACCTTATCTGCATAATGTTTCCAAAGGTATGGTTCATCCCAAATGTACCTTCTCGCATCTTTCTTGATCTTATCTCTCTGTGACCTCGTGAGGTCGGGTGGGAACTTTCCCGTGACCATGAAGTTGCATATATCCGCATACCAAGGTGGTGTTTGGGTAGCAAACAAGTGCTCGTCCGGGAATGTGTCATGGATGGGAGTCGCATCTTCGGGTTGAACTATTCGGATCAAATGGTCGGCGACTAGGTTCTCTTTCCCGCTCTTATCTTTGATCTCAATATTGAACTCTTGCAAAAGCAGCATCCACCGTATTAACCTCGGCTTCGAATCTTTCTTGGTAAGTAAGTGCTTTATGGCTGCATGGTTCGAATATATGATCACTTTAGTTCCAAGGACGTATTGCTGGAACTTCTCTAGCGCAAAAACAATAGCGAGCAACTCTTTTTCTGTTGTGGTGTAGTTGCATTGTGCACTATCAAGGGTCTTTGATGCATAGTAGATGACATGGTGTGCTCAATCCACCTTTTGACCTAATACTGCCCCTACAGCCGTGTTGCTTGCGTCACACATGATCTCAAATGGGAGATCCCAGTTAGGTGGTTGGATGATTGGAGAAGAGGTGAGTAAATCCTTCAAACGATCGAAGGCATCCTTGCATGGTTGAGTGAACTCAAATTCAGCATCTTTTTGGAGTAGTGGACACATCGGCACTGTAATCTTTGAAAAATCTTTAATGAACCGCCGATAGAAACCTACATGGCCAAGAAACGAACGAACTTCTCGAACATTTGTCGGGTAAGGAAGACTTTTGATAACATCTATCTTGGCTTTGTCAACTTCCAAGCCTTTTCGGGACACAATATGACCAAGAATCAATCCTTTGTCCACCATGAAATGACATTTTTCATAGTTAAGCACAAGATCTGTGTCAATGCACCTTTGCAAAATTTTTGTTAGATTCCTCAAACATTCCTCAAAGGAGTTTCCATAGACTATGAAGTCATCCATGAAAACTTCAATGATGTTTTCAACATATTCATAAAAAATGCTCACCATGCATCTCTAAAATGTTGCAGGTGCATTGCATAGACCAAAAGGCATACACCTATAGGCGAATGTGCCAAAGGGACAAGTGAATGTGGTTTTCTCTTGGTCTTCCAGGGCTACCGGAATTTGATGAAAACCCGAGAAACCATCCAAGCAACAGTAATGAGATTTACCCGCCAATCTCTCTAGCATTTGGTCAATAAATGGCAAGGGAAAATGGTCTTTTCTCGTTGAGGCATTCAACTTTCTATAGTCAATACAAACCCTCCACCCGTTTTGCACACGGGTTGGCACCAAATCTCCCTCAGAATTCTTGACAACTGTGACCCCGACTTTTTTTTGGGACTACCTGAACGGGGCTCACCCATTTACTATCTGAGATAGGGTAAATCATACCTGCATCCAAAAGCTTCACGATTTCTTTCTTTACCACCTCCATCATGGGTGGATTCAGTCTTCTCTGTGCCTCTCGAGTTGGTTTGAAGTCCTCCTCCATGAGGATCTTATGCATGCACAAGGAAGGGCTCAAACCTTTTATGTCTCCAATTGTCCACCCAATAGCTTTCTGATACTTTTTTTTAGCAAAGTCACCAACTCATCTTCTTCTACAATGGACAGCTTGTTAGAGATAATGACAGGCAAAGTCTTCTCTTCCCCAAGGTACGCATATTTCAAATGATCTGGAAGAGTCTTCAACTCTAGCTTAGGTGCCTGCACAACGGAAGGAAGAAGTTTTGTGTTAGAAATGGGCAATTTCACATTGCTATTTTCATACCTCATTTTCTTCTTTTCTTCCATGCTTTCCACAATTTCCAGCAACTCTTCATCTAACTTGAAATTTTCTGCAATCTCTTTGACTGAATTGTTATCAAAATTCCTGCTCAAAACTAACTCCAACAAATCATGGTTAGTCAACTCAAAGCACTTTTCAGTCAAAGGTTGGATTATATCAACAAAATTTATGCAATGAACATCACTTGGGTACCTCATTGCTTCATAGATATTGAAGTTGATGACATCCCCATCGAATTCCATGGACAATGTACCATTGTAGACATCAATTTTTGTTCTTGCTGTTTTCAAGAATGGTCTACCTAAAAGTATGGAACTCGAAGATGGATGGTCATCATCTCCCATATCAAGCACATAAAAATCTGCAAGAAAGACAAGTTCATTAACTTGCACCAAAACATCCTCTAATACACCTTTTGGGTGTACTATAGAACGATCTGCAAGTTGGATGATCACCCCTGTTTTTGTTAAAGTGCCTATGCCAATAGATTTATAAAAAGAGTATGGTAAAACATTAATTGAAGCACCTAAATCTAACATAGCACGGGGGACATACAAGTTTCCCAATTTGCAAGGAACGGTAAAAACACCTGGATCCTTGCACTTTGGGGGCATCCTTTTCTGCAAAGCTGCAGACACATTTTCACTTACTTTCACTATCTCATTACCTCGCAACTTCTTTTTAGATGTGCAAAGTTCCTTAAGGAACTTAGCATATCTAGGTACCTGTTTGATTGCATCTAAGAGAGGGATGTTGACTTCAACTTTCCGGAACATTGCCATGATTTCACTATCTTCTCTCTCTTTTTTGTTGCTTCTCAATCTTGATGGAAAAGGTGGTGGTGTGATCTTTGCTTCTTTCTCTTCCGGCTTCTTTTTCTCCACCATTTCTTCTTTCTTTTCATCCTTCTTTGGTGGTTCTTCTATCACCAACTCCTCTTCTTCTTCTTCTTTGGGCATCTTCGGGCCGTCATATTTCTTTCCACTCCTCAAGCTAATTACACAAGCATTATGCTTTGGGTTCTTTTTAGTTTGAGGAGGTAGCTTTCCTTGATTCTCCATCTTGCTCACCGATTGAGCAAGTTGTGCCATTTGTTGCTCAAGATTCTTGATGCTTGCTTTGGTCTCTTTCTAAAAACTTTGGGTGCTGGTGGCAAGGCTTTTGACTATGTCTTCTAAGGACATACTTGAGGATCTGACTTGTTGAGGAGGAGGTTGTTGTTGCCTCGGTTGGTAACTTTGTTGTGGGAATGGAGGCCTTGCTTGGTAATGGGGTGGTGGTCTTTTTTGATAGTTCATGTTTTGGTTGTTGTTCCACCCTTGATTTCCTCGGGGCTGATCATAAGTTCTTTGATTATGCCCAGAATAGCCTCCTATAACATTTGCTTCTTCATATTCTTCTTCTTGCAATTGAGGACACATATCAGTCGGGTGTCCCACTTGAGTGCAAATGCCACAGGGACGGGGTGTGGATTGCACACCTTTGTCCTTAGCAAGAATCATTACCATCTTAGTCAACTCGGATAGTTGAGCTTCAATTTAAGGAGCGTGCACCTCTTTTACACCTTGAGGTGCATCTGTGTACCAATCTTCATCTTGACTAGTATGCTTTGAATCCTCCGCCATGTTTTTTATGAGATCCCGAATCTCCGTTGGGGTCTTATCAGTCAAAGATCCTCCACTTGAAGCATTAAGAAGTCTTCTTTCCCAAGGAGTCATGCCTTTAATGAAGTATTGAAGGATTTGATACTGACTAATACCATGCTTTGGGCAATGTGCACAAAGTTTTTTGAACCTCTCCCAATATGTATGAAAGGCTTCTCTCTTGTGTTGTTTGATCCTAATTATCTCTCTTCTTAGGGCTGAGGCTTTCATTTCTGGGAAGTATTTGTCTAAGAAGAGGCGTGCAAGATCTACCCATGTGTTGACCGTCCCCGGTGGAAGGTCATAAAGCCAATCTTTTGCTGAGTCTTGCACTGCGAAGGGGAATGCCCTAAGCTTGATTTGGTCTTCAGTGAAATTGTGTGGTTTCATGCCAACACACACAACATGGAACTCCGTGAGGAACTTGTGGGGATCTTCATTTTCTAAGCCTCTAAAGGTTGGGAGTAAGTGAATGAGACCGGATTTCAATTCAAGGTTTGTGGCTGCCGGATAGGTGATGCAAAGAGGTTGTTGAGTAATCTCTTGCCTCGCCCATTAGCGAAGGGTTTGTTCGGGTGGTGGATTTGGAGGTGGATTCCCTCTATGGTTGTCTCCCATGGTATGAGTAGTGGTTGAAGTTTCTGTGGGTGTAGTGTTTGGGCTGTAATGAGTAGGTGAAGAGGGTGGAGTGGTATTTATGGATGAGGATGGTTGAGGTGAAGGTGATGGACTTTCTATTTCGGATGCGGACACACTTGAGAGGGGAATATCCTCCTAAATGTTAATGACCGGGGGATTGGATGATGAAGAAGTACCGGAAACTGGTTGCCTCTTACGAAGCTTGGCTTGCTTCCTTAACTTCTTTGCAGTCTTCTCTATCTCCGAGTCAATTGGCAGTGGTGTACCTGTACGAAAAGATCTAGGCATAAACAATTAGTAACACCGTGTCCCCGGCAACGACACCAATTTGTTAGGCGTGTCAGAACCAACAAATAAAGGGATACAATAGACTCCAAATACACTACTTTAAGGCACTAAAAAGTAGTACAAGGCAAGCAGGGTCGAACCACAGAGACACGGGACAAAAGTCTATACCTTTTTGCACAAGGTACTTTGGTCACAAAGGGGGTTTGTTTGCAAAAGTAAATAACTAAATAACAATCTACTTTAAAAGCATACACAAAATGAAATAGATTTGTAAACAAATTGATTGAATGGTTCTAATTCTAGTTCTCAATGTTGTTGTTCAACTTGATTATGACTTGATGTAATTCAAGATTGCTATTCTATGTTGGTACTAAAAGATATTAACACGCTCTAATAACTCTCGCTTGCCAAATTATCTAACCAAAACACGCTCTTTGATTAGACCTAGCCTTACTAATTCAACCTAAACACGCTCTTAGATTGTATTGAAAAACTGCATTAAGTTTTGTACAAGCTTCCCAACAATGTTCATTTCTTCTCATACGCTCGGAAGTGTGAAAACATGTGATATATGTTTTACAATAAGAAAAATTATTGACTCAACAGAACGATTAGGTTCCCTAAAAGTTAATTAACTACACAAAAATTCAATTCATGAAAGTGGCCAATCAAACACAAATCAAATTCAAGGATTCTAGTTTAAACAAAAACATAATCACTAGAATAGAATCACAAATCAAACATCAAATCATATGCTTCAAGTCAAGCAATCAACATGTTTTGAACAAGAACTAGAAACTAGGGTTTCTTAGCCACACATGGCTAAGAACAAATCAAACAAGAAAAATGATGGAATTGAAATGTTTAATGCTTACAAAAATGAAATCAAAATGTTTGCAATGATTAAGTCTCCTCAAAAGCTCCAAGAATTCTCCCAAAATCGCCCTAGATCGCCAGAAACTGCTCCCAAAACCGTTATGTCCTTCAAAATGACGTCTCCTCCTCTTTTATTAAAGTTCACGTGACTTGCCATAAGGCCATGCGTTTTTAGCATGGCCATGCCTTTTGCCCTGTGTTTTTGGCATGGCCATTTGTCTTGACCATGTGTTTTTGGCATGGCCCATGCTTTTTGCTAAAATTCTAAAAAGTCTTCACTGTTGGCTCCATCTTCAGTCTAGCTTCACCACGCGTCATGTTGCTCAAATATGAGATGATAAAGGACAAAACGACCCGTGTCAAAGTGACAAGAATCGCGTTTCAAACGTAATCCTTTGCTATGATGATAATGCAACAATGACTCGGGTTATGTCTTCATGCTTTCCTCCATGGAATGACCGGTTCATCTTCTTTGCATGCTCCAAAGCTCCAAGAATCCAAGCTCCATGCATCCAAGCTCCACGTTCCATGCTCCATAATGCCTGCAAAATAAATCAAAAATAGTGAAGTACCAGAAATTCTTAATGAAATATGCAAATACCCTAATAATCAACTAAATGCAAGAATTATGAAGTAGAATGCTATAAAAAGACGGAAATAAACATGCAAAATAGGTGCATAAAATGCACCTATCAGTATCAGAGCCATGGTTCGAGGGATTTGGAACCTTTGGGTGATTCCAAACTCAAACTATGGATCTGAATTTTTTTGAAGAACTCACCAAAGAAATGAAGACTTTTACAAGAAAAAACCTAGAGAAGTAGTGTGTACAATCGATCAATGCTCGAGCGGTAGTTTCCCAGAATACCTCAATTAGTATTATGAGTAGTGTAGAGCATATATATATATATATATATATATATATATATATATATATATATATATATATATATATATGATGAGCTAATGAATTGCATGCTAGTTAGTGATGAGCTAAGGAATCTTATAGGAATAGTGTGGTAATGTTGCCTGATTTGTGATGTCTTAGCCTAGGAGTTCATTCTTATGAGATTGAATCTGTCTTTACTATTTTCTTAGTGTATGCTACATAATTCTACATAGTTAAGATTTTATAGCCTCAGAATGCCTGATTTAGCTTTTCTTTCTGTTCCTTGTTTGGTTGTGGATTTAAGGTAGGATTATTTATTCGAATGTCTATTGAGTCTCGTATTATGTACAATTGGTATACACGAAGCAAGTAACGAGGAAAGCGGAGATCTTGTGAGACAGAGCAGTGATGGGAGCAATCTAGAGTCAGTGTCTAGATGCTTAGTTGTGGTTCTAAGGAACCAGAAGGGCAAGTCCATAACTAATTTGAGGAGGCAGAGTCCTTAGGTTCATGAGGGGACGACTCGAGACAAATACAGGTTAGTGTGGAAGGTAGTATTGGGCCCATACTACTAGAAACACTGGATCCGTATACGGCTCGAGGAGTACCCTCAAGGAACTAAAGGGCTTGTAGGAGTGTGTGGGTGTCGGTATATGCGTTTTATCCTGGTTTCTGATAGTTTTTCTTATGTGTTTTAGTATGGTGGTTAACCAAGGTTTAGGCTCCAGCGACCACGAGAGACTGAGTGCCATCGATGCTGAGATCTGAAGAATTTTTTCCATGGAGGTGGCAGAAGCAATCACAAAGGCTATTTTAGAGATGTTTGGGTCTATCAAGACCACACTGATTGAGACTTTTGATGAGCGATATGCTTCTCTCATTGAGGATGTTGTTGTCGTATGTAACACCGTGTTTCGGGTCATTTCATAATTCGGGACCATGACCCGAAGATCAAGTATCACAAGGCTTCAGGATTTGGTAACGAGAGGTTTAAACCCATTTGGATGTGGGTAATGTAGATTGTATGATCTAAGAGTCCGATTTGTGAATTAGATTCAAACTGTAACATCCCAAATTTCAGAAGTATAATTTAAGGGTTTAAAGTGTAATTTTGAAGAAGGGACCCGACGAGTAGGTATGCTTACTCACCGAGTTGGAGCGGGTTTTGGGTCGCGAATTAAGTGACCAACTCGCCCAGTCGGAAGCTGGACTTGACGAGTTGGTGCTGGAATGAGAAAAACCCTAATCTTAGGGTTTGCACCCTATTTAAAGGACTTTATGTCCTTCTCTCAGCCTCCTTATTGCCCTTGAGAGACAGAAGACCTTAGCTCGTGTGTGTAAGGCCATTGGAGGGAGATTGAAGCTTTGAAAGGTGTTCTAGTGGAAGAAACTTGAGGATCAAAAGGGCTTGCATCAAGAAAGTAGTGTAGATCTAGAATCTACTGAAATTTGGGCACATCTTGGAGGTAATAAGTTGTTACCTTTCCTTTTTTGCTTCTAGATCTTTTCTAGAATGAGATTTGGGGCCATTTTGGTATGATTAAGATCAATTTCGGGTTTGGAGTTTAGATCTGAGGTTGCTACTTCAGATCTAGACTTGTGTTGGTCCAGAAAGTCATAAAGCATCAGTCATTGAGTTGTTGGTGAAGCCCCTTTGTCTTAGATCCTAGCCCTAGAGTGATTTGGACCTTTAACTCCTTGGTTTCACGTAAAGTTTTCCACTTTACGTGGGGGTTAGGCCCTAGAAGAATAGATCTACAGTTTGGAGCCCCTGCATGGCTCGAAAAGCCTTTGTATGGATAAAGGACTGAATAGACCCGGCGAGTCGCATGGGTGGACTCGGCGAGTCATATGAAGATGGGCATGGACTTGACGAGTTGGAAGAACAACTCGGTGAGTCTGTTGAAGATTGTCGTGGACTCGGCGAGTCTGTTCTTGGACTCGGCGAGTCAGGTCGCAGAACCCCAACCTCTTTTGGTTAAATCCTTGGATTAGTGAGTCGGTTGGCGATTCAGTTAGTTGGACAGGATGGGAGTCAGAGATCGTTGGACTCGACGAGTCTTGGGGCGACTCGGCGAGTTAAGTCGTGCTATGAGAGTTTTCTGAGTATGAGAACTCAGCGAGTCTACGGGATGACTCGGCAAGTAGAGTCAATCAGGAAGGTTGACGTTGGCCAGGACTTTGACTTTGACCTGTTTGACCTTCAGGGGTGTTATGGTATTTTGGATATTTATGTCATGGTCCATTGATGGCATTAGGTATTGGATTTTGGAGCAGTGCTTCAGGTCAGTGCTTTCGTGGTTCGGTTCAGCAGTTGCAAGGTGAATTATCCTCACTATATCAATAGGGTCTACGGCACCAAGGCCGGCCCTTAATCGGATGGGAATCCAGGTATTTGTTTGATATATTGTTGAGTTTCTAGATCTGCATCATGGTTTGAGGATGGTGTTATGTTAGTGACGTGGTTAAGGTCGGTATCCTGGTATGTAGGGTAATGTTATGTTAGTGACCGGTTAGGTCAGTATCCTGGTTAGGATGTTGCTATGCTGCATGATCTGATAGATTCGTTGTTTGGCTGAGGATTTTTATGTGATTAACTATTTTATGTGCACATGGTTGTTTGGCTGGGGTTGGGTTGTGGCGGGTCCTACTTTGTGTTGTAGGCCAACATACCCAGGGCGGACCGAATAGACCGAAGGCCCAACGAGCAGTCCGGATACGTTGAAGGCCCCAAGAGGGTGGTCCAGACATGCCGAGGCTCGGAGAGAGGACCAGACCGACTGAAGGCCCGGTGCGGGCGGACCAGTCATACTGTAGACTCAGAGAGTGGACCAGGTGGATTGAAGGCCCAGTGCGGGCGGACCAGTCACACTGTAGACTTGATATGCATGGTTGTTCTGTATTGTGATATGATATGAGTATGGTTGGTATTTTGGGGGTAACTCACTAAGCTTTCGGGCTTACGGTTGTAGTGTTTTGGTTTCAGGTACTTCAGGAGATCGTGGCAAGGCGAAGGCGTGATCGTACCGCTCCTCATACTTCATGATTTTGTGATTTGGTTCTGGGGATACTCTGATGTTTAAACTCTTTTGAAAACAAATTGTAATAACTTAATGGCTTTTGGATGAATTAAAATGTTTTAAATTGGAGCCATTTTTATGTGTGTTACACAAAAGGTGAAATGGTAAGTAGTTTTTTAGACTTCTTTTATGAATTAGGAATTCTAGTTCGATGTGTTTTAAGTCAACATTAATTATATAGGGTTGTAGAGCTCCTCAATACATTTTCATGGATATAAAGATCATCGACATCGGAGTTGAAACGAAGAAGTTATGATTGTTTGAAGTTTGGGAGGTTTTAGACCAAGCTGAGTATGTTGGGCGTACAAGGAGGTGTACGTTGGGCGTATTAAGGGAATCCTGAGTACGTTGGGCATACCAGGAGTATGATGGGTGTACACAATCAGTGCCCAAACCCTATTTTTGTGGTTTGAGCCCTATTTAAGCTCCTTAACTCCTAAAACCATTCCATTCTCAGCCTCCACCTCTCCAACACCTCTTCCATGAAACCCTAACCCTAGTTGAGCCTTGTGAGCTAAAAGAATGTGTTTTCGAATGCTTTGGAGTATGCATGGTTCACCTTGGAGAATAAGGAACTTCTTGGAGAAGTGTTTGTTGCATTGGAGCTTATAGATCTAGACTCTTTTCACATTGATTTATCTTCTAGAGATATAAAGTTTGAATCTTGATGATGCATTTGTTAGATCTAGCTAGTTTTGGGTGTTATGAGCTTTTGGACATTTTAGTGCATAAAGTTTAGATCTTGAAAGTTTTTGACCTTGTTATGGATAAAGTTTCCACCTTTATCCATCTAATCATCATTGTAATTCAGATATGAAGGTTGGAGACTTGGACTTAATGGATTAAGTTGAAAAAGATGCACTTTGGGTCCCATTTGATGCTTAAAGGCTAAATCTTGGTGGTGTGGACCATTCTAATGGATAAAATAGGAAACTTTATCCATTATGGAGCTTTTTAGATCCATAAAATGTGATCTTGATCCTTCTATACCTTCCATGAAAGTGCCATGATATCTTAATGGATTAATAAGTTAAGTTTTTAGCTTTTGCACCTTTTCTAGACATGGAAAGTCATAAAGGTGGAAACTTTATGACTTAGAATGATGTTGTGGGACTAGATCTGGGTGTTGAATGAAAGGACTTAAGAGATTAAGCATTTAATGGAAAAATGTCATTTGGCCGAGTACATCGGGCGTACCTTCGAGTACGTTGCACGTACTCGTATGGGTTCCCGATTCTGGACGGTGAGTATGCCATGCGTACGAGCCAAGTACGCTAGGCGTACTTAGCCTGAAGTTTGACTTGTTGACTTTAACTTCCGTTGACCGTTGACTTTTTTACCAAGTTTGACCTTGGGTCAAATTTGAGGGTTTTGGGCTATTAATTAAGATTTTATCTGGTTATGGTATTAGTGGATTTGCGGGTGCAAGCAATGCAGAGAAGGGATCGTTTCGTAGTGTTTCAGGGTTCTTCCATTCAGGTGAGTCTTCTCTCAATGCTCGTGAGTTGAAGGCACTAATGCTGGCTCACTAAATTATGTATGTAGGATGCTAGCCGTCTTTGTGACTCTCGCATGTTTGTATGTGCCTATGTGGTAGAATAGCTATATTTGTGATGACCAGATGGGTCTAACTGTTATTATTATGTTATGTTATTTATATGTGATTGAGACTGTGGATAGTCTCCAGGGTTGCTGATAACCCACCAGGCGTGCTGTTAGCCTCTGGGACTGGTGATAGTCCCCAGGGTTGCTAATAACCCATAGCTGTCTATTTGTGTTGTGATGTATGTTGTATTTTGGGGAACTCACTAAGCTTTGTGCTTACAATTTTTGGTTTACTTGTTTCATCTTTTCTTATATTTAAGGAGGGACAGGGCTAGATTACATCGCATCAATGGGGGGCTTGTGTACTTGATAACTTTTAATGTTACTCTGATAAATGTTTTAAGATATTGCACTTGTGATTTAAATAAATACTTAAAGTTTTAATCGAAAATTTTGGGTTGTAATTTGGGGCGTTACAAGTTGGTATCAAAGCCTTGGTTTGAGGGTTTGGGTTTAACCTAGTACGTTGGGCGAACAGGTGTATGATGGGCGTACTAGGCAAGTATGATCGCGAAGATTCAACTTGCTACGTTGGGCGTATCAGGAGTCGCTAGGTGTACGCGATCAGAACCCAAACCCTAATTTCAGGGTTTTGAGCCCTATTTAAGCTACTTAACTTTCACAAACTCTTTCCATTCTCAGCCTCCACCTCTCCAACATCCTCCCTTGAAACCTTAACCCTAGTTTGATCCTTGTGAGTAAAAGAATGTGTTTTTAAATGCTTTGGAGTGTTCATGGTGCATCTTAAAGAAGAAGAAGATCATTAGAGAATTGTTGGTTGCATTTGAGATTGTAGATATAGAACTTGTTCACCTTGATCTTTCTTCGGGAGATATAAAGCTTGAATCTTGATGATGCATTTGTTATAGTGATCTGCTAGACCAATGTATATAACCTTATATGATAGGATGTTGTAGTAGTGGTATATTGGTTATCATCTAGTGGATTGCCCTAGGGGCTGTATGTAGGTATGTAGGTGTTAGATTAGGTATCTAAGCCCATAACTATAATTAGTATGTACTTGACCCAATAGTAGCATGGTCCTTTTGGGTTGCATTCACCAGAGCAATTTGATCGGATGGATATTTGAGAAAGAGGTTATTTGTAATTTATTAATATATTACAAGAATAATATATTAATTGAGAAATCATATTATTTAATTTGTATTGGTCAAGAACTAATTTGAAATTAATTTAGTGATCAAAAGAGACAGATTAAATTAACGAAGACTGATTAAGTAAATCAGTAATACATATAGTTTGGGGCTAATGATCCATGTTGATTAGGATGGACTAATTTGATGTGGGAGTCCATGAAGAGTTAGTCCAAAGGGCTTATCATATGGATTATTGCACTAAAGGCCCAAGGAAGTGAATTAGGGTTTACAAGTGAAACCCTAGGAATTCCACACTATAAATGTAACCCCTAGCATCACCAAAAGGTCCTAAGAGTTCCAAGACGAACCCTATCCGTTTTAGTGCATCCTAACCTCTCTCTCATTATTCTTCATTTTTTGTTGGTGTTTTGTGACTCCATTAGAGGCATCACATTTGAGGTGCTAAGCTCTTGAAAGGTCAAGTTCTACAAGCTACAACAAAGAGGTAATCATCTCACTTATTTTTTATGTTTCAATTGTCAATGTTGTATGCTAGTTAGGCTTCATGCTTTGGAAAATGAAAATTGCATGTATAACTAAAGAAAACTTAGATCCAAATCATTAGGGTTGTATGTGCAACATAGGAATGTTATAGTGCTCAAAAACCATCAGTCTAAGCCCATAAATATATTTGGTATGTAATTAATTTGTTTATGAGCATGGTCCTTTTGGGTTGCCTTCACTCATACAACTTGATAGGATGACAAGTAGATAGATAGAGAGAGAGAGAGATAATAGGATTTATTATATGAATTATAAACTGGTACTCAGAATGATTTTATTAGTATATTATAAGATTAACATATTATTTAGAAATCATATTATTAATTAGTAATTAATCAGAAATTAATTTGATATTAATTTTTGGATTAAAGGAAGTAATTAATAATGGAGGGACTGGTCTTGCAAATCATTGATAGTTGCAAAATTGGGTTGATGGACTCCATAGAATGGAGTGGACGAAATCCTATAAAGATGCCCTATAGATTTCGTCAAAGGGATCTATAGTGGAGGTCCAAGGGATGCTTAAGCCTGAAGTAGGAATTAGAGTTTCCTCCGGAAACCCTAGCTGCCCACACAACTATATAAGGAACCCTCCACTATGGGATTTTTTTCCTAAGCTTTATGAAACCCTAGAGTAGCTGATTTTCACCTTTCTCCTAAGTTATTCTTTGCATTGGGTGTTTATGACTCCATTAGAGGTGCAACACTTGGGGCACGAGGCTTTCAAAGTCAAGATCAAGCAAGGATTATACTTGTTATTACTATATAACAAGCAAGGTAACTTCATAACCCTACTTTCATATGTGAATTAGAAAATTGTATATGCTAGATCTAGGGTAATTGCTTTGGATTTTGTATTTGCATGTTCAATAGAGAAAAACATAGATCCAAAGTAATTAAGGTTGCATGTGCACATAGGAATGTTGTAATGCTCAAAACTCATCAGTGGTATCAGAGCCTAGGTTGTTTCTTTATTGAATTGGTGCAAGAGTGGACTGCCAAAAGAACAAGAAATCGATTTTCTGTTGTCTGACAGATGAACTTGATGAGTTCCATAGAGGACTCGACGAGTTCACTTGCCAACTCGGCGAGTTGACTCGTCTGGTGCCGAATTTTTTGATTTTTTTGCCAGATTTTGATTAGGATAATTATCATAACTCGTTTTTAATGCCTAAATTCGATTTTTCTGATTGGTATGAGATATGCTTATCAAAATTAAAGATATGGTTAAATTTGGATAATATAAGAATATTTTGATTCATAGATTTAACCTAGAATTTTGAATAGTTTCAAATTGCACCCTCTTAAGTCTTGGAATTTAAAATTTAATTAAAAGTTTAATTTTAAAATATAAAATTCTAAAACCATAGTGTTTTGAAAAGTTTTAAAATACACCCTTTTGGTTTTGTGATTTAAATTTAAAATTACAAGTTTTAATTTTGAAAATTCAAATTGAAACACATAGAAGGTATGATTATGGTTTTTTTTAATAATTTAATTAAAAGAGACAATGAATAATTCCATAATATGGTTTAAAGTTAAATAAATTAAAAGTTTAATATATATATATATATATATATATATATATATATATATATATATATATATATATATATATATATATATATATATATATATATATATATAAGAATAGTCGGTCTTACCGTTAGTAGGCCTCATTCACGAAGCTGGTCTATAAGGGGTGTTTAAGGAAGAGACCTATATAATGACCGTCATTAGGTATCCACTCTTACCCACCGTGCCCTTGACTAGTGGAGGGTCGTTAGCCGAACGGGTTTGATAGCAAGGGCGGAGGGAGTACAGGGGTCAACAGGTGTTCAGCCCCCTTATCCCTTTTAATTACTCTAAGAATATGAATATTAATAGATATGCTATAAGATTCTCCATAGTTTCATTTATTCATTTTACCCATTGCCACCCCCAATTAGAGTAGGCCGATAAATAGATTTCTATAAAATATGATATTACCTCCTGTTTATCTTTTACCAATTCACATTCATGGTATTTTCCAATAAGTCAAATATCCCCTTTATCTTTAACCAACTAATTTATTTACTTTTCTTTTCTTATACAAACTTCCTAAATAATCTTTATAAAATTAAAAATCACTCTATTCAACACATAAACTAGAACCTTTATACCCAATTCATTATCATCGACAAATAACGCCGCCATCGACTACAGAACTCCAAGTTTCAACATCATTTTTGAACTTATAATAAAAATTCTAATTTCAAAGTTTTATATTGCTATCTATATTTCACTAATAATTACATGTTAGTGAATATTATTGGTGTGACCTACCCACATTATAGTGATAATGTTAAGATGTTCTCTTTAGAACATATATTTATTATTAAGTTAGCTTTGGTTTTGATTGAAAATAAATATGTTTGTTATTAATTATTAATAATTTAGTTAGTATTTTCATCTTCTAAATTGTTCATATAAATTATTTTAACTATTAATTAAGACATAATAATATTGAGGAGTCGGTTAATATTAAACTTTAAATGAAAATAATATGAAAATTTTAAAATAAATAAATTTAGATTTTTTTATTTATTCCATAATACATGAAAAGACTTATGATCTTAAGCTATACTAGCCACAAATGTGGTTTAGATATAAATTATATTTCATATTATATTATGATATAAGCCCCCTTCATTCTGAAATCCTGGCTCCGCCCCTGTTTGATAGGACATTAAATCTCATTAAAAGTATAATGAAAGTACAAAGTAACTAAATGTTTTATAAATCCCAATCTTATTTACTTTAGGAAAATGTGAATTTGATGTTAACCCATGAAATTCCACATTGCACCTTATTGGTCGTTAGTGGAGCAAGTGTGGTTAACCGACACACTAATATGGGACTAATGAAGGATGACAATGGGTAGCTTGTAAATTATCGTTGATTAATGGAGCATGTATGGTTAACCCATACATCGATTATATGATAAATAACATCGAGAGTACCAAGCTAATGTGTATGGTTATTCACACCTTATTTGTGTTCCTCGGTATTCCAGTCACAAACTTGAAGGGCATAATCGAGATTAAACGTGTCATTGAAAAGTTCAGTGAGTCTTAAAAGATCTAGGAATTTCATCCAAAACCTAATTCGTTTAAAATTTTGTTTTCGTGGTGGAATTGGTAAATTGTCATTTACCCACCTTCAAATAATTTGCAATTGGATTACGACATCCCTCTTTCGAATTGTGAATTATTGTGTTGGGTCCTAGCCTTAATATTTCATTTGGGTGTTGTATTAAGGATTAAATCAAGTAACTTGAATTTCTCCCCTTTTGTAGATGTCTAGTTTAGACAACTATAGTCTTCCTCATCCTTTTAGAAAAGGCTTTTCTCATGAAGATGATATTCCACGTGTCGATCAAGGTGAACGATCAATCCTTTCTTCATGCAAAGGTGGAACTAGAAATCATACTTCTCTACCTCTACCTCCTCCAGTGATTCTTCCCGACCCACGGTTTCATCAACTTGAAAAGTTCAAGGTTACTCAAGCCCTATTGGCATGCAAACACGAAAATGGACACTTTGTATGTGCACATGTTCTAAACATGATGTCGCAACTTGACAGATTGGGAATGTTGGGTGTCATTCTCCCAAAGGCAATGGCTATTGACTTGGTTCTTCAGTCACTTCCCGAGTCATATGGTTAGTTTGTTAAAGACTGCTATATAACAGATCACGACATAACCCTTGTTGATCTGACTTATTTGCTAATTGCTGCTGAAGCAACAATTTTTTGGTGCACCTGTCAAGCAGATTTGTCTAAAAGATCGACCTCCCAAATTTCCATGAACATTGGTTATGGCAAAGGTGATAGTCCGAAAATGGTTTCTCCTCCTAAAGGAGAGAAATTGGCCATGGTCGAAAAGTTTGATCATATGAGAAAGGCAAGTCCTGAGATAGTCCCATGTTTCATTCCCAAAGAGTCCATATGTTTCTATTTCCAAGAGTAGGGGCGTTGGATGCGAAGCTGCCGTATTTACCTGAAAGATCGCAAGGATAGTAAAGTCAAACTATATAAATCTACTTCAGGTAAATCCACTATCTAACTCTATTAAGTTCCTATTTATAGATTCTTAATATATGATGTGATAAGATTGCTTTTTGATGTCTTGTAGGATCGAAGAAAAGGAAGGAAGATTAAAAGGAGAATAAGCAGAGTCTGATCGTGAAGAGATGGATTTCGCTCGCATGGTTCGATGATCAGATTTTTGAGCTGCTACTTAGGAGTTATGATAGATTGCCTAGGAATATTTAGTAACATAATTTTCATATGTATTTGCGTTGTAAGGACAAGTTTTCCGCACATTATTAATAAAATTGTTTTATTTATGTTTCCTTGCAATGGAATTTATGGAAAATTGGTGTTTATATATTTCTATTATTGACAATGTTGAAAATGGATTTGATTCTTGGTTATATCGGTTGTGGTAGTGTCGTAATTTTCCAAGTGGGGAAGGATTCTCATCACCTAATTTTCAATTGGACATAAACTTGGAATCATACGATTTGAATTGTGAGAATCTTGATCCTTGGTAAATTGAGACTAATTCCTTGCTCACATATGTACGTAAGTCAAATGAAAGGCTAAAGGATCTAGTACGCTTTGATGTGCACTGGTCAGATCCACAAAATAGGACGATAAAGACTATTCGATTCACTAATAGTTCAGTAAATATGGTTATGCTTACAAGATCAAGTGTAATTCTAATACCTTGAAAAGTTTCAAAGTATAGCAGAACGAATAAGAAGAATCAATTAGATAGAAAGATAAAAGTTTCTCTAATCTGAAAGGAAAGGAGAGTACTTTAGTATCGTGTTTTATGATCATCCTAAAGATTTTGAAACCATGTCACAATTGATCCTCTAAGGACACCTTAGTGCATTTGCATGACTAAGAAGAGGTATCAGGAATTTTTGAAATGGTTAAATCAAGAAGATGAGTCATACTTCGTTCCAAAATCGAGTCTTAGAGGCATACTCTAGTTACTCCAAGTTTGTACCTTGAGTAACATATTCTAAGTAGGTTTACAACACCTCATGAAATGTGGGGTATTAATGTTTCTTACTCTTGCATCTTTGAAGTTGGTAGTTGGGATGTTTTGGTTTAAACAAAGACCAACTAATACCAATTACATGAAGTGTTATCTTGATAAGAATCAACACCAACTCTTGAATATTTGTTTGTTAAGGAATGTTGCTTAACGGAGAATCTTATATGTCAAGAGGCCAGTGAGAGTCTTAATGGTCTTGAATAGTTTCAAGAGCTAATCAAGAATAAACCTTTTAGTAATCACTAGCACACAACTTGAGGTTGACAACCTATCGTGTTGACATATTCTTGTTTTTGTGTCATTCCAGTTAAGTTAAATATGCATGTGAGTTCTATGAGTTCTCAAATGATTGCATAAGGCAAAGAACCTTGATCAGTGAAAGTACATTGATCAATGTATGTGAGCTAATCAATAACTTGGAAGCAATGGTAGGCCCTTGTGCTAGCGGATGGCAAGAAATTGTGAATAAGCAAGTTCAGTCCATATGAGTTTGAATTTGTCTTATGATAGTGGTTGGAAATGACAAATCCACATGGATAGGAACATATACAACATAAAATCTAAGTGGTAAGAGTTTTCTCTCTACTTCATGAAAATCATTGTGAGGAAACGCTTTCACTTGTAGATTTTAAAGGACTAGAGTTAGCCATTGTGATGATTGCATTTTCAAATTCGAGTATGATTACGACATCCCTTTTCATAGTTCGAATTGTGAGAAATGGAAAATAGTATGGACATTCGGGACTTATTATCATAAGTTTTGAAAGGGTTTAGATGCACACATAAGCTATCCAATGAATGGTGTATGAGTCTGAGAAGTCTAGATAAGGACTTATCGAAGCACCACGTATCAGAAATATGAACTTTGGTAAGAAAGTCAATAGGTATTGATTCCTTGAAGTCCACCTAATTGTTGGGTACATGTCAAAGCTAGTGGGAGCATAATTGTTATGCTGATAAGAACATAATTGTTATGATAGTGGGAGAATGATTTTTATGAAAGATGTTGCAAGTTAGTAATATTATTTATAGGAAACAAAGTTCTAAATTTGCAAAGTTGCATAATTTGGAAATTGTTTCGCTATAGTAAGGTTTAAGGGAGAGGGCATCAATATTTCATTTCAAATCTAAAAGTTTTAGATTGAAATTTTAATAGACTTAGTCATGAACGTATATGAATATCATGTTGAAATGTTTCGACATAAGAAATTTTATATGTGGAAATATTATAGCGAGAGACTAATCCGGTATCATGTCTTTATGAATCGTATCCCATATACTACGGGTATAGGATCGATTGCATATGCTATAATATTTGCCTATTTTGATATTTTCGAGTGCCTAGCGCATTAAGAGGGAAAAGCAACCAGAACCGGATATGACTAAAGTTGTTAAACAACTGTCAAGGACAATTTAAGGTTTACCGAAGATTGGTTGCTTATGGATAGTTGGGAGTATAGTAATTGATGGACCATATTGATATAATTCTGAATAGATAGGATTATATTATGAATGGATTGTCATATGGAAATTATGGAAATGTTTCCATAATGGAAGTTGGATATTAAGAATCTATGTGTAAGTTAGAAACTTTTATGCAAGAACGATGTTCAATGAATGTATCTTGAATGTGAGACATCATCTCCATGGAATTATTCTGTAATAAATCTCCAGTGGAAAGTTTTGTGATATCATTGGAAAAGTCTCTATGACTTTGGTGCCTTGAAATTACAATAGGATCATTGCATGTAAGTTTTGACTCCAACGGATTCTAGTAGTGGTAAAAATTATGTATTCTTACACTGATGTGTATTGAATGCACTAGTTTTAGTCCTACTTTTTAAATATAATTTAGACACACAAAAGGCAGTGTACCGGTCAATTGGTGGTACAGTTAAGAAAGCAGGGTATCGAACACAGGGAACGACAAATATAAAGCTAACTACTAGAATTGTCTAAATAAAAACAATCAATAAAAGAAGGGTTTTCTCTAGTTTTTCAAGACTAGAAACTTAAGCACTTAACTAACACTTTAACAAAACAATTAACAGCTAAGCAAATAAAAATCAACTAAATTCAACAATAAAGGAGACTTTTGTTCATCTTCGACTTACTTACTCCTATGGTTGCTTTTATGGCATGTGTAATGGATTAATTTGCCATTGGCTAACGATTAATGTGATTAGGTTCATGTTCATTACTACTAATCCTTACAAAACAAATCAATTCAAACGGTGGCCAATTGGTTAAACTAATGAGTTTCCTAGTTTATTGATTCGGGTTAAGTAAGACTTGTAGTTAGCTAATTAAATTACTAATTCAATTAACTTCTTGTATGGTTGTTCGTCACACAAGCTCACACATTGACTTACCTATTTTCTAGTTAACCCCTAGTTTGATGTTCACTATTCCTAGGGATATAATATTGTTTTCACATAAATTATATGAGACAAGCAATTAAGAGATGTTCATGCAACTTACTAGACTTGATAATTAACATAAAATAATTATTGTCAACACATAAGGATCTTTAACAAGCTTAACAAAACAAAATTCACCAAATTAAATAATCCAAGCCATAAAATTCAAACCATAGTTATAAGTTTTTCTACCTTAACCAGAAGCAAAGAGTTTTTAGCTCATATTCATAGCAGAAATTATCTCACAAACTAAACCTAATGATTCAAACATAATGTAAACACTAGATTAAGGAAAGAGAATATATTTGTTTCTTTCGATCTCCTCAAAATTGAATGCTAAGGTTGATCCTCGATTTCCAGAGCTACAGCAGCACTTTTAATTGCAATTCAATATCTAAGAGTTCCAGAGAGAAGTCTTTATCTCGTGAGTTTATGCCCTTTATATAGTTTTCTGAAAACAGGGGCGACTCGTTGAGTCCATAGACCGACTCGGCGAGTCTATCGCTTAAAATCCGTGCACGGTAAGGTACTTGATAGTCCGCGAATGTTCGTTTCTATTCGTCGATTAGGTGTCCAACTCGCCGAGTTCTTCAGGTTTTTGACTCTTTTTCTTCTTTCTTCAATTCCCGACCTTCCGATTGCTATTCCAGCTTCCTTTTGCTTCCGAGCACGTCTTTTAAGCTGAAAATACAATTTAAACGTAATTAAGTACATTTTGTTCATTAATTGCAATAAAATAGCCAAGAAGTATTAAGATTCTACACAAAATATATAACTAAATATGCACATAATATAGATGGAAAAACTCTTGGGAATAGCTCATCCATGCCTTGGGCGTCAAATCTCGTGTGGTACAACTCCTAATATAGACGAAAAAACTCTTGGAAACGCTTGGAAAATGATCTTCAAAAATGTAGCCAATTGTCGTGTCAAATGTCATCAAATCGTTGGCTTGAAGGAGAAAATAAGGGTCAACCCGTCGAGTTCCTAGGGTGGCTCGCTAGTTGAAGCGTGATGCTTGGCAGAAGTCGAGTTTTTACACTTGGACTCGTCAAGCCCATATATGCACTCGCTGAGTCCATTGCTGTATGGACAAATTTTGTTTCTACTCTAAGTTCGTTGCTCAAGTGTGTGGGTAATATCAAATTGATACTTTCCCTCATTTTCCTTCAATAAATATGCTCTCAATAACCCCTTCCATTATCGGACTCGTAATTAGACTCAAAACTTCTCTTTTTTTTCTTTTTCTTGCCTAGACTCGATTTTTCTTGGTCAGCCATGACTCCATACTCTTGCATGCATTCCTTACCCTCAAACTGAAAAGATCAAAACAAACACAAGTGATAGGAAAGGAAAACAAATAAAACATCCTACATAGTTCCTAATTACTATAAGTCCAAACATCAACCAAAAGCAAACAAAAACAAATAAAAATTATCTCAAATCAAACCACACAAAAAATAGAAGATATCTAATCTTCATCTCCTTCTTCATTATCGTCTCCCATTCCGCTTCCCCCGGCTCCACTTTGTCTTGAATTTATCCTCTCGTCCCAACTCCTCACATACGGGTATTTAGGCTCGTCCATGGGTGGAATATTCAAGTGATTGAACAAGTGATGAAGCGACCTATTTTTGTAATTCATGCTTCTTCCAAGGCCATCTTGATACTTTCTTACTCCCATATTGTACCAATCCATTGGTATCTCATCTTCCTCCGGAATTACCGGTGGGTCTTCATGTACATTTTCTTTCCTTGGTCTAACACGTCGACCTGACTCCTCGGGTGTCACAACCGCATCATCACCCGAAATTGTAAAGTGACCACCTCAATAATCTTCAACTATTCTTACCCTCCGGTAAAGCATAATACTAAATGGAGATGTGGGTATCATTGTCAACATATTCCCGACTCCTCTATCCATTACACCATAAGATCTCGCTAAACGGGTCACAAACATCCCACCATTTATCTTTGAAGTAGTTCACTTCTTCACCGCTTCCTCGCCCAAATATTTTCCAAACAATAAGGTTTGTTGCAAAATGTGTTCGGTATAATGATACACCATAAGTAAAAGATATCAAGGCTCGGGACTTTATCGTCATCTTTTCACATATTTATGGTGCTAGCGATCAAACGATGAATCAACCGGTGAATAGGCGAACGAATGCTTCCCTCTTGAGCCGCCGAGGGAATGTAAACTCTACTCGCTATTGTGTTCCACCATGTGGAAGCAAATGTACCCTCCGGTAAATCTTTATGGCAGTTTTCAAGAAATGCTCCAAAAGCTTCAGACATGACCACGGAATGGTCATAAATATCCATCATCCATCCAAGCTCCGCCATACTACATTGACGGACTTCTCCACCAAGAAAAAAGAGAGGACACCCAGATTATAATAATCACTACCCCCTCGAAAGGTAATGGTCGAGAAAAAAATCCCAGCATAACTCCTGGTACATCGGTTCCTGAATCCTGAACAATCTATTCCAGCTGTCACATGTAATGGTCACCCCATTGTGCATAACAGTTTTGACCAAATACGGGGTCAGTTCTTCTTCCAATCCAACCTGCCCTAACCATTCCCAATTTATTTCATTTGGAACATAAATCTCCTTCTTCCTTAATGTGCCGAGTTTCTTTTTCGCCCTAACCAATGATGACTTTGAAGTTATTTGTGAAAAAATCAACCAAGGAATATCCCCATGGCTGCTTCTAGAACTGTGGCCTCTCCTGGACATTTTCTGTAAAATCACACAAAACAAAACAACACCACAAAATCACATAAATGTTAAAAAAATAAAAATCTGGACAACTGCAACATGGACTCGTCGAGTCCATGAACAGACTTGGCGAGTCTGAAGAAAAAGTCGAGTCGCACTTCTATTTCGGACCAAATCATCCATCAAAACTCAAAATTTGTTTCAGGGGTTTGTCTAGGGTTGTATATCAAGTGTTAATTCACAAATTTTTTTTAACTATAACACTCTAATTTGGCCAAAATCGAAATCCTAGAATTCAAGTAAATTTCAAAAATCGGATTTTTTTTCACAAATTAAGGCCATCATAACACTAAAGATCGAACCTTTATCAGAAATAAGACAGAAAAATGTTACCTTGTTGGAAGAAATTGGAAGAAATCAAAAGAACTGGAGATGGTTACTTGAGAAGAACTTGGCACATCGAGTGGGAGTGTTTGTGTCGACTGGAATGAATGAGACAAATGTTTACCAATTAGGGTTAAAACCCTAATTTTACAGAATAGTAAAAATCATTTTTTTCCCGAAAATAGACCATACTCGTCGAGTATGTTCCCCGACTCATCGAGTAGAGTTGCGATTCTTTAAAATTTTCAGAGTTTTTTGCACGAAGTCATCGAGCAGGTAACCTGACTCGGCGAGTAAATTGATTTGTTTGAAATAAATTTCATAAATTTAACTCTCTTTAAAATAAATCCACCACACCCCACACTCAGACCTTGCTTGTCCTCAAGCAATCATTTTAGACAAATAAGAAGATTTAGATAGACAAATCCTAAGAAAACCAATAAACAATGAAAAATGAAACGAAAAAGAAAGTTAAAAAAAGAAAGCAAACTCAAGTGACGGGTTGCCTCCCGTAAGCGCTTCTTTTTGCGGAGTCTTTAGCTGGACTCCTACCCGCTCTACGTTTCAGCGGCTTCCTCCATCGGGAATTCCTGCTTAATCCTTTGTGCTTTATACTTTGTTTTGTAAGCATGGATTTTTCGCTTATACGCCTTTTTCAACTCCTCCTTTCTCCTTCTTGTGGCATTTTCCTCAGATTTACGCTTTATCCCTTTACCATATTTCTTCTTCTTTTCTTCTTCTGTGTGCCCCCATTGTTTCCATTCCTCCTTTATCTACCTCAATCGCCTTTGCGGTGATCATTTCAACATCACTCGAGGTTACGAATTCTACCTCACTTTCTTCATACGCTTGAGAATCCGGTGGTTTAAAAGTGAATACTTCAAAAGTGGTAGAAACTACACCGCGAGGTTTGGTTTTCTTAATTGTGATGGGATTGTCGTCTTTTACTCCTTGATCAGTCATGTGTGACCCAATGGAAGAGTTATGTTTATCATTATTCCAAACCTTAGTGTTCTATTCATCTTCCAAGCTTTCCTTCTTGTTATGTTGAATTGCTTCCTTACATTGCAAATTTGTATCAAGACAAGCCAAGTTTGTTTCTTCAAAGTTTCTTAGATCTTCATTAGCCTCACTTTTTTCAAGTAGTTTCTCTAATTCTCTTAAGTCTTTTTCGGCATCAAAGTCTTCTTCTAAAGAAAGTGTGAATTGATTTGGATTATTTTCTTGCCAAAGTGCCAACTCTTTTTCTAACAGTTCATCATCCAAATCCATTGAGGAAGTCTTATCTTCTCTTGCGGCTTTAAAAATCACCAATCATCACCCACCCTAAGTGTTAGTTTAGATTCATGCACATCTACTAAGGCACAAGCGGTATTCAAGAATGGTCTCCCAAGAATGATTGGGACTTTATGGTCCTCATCCATATCCAACACTATGAAGTCAGAATGTTTACCTTCTTGAAGAAAGAATATGGAATAATATTTATACTAGCCCCCGAATCGGTCAGCGCACGAGTGGTAATTAAGTTTCTTAATTGGCAAGCTATAGTGATGCTTCCCGGGTCACCCATCTTCTCTGGTAGCTTATTCAAAACTATCTCTGCTACTTCTGCCATATTCCTTCTATTCGTGAAGAGGCCCTTAAGCAAGCTTGCATATTTTGGCTTTTGAATTATTGTTTCAATGAACGGGATGTTCACTTGGAGTGCCTTTATATGCTCTATAAACTTCCTATACTCTTGAATCCATTCACCTTGTACGACTCGACTCGGAAATGGAAAACGGAGCTGGTAGGGTTTTAAAAGAAAGTCGTTTTTGTCATCAGACCTTGGACTCATCGAGTCAATGTCGTTGTATGCGATTTTTGACTTTTTTCTTCTTTCCCTTGCACCGGTTTTGATTCTTCTTTCCAGATTGGACTTAAAGGAATGAAAATTTTCTTAGATTTGTTATTATTGCATTTACTTGAGCTATCCTTGGATTCTTTTTGGTATTACTTGGAAGTCCACCCGGTTGCCTTTCGTTTACTTGTTGTGCAAGTTGGCCTAGATGATTTTCAATGTTGAGAATAGAGGCTTACTGATTCATAAGTGACACTTGTTGATATTTTATCATAATTTGGTGCTCTCTCAAATCGTTTTGTTGATCTTTTATTGCAGCATCGCTATCGTTATGCCTTTTCTCAGATGCGGCTACGAATCTTGTAAGCATATCTTCCAAGTCCGATTTTTTTCTTGCACCGACTCCTTCTTTTGATAAAAACCTCTTGCTTTTTGCTTATACTTTTCCTCCTTCGCCTTCTTGTACTCATCATATGGCAGCCATTCTTTCTTGGGTTTTCGCCAATCATCATCATATCTATCACCACCTGAATATCACACTTGGGCTTTCCAGTTCCCATTCTCATCAAGATCACAGTATTTACTAAGGTGAGACCCTCTACAATTATCACATCCCACTCTAATGGCATGGATGGATTGGTCCATCTTAGTCATTCTTTGATCCATGCTCTCCAATTTTTCCATCATTGTTGCCATGTCATCGGAAATAGAGTTCACCACCCCTCGAGTTGACCCATTCCTTGGGTTATGATATTCTCTAGAGTGCTTAGAGAATTCTTCAATTAGCTCCTTTATAGTTGCAGATGCTTTCTTCGTGAGTGGTCCTTACGAGTCAAGGAGCTGCCTAGTTGTCACATTCACTCCATCATAGAAAATGGAGACTTCTTGCTGACTGTTTAGATCATTGTGAGGGAAGTTCCTCAACAATCCTTTATATCTCTCCCACGCCTCATAGAGTGACTCGCCCGGTTGTTGCTTGAAATTTGCTATGGCTTTTTGTAACTTTGTTATTTTTGAGGGAGGGCAAAATTGATCAATAAACTCTTCACGTATCTTTGCCCAAGTGGTGATGGATCCTGGGGGAAGTGATTTCAGGAAATATTTTGCAGCCCCCTTAAATGTGACCTGTGACATCCCCAATTTCACGACCAGAAAAGACCGATTTGTTTATGCTTTGTTTTATAAAACCAAAGTAATCCTTTGATTAAAAGAGTTGCAGAATTTGTTCCCAAAACAAAATATGATAAGAATTTATCAAAACATTTCTTAAAGAAAATGTATTTTCATTAAATAACAAAATCTCGGGATGTCATGTTCTGATACAGACCAAAAGCATAAATAGTACTAAATAGTCCTTACAATAGTTATTTACAACTACCGGTCTATATCGAAAATATCTTGATAAGTCATCCAACTTATGCACTTGTGCCACTACTTGTAATACAAAGAAAAACTGAGTGGGTCAGGCTTGGGATCCTGGTGAGCATATAGGGTTTTTAACCTACAAATTATAAATTTATTATGTTTAAAAATTAAACAATCAACCAAATTTCCCAACCCCATTATCTTATTTATTTCTTAACGATTTACCCTAAGAATCATCTATATAACTCATTTCTAAGGATTTATCCTAAGGAATAGGCACGCAGTCACATCGTCACCAGGTTTTATACAACATGCACTAAGTTCATAGCTGCCAGGGTTTATACAGCATGTGCTAAGTCCATAGCTCTCATATATCGACAATATTATTCATGGGAATCCACCTGCAATACATGTCAATGGGTTTTTAGAGTACAACTGATGAACATATAGTTCACAACACCTACAAGTTGTGAGCCTGCTAGTGAACCACGGACCGTCTAGAATAGTCCATGGTTGTCATCCATACTCTGTTGAATGACGAGGAGCCAGCGCTTGGGTAAGGGCTTCTCTCATATTTCATCCCTCACCCTCATCTCATGATCTATATCACCGATAATTTCATGTATCTAACTCATCTTTCAACATATACCCACTATTTTATCTACCCATGTTTTACCCAACTTTTTTGTAGATATAAAATACGTAAGCAGTTTAAATCATTTAAAACCTGTATAAATCATTCATTCAACATTCATCTCAAATAAACAAACAATATATATTCACATAGCACATATTTCATGTAAAATACTTCATATATATGTGTAAGATGAAAGTGACTATACACTCACTTGATAAGACGATGATCGGACAGCACTACTGCTCTATAAAGTACTATTCTTTGATGACACCGGGATATCTTCAACCACCGGGCTTCACGTGGGCAGATTTTTGGCTCGAAAACTCTTTTTCTCGGGATCTTCGGGGCGTCGGGACTTGCTTTGGGTGTCAGGATGATACCGGGGCTTCGGGGGTGTTTCAAGAGGGCTAGAGAGGGTGTAGAGAGTGAGAGAGTAAGTGAATTAGCAACCATGGTCGGCTGCCCTTCAGTTTCTATTTATAGGGTCGAATTGCTGGATTCATGTCGTGAACCTCAAATGTTCACGTCGTGAGTTCAGTCATCATCAGGTGCATCATCGCAACTTGGGTCTATCAGACTCTGGAAGACCTACATCACCTGTTCACGTCATGAACTCTGACAGTGGTGGAAGTTCGTGCCTCGAACTTCATAAATTCATATTTGTCGCATACGAGCTCCGTTTTCAAAGTTCTTTATATCCACGCGTAGATGAGATTATGCTCTACAACTCATGTTTAGACTCCTTCAGCTAATTTTGATTTAATTTTTATTATATTATTTTTAGTAGGCCGGGACAGGAAAACTCTGTTATAAATTCATAACTTTTTCATCTGATGTCCGTTTTCGTCTGTCTTTTTACCGTCGAACTACTATCGATGAGATATTCGATTCTCGTTTAGATTGTTTCGGCTAGAAATCCCTCGATCTCATATTCGAACTTTGGGCTGCATACTGCTAAGCTAAAACTTAGAAAAATCATAACTTCCTCATACATAGTCAGATTTAGACGTTCTTTTTATGCACGCTCTCAGTTTAACGTATTCTATGACTTTTGTTTAGATCACTAAGGCTAAAAATCGCTCTATCGTAAATTCACTATTTATGTCGCGCTGTGTCGTGCCGGTTCTGTCGCGAAACTTCGACAGGTCATAACTTCTTCGTTATAACTCGGATATCAGCGTTCTTTATATGTACGGAAACCTTGTAACATATACTACAACTTGGTTAATATTGTTTATTCTAAAAACCCTTCTATAAAATATTCATTTTTGACGCTTATCGTCTCTAAATTGCACGAGTACTGGGCTGGTATCGTCTCGCATCCTTCTCTTTCATTGGCTCATGGGCATTTCATCGATGTTAGCCATGGTGTTATTGGGTTCGGTTTCAGGGTCATTTTCTTCTTTTTCTATTTCTTACTCTGAATCCTCCTTCGTTAGATCACTAAAAGTGTCGTCGTCCTTCAGTGTCGTGCTAGATTCTCCAACTTTTTGGCCCTTTTTCTTGCGAAAGGCTGATTTGAAGCTCTTAAACGGTGACTTCTTTGGTGTTGAAGATGCTTCTACAGATTTGTCCTTGTCCTTCCTAAGAGCTGATTCCGGGTTTTCGAGTGGCGTGATCAAGGGTGTGCATGATCCTCAGATCATAAACACACTGCAAGGAACAGAAAAACAAGCGTAAAAAAAACAAAACTTTACTAAAAACGAAACTGAAATATTGCGATTGACTCGACGATTTCAAGGTAAAACAGAAAAAAAAAATAGAACTAAAATCCTAAAAACAGAAAAACTATAACTCAAACCTAATAACTAATTTACTAAAACAGTAACTTTATGCAAGATAGATCTCACACAAATAACCGATAATACTAGCAATGAAAAATTATTTCAGAACCATTCCCCGACAACGGCGCCAAAAACTTGATGTGTGTTGAATGCACTAGTTTTAGTCCTACTTTTTAAATATAATTTAGACACACAAAAGGTAGTGTACATGTCAATTGGTGGTATAGTTAAGAAAGCTGGGTATCGAACACAGGGAACGAAAAATATAAAGCTAATTACTAGAATTATCTAAATAAAAACAAGCAATAAAAGAAGGGTTTTCTCTAGTTTTTCAAGAGTAGAAACTTAAGCACTTAACTAACACTTAAACGAAATAATTAACAGCTAAGCAAATAAAAATCAACTAAATTCAATAATAAAGGAGACCTCTGTTCAGGTTCGACTTACTTATTTATATGGTTGATTTTATGGCACGTGCAATGGATTAATTTGTCATATGCTACTCATTAATGTGATTAGCTTCATGTTCACTATTACTAATCCTTAGAAAATAAATCAATTCAAACAGTGGACAATTGGTTAAACTGATGAGTTTCCTAGTTTATTGATTCGAGTTAAGTAAGACTTGTAGTTGGCTAATTAAATTACTAATTTAATTAACTTCTTGTATGGTTGTTCGTCACACAAGCTCACACATTGACTTAACTATTTTCTAGTTAACCCCTAGTTTGATGTTCACTATTCCAAGGCATATAATATTGTTTTCACATAAATTATATGAGACAAGCAATTAAGAGATGTTCATGCAACTTACTAGACTTGATAATTAACATAAAATAATTATTGTCAACACATAAGGATCTTTAACAAGCTTAACAAAACAAAATTCACCAAATTAAATAATCCAAGCCATAAAATTCAAACCATAGTTATAAGTTTTTCTACCTTAACCAGAAGCAAAGAGTTTTTAGCTCATATTCATAGCAGAAATTATCTCACAAACTAAACCTAATGATTCAAACATAATGTAAACACTAGATTAAGGAAAGAGAATATATTTGTTTCTTTCGATCTCCTCAAAATTGAATGCTAAGGTTGATCCTCGATTTCCAGAGCTACAGCAGCACTTTTAATTGCAATTCAATATCTAAGAGTTCCAGAGAGAAGTCTTTATCTCGTGAGTTTATGCCCTTTATATAGTTTTATGAAAACAGGGGCGACTCGTTGAGTCCATAGAACGACTCGACGAGTCCATCGCTTAAAATCCGTGCGCAGTAAGGTACTTGATGGTCCGCGAATGTTCATTTCTATTCGTCGATTAGGTGTCCAACTCGTCGAGTTCTTCAGGTTTTTAACTCTTTTTCTTCTTTCTTCAATTCTCGAGCTTCCGATTGCTATTCCCGCTTCCTTTTGCTTCCAAGCACGTCTTTTAGGCTGAAAATACAATTTAAACATAATTAAGTATATTTTGTTCGTTAATTGCAATAAAATAGGCAAAAAGTATTAAGATTCTACACAAAATATATAATTAAATATGCACATATCTTACACTTATAAGGATTAGGTAATTGTGAAATGAGCATCATTGGAAATGTGTTCAATTGATCTATTTCACAAAGGACGGACCACAGATAAACATAGTATGTATGCTTGGAGCATGGGATGACTATTGTTTTAATTCATGTATTGAGTTGATTGGTCGAAACAGTAAACAATGAATAAGGTCTAATCAATATGGTGATTAAATAATAAGTGTTGTATTTATATTCAAAAGTTTGAGACCATATTGAATTAGGTTATCCTTGTGTTTCACTTTGCATGTTTTACTTCCCGAATTATAATATTATTCACACATCCACAGTCGATCATACTTTGGAAGTAAGTAAAGAGGTAAGACTGTCATGAATCTGACTGTAGATTATTTAAGTGCTTAGTGTCACACCCCAAAACCGATAACGGCGGAATACGTTTCGGGGTGGAGGACGTCATGTACAGTATCATCACAATTGCATAATAGTAAAAACAAGAAACATACAACCATTGCATTACATAGTGATTTTAATTACAAGTGTGTTTTGTAATGTTTAGCAAACACCAAAAGTAATACAAAAATAAGAGATGGATCTTGTATGCTCCACCTTCTCCAAAATGTTGCACCTGTACCTGTCTATCTTTGACCTGAGGATACAAGTTATTTTGAAAACGTATATCAGCATAAATCTGGTGAGTTCATAAGAGTTTAGTGTAAGTTTTTGTATAAAAGCATTAGAACCGATAGTAAGAAAAGCTGCAATTTTACTTTCATAAGTAGTAGAAAATCCTAGAAAATCCTATATTTTCCAAAAATACATTGTAAGTGAAAACCTTTAAGAAACATGTTATTTTCATCTTTGAAAACCATTTATTGTAAAAGTATAATAGTGAATTTCCAATAAGTAATGCAATACGGTAGATTATGCCTGAAGTCAATAATAGTGGTGCAAACTTTCTTTAGTGTTAAATACTTGTTTACTTCGGGATATTAACTTCGTCTTTAGTTTAGTGTTTTAGTGTGGTTATAGTGTATTCCTTGTATGATACCAATAAAGTGTATAATAGCGGACCCCATGACCTTCCCGGTCATGCACAGTGTAGTGAAGTAGCGGCATCCCTGGGCCTGCGTGGCTCGGACTGAAGTTAACAGTCGGGATGTAATAGCGTCTGCCCCGTATAGATCTATACATATAGCGTCGTCTTCCTGTCAGAAGACTCTGGGCGTAGTGCGTAGCGAATAGAGTATCTCGTAGTGGGTTAGTGTGTTATCTCTTGATTAGTGCTTTCTCTTGTTTTATAGTGCAGTAGTCTTTTGTATAACTCGTAGTGCGTTCTCTTGTTAGTGCATAGTATCGTAATAGAGTGTATTATAGTGTGTAGAGTAGTAGCTATAGCGAGTAATAGTGGCCTTAACTATACCTATTATAGTTAACATGGTGTGTATGATTCTTGCCAGTTTAGTGGTTTAAACATCGAATGAAATGAAAATACTCGTATCCAACACTAATATATATGATATATAACTAAGAAATCAACGACAGTCGGACGGATAAACAACTACCCTAAGCCCACAATCAAACAAGAACAGGAAATAAGGCGAGCTATCGGTCCTAAGTCCTTCAAGTCTTACTTATATAAATATATTGGTGTGGTTACATTTTATAAGGAATTTATTTAATAAAAATCTTGTCAAAAGGGAACATTTAGAAAATTGTTTATTTATCCAAAATAGTTTTGAAAACGAAAATCCTTTTTATAAAACATAGTGGTAAATCACATGTGATTTGCACTACGGATAGTGAATCACATGTGATTAATTTCTGTAACATGAATAATTGACTTGTATAAATTTCCATAAACATGTATAATTGACTTGTATAAATTTCCATAAACATGTATAATTGACTTGTATCCCCCCCCCCCCCCCCTAAAACATAAAAAAAACATTTGAAAGGTTCATTAAAGGGGTATGAACTCACCTGAAACCGAGTAAATCGGGTGAAAGTGTCGGTTGAGCGTTTTGTACCAAATAAGGACTTGTACACCTTTTAGGACCCTATTAACATGTGGAATATGTGTTTTGCAAAGAATTAATCATTTTATGCCTTTTATGAAAACATTTAGACATTCTAGCATTGATTCGGGGTCTTAGGGCTTAGAAGGGGCTCCCGGGAATCGTATAAGGCCAAATAGGGGTTACGGGGGAGTCCAAGAGTTTACTCCCTTGGAGTTTACGGCCCAAAGGCCACTCCTTGGGAGTTTACGGCCGTAAGCCCCTAGGCTTGGCCGTAAACTCTTGTCCTTCACCCAAAAATGCAAGATAAGGCCTTTACTCCATCCCTTAAATTTCTAGTGAATGCCTAGGACCAAATTAGGGGGTTAAAACCTTCATTTGGTGGTGTTTGAGGGAGTTTACGGTCCTAGCTTGTGCTTGGGCCGTAAACTCCATTTTGTCCCTCAAAATGGATTGTTAAATTGTCCTAAGCACTCCCTTAAATCGTAGCTAAATTCTAGAAGGCCTTAGGTGAGTTTTTGGGACATTTTGGCATGGAAATTGGGTGTTTACGGCCCAAGCATAGTCTTGGCCATAAACTCCCCTTTTAGGCTCTAAAATGTGTTGTTTTATGGCCTTAAACATTTCTCAAGATCATATCTAAATTCTCTCATGCCTTAGATGAGTTTTTGGGGCAATATAACATGGAAATGGGTTTTTACGGCCTAAGCACAAGCTTGGGCCGTAAACCCTCTTTTAGACCCTAAAAACTTATGTTTTGATGTCCAAACTCATCTAGGAAATTTCCTTAATTAGTATACAAGCTTAAAGGAAGGAAAAATGGGGCATTTGGCCAAGTTTTGGGTGTTTACGGCCTAAGGGGCTTCCTACGTCGTAAACTCCATGTTTTCTACTAATTCTTGTGATTTTTGTGTTCTAAATACAATGGAATATGTTTAGAACAAGATACGGAAGAAACTCTTACGTTTGGAAGCCGGAATTCGCGATTTTCGGGGTCGGGATCGAGTCTAGAGAGAGAAAGTAGTGAGAGAGTGTATGTTTGGGGTGGTAAAAGGGTGTAGAGTGGCATTCAATTTCCTTAAGTATGCCTCGGGTATTGCACCCGGTACACGGCTACCCGATGCTAAAGTTCAACGGGGTTAAAACTTTTTACCCGGGTGAAGTGGTTGAAAGGTAATATAACTTTATTTGGTTAAACAGGGTTAACACTTACCAGTTATATTTACTTATACTAAAATGATAATGTCAAGAAAATATAAATAACTAGATATTTATTTATTGACGACTTCAAATATTTCGGAAATTAATACATAACGACGAATTCTGTTAGTGAAAACGGGATTATGTAACGACAATGAGTTTGGGTTGTCACACTTAGACATAGCAAATGTTTGCTACAGTGTTCATGAGTATTCCTAAAATAGGAATTTGAGTATTGGATTAAACCCACGCTCATTTGAATCACTTCATGCATTTTATCACGAGTGATTGTGAGACAATAATATCTTATATTCTTGAAATGGAGACATATGAGTTGTTGTTTACGAGTCGGTTGTGCATTGATAATTTGTAAACACATCAGTAATTTGATTTTATAAAACGTATTGTTGTGTGTGATTTAATGGGTAAATAGTACAAGAATATAAGTCGAAGTTTATCCGTTCCTTTTACCCTAAATAGGATAAAAGCGATATATGTGGGCCCCTCGATGTTTTACTGATGACAAGCTAAGCGCTTGGCCAAACTCGGACTAAGTTGATGTGTTCAATTATAGTCTAAGTTAGTTGTCATAAATCGAAAGTCGGGAAACAAACCTTGGACAGAGAGAATGATTATAATCCATGTCTCATGTCCATACGATATCTTGTAGAACGGAGGAATATTTGATCCATTATCTAAAGGACGCGTTACTGATAAGATCAGAGTTCGACAATGGCTTTTGAAAGCTACGATTGTTAATTAGATTCTGAAGCCATACTTGCAATAATAGTTATTAGACTTATCCAAGTGGAAGACTATTGGATTAGGTGTCTAAGCCCATAACTATATTTGGTATGTACTTCATTTGATTATGAGCATGGTCTTTTTGGATTGTATTCACTCATACAACTTGATAGGATGACAAGTGGAGAGAGGGAGAGTAGGATTTATTATATAAATAATAAATTGGTACTCAAAATGATTTTATTAATATATTATAAGATTAATATATTATTTTGAAATCATATTATTAATTAGTAATTAATCAGAAATTAATTTGATATTAATTTTTGGATTAAAGGAACTGATTAATAATGGAGGGACTGGTCTTGCAAATCATTGATAGTTGCAAAATTGGGTTGATGGACTCCATAGAGTGGAGTGGACAAAATCCTATAGGGAAGCCCTATAGATTTCGTCGAAGGGCTCTATAGTGGAGGTCCATGGGATGCTTAAGCCTGAAGTAGGAATTAGGGTTTCCTCCAGAAACCCTAGCAACCCACACAACTATATAAGGAACCCTCCACTATGGGATATTTTTCCTAAGCTTTATGAAACCCTAGAGTAGCCGATTTTCACCTCTCTCCTAAGTTATTCTTTGCATTGGGTGTTTGTGACTCCATTAGAGGTGCAACACTTGGGGCACTAAGCTTTCAAAGTCAAGATCAAGCAAGGATTATAACAAGCAAGGTAACTTCATAACCCTAATTTCATATGTGAATTAAAAAATTGTATATGCTAGACCTAGGGTTATTGCTTTGGAGTTTGAATTTGCATATTCAACAGAGAAAAACTTAGATCCAAATCAATTAGGGTTTCATGTGCACATAGGAATCTTGTAATGCTCAAAACCCATCAGTAGGATAGACTGAGAACTCTTGATCTAGGCTTTCTAGCTTGTTCCTTGTTTGGTTGTGACTCTAGAGTAGGATCATCTGTTCGGGTGGCAATCTCACCTCTGGTTACTTATGGCTATCCATTTCATGGAGGTTAGTTGGTAGCGGGAAAGTATGTTGTGAGAGGACTAATAGGCGGTAGTGACTTATATGATTGGTGTTTGTCTGTATTATGTGTCTACTTGATCCTTGATTGTTTATATGTAGACATATGGTGGTAATGGGTTGAGGCGGTCCTGCTTTGTGATATAGACCAAGATACCTAGTACATACCGGCTGTAAGCCGTAAGTACGAAGGTTTGGGAAGGGTGGTTGGGTTGAGGTGGTAGGTTAACAAACCCTAGGTATTCATGTCTGATGGCTGATTGGACCCGTTGCATGTTGACATTCCAGTCCGTCGACTGATTGGGTCTGGGCATTCCAATTTGATGATTGTGGGCCATCATGTATGCTTGTATGTTTATCGTATGGGGTATTTTGGAGGGAAAATCACTAAACTTTGTGTTTATCCAATTGCTTTTGTTTCAGGTATCATCGGTTATCATGGGAAGGCAAAGACATGACTGTACACATTCATCAACAACAATGAAGATTTCGCGCTTTAATATGACTCTTATTTTCAATAAATGTATGTTGGAATAAACGGTTTATTAATAAAGGATTTATAATTGGGAAGTTTTTCTCTAATAAAAATGCAAATTTTTTGTTGTGATAATGGGACGTTACAGCTCCACTCGAAATATCTGAAAACGACATATAAACATGAACAGTATGAAAATTCTGACGAAATTCATGAGTTGAACATTATTTAAACTAATTCATACACAAATGCATAATATATGATGCAAAATACTAATAAAATTACCATAAAAGATACATAAAATGACATCTAACAGTGAATAATATGTATTTGAAAATGCATTGGATCAAATGAGATGGGTTTTGGCTTCTAAATGGAAATGTGTGTCGAATATTGACTCATTATATGCGTTTAATAAATCTTTGCATTAAAATGGGAATTATGTTTTCTCAATAATAAGAAAGATCTTTGGTTCAAAGTCCTTAAAGTCTTTCATGGTCGTGATGGTGAGATTGGGTGGATTTCCAATTCAGATTTGAAGTGGGTGGTTGGTTGAGGATAATAAGTAGATGGTGAAAGCTTCATGATTCAAGTTTTATCTCTCGTGGTTCCATCGAAAAATAGGTATGTGATGGGTTCGCTACAACTTGTTGGAAAGACCATTGTATAGGGATTTCCTTCTAATGGTACGATTTCCTAGATATTTTTTTGTTCCTTCTGTAATTTGCAACTCAGATATGGAAGATATTAATCATCTTTTTTATTTTTGTGAAGTGGCGGTTGAGCTTTGGAAGGTGGTGCGATATTCAAATCACGGACTTCAATACGGTAGTAGATATGATTCAATGGTTAGATTTAGCTCCGATATCCAAATTGAAAGATCGATGATGGAATCGGTCGTTATGACTCTAGTGACTCATTTGGAACTTTCGTAATAATGTTATATTGGTGGTCAAAATCCTAGACTAGATATTTGATAGTTTGGTTGATTATTTTTATAATTGGTTTGTTCATAAGAATAGAAAAATTAGTGTTAGTAAGATTTCTTGATTGTTAAATACAATTTTGACTATTTCTTTGAAAGTGTCTTGTTAGTTTTTTATTTTTAATCGGTCCATTGTTAAAAAATGTATATCTAAAACTATTAAATAAAATACGTTTTTTTAATTACAATAAGTTGTTGATAAATGATGAACATTGAGTTTGATTCATGGTATTGGTTGTATATATAGATTAAAGAGAATATTATTTTAACAATTGGTCGGATTATATCTGATTGTGGATAAACTTTAAAATCGAAAGAAAATAAAAATACTTTATAATTTATACTTGACATGATGAAAAATAAACAATGATGTTGAAATGTCTTACCTTGGTATAAATCCAAAATGAAACATTGATTGATATGAACTCTTACGATAAAATACTGTTAACGTGAATGCTTGTTAGAACAACTCTAATAATTAATAAACCGACAATTTGGTGGGGCTTCGACCCAAAGATTTCCAAGTTCCAACAAAATTGCAAAAGAGACGACAACATAAAATAAATGAATTATGACCCACCAAAATAACGGATATTCTAGAGCCAAAAAGATACTGTAGCCAAATGATAGGGCCAAAAATTGTGACCCATTAAAATGATATTAATAAGTTTTTAAAAAAATTGTTACATCGAAGTTGAAGCTGGAATAGTAATGGAAGTCAATAACGTAGAAATGGAAGAAGGTGAAATTCGATCTGAAACACAAAAGATAGATGGCGATTCTCCGAAGAATCAAACCCACCGGAGAGCGCTAGGGTTCTGGCGACGACTACTGGGACATCGAACCCGGGAGATATGGTCACACGGGGAAGCGACGATGGTGATGGAAACAATGACGGTGGTAGATGTAACGACTCCTAGGAATCTTGAGACATTAATTCCTAACAGTTTGATTCAAAATACAGGTCACGTGACAACAACAGCATGTGCCCAACCTCCTATCACCCCAACCTCAAACACTATCGAGTCTTTTAATGGGTTCCATCCCACTAGCAACGACTAAGTCAACCCAACAATTTAGACTTGGTGACTCTATTGGCAAAAGACGGAGACTAGTGACTCGCGAGAATGGAATCATAATCCCTACCATTTCCCAATGACCAACTTGTCGGAGCAAGACCCACCTCCCATTTCGGTACCACTCCTGGAATCACCACCTGCATCGCTCATTGACAGTCTTGAAACATCCCAAAAATACAGTTTAAAATTTTTGTTTTTAATCATTAAGAAAACCATAGTCAATAAACATTATATAAAAATCATAAATAGTGTATCTCAAAAATATCATAACATCTGTCAAATATATCAGAGTATAAACATCACAGACTAAACAAATGGTGTATGCACTGCAATCATCCCGAGCTCTTCCCTTGACTACCGAAAGTACCTGAAAACAAAACCGAAAACTGTAAGCACGAAGCTTAGTGAGTCTCCCCACACTACCACATACCAAACACATAATCACATAATAACATACATTGGGCCTTGTCTGCTACATCGGGCCCCGCCCGACATTAGACCGAAGTCTGGTAAACATATAACATATCAACAAGCATATAACACATAATCTTATAACATAAACATATAAACATTCCTCAGGCTTGCCCCGACATCGGACCGGAGTCCGGAACACATAACACATGACATATAAACTAAACCTTCATCGGGCTTGCCCTGGCATCAGACCGAAGTCCGGAACACATAAACAAACACATGCAAGAATCACGAAGACATCAAGCATACAAACATTCCTTGGGCTTGCTCCGACATCGGAACGAAATCCGGAAACATATAACTACATTGGACTAACCCCGACAATGCTAACATACATAAATGGGCCGACCTTTTTCCTTAGACATGTTCCTTCTGGAAGAGGACTCACCTCACACTGCTGAAGTCCCGCGGACAAAACCCTAGCTGCTGGATGACAGATTCTCGAATCTGTCAATATCAAAATAACACCCAATTAATAATTGGGTCCCAACACATATCCACAAGTTCATGCTTGGGGTAAAAGACTACTTTACCCCTAACTTAGCTTGATTCAAGCCCAATGCCCAATCCAAAGGACCAAAAGTCTAATAATGAACCAAGGCCCAACTATGGCCCAATTTTCCAAATTGAGCCCAAACCTCTACATGGTCTTGCCTTAAGGCCAAACCATTTATTCTTGGTCCAACAATTGACATTCTGATGGTCCAATATCTCATAATCATCAAGGCCCAGTTATGGCCCATCTATGGCTCAATTTTCCAAATTTAGCCCAAACCTTTCCAATGGGCCTTATCTTTCAGCCCAATCCAAGTGTTCTAGTCCATTTACTTGTTTATAGTTGTCTCATCAAGAGTCCAGACATCTAGGCCCAAATCTAAACCCAACACAATTTGGGTTTTCACATGAAATGACGATTAGGGTTAAGTTTGTCCCACTTAACCCATTAAGTCCATCAATTTATTGGGTCAATCATGTATTGCGGTCGGCTTAATCCATAATCCCAATCTGGTCATCTAAAAATACGGGTCCCGACAATCCAAAACATATATATATATATATATATATATATATATATATATATATATATATATATATATATATATTTATATATATATATCCAAAATTAGGGTTTTCTAACCCTAATTAGGGTTTCCAACCCAATCACAACCCAATAGGCCCAAAAGTTGAGTCCTTAGATCCATTAGGGTTTCATTAGGCCCACTAGGGTTTCATAAGTCGAGCACCACCCAATACCACCATGGGTAGTGGTGGTCAACGGCGGCTCACGAAGGCTCGCAGCCATCACCTCATGGTAGTGGTTATGGTTCTAGTCCAATTATGTCTAAGCATCCAAAAGCAAGCTAAACACAAGCAAAAGCACACCGCCACCCTACACGACGACTGGTGGCGGCAGCCACCACCTCACAGTGGTGGTTATGAGTTTTATTTGATTATTCTGTCACCGATTACAACATACAACACCAAATCCCAAATAAACACACACATATTAAGATAAACACACACAAACACAACCACCCTTGTGGTGGCCGGTGCTGGTACATGGTGACAACCACCATCTCACGGTCGTAGTGGTGGCTTCCTTGGTTTTCTGGCCACACAAGACACGCACCCACACATTTTGCTGCTTGTAATGGACTGAGCCACCCACTTGGTGGCGTACGGTGGCAGTAGCGAAACATGAAGATGACAGTAGCGGCTTTTTTCGACGACAACCACCACCTCATGGTGGTGGCGGTGGGTTTTCTTGATTCTCTGCCCAGCAACATGTCAACACACGCGAGCAGAATACATTTGAACCGGCGACAACTTGTCTTCAACAGAAACGGGCGACGGTGGCGCCACCGGAGCTGAGACGCAGCGCCGACGAAACGAAGAGGAGGAGTGAACACGGCGGGGTAAGTGGCGGTTAACTAAGAATCGACAGTTTCATTGGGACTTAGGTTGTGCGAAAACGGTTCACGACGTCCGGCAGTAGGATAGGGGCAGTGGTGGCGCCATCCGCCGGAGATTGTGGCGACAGTGGCGCTATAGGTTTGTTCCCCTCATTTCCATCTAAACGACGACATCTCACGTCAGTCTTCATCTTCAGCAACCACGGGATAGTAAAGATAGTGACACTCGACTTGGTGGTGGTTTTCCGACTCCGACAGCTATGGCGGCGCCTGTGGTGAAGGGAGGCACAAGGATGGTAGCGGCGGTTGATGAGGGACTCCTAGGGTTAAGGTTGGTGACATGGTGAAGGATATATACCCGATTATGAACAACTTTCCCATATTTGCATTATCAGCACCTCCAAACTAATTCCTTTCAAATAAAGCCCATAATTTACCCTTCCTACCCCTGCTCCCATAATTCCTTTCATATGTAGTCCAATAGTTACCTAATAGCCCCTCCTCTACAAATTATTTTCAATGAAGTCCATATGTTACCATTCAGCCCCTTAGCCTCTGAAATCTCTTCAAATTAAGTCCTAATAATTTGCCAAGTAGTCCCTGCCTTCATAATTATTTACGAAACCAATCTGAAATTTACACTTTTAACCTCCGACTTCTAAAATTGTGACAGTTAGCTCCTCGAGACCAACACCTTGCTATATAATTATTGATTTTAGGGCTACTGTTTATTCATTAATTTATTTATTTATTTATTTGATAAATGTGGTGTTAAAAGCCCAATCGACCTTAACACCCCCTACAGATCAAACCATGGAAGCCGAAGTGGACATCGGAATCCCCCAGGTATCAAAAAGATTCAAAACCGCTAAAGTTAGAATGGAGTTAGGGTTCGAAATTGGCCCTAACAACCCCATCCTTCGAGAGGTAATGGGAGAAGAAGGTGAGAACATAACTCCCCAATGAATTGACTTAGTCTAAATGTCAGGGGAATCAGCAAAGAATACAAAGTAAGATGGGTGTAGAGACTTAAAGTGCAGAATAGGATCTCATTCATGGGGCTCCAAGAAACGCAATTGGTGAACATAGATGCAATAGATGTAAATGGATCCTGGGATTCAGATGAATTTGGATTTTCCTCAATTCAATCAGTGGGTAGGTCTAGTGGTCTTTTAAGTATATGGGACTCAAACTTGTACAACGTTTCTGAAACCATAAAGTCAAGATGCTTATTGATTACAATTGGGACATGGGATGGGATTCCCGGTGAAAATATGTGCAAATATTTATGGGCCTCATGATCCGGTAGAGAAGAAGCAACTGTGGGATAAAATACTTCAAATGAAAAGAGAGAAACTAGGTACCTGTATAATTTTCGGGGAGTTTAACACCATAAGAAGAAGGGAATAACGGATTAACTTTCACTTCTGCCCCTCCTCTGCATTCCACTTCAACTGTTTCATATCAGAGGCTAGCCTTCGTGACATAAGAATGGGCGGAAGTAGGTTTACCTTCCTTTGTCAGTATGAAATCAAACTCAGCAAACTTGACAGGTTCTTGATATGCAATAACTTCATAGATGCATTCCTTTCCTCCTCAGTTACTGCTCTTCCAAGAGAGCTATTAGACCATTTCCCGATAGTTCTACAAACATCCTTCCCGGACTTTGGGAAACCCGTTCATTAACTCGTGGCTCAACCGAGATGGTTTGAGAATGTTTTAATAAAGGCATGGAAGGAATTTAGAGGATTCGGAGCACCAGACTCGTACTTGAAATCTAGATCGAAATACCTAAAGAATGAGATTAAGAACTGACGAGCCATTGAGTATCCCAAAGAGGTGAAAGAACTACATGAAACAAAGAACAAAATGCAAGAAATTGATTTGGCAGTGGAAGAGCGGCTGCTCAATGAAATGGAGATAGTAGAAAGAAGGACAGGCTTCCGAAGAATAGCTGAATTGGAGAGAATGACGGTCTCGGATATCAAACAACAGGAAAAAATTAAATGGTTTATCGATGGAGATGAAAACTCAGCCGTCTTTCACGACCTCGTCAACAACAAGAAGAGGAGAAACAAGATCTCGGGGCTAGTAATTGATAGAGTTTGGGTCACACAGCATGAAATAATTAAGTCAGAGATTTATAGTTTTTATCCGAAAAAATTCCAAGAAAGGTGGCCCTCTAGACCAAAGTTTATTAGCCGGAACTTCTCATCTATTGACCCAACTACACGTGAAAACCTTGAAATTCCATTCACAGTTTAGGAGATAAAAGAGGTGATATGGGCTTGTGGGAACGAAAAAGCTCCCAGACCAGATGGTTATACATTTAAATTCATAAAAAGATACTGGGACATCCTGAAAGAAGACATCGTGAATGTTGTCAAACATTTTGAGCGCTTTGGAGTAATTAGTAGAGGATGCAATGCCTCATTCCTTACCCTTGTCCCTAAGATAAAGTATCCTTTAAAAATTGGAGACTATAGACCAATAAGCCTTATTGGTAGCTTGTATAAGATTATTGTGAAGTCCCTCTCTATTAGACTAACAAAGATCATTGGTGTATGTATTGGAGAAGTACAATCGGCCTTTGTAGCAGGAAGGAACATCCTTAATGGGCCCTTAGTAATCAGCGAAATGTGTTCATGGGCCAAGAAGGTGAACAAAAAACTGATTCTTTACAAAGTAGACTTCAATAAAGCTTTTGACACGGTTAACTGGGAATATATGGACCTTGTTCAAATGCAAATGGGATTTGGAAAATGGTTGTGGGGTTGTATTCAAGGATGCTTAAGGTCCTCAAGAGCGCCAGTTCTAGTTAACGATTCACCAACAAATGAGTTTGAAATTGGTCGGGGAATAAGGCAAGGTGATCCCCTATCACCATTCTTATTCATAATAGCTATGGAGGGACTGAATATCGCGATGAAAGGGACATGAGAAAAAGGAATTTTCAAAGGAAAAAATATCCCAAACAGTGACTTATGTGTGTCGCATTTGTTCTATGCAGACGATGCACTTTTGTGGGGGAATTGAGCGAAGAAAACATCAAGAACTTGGCTAGAATTCTCTGATGCTTTCACGTATCATCGGGGCTTCAAGTGAACTTCACCAAATCATGAGTTTTTGGCATTGGGGGTGATCAACATAAAGTAGCAACTCTTGCAACACCTCTTGGTTGTGAGCCAACCAATCTTCCTTTTATATACGTTGGAGTTCCTGTTGGGGCAAAGATGAACCTCTCAAAAGCTGGAAACCAGTGATCGAAAGGTTCCAATCGATATTCAACTCTTGGAAATCTAAGACCTTATCATTAAGGGGTCTTCTAACATTAGCCAAAGTTGTCCATGGAAGCCTTCCAACATTTTATTTTTCTTTATTTGTTGCTCCAACAGAAGTTATCAAGACTTTGGAAAAATTAAAAAGAAGATTCCTTTAGGGTGGTGCAGATGAGAAAAAAAACATAAAGGGTGGCATGGGATAAGGTGATTGCCCCTAAAGAGGATGGTGGTCTGTGATTAGGCTCGCTTAAAGCTCTGAATCTGTCCCTAATTGTGAAATGGTGGTGGAGGTTGAGAGTGGATAACACAGGTTTATGGTCCAAGGTCATTAAAGGGATTCATAATCTTCACAATAAACCTTCTGCCTTCATGTCCAAAAAAACGATACCCGGAGTATGGAAAAATGTGGCTGGAGCACAAGTAGAACTGGAGAAATTAGGAATTGATATAAATGATATAATCTCAAAAAATGTTGGCAACGGGGACCACACCATGTTCTGGCCTGACATGTGGATTGGAGAAACAACATTAAAAGAATCCTTCCCATAATTATACAAGTTGGAACGAAAAAAACGTTGTAAAATTAGTGACTGTATACAACACAGAGGGATTAGATGGGATTGTAAATCGGCTCCGACTCTTCCGGCTGAAATCAATGAGATTGACATACTTCTTGACATGGTCAGCAACTTCCAACTGACCCCACGATGAGATAACTGGATATGTAACATATCAAGTGACAAGTCATTTCATGTGGACATCCTTAGATCAAGAATTGATGGGAGAGATACAACAACAAAGGAGGGACTAATAAGTTGGACTCATGAAGTCCCTCAAAAGGTGAACTGCTTTATGTGGAGGGTAAAATTGGATCATATCCCAACAACAAGCGCCCTACTTAGGCGTGGTTTACAAATTGGATCCCCCATGTACTCCTATTACGAGTCTGAAGAAGAAGACGCTACCCATGTGATATTATGATGCCCAATGGCTGCCAAGGTTTGGGAATGGGTGTTTCTCTGGTGTGGGCTACCTGTTACATAATTCGAGTCAATTGGGGAGCTTGTGAAATTTCTTTTACAATGGGGAACATGTTCAAAGAAACGGAAAAACTTAATTAGTATACGTTATGGAACGGCATGGCTCATTTGGAAGGCAATGTGTGATCAGATCTTCAAGAAGATTCGAACTACCCCTGCCAAAGTGGCAGATATGGTAAAATACATAGTTTTTACATAGATAAGACACATGAGAGTCAGTTGTAATATTCGTTGGGTCAAATTGTGTATTAATCCCTTTCTTTGTTTGTAACTTTCTCCTTTAAAACCTTGTAATACCCTCCTAGCATCTTGCTAGGGGGGTTGTTTTGTTAAGTTTAATATTACTTGTTGGTTTCAAAAAAATAAAATAAACAATTTCGATATGATAATTTAATGTATAGTTTGAGTTTGAAAGACTTTGGTGTTAAAAATATATAATTTTGATATCTTTTGGAATTATGATTGACGATGGCGTTAATATTTCAAAACATATATGTTTCTAAAGTCACCGGCTTACTGGTAATTGTTTAAATAGAGTTTCGTACTTGGATTAAAAAAAAGTGTTTTTGGTACGGAGCATTTTGGAGTGTTTGAGAGCTTCTAGCTTCTAGCGTTTAACAAAACGCTCCGTTTAAAACAAAAAGCTTTGTTTGGCACTACAAGCTTCTAGCGTTGAGTTTAATCAAAACGCTTTAAATCCAAATGCTACTTCATGTAGCGTTTAACAAAACACTACAAGCTACAAGATACAAGCTAACCGCTCTCAGCTAGTTTTGCCAAACACACCCTATGTCCAACTAGTTTATGAAATAACTCGTGTAAAAGCTTGATGCGTAGTGACGAGTTGGGAGTTTATTTTGTATGGAGAATTTCATATATGTCATTGTTAAACGTCGAAATATCATATTTGTCCAACCTAACATCTAAATATCATATTTGTCCTTCTTAATGTTTTAAAATATTATATATATATATATATATATATATATATATATATATATATATATACCCAAATTTATTTATTTATTTAATAATTTTTATTGATTTATAATTCTTCTTTATATTCTTAAATCATTATAATTGCAAAAACATATTGAAATGACAATACTGTCCTTACTTCTAAATGGCAATGCATCTCACTCCCTCAAAATGTCACGGTTGATTTACTTTGGCTAGGGTTAGCAAAAACCGAACCGCAAACCAAAAAAACCGCATAAACCGAAGCCGAAAAACCAAAACCGAAATGAAAATCGATGGTGCAGTTTTTAGTTTTGCAAAAAACGAAAATACTCGGTGCGGTGCTTTTTTTAGTCTTGCAAAAAACCGAACCGCACCGCATATATATATATATATATATATATATATATATATATATATATATATATATATATATATATATATAAAGTGTTGATATTTATAAGAATCAAGAACTTATGTCAATTAAAATTTCTATAAATATAAATATCTATCTTATCTATCGGATGATGATTGTATATTTTTAAGCATACAGTCAGTGGTATTTACAATAACAATTAATGTTTATGACATTTTTTAACATTTAAATGTGAAGAGTACTAGTGATGATAGTATCATTTTTATGAATACATTAATTGATATTATTGCATGTACATGTGAAACAAATATTATATTAATTCGTATTATGTTCAAGCATTAGAAACATGTTGAATGAGTGGTTATGTAGTTTTCTTTCAAACCAATAGGTGGTGGTATCGGTTCATCTCCAAAAAATGATTAGCACTCCTCATCTGAGTCAAAGTAACTCGCCGAGTTACTTGAGTGTTAGTAAAAAGGCAAAATGAAAACCCAAAAAAAAAATAAGAAAAAACCGCAAAAGAAAACAAAACCGCATAAAAACCGAACGGTGCGGTTTCTAAATTTCAAAAAACCGAAGTTGCGGTTTTCGGTTCGATTTTGGGCAAAAACCGCACCGAACCGCACCATGCTCACCCCTAACTTTGGCAGCCTTTTATACGATCGCAAGTTCGCAACCTTTTATTCTCGTGTTGTCGCAACTTCATTCCTGCGATCACACAATCACGCATCAGTAATCGACTACTTAGACCCTATTCCTATTTTTATTCTCTCCAATTTCGTTTTTTTGCTGATCGATTTATGTATTATCGCATCATAGCTTCTTCCCTGTTGTCACACCTTTCTTCTTACAATCACACATAACACACATCTGGTAAGTAAATTTGACCCTCTTTCTATTTTTCCCCTCTCTAATTTCATTTGTATTGTTGACCGATTTATTTCAAAATAGTAATTGGAATTAGGACATGATTTCGATTACATGTATCTTACAAAGTTGCTAGAATTTGGAATGAATTGAGTACACAAGTCGCTTTAAATAATTCATTTAGGTTGCTTTATTGTCTAACTAGTTTATAACCCGTGGGAACCACAGTTATAAAATTAATTAAACTTTTATAATAAAAATTTATAATTATTAATCATTTATTTTAAATAAGTCATTTTAAATAAATTATTAATTAAGAGATATATCAAAAATTTTAAGTTATTATAACTTTAAATCATACATACGTATAAAACTAACATTTTTTCTTGAATATCATGCATTTGAAACCTTCTTTTTTAACTTCCTCAAACTACATTCATTTGAAACCCCATTTTTTTGTTGGAATAGTGTCTAAGACTACAACTATATTAGGCAAGTATTTGACTCGGTTGAGCATGGTCCTTTTGGGTTGCCTTCACCATAGCAACTTGACAGGATGATTTATAATGAGAGAAGGAATATTATTAATATATTATAAGAATAATATAAGGAATAATAATATTATTATTTGATTAATATAAGTCATAAATTAATTAGGAATTAATTTGGTGACTTAAAGAGATTAATTAAATAAAAGGGTATAAACTGTCAATTGTTTGATAGTTGCACTTTGGGCTATATATCCTTTATAGATAAGGGGTGGACGATTTCTAGGGCTAAGGATAGCCATAAAATCGTCCAAGGCTTATCATGGAAAGGATTTGGATTGCTTAGGGCTTAAGTTATCCAATTAGGGTTTAAGGGTGAAACCCTAGGAGCCTTACAAGTATAAATAGACCCCAAGGGCTAAGGGATTTCGACACTTGTGCTTAGAGAAGAAACCCTGGCCGAATTTCTCTTCCCTCCTCTCTCTCAAATCATCCTCCTTGCTAGTTGGTGTTTGTAAGCCATTAGAGGAGTGACAATTGTGACTCTAAAGCCTCAAGGCCAACAAGATCAAGCAAGTGATTCAAGGTAAACTTCTAATCTCTGATTTCATATTATTGTTATTGTATATTAGCCATTAGAATTCTTGGATTGAATATATGTTCAATTAGAGAAACCTAGATCCAAGCATTAGGGTTGCATGTGCACATAGGAATGTTCATGTGGCCAAAACCCATTAGTGGTATCAGAGACTAGATTGGTTTCTATTGAATTCATACTTTGATTGCTTGTTTGTTGCTGAAAAAATCGTTTTTTTGTCCTCTGGCTGATGAACTCGGCGAGTCCCATGGTGGTACTCGGTGAGTAGGCTCAACTCGGCGAGTCCATCTGGGTACTTGGCGAGTTCAAGCGTCAGAACAAGGAAACTTCCGGATTTCTTGCTGTTTATCTTTGAGATACTTGCCTTAATCATATTAGATCAATATAAATCCGATTTTATGATATATATGAGTATATTCTTGACCTAATTGAAGATATTTATCAATTAATAAAATATTTGTTTCCTTATGTGATAATTGATTAATTATTTTATTAAATTGGTAAATTGTTTTGCAAGAAATCATTAAATAAATCAAATATGGATAATTATGAAATTAATTGTTAATTAAGATTATTTGTTATTTGATCCTCTATGTCTTTAAAAGTTTAAAACTTGCCCTCAAGTTTTGAAATTTATGTGATTAAAAGTTTAATTTAGACAATTTAAATTTCAAACCCTAGAATTTTACAAGTTTAAAATCCAACCCTATACTAATATAATATTACAAGATATATATATATATATATAATTAAAATGCTAGTCTTACCGTTAGTAGGCCTCATTCACGAATATAAGGTGGGTATAAGGTTGCTGCCTATAAAATGGCGCTTAATGGGTGTACACTCACACCCACCGCTTGCTTGATCGGTGGAGGGTCGTTAGCCGAACGGGTAGGATAGGGCAACCTCATCTCTTCATTAAAAGTATAATATAAAATACAAAGTAACTACATGTTTTTCAAAAATTTCCCAATCTTAGTTACTTTAGGAAAAGTGAATTGATGCAATCCCATTAAATTACACTTTGCACCCTTGCTAAGAAGTTAGTGGAGCGTGTGTGGTTTACCGGCACACTAATTGGTTCTAAGCAAAGGTGGCAAAGGGTTATTCATTGTTTATCATAGTTCGATGGAGCGTGTATGGTTTACCGGCACATCGAATAGGTGATCATTACAATGAAGGCACCATGTAAATTTGCATGGTAATTCACACCCACTTTGTGATCCTCGGTATCCCAGTCACAAACGAGAGGGGCATATCGAGATTTAAACATGCCATTGAAAAGTTTTCAATGAATCTCATCCAAACCTAGGAATTCTCAATACATTTAGAACTTAAAGTTATGTGGTGGAGAATTAGTGAATCGTCATTCACTTACCTTCAAATTGTTTGCATGTTAGATTACGACATCCCTTTTCTAATATGTAAATATTGTTGTTGGATCCTAGCCCTAATTTTTCTTATTGGGTGATAATTAGGGATTCATATTCTAATCTATCTTTGTCCTTTCTATTTGTAGATGTCGAACGCAAACAACGCTGCTGCTAGTTCATTCACATTGATGAGCCTTTGTCAAAAGGTTACTTTCGATGGGACGAACTTTAGCGAATGGATAAGATACATTCGCACAATTTCTCGCTATGAGAACAAGGAGTATGTCCTAGATGAGAAGCTCGAGAAAATCAACCCAGAAATCGTTACTCCGGCTGAAATGACCGCTTTTGAAACTCACGAGCGTGATGCAACGAAGGTACATTGCATCATGATAGCCACCATGAATGTCGAATTCCAAAAGTCGTATGAGGACATGTATCCGTATGAAATGCACCAAGACTTGTTGGAGAGATACCACCAGAACACGAGGCAAGAGCGTTACGAGATTTTCACTAACATGATTTCCGCTAAAATGGGTCATGGAGAATCTCTTACCGTGCACTTGCAAAAGATGCAAAGGTATGTCGATCATCTTCGCAAGTTGAATGTTGACTTTGGGGAAGACTTGGCGATCGACATGGTGCTTCACTCTTTGCCTCCGTGTTACAATCAATTTAGGATGACCTACCACATGACCAAGGAAGAGGTCACCCTAAGCAAGCTCCAAGGTCTCCTTAGGGTTGCTGAAAGCAACCTAAAGGACAAGTCTGTTGCACCTACTCTCAATCCACCCGTTGCTCCTGTTTTGGCCATTGGGCAAGGAAGAGGCAAGAAGAGGAAGGCTCCGTCTAAGATCCACTGCAAGGGAAAGTACCGAGATGGTTCCTCTTCTAGTGGGACCAAAGTTGATCCTGCTAAACCCTGTCCTAACCCTAAGGAGGCAGAGTGCCATCATTACCATAAAATAGGGCATTGGAAGACAAGCTGCCCAGACTACCTGCAAGCCATAAGGGAAGGAAAGATCAAGCCATCTTTCGCAGGTATTTATACAATTAAATCTAATGATTCATCTCATGCTAATTCTTGGGTCCTTGATACCGGTTGTGGTTACCATATTTGTTCCGATTTGCAGGGACTAAGAAGAAATAGGGATGTGGAGCATGGAAGAATAAATCTAATCATGGGGAACAGAAGATCGTCGTCTGTGACCAAGATTGGAGTGTATTCTTTAGTGCTTAGGAATGGTTTATCTTTAGATTTGAACAATTGTTGCTATTCGCCAGAAATGGCTAGAAACATCATTTCATTTCATGGTTTGTTTAGACAAGGTTTTAGATTTTCTTTTAATAATGAGAATGGTTCTATTCTTGCTTATCTAAATGGTGTCTTATTTTTTGAAGTTATACCATGGAATGGAATTTATGAAACTGTTATGGTTGTAGATAACTTAGGAAATGATGTTTTATGCATGGATTCTTCCAATGGTGTGGATAGAGCATCCTTGTGGCATTGTCGTCTTGGACATGTCAACAAGAAGCGCATAGCCCAACTCCAAAAGGATGGACTGTTGGAGTCATTCGACCTTAGGGAAGATGACACATGCGAGTCTTGTTTACTTGGAAAGATGACTAAGTCACCCTTCACAAGTACATGTGAAAGGGGTGAGGGTCTATTGGACCTCATACATACCAATGTATGTGGACCGTTTAGATCAACCACGAAGGATGGAAACCGCTTCTATGTGACTTTTACAGATGACTATAGTAGATATGGGTATATTTACTTAATCAAGCAAAAGTCGGAAACTTTTGAAAAGTTCAAAGAGTTCAAAAATGAAGTGGAGAATCAATTGGGCAGGAAAATCAAGATGCTTCGAACCGATCGAGGAGGAGAGTACCTAAGTCTTGAATTCCACAATTATCTCAAGGAGTGTGGAATAGTTTCACAATTGACGCCACCTAGGACACCGCAGTTGAATGGTGTGGCAGAAAGGCGCAATCGAACCTTGTTAGACATGGTTCGCTCTATGATGAGTCATGCTTCACTACCTATCTCTTTTTGGGGGTATGCCTTAGAGACTGCCGCCCATATCCTTAACCGAGTCCCTACTAAGAAGGTTGCCAAAACACCTCACGAGATGTGGACAGGGAAAGCTCCCTCGTTGGCACATATCAAGGTTTGGGGTTGCGAGGCTTTCGTAAGACGAGATACTCACGACAAGCTCGAACCACGCAGTGAATGATGTATTTTCATCGGCTACCCGCAGAAATCCTTTGGATATCTCTTCTATAGACCGAAGGACAATGTTGTCTTTGTTGCGAGGAGAGGAGTTTTCTGAGAGCGAGAACTCATAAGCCAAGGAGACAGTGGGAGGCAAATCGAGCTTGAAGAGATTCAAGAATCGATAGATGAAGGATCCTCTACCGCTGGCACTCAACCCGAGGAGGAAACTCCGGTTGAACCGATTGATGAGTCCTTACCTATTATACGTTCCGAAAGAGTTAGGGTTCAACCCCAGTTTTATGGTTTTCATATTACTACCAAAGGGGATACGTATATTAGTTATGGTACACTAATAAATCTAGATGAACCTAATAGCTATAAGGAAGCTATGGCAGGCCCGGAGTCTGCGAAATGGAAAGAGGCAATGGACAGCAAGATCCAGTCCATGTATGAAAACCAAGTTTGGAATTTGGTTGATAATGTGCCCGGACGTAAGACCGTCGGGTGCAAATGGATCTTCAAGAAGAAGACCGACGTGGATGGAAACGTACACACATATAAGGCGCGATTGGTTGCGAAGGGATTTACTCAAACTCCCGGAGTTGACTATGATGAGACCTTCTCACCAGTTGCGAAGATTAAGTCTATTAGATAATCCTAGCTATTGCCGCATTTCATGATTATGAGATTTCGCAAATGGATGTCAAAACTGCTTTCCTTAATGGGAAGTTGGCTGAGGATGTTTACATGGCTCAGCCAGAAGGTTTTGTCGATCTGAAGCATCCGAATAGAGTGTGTAAGCTTGAGAAGTCCATTTATGGACTTAAGCAAGCGTCTCGCAGATGGAATCTTTGCTTCGATGAGAAAGTCAAAGAGTTTGGATTTGTACAAAGCGAAGATGAATCGTGTGTATATGTCAAAGCCAGTGGGAGTATAGTAAGATTCCTCGTTTTGTATGTCGATGACATACTACTCATAGGAAACGATGTCCCAACTCTGCAGGAGGTTAAGTCCTGGCTCGGGAAGTGCTTCGCTATGAAGGACCTCGGAGAGGCTTCCTATATTTTGGGAATAAGGATAGTAAGAGAAAGAAGTAAGAGACTAATAGGACTTAGTCAGAACACTTACTTAGATAAGGTACTAAAACGTTTTAGTATGGAAAACTCAAAGAAGGGAGAATTACCGATACAAAGTAATGCCAAGTTGAGTAAGACTCAAAGTCTGAGTACCGAAGCTGAAATAGCAGAAATGAGCCGAGTACCATACGCTTCCGCAGTTGGCTCAATCATGTATGCTATGACTTGTACTCCCCCTGATGTAGCCTTTGCTTTGAGCATGGTTAGCAGATATCAAGGGAACCCTGGCAGAGCCCATTGGATTGCGGTCAAGAATATCCTTAAGTACCTTCGGAGGACAAAGGAATGGTTTTTAGTCCTCGAAGGGAGTGATGACTTGAAGGTGCGAGGGTATAGTGACGCTAGTTTTCAGACCGACAGGGACAACTAACGTTCGCAGTCGGGCTGGGTCTTTACCCTGAATGGAGGAGCAGTTACTTGGAAAAGTTCCAAGCAAGAAACCGTAGCTGATTCAACGTGTGAATCAGAGTACATTGCAGCGAGCGAAGCGTCGAAAGAGGCAATATGGTTGAAGAACTTCATCGGTGATCTTCGAGTTGTACCTGCCATAAAGGAGCCCATGGAGATTTTCTGTGATAATGAAGGAGCGGTTGCCTTGACAAAGGAACTGAGGGCTCATGGTAGATCTCGTCATATCGACAGGAAATATCACTTTATTAGACATCGAGTAGAAGAAGGACAACTCATAGTGAAGATGATATCATCAAAAGATAACCCAGCAGATCCGCTTACGAAGGGACTGAGTAGGGTTAAGCACTTGCAGCATGCTAGGAGTATTGGGCTGAAGGGTGATATTAGTACAGATTAGATAGTAGTAGAAACGTGTAATAGATAAATGTAATTAACATTTGATGATTAAATAAAAGAGTATTATTTTTGAGTAATGTTACTGTCTTATGTTAATTGTTTAACTATTGTTTCATTTTGCATGTTTTGACTTCCAGAATAATTGAGTTTATTAAGAATAATCGAATTGTTCAAATTGTCCACAATCGTTCATATGTTGGAAGTAGGTATGAATGAAGATTGTCATGAATTGGTGTGTAGATTGTCTAAATGGTATTAGACATAGCAAAAGTTTGCTGCAACATTCATGAGTGCTTATGAACTAGTTTTGAGCATTGAAACAAACCCGTGCTTGCTGGAATCATTTTATGGAATATGATAAAAAAAAAGTGATCGCAAGACGATAATATCATATAGTCTTAAAACCAAGATATATGGTCTGTTATTTGTTGATTGGTTGTACATTGATTATGCGAAACCGCATCAGTAACTTGATGTTATAAAACGCATTGTTGTGTGTGGTTGATTAATGAATAAGTAAATGCATATAAGTCGAAGTTTATCTGTTACTTTTATCCCAAGAGGGTAAAAGCGATATCTCAGCCGCTCGATGATTTGATTTGACTTATGTGTCAGGCCCGGTCAAGATTGAATTGATGTGTTTGATTAAGTTCTATGTCAAATGAATCGGAGATCGAGAAACCAAATGCTAGACAAAATTGTTCCATAGAATTGTCAGCATGATATCTAAACAGAGGACTGTACGGTCCCTTATCTAAAGGACAATATTGATTAGATCAGAGTTTGACAGCGTCTTTGAGAGCTACGATTGCTAATCGGAATATACTTGTATATATAGTTACTAGACTTATCCAAGTGGGAGACTGTTGGAATAGTGTCTAAGGCTACAACTATATTAGGCAAGTATTTGACCCGGTTGAGCATGGTCCTTTTGGGTTGCCTTCACCATAGCAACTTGACAGGATGATTTATAATGAGAGAAGGAATATTATTAATATATTATAAGAATAATATAAGGAATAATAATATTATTATTTGATTAATATAAGTCATAACTTAATTAGGAATTAATTTGGTGACTTAAAGAGATTAATTAAATAAAGGGGTATAAACTGTCAATTGTTTGATAGTTGCACTTTGGGCTATATATCCTTTATGGATAAGGGGTGGACGATTTCTAGGGCTAAGGATAGCCATAAAATCATCCAAGGCTTATCATGGAAAGGATTTGGATTGCTTAGGGCGTAAGTTATTCAATTAGGGTTTAAGGGTGAAACCCTAGGAGCCTTACAAGTATAAATAGACCCCAAGGGCTAAGGGATTTCGGCACTTGTGCTTAGAGAAGAAACCCTGGCCGAATTTCTCTTCCCTCCTCTCTCTCAAATCATCCTCCTTGCTAGTTGGTGTTTGTAAGCCATTAGAGGAGTGACAATTGTGACTCTAAAGCCTCAAGGACAACAAGATCAAGCAAGTGATTCAAGGTAAACTTCTAATCTTTGATTTCATATTATTGTTATTGTATATTAGCCATTATAAGTCTTGGATTCAATGTATGTTCAATTAGAGAAACCTAGATCAAAGCATTAGGGTTGCATGTGCACATAGGAATGTTCATATGGCCACAACCCATCATTTTTAACTAATGCAACTCAAAAGTTTTCTTAATAATGATTTAACTCTCAAAAGTTTTATAACTTATATTATGTTTAATTAGCATTTAGTGAAAAGTTACTATAAAAAGATCAATCTTTTGGGAAGACATGCATACAAATCATATCCAAATTTCAGAAAGAAAACAAACTTAAAGATTTTTGTATTGGGTTGAGGTTTTATGACCACTTTTGGAGATATGCTATTATATGAGAGTTTTTAATTTGTAAGTTTGTTATACTAATTCGTTTTTATATTTTATTCGTTTTTGAATTATTGTAATACAGTCGTTGTCTATTTTGGTTTAATCGTTAATATATTGATAATATGTTATATACGGTGATGTCGAGAATATTTAATTAAATATTTTAAATATGTTTTTTTTTTGTCATTGTATCGTTTCAAAAAGATAATTAATTAAAACTCATATATATGTTATACTTTTCATCTCTCTCTCTCTCTCTCTCTCTCTATATATATATATATATATATATATATATATATATATATATATATATATATATATATATACATTTTTTTTAACTTCCTCAAACCACATTCATTTGAAACCCCATTTTTGATTTAACTCTCAAAAGTTTTCTTAATTATGATTTAACTTTCAAAATTTTTGTAACTTATATTATGTTTAATTAGCATTTAGTGAAAAGTTTATTATAAAAATGTCAATCTTTTGGAAAGACATGCATACAAATCGTATACAAATTTCAGAAAGAAAACAAACTTAAAGATTTTTGTGTTGGGTTGAGGTCTTATGACCACTTTTGGAGATATGCTATTATATTAGAGTTTTTAATTTGTAAGTTTGTTATACTAATTCGTTTTTATATTTTCTTGGTTTTTGAATTATTGTAATACAGTCGTTGTCTATTGTGGTTTAATTGTTAATATATTGATCATATGTTATATAGGGTGGCGTAAAAATATAACGCATGTTTCAGGTATTGGTTGGAAATTTGCCAATTGGGGAGGTTATATGCATGGACTCGGCGAGTTGGGAGTTCAACTCGTCGAGTAGGGTCGTGTATCATGGACGTGGGTCAGAAGAGACTCGGCGAGTCGAAAGGCCCGACTCGGCGAGTCAGGGCTGTTTAAGGAAAACCCTAATTTTAGGGTTTGCCCTATATCTAAACATCATTAACAGCCTCCATAGCCTCCCATTTGCACCCTAGAAACTGTTCACGAACACAAACCCTCTTGTGAGAGAAGTGAGAGCCTTGGTGAGATAAATTGGTGAATCTTGGGAAGGATTTCAAGTTGAAGGAAGAAGGATCAAGGGAGAAACAATAGACCCATCATATACTTCATTTTGGGAACTTTATGATGGGTTTGAGCCATAAGAACTTTCCTATGTGCACATGCAAACCCTAATGCTTGGATCTAGGTTTCTCTAATTGAACATACAATGTATCCAAGACTTTGATAGATAGATCTAGTGTAAAGAGTCAATTCATAACATATGAAATCAAATCTAAAGGAATACCTTGAGTTGGTTGCTTGAATCTTCTTGTCTTTGGAGCTTAGAGTCACAATTGTCACTCCTCTAATTGCTTACAAACACCAAATAGCAAGAGGATGATATAAGAGAGAGGGAAGAGGGTGAGAAAATCGGCCTAGGGTTTCTTGCCTTGCATGAGTGCCGATTTCCTCCGCCCAATGGGTCTATATATACTATGAGCTACTAGGGTTACACATTAAACCCTAATTGAATAACTTAGGCCCTAAGCAATCTAGTGATCCCTATAAACTAGGCCTTGGACGATTTCTAGGATCTTCCAAACCCTAAAATCGTCCACCCTCTCATCCATAAAGATTCATAGCCCAAAATACAACTATCACACATTTGACAGTTTATGCCCCTTTATTCAATTAATCTCTTTAAGTCACCAAATTAATTCCTAATTAATTTATGACTTATATTAATTAAATAACAATATTATTATTCCTTATATTATTCTCATAATATATTAATAATATTTCTTTTCTCATTACAAATCATCCTGTCAAGTTGCTATGGTGAAGGCAACCCAAAAGGACCATGCACAACCGGGTCAAATACTTGCCAAATATAGTTACAGCTTTAGACACTATTCCAACAGTCTCCCACTTAGATAAGTCCAGTAACTATATACACAAGCACAATCCGATTAGCAATCATAGCTCTCAAAGACGCTGTCAAACTCTGATCTTATCAGTCATGTCCTTTAGATAAGGGATCGTACAGTCCTCTGTTTAGATATCATGCAGACACAATCATAGTCCAGCATTTAGTTTCTCGATATCAGATTTATTCGACATAGAACTTAATTGAACACATCAATTTAGTTCTGACCGGGCCCGGCACATAAGTCAAATCAAATCATCGAGCGGCCGAGATATCGCTTTTACCCTCTTAGGATAAAAGTAACAGATAAACTTCGACTTATATGCATTTACTTATTCTCCAATCAATTATACACAACAATGCATTTTATAACATCAATTTACTGATGCGGTTTCGCATCATCAATGTACAACCAATTAACAAATAACAAACCATATATCTAGGTTTTAAGACCATATGATATTATCATCTTGCGATCACTTACAATATATATATATATATATATATATATATATATATATATATATATATATATATATATACACCTTAAAGTGATTCCAACAAGCGTGGGTTTGTTCCAATGCTCAAAACTAGTTCATAAGCACTCATGAACGTTGCAGCAAACCTTTGCTATGTCTAATACCATTTAGACAATCTACATACCAATTCATGACAATCTTCTTTCATATCTACTTCCAACATATGAACGATGGTGGACCATTCGAATAATTCGATTATTCTTAATAACTCAATTATTCAGGAAGTCAAAACATGCAAAGTGAAAAAATAGTTAAACAATTAACATAAGACAGTAACTTTACTTACAAATAATACTCCTTTATTTAATCATCAAATGTCAATTACATTTATCTATTACAAGTTTCTAAAACTATCTAATCTAAACTAATATCATCCTTCAACCCAATACTCCTAAACCCTACTCAGTCCCTTCGTAAGCGGATCTGCTGGGTTATCTTCTGATGATATCCTCTTAACCACGAGGTGTCCTTCTTCTACTCGATGTCTAATAAAGTGATATTTTTTGTCGATATGTCGAGATCTACCACGATCCCTCGGTTCCTTGGTCAAGGCAACCGCTGCTTCATTATCACAGAAAATTTACACAGGCTCCTTTATGGCAGGCACAAGTCCAAGATCACCAATGAAGTTCTTCAACCATATTGCCTTCTTCGACGCTTCGCTTTCTGCAATGTACTCTGATTCGCACGTTGAATAAGCTACGGTTTCCTGCTTGGAACTTTTCCAAGTTACTGCTCCTCCATTAAGGGTAAAGACCCAGCCCGACTGCAAACGGTAGTTGTCCCTGTCGGTCTGGAAGCTGGCGTCACTATACCCTCGCACCTTTAAGTCAACACTCCCCCCGAGGACTAAAAACCATTCCTTGGTCCTCCGAAAGTACTTAAGGATATTCTTGACCGCAATCCAATGGGCTCTGCCAGGGTTCCCCTGATATCTAGTAACCATGCTCAAAGCAAAGGCTACATCTGGGAGAGTACAAGTCATAGCATACATGATTGAGCCAACTGCGGAAGCGTAAGGTGCTCGGCTCATCTCTGCTATCTTGGCTTCGATACTCGGACTTTGAGTCTTACTCAACTTGGCATTAGTTTGTATTGGTAACTCTCCCTTCTTCGAATTTTCCATACTAAAACGTTTTAGTACTTTATCTAAGTAAGTGTTCTGACTAAGTCCTATTAGTCTCTTACTTCGTTCTCTCACTATCCTTATTCCCAAAATATAGGGAGCCTCTCCGAGGTCCTTCATAGCGAAACACTTCCCGAGCCAGGACTTAACCTCCTGCAATGTCGGGACGTTGTTTCCTATGAGTAGTATGTCATCGACATACAAAACGAGGAAGCTAACTATACTCCCACTGGCTTTGACATATACACATGATTCATCTTCGCTTCGTACAAATCCAAACTCTTTGACTTTCTCATTGAAGCAAAGATTCCATCTGTGAGACGCTTGCTTAAGCCCATAAATGGACTTCTCAAGCTTGCACACTCTATTTGGATGCTTCGTATCGACAAAACCCTCTGCCTGAGCCATGTAAACATCCTCAGCCAACTTCCCATTAAAGAAAGCGGTCTTGACATCCATCTGCCATATCTCATAATCATGAAATGCAGCAATGGCTAGCATCACCCTAATAGACTTTATTTTCGCAACTGGTGAGAAGGTCTCATCATAGTCAACTCCTGGAGTTTGAGTAAAGCCCTTCGCAACTAATCGCGCCTTATATGTGTGTACATTCCCATCCACGTCGGTCTTCTTCTTGAAGATCCATTTGCACCCAACGTTCTTACGTCCAGGCACATTATCAACCAAATTCCAAACTTGGTTGTCATACATGGACTGAATCTCGCTGTCCATTGCCTCTTTCCATTTTGCAGACTCTGTGCCTGCCATGGATTCTTTATAGCTATTAGGTTCATCTAGATTTATTAGTGTACCATCACTAATATACGTGTCCCCTTCGGTAGTAATATGAAAACCATAAAACTGGGGTTGAACTCTAACTCTTTCGGAACGTCTAAGAGGTAAAGATTCGTCAATAGGTTCAACTAGAGTTTCCTCCTCGGGTTGAGCGCTAGCGGCAGAGGTTCCTTCATCACTCGATTCTTGAATCTCTTCAAGCTCGATCTGCCTCCCACTGTCTCCTTAGCTTATGAGTTCTTGCTCTCGGAAAACCCCTCTCCTCGCAACAAAGACAACATTGTCATTCAGTCTATAGAAGAGATATCCAAAGGATTTCTGCGGGTAGCCGATGAAAATACATCGCTCACTACGAGGTTCGAGCTTGTCGTGAGTATCTCGTCTTACGAAAGCCTCGCAACCCCAAACCTTGATATGTGCAAATGAGGGAGCTTTCCCTATCCACATCTCGTGAGGTGGCAACCTTCTTTGTAGGGACTCGGTTAAGGATATGGACGGTAGTCTCTAAGGCATACCCCCATAATGAGATAGGTAGTGAAGCAGACTCATCATAGAACGAACCATGTCTAGCAAGGTTCGATTACGCCTTTCTGCCACACTATTCAACTGCGGTGTCCTAGGTGGCGTCAATTGCGAAACTATTCCGCATTCTTTGAGATAGTTGTGGAATTCAAGACTTAGGTACTCTCCTCCTCAATCGGATCGAAGCATCTTGATTTTCCTGCCCAATTGATTCTCCACTTCATGTTTGAATTCTTTGAACTTTTCAAACGTTTCTGACTTGTGCTTGATTAAGTAAATATACCCATATCTACTATAATCATCGGTGAAAGTCACATAGAAGCAGTTCGCATACTTTGTGGTGGATCTAAAGGGTCCACATACATCGGTATGTATGAGATCCAACAAACCCTCACCCCTCTCACAAGTACCAGTGAAGGGTGACATGGTCATCTTTCCAAGCAAACAAGATTCACACGTGTCATCTTCCCTAAGGTCGAATGACTCCAACACTCCATCCTTTTGGAGTTGGGCTATGCGCTTTTTGTTGACATGTCCAAGACGACAATGCCACAAACATGCTTTATCCATACTATTGGAAGAATCCATGCATAATACATCATTTCCTAGGTTATCTACGATCATAACAGTTTCATAAATTCCATTACAAGGCATTGCTTCAAAATATAAAATACCATTTAGATAAGCATAAATCGAACCATTCTCATTATTAAACGAATATCTAAATCCTTGTCTAAACAAACCATGAAACGAAATGATGTTTCTTGCCATATCTGACGAGTAGCAACAATTATTCAAATCTAAACTTAATCCATTACTAAGCACTAAAGAATACACTCCAATCTTGGTGACAGGCGACAATCTTCTGTTTCTCATGATTAGATTTATTCTTCCATGCTCCACATCCCTATTTCTTCTTAGTCCCTACAATTCATAACAAATGTGGTAACCACACCCGGTATCAAGAACCCAAGAAATAGCATGAGATGAATCATTAGATTTAATTGTGTAAATACCTGCGAAAGACGGCTTGATATTTCCATCCTCGATGGCTTGCAGATATTCCAGGCAGCTTTTCTTCTAATGCCCTATTTTGTGGCAATGATGGCACTCTGCCTCCTTCGGGTTAGGGTTGGGTTTAGCAGGATCAACCTTGGTCCCACTAGAAGAGGAACCATCTTGGGACTTTCCCTTGTGGTGGTTCTTTGACGGAGCCTTCCTCTTCTTGCCCCTTCCCTGCTCTGTAGCCAAAACAGGAGTAGCGGGTGGATTGGGAGTTTGTGCAACAGACTTGTCCTTAAGGTTGCTCTCAGCAACCCTTAGGAGCACTTGGAGCTTGCTTAGGGTGACCTCTTCCTTATTTATGTGGTAGGTCATCCTAAATTGGTTGTAACACGGAGGCAAGGAGTGAAGGACCATGTCGATAGCCAAATCTTCCCCAAAGTCGACATTCAACTTGCGAAGACGATCGACATACCTTTGCATCTTTTACAAGTGTACGGTTAGAGATTCTCCATTTCCCATTTTAGTAGTGATCATGTTAGTGAAGATCTTGTAACATTCCTGCCTCGCGTTTTGATGGTATCTCTCCAACAAGTCTTGATGCATCTCGTACGGATACATGTCCTCATAGGACTTTTGGAATTCGGCGTTCATTGTGGCAATCATGATGGAATGAACTTTTGTTGCATCACGCTCATGAGTCTCAAAAGCAGTCATTTCAGCCGTAGTAGCGATTTCTGGATTGATCTTTTCGAGCTTCTCATCAAGGACATACTCCTTCTCCTCGTAGCGAGCAATCGTGCGAATGTATCTTATCCATTCACTAAAGTTCGTTCCATCGAAAGTCACTTTTTGGCAAAGGCTCATCAACGTGAATGAGCTAGCAGTAGTGTTGTTCGCGTTTGACATCTACAAATAGAAAGGACAAAGTATGATTAGAATTTAAATCCCTAATTATCACCCAATATGAAAAATTAGGGCTAGGATCCAACAACATTATTTACACATTAGAAAAGGGATGCCGTAATCCAACATGCAAACAATTTGAAGGCAAGTGAAGGACGATTCACTAATTCTCCACCATGAAAACATAACCTTAAGTTCTAAATGTATTGAGAATTCCTAGATTTCGATGAGATTCATTGAACTTTTCAATGGCATGTTTAAATCTCGATATGCCCCTATCGTTTGTGACTGGGATTCCGAGGATCACAAAGTGGGTATGAATAACCATGCAAATCTACACGGTGCCTTCATTGTTATAATCACCTATTCGATGTTTCGGTAAACCACACACGCTCCACCGAACTATGATAAACAATGAATCACCCTTTGCCACCTTTACTTAGAACCAATTAGTGTGCCGGTAAACCACACATGCTCTACTAACTTCTTAGCAAGGGTGCAAAGTGTAATTTCATGGGATTGCATCAATTCACTTTTCCTAAAGTAACTAGGATTGGGAATTTGTAAAACATGTAGTTACTTTGTATTTTAACATTATACTTTTAATGAGGAGATAGAGTTGCCCTGTCCTACCCGTTCGGCTAACGACCCTCCACCGGTCAAGCAAGTGGTGGGTGTGAGTGTACACCCATTAAGCGCCATTTTATAGGCAGCAACCTTATACCCACCTTATAGACTGGCTTCGTGAATGAGGCCTACTAACGGTAAGACTAGCATTTTAATTATACGTATATATATTAGTCTTGTAATATTATATTAGTATAGGGTTGAATTTTAAACTTTGTAAAATTCTAGGGTTTGAAATTTAAATTTTCCAAATTAAAGTTTTAATCACAAAACTAAATTTCAAAACTTGAGGATTAGTTTTAAACTTTTCAAAACACAAGGGATCAAATAACAAATAATTTAAATTAACCATTTAATCTCATAATTATCCATAGTTGATTTATTTAAATGTTTCTTGCAAAACAATTCACCAATTCAATTAAAATAATCAATTAATATCATATAAGGAAATTATTATTCAACTAATTGTTAAATATCTTTTGTTAGGTCAAGAATATACTCACATATATGTTGAAAATCGGATTTTATTGACCCATAAAGATTAAGGCAAGTTTCCATAAGAAAAACAGCAAGAAATCCCGAAACTAGCTCCATCTGACGCTCGAACTCGCCGAGTACGACAACGGACTCGCCGAGTTGAGGCCTACTTGCCGAGTCCACTATGGAACTCGCCGAGTTCATCAGGCAGATGGACAAAAATCGAATTTTGCAACCAACAAGCAATCAACCAATGCATCAATTCAATAGAAACCAATCAAGGCTTTGATACCACTGATGGGTTTGAGCCATAAGAACTTTCCTATGTGCGCATGCAAACCCTAATGCTTGGATCTAGGTTTCTCTAATTGAACATGCAATGTATCCAAGACTTTGATTGATAGATCTAGTGTAAACAATCAATTCATAACATATGAAATCAAATCTAAAGGAATACCTTGAGTTGGTTGCTTGAATCTTCTTGTCTTTGGAGCTTAGAGTCACAATTGTCACTCCTCTAATGGCTTACAAACACCAAATAGCAAGAGGATGATATAAGAGAGAGGGAAGAGGGTGATAAAATCGGCCTAGGGTTTCTTGCCTTGCATGAGTGCCGATTTCCTCCACCCAATGGGTCTATATATACTATGAGCTACTAGGGTTACACCTTAAACCCTAATTGAATAACTTAGGCCCTAAGCAATCCAATGATCCCTATAGACTAGGCCTTGGATGATTTCTAGGATCTTCCAAACCCTAAAACCGTCCACCCTCTCATCCATAAAGATTCATAGCCCAAAATACAATTATCACACATTTGACAGTTTATGCCCCTTTATTCAATTAATCTCTTTAAGTCACCAAATTAATTCCTAATTAACTTATGACTTATATTAATTAAATAAAAATATTATTATTCCTTATATTATTCTCATAATATATTAATAATATTTCTTCTCTCATTACAAATCATCCTGTCAAGTTGCTATGGTGAAGGCAACCCAAAAGGACCATGCACAACCGGGTCAAATACTTGCCAAATATAGTTACAGCCTTAGACACTATTCCAACACTTTACTGGGGTATTAATTTTTCATCTTAAGCCTTGAAGTCTTAGATCTCCATTTGGATGATTACGGTCATTATTAGGGGAAAACGGAATTAAGCTTGGATCTGGACCTATCATAGTGATATGGTTCCAGATCTGGACCTTCTTAGGTCCCAAATAGCATAAAGTTTCATCTTTTTATAAGCTTATTCTCTCTCCATGCATGAAGACCTCATTTAAAGGATTAATTTTGGTGCATGGCCATGTGAGGCCATTCATGCACGTAAAGTTTGCAACTTTACGTGACATCTGCCCTAGAAGAAGATAGATCTGAAGTTTAGGACCTTAAGTCCCATTGGGAAAGACCGTTAACATGTTGGACTTGGGGAACTGACTCGTGAAAGTGACTCGGCGAGTCGGGAAGGGTTTTCTCATTCACGATCAAGGATTCACGGACATGGGTTTCCGATTGGGAGTTCACGACCGTGAACATCAAGGAACTCGACGAGTCACTAGTGTGACTCGGCGAGTTGGTGAGTTAAACAAGGAAATCGACGAGTGTCTGGTCACACTGGACGAGTCTGGTTCATCATGGATTATAGACCTTGACTTTGACCAGGGTTTTATGGGATTATGCTGAGTTATTTACTCATTGATTATAGGCAGTTTGGGAGGAGCAGCATGGGATATATCTGACTTCAGTTTGCCAGTTCAGCGTTTGAGAGGTGAGTCTTCACACCATACCAATGGGCCTAAGGCTCCAAGGCCGACCCATTTTATGATAGTTGATACTTTTTGTGTTGAGGAGTGTGATATATTTACTTGTAGCAATATGCGATAGAGATAGCCTTCGTGGCTAATGGTAGAGATAGCCTTTATCGCTAATGGTAGAGACAGCCTTTATAGCTGATGGTAGAGACATCCTTTATGGCTAATGGTAAAGATAGCCTTTATGGCTAATGTTGAGATAGCTATTATAGCTAGTTGATATGTGTTATGAGGTAGAGGTAGCTTATATAGCTAATATGACATGTGGTTGTGGTCTGGGGTATGCTCTAGGGAACTCACTAAGCTTTCAGTTTACCGTTTGTGGATTTGTTTCAGGTAATCGGAGCCCAAGGACAAATGCAAGGCGTGATGATACGGCGTGCACTCTATCTCTCTTTTTCTGATATGATTGGGGACACTCTGATGTTTTAAAATAATGTGTAATGATGGTGGATTTGAAAACAATTATTGGATTTTTAAGTTTTATGAATTTTGATCGACTAATTAAAAACGAAAAATTTCTTTGGAAAATTTGGGTCGTTACAAGTTGGTATCAGAGCCTTGGTTTGAGGGATTCGGGCATGCTCTCGGGCGTGTCGGGACTCAAACTAAGGAAAAAGTAAATTTTTTTTAGAAGTAACATAACAAGTTTTAAAATAAATGAAAAGAGGAGAGTGCAGCGCGCGTGATCAGCCGAGCCAAGTAAGTAGTTCCCCAATATGTTAAGTCATGTTATACTGATATTTGAACTTTGTTGATTATATGGAACTTGCTATGTGTATGCTTTTAAAATTGTATATGGTTAGGAACTTATATCCTTAGAATGATTGATTTGGCCTTATTTCATGTTTCTTGTCTGGTTGTGGTCCTAGGGTAGAATCTTTTATTCGAAAGTCTATTTGATCATTTTCTGTGTATAATTTGCATACATAAAGGAAACCGGCTATGATTGTTCTGATTAGTACGGGTAGAGCAGATCTTAGGGTCGCCTGGGATTTGAGTTATGGGTAGTCTGGAAGACATTATTGAGTTTGGGACAAATTGGGGTCATTGGATATTGTGACATCCCCATTTTCTCGGCCAGAAAAGACCGATTTTGTTTATGCTTTATAAAAATCAGAGTACCTCTTTTAATAAAAATGTTCCGGAATTTGTCTCCTGAAAAACATAAAAATTACGTTATCAAAGCATTTCCGAAGAAATGTATTTTTTTATTCATTTTAAAACATTGGGATGTCATCGTCAATACAGGAACATAACCATAAACAGGATTTACATTTATTTACACTAGTGATCTACATCTCTTTTAAATCTCTTAGTGTAAAGTAGCTTCGTATCGACAACTGTGATACAAATAAGCTGGAGTGGGTCAGGTTGGGAAACCTGGTGAGTACATAGGGTTTTCCACCCATAATAATATAATTATTATATTTAAACATCAAATAATCAACCCAATTACCCATCCTCATTATCTTCTTAAGGATTTACCCTAAGAATCAGCTAATCCTTGTCCATTCATTCCTAAGGATCATCCTAAGGAAATGACATGAAGTCTATTGTTGTCAATGACACAGTGGTCGAGCGCAGCTGCTAATATTATCACTTAGGCGCAGCTGCCAGAATTGTGACATTCTCTATGAGGCGCTTCTGCCGGTATTGACCTTTAAATGCTACTGTTATGGTCATAAGGCTCTCTATTAGGCGCAGCTGCCGATACTGTCCTTAGCGCGCAGCTGCTAGGACGTTTACCGTAGATCATAAACATCGACAAGTTGTGGCGCAACTGCTAGTGCTCATCTATAGGGTACTAGGTCCATTGCTGCCAATGTTCACCTATAGGGCACTAGGTCCATACTACTAAAGTTCCTTTATATCAGCTTTCATCCCTCATCATTCATCTACCCATGTTTTACCCAACACATTTTGTGGATATAAAATACGTATACAGTTTAAAACATTTAAAACATGTATAAAAATCTTTCACCCAACATAAACAGCAAGTATTCAGATAGTATGCACACATAACACGTAATTTATATTAAATACTCCATATCTATGTGTAAGATGAAATGGACCATGCACTCACAACACGTAATATATATTAAATACTTCATATCTATGTGTAAAATGAAAGGGACCATGCACTCACTTGAGAAGGTGGTGACTCAGTACTCGGACAACGCTTCGTTTACTTTAAAATAATTTCCTTTGACGAAACCTATTATTATTACCACTAGATTTTAGTCTAATATTTATCGTGACTAATTATTATTATTATTATTATTATTATTATTATTATTATTATTATTATTATTATTATTATTATTATTATTATTATTATTATTATTATATAAGCGTTTAAACAATACTTTCCAACCACTATGTACAAACAGGGGCCACATATAAAACACCGGAGGGCAAGACCATTTGTGCATATAGCACTTCTGAAATCCAACAACCCTATGCGGCCCTTTAAACCAGATTCCCCATACCGCGAGTAGTTAAAAAGATATTATAACGACACTTATATAAGTCATAATAATAGCTCAAATATTTATTATAAATTTATAATAACAATACTAATTTTAAATATAAACTATATTTAAAATAGGGTAAGCATAACTTATTTACAATGGATTTTAGCAAGGAGTCGGGCCATGCAGGGGCAGAACTTCGTCGCTAAATCTTTCTAAGAAAGATTCGTGCAGCGCTTCGATGCTCACCTTACTATACTAAAACTACAGAAAGAGAAGTCGAATCACGAGGGACCGAAATGCTCGGGGGATAGGAAGAGAAAGACTCTTGAATCAAGAGAATGGTACAAGAAATATGAGAGCCCAAGCCTCTTATTTATAGTAATTGAATTTTCAAAAATTACCCTCCATAATTACTTAATGACCTTATAGTTATATAAACAACTAAACACCCCTTTATAATAGTATTTTAAATAGATTTAACGATATTTGTACTAAACTAATGTCGAAGAACTCGACATTAGTCTTATAATGACCGCATCGTCGATACCTTTCTAATGATATATTCATTTGTATATATATGTATACGTATATATGATTTATATTTTATTTTAATATGTAAATATGCTATTATAATTTATAACTCGTTCATACGAACTCCGTTTTTGACGTTATTTATATGCATGTATAGGCGGAGACGTACTCTACAACTTTCATTTAGACTCCGTCGGCTAATTTTGACTTTATTTTTAAAGTTATATTTTTAACAAGTCGGGACATGATTGGTCCGTTAAAATCTCATAACATCTTCATCCGATGTCCATTTTCGTCTGTCGTTTTATTGTTAGGCTAATAATAATGAGATCTTCGATTCTCGTTTAGGTTGTGTCGGCTAAAAACCGCTCGATCTAATACTCGAACTTCGGGTTGTACACCGCTAAGCCGGAACTTCAAAAAATCATAACTTCCTCATACGAAGTCAGATTTGGGTGTTCTTTTTATGGACGCTCTCTGGTTAACATATTCCACGACTTTCATTTAGATTACTAAGGCTAAAAGTCACTCTATCATAAATTAATTATTTACGTCTTCGCGGTGCCGTGCCGGTTCCGTTGCTAAACTTCGACGAGTCATAACTTCTTCGTTATAACTCGGATTTCGGCGCTCTTTATATGTACGAAACCTTTGAGACATATTCTACAGCTTGGTTAAGATTATTTATTCTAAATAATCTTTTGTCAAAGAGTCATTTTCGACCCCTATTATCTCTAAATTGACTAGCCCGGATCTACGGGCGTTACAGATATAGCGTTGGGAAAAGTACATGTAGGTGTGGAAGGTAGTATTGGGCCCGTACTACTGAAATCACAAGACCTATACCTGAACCAATGCTAGATCTGGTAACTTCAAGGAGGACCGGTGTCGAAAGATTCCTTATATGGTAATACTGATCATTATGAATTATGTTATTTCAGTTCAGCGTGGTGGTGACATGATTTGGAGCATAAGGATCATGATCTAGATCTGGATACGGGGCGGGATCAGGTGACACTACCAATGGCATTGATGAGAGGCTGTGCGAGCTGATTGCGGCCGAGGTTACGAAGGGCATCCTTGACGCTACCCAGTCATCTTTGGGACGGTCAAGGAGGTCATGATGGAGATTGTGGAGGAGAGGCTCCGGGCATTCAGAGCTGAGATTGATGCGGGCCAAGTTGGGGCCCGAACTCCCTCGTTTCGGGAGTTCAAGGCATGCAGAGTGCTAGATTTTTTTGGGGTCAGGAACCCCATTGTTAGCCGACGCTGGATCGCGGATATCGAGAACGCCCAGCACACGAGTTCTTGTCCGAATGTGTCAAAGGTGGGATTTGCTTCCTGTATGCTGAAAGATAGAGCCCGAGATTGGTGGGGTGAAGTTACTTGCCAGGTGGGAGCAGCTATGTGGCTGAGATGTCATGGGCCGAATTCGTGCGGCGATTTAATTTGGAGTTTGCACCAGCCATTGAGGTGCAGAGGATGGTGAGGGAGTTCCAGGAACTCCAGCAGACCACCGAGACTGTGGCGGAGATCACCGCCAAGTTTCGGGAGCGAGCATTGTTGATCCCACAATATGCTACTGATGAGGATATGAGGAGGATGAGATATCATTCCATGGTAAGGGATGATATCTGGGAGTTTGTAAGCTTTACAGGGTGAAAAAAAATGAATGAAATGGTAGAGAAGGCCCGGGAATGGGAGATATAGTTGGACTTCCGCACCAAGCGGAAGCCGGATCAGGCACAAACAACATTGGGATAGGCTAAGAAGCCTAAGACCTCAGACACTTCCAGTAAGGTTCAGCGGGGTCGGGGTCGGTGTGCCAAGTGCAGTAGGGTGCACAGTGGAGCTTGTCGTATGGCAGGCTCGGGATGTTATGCATGTGGTCAGCAGGGCCATATGAGCAGGGACTGCCCCACAAAGGGCTTGGTCTGTTTTCACTGCAACCAGACCGGCCATAAGTGGGTCGACTGCCCGAAGTTGCAGCGACCGCAGCACCTGCACCTGCCACAATGAGAATTACCGATGGCCACCCAGCTAAGGTGGAATCCCCGATGGTAAAGAGCCGCGCGTTTTAGCTGACTACCGAGGAGGCTCGGGCTGCGTCGGATGTTGTAGCTGGTACGTATCTAATATTCTCTGTTTATATTATTCTTGTATGACTTATGTGTAATCTATGCTTGCATAGGGACTTTTATGGTCAATGGTATGTCTGCTCATGTCTTCTGTGATTCGGGTGCTACCCGATCGTTTGTGTCACTTGTGCTTAGCAAAAAGTTCCAGGACACGCCAGGGGCTTTGGGTTCCACACTGGAGGTAGAGATTGCGGACGACCGCACCGTTACTGCTGCGAGGGTGTATCGGGCTTGTGTCCTGAATGTGCTTGGTGAGAGATTTCGTGTCAACCTAGTCCCGATACCGTTGTGAGGGTTGAAAGTGATTATCGGAATGGATTGGTTGGGGGCCAACGGGGCCATGATTGAATGTGAGCATCTGTTGGTGAGGTTTCGAACCCTAAGTGGGGGAGAATTGGTGATACATGGTGATAGGGCATCGCATGGGCCGACCCTCTGTTCGGCTGTGAGGGCTAGGAGGTTCCTTCAGTAGGGTTGTTCAGGATTTATGGCTTATATCTCGGATACAAGGGTAGAGACCACGAAGGAAGTGCGCACCGTGCCGGTTGTAAAGGATTTTTGAGACATTTTTCCCGAGGAGTTACCGGGAGTTCCTCCGGAGAGGCAGGTGGAGTTTCGCATCGACTTGGTGTCAGGTGCCGCACCGATTGCGAAAGCACCATACCGGTTGGCACCACTTAAGATGCAAGAGATATCTACACAACTTCAGGAGTTGTTAGACCGAGGGTTCATCTGTCCAAGCAGTTCCCCATGGGGAGCACCGATCCTTTTCGTGAAAAAGAAGGATGGAACCCACAGGATGTGCATTGATTATAGGCAACTGAACAAGCTAATAGTGAAGAACCGTTATCCGTTGCCGAGGATCGATGATTTGTTCGATTAACTGCAGGGTGCGTCTCTTGGTTTTCCAAGATTGATCTTCAGTCGTGGTATCATCAGATGAGGATTAGGGACGAGGACATACCGAAGACAACTTTCAGGACTCGGTATGGGCACTATGAGTTTGTGGTGATGCCATTTGGGCTCACCAATGCCCCCAACAGGGTTCATGGATCTCATGAATAGGGTGTGCAGACCGATGTTGGATCGGTCGGTGATAATAACAATTATTTTGCCAGTATCTATCGAGCCTCGTTCGAAATGTTATACGGTCGAAGGTGTAGGACCCCGGTTTGTTGGGATGAGGTTGGACACCGGGTCATGGGGAGCACTGAGGTAGTTCTCAAGACTACCTGATTAATTTAGCAAGTGCGTGACCGACTGAGAGTTGCGTAGAGTCATCAAAAGAGTTATACCGACCGACGGCATTCAGACCTGGAATTTCAGGTAGGGGATTTTGTACTATTGAAAGTGTCACCTTGGAAGGGAATCATCAGATTTCGAAAGAGGGGTAAGCTAGGACCCCGATATATTCAACCATTCTTGATTTCGCCCTGAGTGGGTAAAGTAGCCTACCGTCTGGATTTACCGAAAGAACTTAGCCAGATTCACAACACCTTCCATGTGTCTCAGCTTCGGAAGTGTGTCACTAACGAGGTCGTGGTTGTCTCGCTGGTTGACATCCAAGTGGATGAGAGCCTGAACTACATTGAGAATCTTGTCGCGATCCTGGATAGGAAGACCAAGGTTCTTTGGAATAAGGAAGTAAGATTCGTAAAAGTGCAATGGCAGCATCGGATGGGATCCGAATGGACTTGGGAGTCGGAAGAAGAGATGCGAGAGCATTACCCAGATTTGTTTGGGTCGGCAGACTTCGAGGACGAAGTGTAGTTCAAGTGCGGGAGACTTGTAACGCCTGTTTCGGGTATTGGTTGGAAATTTTCCAATTGAGGAGGTTATATGCATGGACTCGGCGAGTTGGGAGTCCAACTCGTCGAGTAGGGTTGTGTATCATGGACGCAAGTCGGAAGAGACTCGACGAATCGGAAGGTCCGACTCGGCAAGTCAGGGTTGTTTAAGGAAAACCCTAATTTTAGGGTTTGCCCCTCTATATAAACATCATTAATAGCCTCCATAGCATCCCATTTGCACCATAGAAACTGTTCATGGCCGCAAACCCTCTTGTGAGAGAAGTGAGAGCTTTGGTGAGATAAATTGGTGAATCTTGGGAAGGATTTCAAGTTGAAGGAAGAAGGATCAAGGGAGAAACATCAGACCTAACATATACTTCGTTTTGGGCACTTTACTGAGGTATTAATTCGTCATCTTAAGCCTTGAAGTCTTAGATCTCCATTTGGATGATTATGGTCATTATTGAGGGAAAATGGAATCAAGCTTGGATCTGGATCTATCACAGTGATATGGTTAGAGATCTGGACCTTCTTAGGTCCCAAATAGCATAAAGTTGCATCTTTTTATATGCTTATCCCTTCTCCATGCATGAAGACCTCATTTAAAGGATTAATTTTGGTGCATGGCCATGTGAGGCCATGCATGCACGTAAAGTTAGCAACTTTACGTGACATCTGCCCTAGAAGAAGATAGATCTGAAGTTTGGGACCTTAAGTCCCACTAGGAAGGACCGTAAACAAGTTAGACTAGGGGAACTCGGCGAGTCGTGAAAGTGAATCGGCAAGTCGGGAAGGGTTTTCTCATTCACGGTCAAGGGTTCACGGACATAGGTTTCCGGTGGGGAGTTCACGGTCGTGAACATCAAGGAACTCGACGAGTCATTAGGGTGACTCGACGAGTTGGTGAGTTAAACAAGGAACTCGACGAGTGTCAGGTCACATTCGACGAGTCAGGGTCATCATGGATTACAGACCTTGACTTTGATTAGGGTTGACCTTGGGGGTATTTATGGGATTATGTTGAGTTATTTACTCATTGATTATAGGCAGTTTTGGAGGAGCCGCGTGGGATATATCTGACTTCAGTTTGCTAGTTCAGCCTTTGAGAGGTGAGTCTTTTCACCATACCAATGGGTCTAAGACACCAAGGCCAGCCCATTTTATGATAGTTGATATACTTGTTTTGTTGACGTGTGTGATATATTTAATTGTAGCAATATGCGATAGAGATAGCCTTTGTGGCTAATGGTAGAGATAGCCTTTATGGCTAATGGTAGAGACAACCTTTATGGCTGATGGTAGAGATAGCCTTTATGGCTAATGGTAGAGATAACTATTATAGCTAATTGATATGTGTTATGTGGTAGAGGGAGATGTAGCTTATATAGCTAATATGACATGTGGTTATGGTGTGAGGTATGATCTGGGGAACTCACTAAGCTTTCAGTTTACTGTTTGTGGATTTGTTTCAGGTACATCGAAGCCCAAGGGCAAAGGCAAGGCGTGATGATGCGGCATGCACTTTATCTCTCTTTTTCTGATATGATTTGGGGACACTCTGATGTTTTAAAATAATGTATAATGATGGTGGATATGAAAACAATTATTGGATTTTTAAGTTTTATGAATTATGATTGACTAATTAAAAACGAAAATATTATTTGGAAAATTTGGGTCGTTACACGAAAAAATTTAATTAAATATTTTAAATATGTTTTTTTGTTTTATAATTGTACCGTTTCAAAAAGATAATTAATTAAAACTCATACATATGTTATACTTTCCATCTCTCTCTCTCTCTCTCTCTCACTATATATATATATATATATATATATATATATATATATATATATATATATATATATATATATATATATATTATAATAGAGGTCAAAATACTTCAACCAAAATTCATTTAAAATGTAATATTTCAAATGTTTTTTTAATAATGACTGTAAAAAATTCAACATATGTTACTTAATTGATTGATTAATAAACATATTAATGTTTTGAAACTCCTAACTCTTAAACTTATATTATTTAGTTTGTTTAGTTTGTTAGTTAACTAAAATATTTTTCCTACGTAAAGATAACATTTTTATGTTTGGCTACTCATATTTGTTTATGTAATTAAAAAACAAGGTGTACATAGAATAACTACTTTAATTCCACATACGAATCGATACCACTAGAGAGGTATGTTGTCTTTAGCCGGTCGTAGGAGATCCACATACCCTTTTTAATTATTTATATTAATGCTTAGTAATATCTATTTTATATTCCTATTCGCCTTAATTTTTTAGGTACAAATTAAGGAAGAGGATTTTCGGTGCACCAACATAAAGTCAAACGTACGCCTTGCAAAATATGTAATTAAAATTAAATATCATATTTACGAATCGACTTATTTTAAAACTCTTGATGACATTTATGTATAATGATATATTTTGTATGAATTCATTCTTAATTTCAACGTTTAATATTTGAAAGTTCATATATGAAACATTGGATGCTTTGGTGTAATATAAATAGTGTAATACAAAGTTTATTAGTTCAATATTGTTTATTAATAGCTTATTCAAAACAATTTATTTCTTCTTTTATTCTTATTCAAAAAATATTATCGGACATAAGAAAAGTAGATTATATTAATTTTATACAAAAACTTAAAATATATATTGAATATTATAAAAGTAAAAGTAAAGTTTATAAGGTATATACTATATTAAGTAGTATCAAAATATAAGTTGATATATTTTTATGTTATTTAATAATTCGGTTAATGCCCAAAATATGACTAAAAACGTAAATTTCAACATATTTCTATTTTTTCCCATAATTATTTTATAAAAATGTAAATTTGAATTTTGAAATAAGTTGCCTATTATATCCACATAACACATGGCATAATATTTATGACGAATTGTATTATAGGGACACTTAACAAAAGAAAATTAAAACTATTCATTTATTATAATACGGATTATTCTTCCCCTGGATGTTTGAGGTTTTGAGCTTTATAGTATTAGAAATTTGTCATCATTAGCATACTTGGTTGATGAAATTGAATGCAAAAAGATGTAGGGAAATGGAGAAATCGTGCAAAATCAAGTTGTGGGCATCATAAATACTATGGGGTTGTTCAAACATCATATAGAATTATATTTTCCGAAATATTCTGTAATTATCCATGATTGATGTTCAATATGTTTCGCGTGGCTTTGTTTTGTCCTTTTCTTCTCTTACGATGACTATTCCAAGTGTTAATCATGTCAAACTTGTTGAAAAGGTAAGTTATTTGTGTCATAACTCATAAATGGACATTTTGAGGTAATATTTATATCCTTTTGTTCACTTTCACCAACATGTTGAGGGGTTTATGATCAATCACATTAGATAAGTATCAACACATTCACATGTTAGTTTCAACACATTCACCATACACAAATCGATCAGCAACAGAAACAAAATTGTAGAAAAAGAAAATAGGAATAGAGGAAGTAGTCGATTACCTTATGCGTGATCGTGTGATTGCAGGAATGAAGCCGCGACAACAGGTGAACATGAGGCTGTGACCGTAAGTCGATAGGAGGCTGCCAAAGTAAATCAACGTCAGATTTTGTGGGATTGAGATGTATTTAGAGGTGTAAACGAGCCGATCCGAGCCCAAGCCTGACCAAGCTCGAGCTCGGCTCGTTTAATTTTGAGGAAGCTCGAGCTCGAGCTTAAGCTCAATTCGAGCCTTAAAATGAAGATCGAGTTCGGCTCGTGAACACTTTAATGGGCTCACGAGCCTAATCAGGCCTAAACTATATATATATATATATATATATATATATATATATATATATATATATGTGTGTGTGTGTGTGTGTGTATATATATATATATGTATGTATATATATATATATATATATATATATATATAGGCTCGTTTAAGCTCATTTTTAGGCTCGAGCTCGGCTCAGGCTTGTTTAATTCGATCTTGAGTCGAGCTTTTAACGAGTCGATCCCGAGTAGCTCACGAGTAGCTCGGCTCACTTACACCCCTAGATGTATTGTCATTTAGAAGTAAGGGTATTATTGTTCCTTTTAATATGTTTTTTCAATTATAATGATTTAAGAATATAAAAGGGAACTATAAATCAATAAAAAATAATTAAAAAAATAAATTTGGGTATATATGATATTTTAAAACATTAAGAATGACAAATATGATATTTATATGTTAGGCCAGATAAATATGATATTTCGACGTTTAATAAAAGCATATACGGAATTCTCTTTTTTATATATAAAGTTCACGACGATCAACCAACACAATATATCACTAAAGAAGTTGATATTTTCTTAAACAATATATGTAGATGCCAATTCAGACGACGATGATGATTTACCATATATAATGGACCTTTCCAAGTAAGTTCTATTTGAACAACCGAATAAATTTGTATTAACACACGTTAGCAAATGGCTAGCAAACAACCTTATACATAATAGGGTTTAAAAGCCAATATATCCGTCTAATTTTAAAATGACAAAATTACAAAAATGTTCCCTATGATTTGCCAAAAGTCATAAAGTCAGTTCCTGCTAATTTTTTTTTATGCAAATGGTCCTTGTGGTTTGTAAAACTTACAAAGTTGCCCCTTTTTACTAACACAGTTAGTAAAACGCCGTTAGGGACTGAATCTGTAGGGCATTTTCGTCTTTTCAAGTATAAAGGGACTGAATTCGTGACATTTAATAAACCACAGGGACCATTTTTGAAAATTCTTTGAAAAAATGAATTAATTTGCTGAAGGAAGGAGGGAAGGTTCGAACTCACCACCTCTACCTCCCTTTATTGCCAAAGCCTTTATTTGTTCCTAAAGCTAATATATATAATAATGAAACCGTTAATATTTAAATAATAAATAAATTAAAAAAACATTTTTTTACCTAATTTTTTTTTAATAAAACAAAATGTATTTTAGTCCTATTATAAAAAAATATATTTTTACAAACAATTTTTATGTATTTATTTTATGTAAAATATATTTTTTATGTCTTTAAAAAATATGTTTTCGTAAAATATATTCTTTTATGACTTTGAAATAATAATAATTAACACTACTCATGACATAAAAAAATATATAAATTCTTTTTGTTTGCAAGCTCTAAAACCGTTTTTTCGGTTATGTGTATTAAAAACAACTTAACAATGATTTTGTTATGTATCTAAACAAAAAAACGGTTTTTAGAAAACGATTGGTTCAATCGGTTTTTTGAAAACCATTTTTCGGTTATATGTATTTAAAAAAGATTATATACGTATTTTAAATAAAATGAAATATGTATGTTAAATAAGATGAAATACATATTTGATAACTAGCGACCCAAAAGAACTTATATATATTTTTTATGTCATGAATAGTATTAATTATTATTATTTCAAAGTCATAAAAAAATATATTTTACGAAAACATATTTTTTATACGAAAATGTATATTTTAAAGACATAAAAAATATATTTACGTAAAATAAATACATAAAAATTGTTTGTAAATTTTTTTTTATAATACGACTAAAATACATTTTGCTTTATTAAAAAAAAATTAGGTAAAAAATGTTTTTGTAATTTATTTATTATTTAAATATTAACGGTTTCATTATTATATATATTAGCTTTAGGAACAAATAACCAGCTGAGCATTCAGCTCAACTGGTTAAGTCTTTGGCAATAAAGGGAGGTGGAGGTCGTGAGTTCGAACCTTCCCTCCTTCAGCAAATTAATTCATTTCTTCAAAGAATTTTCAAAAATGGTCCCTGTGGTTTATTAAATGTCACGAATTCAGTCCCTTTATACTTGAAATGATGAAAATGCCCTTACAGTGTGTTAGTACAAAGGGCCAACTTTGCAAGTTTTACAAACCACAAGGACCATTTGCATCAAAAAAAATTAACAGGGACTGCCTTTGTCACTTTTGGCAAACCACAGGACTATTTTTGTAATTTTGTCTTTTAAAATGTCCCTTCCTACTAGTAAACCATGAAAAAGAGTGGTCAACAATAAACTCTTTTAAGGATCCCCTTCTCATTCTATTATCACCAAAGACTGAAACCATTTTTGAAATTCCAAATAACTCGCCACTCTAAAAAAGAATCCAACCAAAGAAGAATCTCGTCAAAATGGGAACAATGTAGAATAGCTATATCGTATCATTTGCTAATAAATGACCATAACTCAACACTATCTCACAAGAAGTAGAAACGTGAGGCACCTCTTCTTGGAAAGAAGAACGGATAGGACATAAAATCGAAGGAATATTAATACCTTTAGGTAGGAAAGAACTTGTTCCACCTCGTAGAAAAATGTCCATCTAGTAAAGTAAAATCATCAATGGTTTTTCTAGCTTCTCAGACCGAATAACCCACATCACGTACCACATTCCAAGTGCACATATCATCTAAAATCGTGGGCTCAAAATCACAAAAGAATATTTGGAAGTTCATTTAGTCGAGATTGCTCCACACCACCTCTAATAACACGTCTATAATTCCAAATCTAATCATTCTCAGCCCATCTTTATCAACTTCCAAAGCAAACAACCTACTCTTATGACACACAAAAGGTACCTCACCAATTCAAAACTCCTTCTAGAATATGGTGGAAGAGCTGTTACCCATATTTTTTGTGATAGCCAACCACAAGATAGTATATCTCTCATGAAGGTAATTAATCGAACCTAAATCCTACTCCAACCCCCTTTGCCGCCAATGACATTGCTAGACCAACCAAAACTAGCATCTTGTCCACGAATAACGTTAATGATTTTTACCCATAAAGCTATTTTCTCTGTCAAGAAGCGCAATTTCATTTATAGAGCAACGTCCTATGAAAGCCATAAGAGAGCTGATTTCAAGATCACCTTTTTCTTTACTAGCTAACACTTTCTCCCATTCGACCCAATGAAGTTTTCTATCAATAGAATTACAACAACAAAAAAAAGCTTTAAAGGATTCCAAAATTTTGTTGACTACCCCCGGCATAAGGAAAAGGGACGCATAGAAAATTAGCATCGAACCCAACACCAAATGTAACAACATTAACAACCATCACTAGATAACATATTTACCTTTCAAGTGGAGATCTTCAATTCTCAAACCGATCAACCATAGGCTTTCATCCTTTAAAACGTGTCATACAATCACCAACGGAACACCCAAATATATAAAAGGAAGTTTCCCAGATCTACAAACAGTGAGAGGAGCAAACTGTTCTCACCAATACCAAACAAACAACTTACTATAACTAATATATTTGTTTTTTTTTATTTGTTAGTTGTAGATGAGGCAAACAGACAACTTAAAAAGATGTCAACATGTGGGATATATTAGTACAAAACTACATACAAACAAACACCTTACTAGAACTAATGTATTTATATAATAGATGTTTTTCAACCGGTTCAAGATTAATTTTGGATATATATTGGAAGTGTTAGCGTAATATATTCCATAATTTTGAAACCCTTGATGGACTGAAATACGTACTTATTGAGTAAAGCAAAAAATGTTTCAATATACTTATAACTTTATAAAACTAAACTCAAATGAATTAGTTTATATCATTTGAAGTTTGAAAATGAAAGTTATCGAATATAAATAATCTAAGGATCAATTTGTTTATAAATTTTAAAGTAAATTAAAGAATGTGTCCAAATATATGAAAAGTTTTTGGCTATGGTTCGAATGATTCACAATATGTTTGTGGTTCCAAAATCCTCTTTTAGCTAGTTTGTTGTAATTGGTTTATTTTGCTATCTTCTTTCTAGTTTTAATAAAATTTAACTGTTAAAAAAATATATTGACAGTCACTATTTGTTGCACATTTAACCGCTTGGCTTAACAACTGATTTTCTTGAGACAGTCAAGGCTAAACTATGGAATATTATCATCTAACTAGAAGACCTGAGTGTTCACACTATAACAAGTTTCGAACAAATCAATTGATCCAAACCATTTAACAAATTTCAATATTTTATTCAAACCCATTTTCGTAATCCGTATGTTTTGAGTAATAAAACTTATACCCGTACCCACCAATAAAAGTTATACCCTTACCCACCGAATATACATATATCCGCCCCATTAACCACATTCATTTACAATATTAATATTACACAATTATTATGCATTCCACAAAGTATTATCCATAAAATATGACATGAATCACATTTTGCTTAATACATAAAATAACATTTTTTTTATAGACAAAACATCATAAATGATCCATTTGGTTTTCCAAAATCTAGGATATAGTCTCTAACTTAAAAAAATCTCATAGAAGATCATTGTGGTTTGTAGTTTCTATCATTGTTGGTCCCTCACCTATCTAAAAAGACTTTTATCCCTTTTTTTAATTTATTTTCTCTCTCTCTCTCTCTCTCTCTCTCTCTCTCTCTCTCTCTCTCTCTCTCCCCTTTTATTCAAAACCAAAAGTCCCAAACCACCACCATTAACGTCTGATCACTACAAATTTGGTGGATAATGTCTTTGTTTTAGTTTTTGAATGTGTTAAATTTAGGGGTAATTTTGGTAATTATATATGGGCAAAATGTTGTTGTTCCACTTTTAATATTTTGTAAGGTTTTTGTCTTTTTTTTTTGCCATGCTTTATGCTTTTTAAGCAGTGGCTTTAATATATCTGTCGTTTCCAAAAAAAAAAAAACACCTAACCACTACCATCACACCACATGTGGTTTCTGACGAGAGGTATGAGGAAGAGAAGTGCTTGATCTTCCTATTGGTGATTTTTTGGGTGGATAATAGAGAAGATGATCTAAAGAGATGATGGTGGATGATCGACAAACAACGGGTAAGAGGCAGTCTTCGGCGTTGATGATGATTGTTGGTGATTTTAATGTCATCATGTAATTTTATATAACTGGAACTAACATGTGAGCTAAGGGGCTTCTTAATTTGTACTCTAATATATGTACGGGTTGGTGCGGAGTGCACGCATGTATAAGATCGAATTAGAAGTCGGTTCAACGTCAAGTCAGGGGTCCGGGAGCAGCGCCCCTAGCGGGGTCCAAGGGACAGAGCCCCTGGTTGGGTTCCCTCTTGGATTATCCTAAATGGGAACTTAGTGGTAAATTAGGATTCTTGAGGGTGATTATGGTAAAACTAACGAAACCCGTTAGTTTTGGTAACCCTAAATCCCCATTTAAATCCGGATTACCCTGACTTGCTTCCAAAGCAATTCATGACGGCCCGACCCTAATGAAATCCTTATCTCCTTTATTATATAAACGGTTCTTCCTTCTCAGCAGATACGCACGAAATTTAGCTTTTTCTTCAAACTTTCACAGAATCCTTCTAGCAATTTGGCTTACGATTTCTGTACCTAGTATCGTAAGTGTCCACTTAGATTATCCTAGGCTAAATTTCTTGCAACCCAGGCATAGGGTAGAAATATCAGTTAGGAAAGTGTTCTCACGATCCAAGTTGGATTCCAGATCTCCACCACAAACCCTATAATATCCTACAATGATTATGGGGAGAAAAGAGGTAAGCGAGACGGTAGTTTACAATGACATGAAAGAAGGTGAAAGCCTAATTAGAACCAAAATTAACTTTGTCTATGTTTTAATTTGGATTAAATATGAGAAGCATTAATAGATTTGAAGGTGTATTTGGTAAAGTACGTGGAGATAGGAGGGGAAAAGAAGATGTTAGGAAGACTAGGCCAAAATGATGGGTCATCTAGAGGTGGTGTGTGACTGTTGGCGGAGAAGGGAGTGGTGGCAGTGTGGATTCAGGTAGATATAATGATTGTGGTGGAAGGATGTATGGAGGGATGCATAACAACATGACGATGAGTTGTCACCGCCACCAGATGTACAATTTAGGTTCTTGTCATCATCAAATGGGTATGAAGGATGGAGTCCCACCTCCTCCTTTCCTCTGCTCCTTAAATCCTTTTCCTCTATTTTTCTATTATTTTACTAGTGAAACCACCACCTCCATCACAAGCTCTTTCCCTTCACCAATGAAACTCATCCCATCCAATCACACAGTCACCCACAACGCTACCTGCTGAAAAAGCAATTTATCTTTCTTTATCTGTTTGTGTGAGTTGCGGGTTTTCAAAATAACAAACCAAAAACAACCCAAATGGAGAAATTAAAAAAATCAATCGATGTTTTGGGTGCGATCTTGTGTTTTACTCTTTTCTTTGGGGCGACTTGGATTGCATCGGAAATTATAGGGGATACTCGTGATCTTCCCTTGATATGTCTCCAGCTTCTCAATCCTCTGACATTGGCGTTGATGGCAAAAGGCCGATGACGATGGAAAGAGATTGATAGTGGTTTCTTCTAATTGTGAAAGAATGATGTTTAAGGGGAGGGAGAAGACGGTGGGATTAGGATGGTGTCTATGCATTTTTAATTTTCAAAAAGTGTGTGTGTATGTGTGTTTAAGTGTGTTTTCAATGTCTGTATGTATATGTTCTTTAGGAAGAATACGAGAGAGAGAGAGAGAGGGGGGTATACAAGATTTTTTTTCTATTTTTTAAATAAAATTAGGTAAAATTAATTCTAAAAATACATAGAAATGAAATATAAGTCTTTTTATATTGGTGAGAGACCAACCACGATAAAGATTGAAAATCATAGGGGACTATCTATGAGGTTTTTTAAACTTAAAGACTATATCACAGATTTCAGAAAACCACATGGACCATTTATGAGATTTTGTCTTTTTTTTTTTTTTAAATTAAATAAATGTCACTACAAGAACATGCATGAGACAATACGGACATGGAGATGCATTTTCAAAAATTAAAGAATTAGGCCGATTAACTCACTCAGATTCTATACAAAAGAAATGGTTGAGAAAATTAAAGACTAAAATTCTAATATTTATATGGAGCGCTAATAATCCAAACTCATAAGAATTATAGAAGTTTTGAATCTTAGTATTTGATTTGTTGACCGATAAAGAACTTCATACGCACTAACCTTTTTATTAGTTATCAGCTACCAAACACGGCCAAAAATTACAACAAGAAAACCAAATAAACTGATATGAACCCATTAAGTAACTGTTTCACCACTTTGTATTGAATAGTTCTAGTTGAAGACTTAGTCCACTTTTCTATTATGTTCCAGTGAAGCTAGTGGCAGTATTTTGGGATCACGTTTATTTCACATGCACTGAACGTATTTTGGGATCACGTTTATTTCACATGCATGCATCTTTCCTTAGTAGCTTGTTTGCATTGTTTTCTTATAAATTGTAATTGTTGCTTGAGAAATAGAAGGTAGAAAAATTGTTCTGAAATAATCTCATTTTCTTATTAATTTATTGGAGATTTGCCATCTCAAATTTGGCTCTATCACTTGGTTCTTTCATATTCCTTACCATGCCTCCCGAACAAGAGAACAAACCCAATGAACCCCTCTCCATTCAAGACCAACTTCACGCTCTCATCCACCTTACCACCGCCACCAACACTCTACTCAACAAACTCACCACATACATGTCTACTCTTGTCAATCTCCTCACCAACCAACACATCAACTAGCCACCGCCTTTTTATTAGTTAATATTTGATTTGTTGACCCGTAAATGACTTCATACACACTAACCTTTTTATTAGTTATCAACTACCAAACACGACCAAAAGTTACAACAAGAAAACTGAATAAACTGATACGAACCCATTAAGTAAATGTTTCACCACTTTGTATTGAATAGTTCTAGTTGAAGACTTAGTCCACTTTTCCATTATGTTCCAATAAAGCTAGTGGCAATATTTTAGGATCACGTTTATTTCACATGCATGCATTTTTCCTTAGTAGCTTGTTTGCATTGTTTTCCTATAAATTGTAATTGTTGCTTGAGAAATATAAAGCAAAAAAATTGTTCCAAAATAGTCTCGTTTTCTTCTTAATTTCTTGGAGATTTGCCATTTCAAATTTGTCTCTATCATTTGGTGCTTTCATCTTCCTTATCATGCCTCCCAAACAAGAGAACAAACTAGATAAACCTGTAACGACCCAAAAATCAAGGATAAAAATTTTATTTTTATTATAGGAAAAACACATATATCTTTTAAATCCAAATATTCCAAAAACATGATTAATTAACAACATTTATCAGAGTTCGTCCCAAAATCATATATTGCAAAAACACAGGTGTGTGTGTGTTGCGATCAAGCCGGACCCTTCCTTTCCCAAACCGATGATACCTGAAACCATAAACAAAATTGTAAGCACGAAGCTTAGTGAGTTCCCCAGAGCATACCTCACATAATACACATAACCGCATAAACCATATCAATCACATAGGCCATATCAATCACATAAGCAACATAAGCCATGCATAGGATGTCATGGAAATCCTCCAAAGTCTTACACACATAATCACATAAACTGTATCAACTACACAAGTCATGCATATAAACAAATAGGGATGTCGTGGACTCCCCCAGGGTCTTACTCAAGGATGTCATGGGCTCCCCACATGGTCTTACACCTAAGTGTCGTAGGCTCTCCCCATGGTCTTTAATAGGAAAGTCATAGGCTCTCTACATGGACTGATATCCAGGTGTCATGGGCTCCCCCCATGGTCTTTAATAGGAAAGCCATGAGCTCTCCACATGGTCTGTCATCCAGGTTCCATGGGCTCCCCCATGGTCTTTAATAGGAAATCCATGGGCTCCCCCATATGGTCTTACATCCAAGTGTCATGGGCTCCCCCCATGGTCTTTCATGCATATATCACATAAACTAATAACATGGCACATAGCATATAACCAACTAACATACCACATATCACTACATCAACTAGTGTACCACATAACATAAAATGGGTCAGCATTGGTGCCTTCGACCCATTGGTATGGTGAGGAGACTCACCTCACACTGTCGAAGTCCAGCGGATAAAACTCTAGTTGCTGGTTGACAGATTCTCAAACTTTCAACATCAAAACAACACCCAGTTAATAATTGGGTTCCAATACACATCCATAAGTCCATCTTTGGGGTAAAAGACTACTTTACCCCCAACCTAGCTTGGTCCAAGCCCAAGGCCCAAACATACACTCTGAAGGCCCAAAAGTCAAACAGTGAACCAAAGCCCAATATATGGCCCAATTTTCCAAATTGGGCCCAAACCTCTACATGGTCTTTTCTTATGGACCAACCATTTATTCTAGTCCAAACACTTGGCATTCTTATGGCCCAATACCTTATAATCATCAAGGCCCACTTATGGCCTAATTTTCCAAATTGGGCCCAAGTCATTCCAATGGGCCTTATCCTAAAGCCCAATAATTTCCTTCATCCATAAACATGTTTCCGTTTGGCACACGAAGGCCCACATCAACGTAGTCCAAGAAATGGCCCAACAAGAACCCAAACCCAATTAGGGTTTTTTCACATAAAATGACAATTAGGGTTAAGTGTTCCTACTTAAACCTTTAAGGACTTAATCCATTAAGTCCAAACATACAATGTACTTGGGCTTCAGTCATAACTTCACTCCAATGGTCCAAAACACGGGTCCTGATAATTCCAAACTAACATATTCACAATTAGGGTTTTCTAAACTCTAATTAGGGCTTCTAACCCAACTGCATGCCAACAAAGTTCCAAATTAAGTTTTTACATTAATTAGGGTTTCATTAGGTGACCCCAACATATTGGGGTCCTACACTTCCTCCCATAGAGCATATCGATGGGACATCGATCTATACTAGCGTGATAGTTGTTATACGAAAATTCCGCTAACGGAAGATATGTATCCTAACTCCCTCCAAAATCTAATACGCACACACGCAGCATGTCCTCTAGAGTCTGAATCGTCCTATCACTCTGCCCATCTATCTGAGGGTGAAAACCTATACTGAAGTGAAGACAAGTACCCATCTTGTCATGAAACCGCTTCTAAAACCTGGAAGTGAAGCAAACATCTCGGTTGACATAACTGACACCAGCACTCCATGACGTGCCACCACCTCGCGTATATATATCTCGGCTAGCTTCTCAGCCGATATACTCTCCTGGATTGGGATGAAAAGAACACTCTTGTTCAACCAATCCACGATGACCCAAATCGGATCCACTCCACGTGCGGTCTTGGGAAGCTTCGTGATGAAATCCATAGTGATGTCTTCCTATTTCCAGACGGGAATCTTCAACGGTTGCATCTTCTTGTGAGGTCGTTGGTGCTCGGCCTTGACTTTCCTGAAAGTCAAGCATCGCTCCACATACCATGTTATGTCCCACTTCATGAAAGGCCACCAATAATAAGGGCGAAGATCCCGATACATTTTCGTCGCCCCGGGATGGATGGAGAATCTCGACTTGTGAGCCTCATCCATCAGAACCTAGCATACACCACCCCAGTAAGGAACCCATACCCTCCGATACAGGGTCAATAACCCACGGTTGTCATAATCAAATGATGCCACCTGAGCTATGATCCTCTCACACTTCCGGCCTCCTCCTTCATACCCTCAACCTGGGCCTCCCGAATCCGTTCCAACAACGGAGTAATCACTGTCATCCTCAGATATAGATCCCGAATCAGAGCCACAACCACCTTGTGGTTGAGAGCCTCGGCAACTACATTAGCCTTCCCCGGGTGATAAAGGATCTCGCAGTCATAATCCTTCACCACATCCAACCAACGACGTTGTCGCATGTTCAGATTCGGCTGATCCATCAGGTACCTCAAGCTCTTGTGGTCCTTGTAAATGGTACAACGAACCCCATAGAGATAGTGTCGCCAAATCTTGAGGGCGAAAACCATAGCCCCCAAATCTTGTGGTCCTTGTAAATGGTACCTGATGGATCACCGTTACCATATTCAACTCCCGGTAATCTATACACATCTGATGTGACCCATCCTTCTTCTTCACAAATAGAATCAAGGCTCCCCATGGAGAACTGCTCGGCCTGATAAATCCTTTGTCTAATAGCTCATGCAGCTGTGTAGACAACTCCTACATCTTCAGAGGAGCCAACCAATATGGTGCCTTGGCTATCAGAGCCGCACCAAGAATTAGGTCAATCCTGAACTCTACCTACCTTTCCGAAGGTACCCTAATCAAATCCTCTGGGAACACGTCCGGGTACTCCCATACGACCAATTACATCATCCACGGTTGCCTTACCCTTATCTGGGGTATCCATGACATAGGCGACATAACTTGCACAACCCAGTTGTAGATAGCGTCTCCCCCTCGCTGCTAAACACAAAGTCGGTCCACATTGCGGCCTCTCGCCCTGAATCACCAAACCTCCCCCACTTGGGGTCCGAACTCGTACAAGCTACTGCTCGTAGTCGATAACTTCCCTATTATGGCTCAACCAGTCCATACCTACAATAACCTTATTCCCTCGCAAGTCATACTATCCTATCATCCACAATCTCTACATCAAGAGGACAGTCTAGATCCCCCGGAGTTCCAACAAATCGCTTGCTAAGCGCGAGTGATACAAAAGATCGTGTAGCCCCCGAATCGAATAATATCATAGCAGATATGTCGCTCACTAAGAACGGTCCTATAATGAAACACATAAACATAAGAGACAAATCAATATAAATAAATAAATAAATAAGTAGATGATACATACCCGTCACAACATCAGGAGATGCATGTGCCTCCTCCACAGTCAGCTGAAAAGCCCTGCTCCTTGCCGTAGGTGCCTCTGTCCGGCCCTAACGGCCATCGGTAATCCTCAATGTAGTAGGAGCGGGTTCAGCCACCTGTCCTGTTGCTGCTAAACTCAGGCACTGGGACCTCTTGTGGCCCCTCTGATTGCACTGGAAGCAAATCAGATCTAATATTGTGGTGGTGGTGGTGGTAGCAGTACATTCCCTGCTGACATGACCAGTTTGGCCGCACTTTAAGCAGCTCGAACTACTCGCCCTGCACCCCCCTGTGCATCTTGTCGCACTTTCCACAGCGGTTATGGACCTTCTCTCCTCGATCTATGATCCGATACCTTGGGCTTTTTGCATGAACTCCATGTCTGAACCCCCTCTAGTTTCCTCTTTTTCTCCATCTCCAAATCCAGCTCCCTCTCTCGAGCCCTCGCTATCATATCCTCATGCGTCTTGCAGCTGGAGTGGCTAACAAATTGTCGGATATCACTCTGCAGTATATCATGATATCGGGCCTTTTTCATCTCCTCGTCCACCACATACTGTGGAACAAGAAGGGCCCCTATCCCTAAACATGGCGGTGATCTCAGTCACCGTCTCAGTCGTCTGTTGGAGATCCTGAAACTCCCGCGCAAGCCGCTGCACCTCAATCATAGGTGCGAACTCAGCCCTGAACCTGGTCCAAAAGTCACTCCAGGTCATAGTATCAAGGGCAACATCAGTAATAACATGTCCAATCTCCTCCCACCAATCCTGCACCCTGTCCTTCAAGAGGCAGGAAGCAAGTCAGACCTTGTCCTCCACGGGACAGCGGTTGGTGCGAAAGGCGTTGGCAACATCCGCCAACCACCTACTGCTAGCAATGGGGGCCCCTAGACCCATGGTATTCTGGAGGTCCATAAGCTCTGAACTCCTTAAATTTCATCGTGCGCACCCCCATCATGGCCGCCATCTCAGTACGGAATGCACCCAACCTCTCAAGATTCTCCAAAATGCCCTCCTTGACCGTACCGAATATCACAGGAGTCTGGTCAATGATATTGTGTGTGATCACAGATGAAATGAACTCCCTCATTTGATCATCGAGTTGCCTGGCTCCAGAGCCCGAGCCTGATCCCTCGCCGGCACCAGAACTGCCAATTGGTCTAGTGCGTTGACTCACCATACTGAAAATACACCATAAAAATCATCAAAATACTCATCATAACTCGAGGTATCTCACATACTACAAGTTCCCCAGATTCGAGTACGGATCCTCTGCTTTCAGTAGTACATACCCATACTACCTTCCACATCTATCTGTACTTTCCTCAAGAACTTCCTTGACTCGACCAAGACCCTTTCACTACTACTGTTTTCCGCGCTACTCTCATCCTAGCCTTGCCCTAGGGTAATCTCTGACCCACCCTCCGCCATCAGCTACATAAGAAGTCCCTGCTACTTTTCCCCAACTAGATCGCGAATACCATTACATATTACTAAGACTAGATAATTCTTTGAATGAGAGGTCTCTCCCTACAACGGTTAGACTCAAACAAGAGTTGGGAAATAAGGCTAAACCTAACCTTCTGAAATTATTTAGTCCTCGTAATATGTAACTTAACATATTCGTTTACTAGTTAGATAAAGATAACTAGAAGTCCTAAAATCACAATGCAAGCAACATTCGGGAATCAAGTAACAAAACCAGGATATCCTAATCAGGCCATCATATTACTGACTAATCAGTACTAGCATGCAGTTCAATAAGCTTATACAGTAGGCATACAAGGCATCCTTCCTAGATCCTTAGCCCTAATCTATCATATAGTTCACATATTCACAATTCATATCATAACATAAACATGTATGGGTAATTTGGGAGAACTTACTTGAGCTCGGCTGATTGCATGCACCACACCCTTTTCTCTTTTCAAAATCTTTTTTATAAAAATGGTTTTCTTTTGAAATTTTTATACCAAGTCCTCAATTTAAGTTCAACCACACCTGAGAGTGTGCCCGAATCCCTCAAACCAAGGCTCTGATACTAACTTGAAACATCCCAAAAATCGTGACCAAAAATTTCATTTTTAATTATTAAATAAAACCATAGTTTTCAAAATCATCTTAACAAAACATAAGTCATAGTATCTTAAAACATCATGAACATTATATCAATCAAAATCATCTATCAAATATATAAGAGTAAACATCCTAGCCTAAAACATCATAGTGTGTGCAATGTAGTCATCCCGAGCTCTTCCCTTTGCTACCGGAAGTACCTGAAACCAAAACTGAAAACTGTATGCACGAAGCTTAGTGAGTCTCCCCAAACTACCACATATCATACATATAATCACATAATCAAGTATAAACATATCGTGGGCCCTGCCCCTTCATCAGGCCTCGCCTGGCATCGGACAATGTCCGGCATCGAGCCTCGCCTGATATCGAGCAAAGCTCGGCATACATATAAACATATCAACAAATACACATAACATAATCACATAACATAAACATATAAACATTCCTTAGGCCCCACCCGGCATCGGACCAAGATCCGGAAGCATAAAAACATTCCTCGGGCAATGCCCGACAATAGACCGTAATTCGGAAACATACATTACAGACACATGCAAGAATCATGAAGACATCAAGCATATAAACATTCCTCGGGCACCACCTGACATCGAATCGAAATCCGGAAAGCATATAAACCTACATCGGGCACTGCCTGGCATAGGACCTTAGTCCGGAACATACAATCATAACTATATGGGCTTGCATTGGTGCCTTTGACTCATTTATACAAGAGGAAACTAACCTCGCAAAGCTGAATGCAGAATCTTACGGTACGAAATCTCTAGCGGTTGCCCCGACGACTCCCCGAGCTATCATTACCAAAATAACACTTAGTCAAAAACCAATAATCCTTCTTAGGGTAAAATAACCATTTTACCCCTGATCTAATTCGGTCCATGCCTAAGGCCCAAAACCATAACATGAAAGGCCCAATTCTAGATAGCATTTCCAAGCCCATTAATGGCCCACCAATGGCCAAATTCTCTAAATTGAGCCCAACTCCTCAAATGGACCTTCCCTTAAGCCAAAATATATTCTTAGCCCAAAATAACTGGTTTCTGATGGCCCACTATGGCTCAAGATAGCAAAGTCCATGGAATGGCCCAAATCGAGGCCCAAATGACACATAGCCCAAATCCAGTCATACTCCTCTATACGCTAAGCGTACAGGCTGCATGGCTTGTACGCTGCGCGTACGAGCTTGTATGCCCAATGTACTACCCTGTTAAGCCATAATCTCCAAAAAGGGCTTAACCCCTTAAGACCTTAAGCTCCAAACACAAATATGAGTCCAATAAAGTGCCTTAACCCATAAAGTCGATTACTTGGTGGCTTGCAAACTCCCAAATGGACCCAAACTTGAAATATGGCAACCTACTTCCATAGAAATGACTAATACTCATGCATGGCCACATCAAGACCTTCAAGATGGTAACTTTTCTGTCTTTGGGACTCAAATAGCACTAACGGTGGAAACCCTAAGCCCTAGAAACGGATTTGGAACCATATATGTCCCTTCTTGGGACCAAAAAGGTCCAAAACCCCATTACAAGAGATCTAAGCATTCGTGAGGCAAGTTTTAAACTTTTTACCTCAAATGAGTGCTAAATGATGATGATGTCTCAGATCCTTAAGCTCAAGCTACACAAGTTCTTCTTCACTAACTTCCTCTTTCTCCTTCCAAGCTCCAAGCTACTAAAATGGGTTGCACAAGATCAGGATCACACAAAGATGAAGAAGGTTAGGTTTCTATGGTTTCTAAGTTAAGGAGGCTGGGGTTTGGGACATAATGATGTATATATATGGTCTAAACCCTAAAAATTAGGGTTTTGAGTCAGCTCGTGTACGTTGCGCGTACCCTTTTGTACGCTGCACGTACGTACTTCACCCCCCCCCCCCCCTCCGGGTATCTAATGTTGACACTACGCCCCGTGTACACCAAGCTTATGCCCAGCGTACGTCTTCAGCCATCCCAACTCAATAATCCAACATTAGTCCCATAGTCCTACAATTAATTACAAAATTAAATAATTAGCATTACCTCAAGTCACGGATGTTACACTTTTAAAATCCAAAAACTTACCACTATCTTCGCTTATCAAACAGAATTTGAAAGGATAAGTAATTATGTCAATGGGTTGACACCAGAAGCATTATTAAATTGCTTTCTTTCTGTAACATCCTATTTCAAGGAGTTCTTATTTCAGGATTGTGGACAATAAATGGATTAAATAGAGGGCTTGAGCTTCAATGGAATGAAGTTTAGACTCTATTGGAGGTGTATGATGTTGGACAAGTGATTTAAAACTTGGACTGTTCGATGGAAGCTGATGGGTGAAATGGGAAAGGTTGTGTTCGGGCTTCTTGCATAAGATTTTTGTTGAGAAGTTTTTAGTCCAATATATCTATATAATATTGTGAGGCTCTTCAATACCTTTCGGTGGAGATTAAGTGTAACGACCCAATTTTTACAAAAAAAAATTTCACTTTTGAGTTAATCAAAACAATCTCGTAAACTACAGATTCCCAAACATATGTTTTCGAATTAATACTCATTACATCTTTGTTTTCCTTTTTAAAACATTAGAGGGTCCCAAATACATTAAAAGAGAGATAGAGTGCGCGCCACGTCATCACGTCGGGCCCTTTCCCTTGGGCTCAGAAGTACCTGAAATAAATCAACAACCTGTAAGCGAAATACTTAGTGAGTTTCCCAGAGCATACCACACACAAACACATACACATATCCTGATAGCTAATTTAAGCTACAAACATGCCACAGAAACCATGCAATACAATCAGCAAGAATGTCATTGGCTACCCCACATGGTCTTTACCTAGGACTACCATGGGCTACCCCACATGGCCTTACATCCAATGTCATGGGCTACCCTACATGGTCTTTACCTAGGAATGTCATGGGCTACCCCACATGGTCTTATATCCAATGCAACGGGCTCCCCCCGGGGTCTTCCATACCAGCATAATATCACATAACATAACAATTCATAAATGAATAACACACATACAACACGTACACATAATGGGTCGGCCTTGGTGCCGTAGACCCATAGGTATGGTGAGAAGACTCACCTCCGTCTGATGAATACGAACACTGTCCTCCTAGTAATTTGCGGCCTCTCGAGCTGAATAACAACAATCATAATACAATCAATAATAGGGCCTTAAATTACCCAAATAGAGGCCCAATCTTAAAAGTCTATTCTTAAGGCCCAATTACCCTTTTCTTGCAAATGGGCCCCAAAGTCCAAGTCCAATATCCTTAATGGGCCCCTTGGCCCAATAAGGCCCAATCAATAAGTCCATGGCCCAATCAGGTAAAAAGGCTTCTAACTCACAGAGTCCAATCAAGCTCAGCAACCAAATGAGGCCCGAATGCCCAAAACAACTTAGGGCCCAACTGAGCTGCGTACGCCCAGCGTACCACCCTAGTACGCACAGCGTACTGAAGGTTTGGGCACTACGCGCCGCGTACAGCTGGTTACGCCCAACGTACAAACAGCTTAAGCACTTTTTCCATTAAGTGCTTAATACTCGAATCCATCACGACCAAAAGTTAGATCTAAGTCTGAAAAGATGTCCTGAGGCATAAAGTTGGCAACTTTATGCCCTTGCATGTCTCATACACACCCAACCACTCCATTAAGACCTTTCCAAGGTCTTTTACCTATGCATAAGGTCAAATCTCTCATCAAGCTTCCATTTTTATACTCCTAAATGACTAGGGGACCTCAAATCTGACTTTTATATCAAAAGGGAAGGCTTAACTCAACAAAAGTGATCCAAAGTTCATAAAAGGGACAAACCACCAAAACCCTAGCTAGATCTAAAGATTAGAAAGGAAAGATGCAAGCTTTTTACCTCCAGAAGCTTTGCAAGATGCTTTTGATGCAGGATCTTGAAGCACCCACTTGATCCAAGCTTGCTTGGCTACCCCTTCTTCTTGAAATACACACAAAAAGGCCACAAATGCACACTTTAAGGCTTAAGAATTATCTCACAAGGTTTCCAAGAGTATATGGACGTTCTAAGGCTGTGAAGGCTCTCTAGGGTTTAGTCCAAGGAACATAAGGTTGCTTAAATAGGCCTCAAGTCCGGATAATTAGGGTTTTGCAACCCTGACGCGTATGCCCCGCGTAACTCAAGGTACGCCCAGCGTACCTTGATTCCTCCGCAACCACATCCAAGCAGTACGCTAAGCGTACACTTAAGTACGCCCAGCGTACTTAAGGGACCATTAATGCACATATTACAATCCTTAGGGTTTTAAGACTTACCAAAATTTTGGATGTTACATTAAGATTGTCGAAAACAGAGTTGGAACGAAGAACTTATGACCATTCGAAGTTCGGAAGGTTTTGTGTTTAGCCTAGTACGAAGGGCGTACGGGGTGTACGATGGGGGTACTAGGCAAGACTGGTCGCATAGGATCAACCTGGTACGCTAGGCGTACGCGATCAGAACCCAAACCCTAATTTTGGGGTTTTGAGCCTTATCTAATTTCCTTAACTTCCCCAAACCCTTTCCATTCTCAGCCTCCACCTCTCCACCATCCTCCCTTGAAATGTTAACCCTAGTTTGAGCCTTAAGGTGTTCTTGGAGTGTTCTTGGTGCATCTTGGAGAAGAATGAGCTCATTGGAGAAGTGTTTGATGATTGGAGCTTGTAGATCCAAACCTTGTTCACCTTGATCTTTCTTCTGTAGGTATAAAGCTTGAATCTTGATGATGCATTTGTTAGATCTAGCTAGTTTTGAGTATTATGAGCTTTTGGTCACTTTAGTACATAAAGTTAAGATCTTGAAAGTTTATGACCTTGTTATGGATAAAGTTGGAAACTTTATCCATCTAATCCTCATATTGATTATGATCTGACGGTTGGAGATTTGGACTTAATGGATTAAGTTGAGAAATATGCATTTTTGGTCCCTTTTGAGACTTAAAGACTAGATCTTGGTTATTTGGACCATCCTAATAGATAAAGTTGGAAACTCTATCCATTATGGAGCTATTAGGAGTCATAAAAATATGATCTTGGTCCTTCCATCCCTTCCATGCAAGATTTATGATGTCTTAACGGATTAATAAGTTAGGGTTTTAGCTTTTGGACCTTTTCTAGCCATGGAAAGTCATAAAGGTGGAAACTTTATGACTTAAGTCGATGTTCTGAGTCTAGATCTGAGCTCTGGACAAAAGGCCTTAATGGATAAAGTGCTTAATGGAGGAGTGAGGACAAGCCGTGTATACTAGGCGTACGTTGAGTACGTCGGGTGTACTTAGCAACCTTGGACTTTGACTTTTGTTGACTTCCATTTATCGTTGACTTTTTGACCAAGTTTGACTTTGGGTCAAACTTGAGGATTTAGGTCTCTTGATTAACATTATTCCTGGTTGTGATAATTAGCGGGTTCGCGGAGCAAGCAGTGCAAATGGGATCGTATCGTAGTGTTTCAGAGTTCTTCAATTTATGTAAGTCTTCTCACTATACTATATAGGATGCTAGTTGTATTTGTGATACTTGTATGAAAGACCATGGGGATAGCCCATGACAATTATATGAAAGACCATGGGGGTAGCCCATGGCTCTTGTATGTAAGATCGGGATTTGGCCATCGGCATTGCAAGGAAAGACCATGGATTTAACACATGACACTTGTATGTAAGACCAAGATTTGGCCCTCAACATTGCAAGGAAAGACCATGGGGGTAACCCATGGCACTTGTATGTAAGACCGAGATTTGGCCCTCGGCATTACAAGGAAAGACCATAGAGTAGCCCATGGCACTTGTACATATGGTATATGGTATTTTTGGGAACTCAATAAGCTTTGTGCTTATGATTTCATATTTATGGTTTCAGGTACTACCGGTTCGAAAGGGAAGGGTCCAACGTGATTGCACAACATCCCCCAGAATTTATTCCTCCTTGATGATTTTACTGTGATGTTTAAATACTTTTTTTAACTTGATGGTTTGGGAACAAATTGGTTTATAAATTATTGTTTTAAAAATGAAAATTTTACCTTGGAATTTCAGGACGTTACACTTTTCAATCTAAAGGTTAAAATACAGAACGAGTTAGCTCTCTATCACCAAACTTTGCTTCACCATGTTTACGGTCTTGCTAAACTCATCGAAGACAAGCTCCATGCTCAACTTTTGTCCTCTGATGACTCCCTGAAGCCTCCACCGACGAAACCACCCTTATTGCCCGATCCTTCACCACTTCCACCAACACTTTCGATCAAGCAGTTAAGCCCCATCGAGATGCAAAAAAGACGAGATGAAGGTCTTTGTTACAATTGCACCACCAAATATTAACCGAGTCACCAGTGCAACCCACCAAAATTCTTGTTTCTCCAATCTGAAACCAACCCACCATGGACCGTCAAAACAGCGCCGTAAAATTTCGGCCTTAAGGATAAGGCCATTTTTTAGGGTGGGAGTGTTGATACGAACCCATTTAGTAACTGTTTCACTACTTTGCATTGAATAGTTCTAGTTGCAGACTTGGTCCACTTTTCCATTATGTTCCAGTAAAGTTAGTGGCGGTATTTTAGGATCAAATTTATTTCACATACATGCATTTTTCCTTAGTAGCTTGTTTGCATTGTTTTCCTATAAATTGTAATTATTGCTTAAGAAAAAAAATGTTACAAAATAGTCCTGTTTTCTTCTTATTTCTGGGAGATTTGCCACCTTAAATTTGGCTCTGTCATAAACCCAATACCTTTTGTGTACCGTAGGAACCTACCCTACAATTTACTCTTAAGTTTTACAAATTAGGACCTATATTTGATCAATGTTGGTAGAATTGGACCAATTTTAAAAATGTATTTTATTAGTTTCGAAGCTTTTAACAAAGAAATATATGGTGACCTAAATGAGAATTTAGAAATATTTGTGGTCTAACTCAAAAACTAAACTTTGATTATAATATTTTTATAGCTCATCCTCATGCCAGGATTGCATCTTGACATCGGCGATCCGGCGATAGTCGTCAGTTCTTTCTCCGGTGTGGTCTTATACGATCCCGGTATTGACGGGAATAAGAACAAGATATGTTTTTCTTCTAGATCAATGTAGGAAGTTTTTGGTGAAATCTTGGTGCAATTGCATAAAACACTATTCCATGTGAAGCTGCTGTAAATCCATAACTATTAACAAAGAATGAGATCTTAATTTAGGGGTAAGCGGAAACCGAACCGAAACCCAAAAAAACCAAAATAACCGCATAAACCGAAGTCAGGTAACCGAAACCGATGGTGCAGTTTTTAATTTTGAAAAACCGAAAAATTGCGATGCGGATCGGTTTTATGTTGAATAACCGCACTAATTAACCAAACTAACCGCATAATTTAATATATTATTTAAATATTAATAATAATTATATTTAATTAATAAAAATAAATTAGTTGAAAAATTGAAGGAAGGCGCATCTTTCATCTGACGAAGCGGAACACCAAAAAAATTAAATTAACTCTCACTCATTCGTCTTTTCCTTTTGTCTTGGCATTCGCCGCCCAAGCCTCTTCTGATTTGAATGAAATGAATTTAATATAACATAATAAAATGCAACTTGAAAGAATAAAAACGGACCAAAATTGTGATTTATTTGCAATTAAAAATCTAGAAATAAATAAAAATCGTCTAAAATTTTTGTTTTGAAGATGAAAAACTTTACATTTTTACCTGAAAAATCGCACCACCTCATTTTGTGGTTAAGAACCGAAACCGCACCGAAATAACCGTAAAACCGAACCAAATCAAAACCGCAATTTTCGGTTTTTGACTTTAAAAAACCGCAATTTGCAGTTGCAGATGCGGTTTTATATAAAAACCGTACCAAACCGTACCATACTCACCCCCTAGATGTTATACACCGATTGAAATCGAATGTTGATATGTTTGTTGTTATTCCTCTTTGAATATGTTACATGCTTGTTTAATTGAAGTTAAATAGGTTAAGGAAAAAGATATAATCTCAATTATGGTCTATGAAAATGTACATGACCTTTTACAAAGAAGTATACAAACCCTAGATTCTACTAGTCATCACTCATCACAGGCAGCATAGGGGAGCAGATAAACCCTAAAACATCTACAGTTCTTCACCGCGAAGGAGCATATCTACTACCTGGCTCATCGTAGGTCTTGCATCCTTAATTTCCTCAGCACATTGCAAAGCCACTTTGATCAAATTTCCCATTCGAATTCTGTCATATTCTCCTTTCACTGTAGAGTCTACAATCTCTTCAATCCAGTTACTCTTTCCGCCATATCCATCAGCAACCTTCTCTCTCACCCACTGAACCATCGGTCGTTCATATCCACCACTTTGATCACCGCCTTGTGGGCTTCTTCCAGTTATCATCTCCAGCATCACAACTCCATAGCTATAAACATCCACTTTTGAGGTAATCGGAAGACTCACAAAGAACCATTCTGGAGCCATGTAACCTCTTGTCCCTCTTGCCTTTGTGAACTCCGAGTTATCTCTTCCATCTCTATCAAAAAACTTCGACAACCCAAAATCTGCAACTTTTGGTAAGTAATCTTGATCCAGTAATATATTATGAGGCTTCACATCACAATGCAAAACCCATTCCAAGCATTCTTCATGTAAATACGCAAGTCCTTTTGCTGTACCCAACGCAACTTCAAATCTTTTATCCCAATGTAACTTTTTCGAGTGTAGATTTTCCTCCAATGATCCATTCTCCATATACTCATACACCAAAATCCTGTGCTTTCCTTCAGCACAATAACCCCATATATCTATCAAATTCATGTGATTAAGCCTCCCGAGTGTACTAATCTCCGCCAAAAACTCCGCTTCCCCTTGGTTGCTATTAGCTTCTTTCAAACGTTTTATGGCTGCAACTCGGTTATCAGACAAAACCCCTTTATACACAATCGCACCACCTCCTCTCCCAATCTCCATGCTGAAATTTTCAGACGCCTTTCTCAAATCCCGATAACTAAACCTCTCAAATCCCGTTGCAGCTTGGAGATAACCTTGTGATTTTGTAACTGATTTTCTTGTCTTGTAGAAGAAGTAGATTATACAAACGACCTCTAACGCCCCAAATACATAAGTGAACAATAATAAGAACTTTATAGACCCTCTTTCATTCTTCTTATCATAAACTCTTTCCATTTCCACCATCATAGGATGCCCAGAACAATTTAACCCAAGCTCTTGAGTAGCTTTAGTGGTATTAGAAAATAAGGTAATTTTCGGGACTCTTAAATACAAAGAACCATTGAAACTAACCGAGCTGAACCCATTCAGCAATAGAAATTTCGGGTAACAAAGAAAGATGCCTTGTTTCTTATCGAACTTATACTGAAACCCTTTGCAACTACACATGTTCATACACTCTTCTTTACATACATCCAAGGTAACATTCGGAAGATACTTTAAGTCATACCCATAAAAATCAAAATGAGAAAGATGTAGAAAACTATCGTGACCATTACCACATAAAGTTTGTTCAAATTCAGGCTCACAACCATACGACCAATCTGTTTGATTAACCATTTTATGATATGGTAAACAAGTGCACTTCCTACCAAATGTTGGCTGATTTGAACACGTACTGTTTTCACCACAACTTCCATGAATCATGCAAGTTTGAGCCATGGCTTGCCAAGTAACCTTCCAGAATGTTCTGTTTTCATTCAGACTGTAGACTCTAAGGTTTCCATCTATATCTATGGTGACCCTTCTCATAATCTGAATCCCATCATCTGAAGAATTAAAAAACCAACCATCACTTGAAATGAAACGACCAAAAGTGTCAATTGAAGCAGTTCTTTCACTACCATAAGTACTCCTTCCAGCATCCCATGCTCGAAGCTCTGGATTAGGCCAATAAACACCTGTCACTTTAGGTCCACTATACACAAGTCTAAGAACATTATCACTATCGAAAAACAACCTGTAAAAACCCGAAGAATGATTTGTTTTGCTTCTAGAAGAAACAAGCATGGATTCTTTGGTTAGTGGTTGATTTGGAAGAAGGGTATCGGTTGGAAATCCGAAACTTTGCCATAGTATCTTTTCATCTTTACTTTGGAGGTAAAGATTGCCTGAATTGTTGAGTTTTAATTCAGCTGAATCGGTTAAGTCGCGTGTTCTTGTGGTCCAAATGGGAAGATCTTGATCTGCATCTTGTAAAACTAAATTGCCTGTTTTGGTTAGGGAAAGCTTGGACCGTTTTCCGTTAACGGGTGCATCGCGGTTAGCCATCCAGACAACTGTGTGGGACCCGGTGGATAAGGGTTTAGTGAACCAAATTGAGAAGCAAAAAGCGTTGTTTCCCACACTGTAGAATCCGGCTGTGAAAACATTGTCTGGAGAGATTAAGACATCATCTTTGTTGTCTACAAAGAGAGATGAGCCTAGTTTTAAGGCGTAAGGTGGTGAAGATGATGAGGTTGTTAATGGTGTTTGAGATGAGAGTAGTGAAACGAGCATGAGAAGATGAAGGAGAAGATCCATTATGATTGAATAGAAATCTTGTATGTGGGTGTTGTATACTTGTATTTATATAATGAGTAATGACAGTTTTTAAGATATGGATTACTGGGTTAACTCACTGGGTAGATTGAACCCAGGTGATTGAAATAGACTAAATTAAAACTCTCTGGATGTAGATTAATAACGAGTATACAATGCTAATAGTTAAATTAAATTATTATTTATGTATTAAATTAAATCTTATATATATTCTAAAATAAATATAATAATAATTTCTCAATAACGGGGAAAGGTAGTTTGCTATTATACCTAATTTGACGACTAGTATGTGTTTTGGTGAATGTCGTATTCGAGTCATTTCCTTTACCAGGTCAATTGGTGTAAGTCCTCAAAGATGTGTCCTAATGGAATCCAATCATCAATCATCTTGTCATTGTAAAACTACGTTAGCAGAATTTAATACTATTCAAAACTAAATGTTGTCATGTAAAGGATGAGAATTGTATACTATAAGTTCTAGAGAAAACTTTGATACAACTTTTTTTAAACGAAAGTATTTATAAATGTTTTAATTTTTTTTTAGCGGAAGTGTTTCAAGGAGATGTTGACAAACCACAGCCATTGCAATTCTTGCATTCTGATCAAGAGAATCCATCAACTTTACCTTTGTTCAAATGCTTACAAATCTCAGCCTTGTAATTGTTTTTAGCGATAAATTTGACATTTGAAGTTGTACAACTTCAAGGAGATGCTATTATGTCTTGTACCAAATGTAAATGGTTATTAATAGAGCAATTCAATAAGTTGAAATGTGAATAAGTAGGAAGATTTAAAACTTAAATAATTGAATATTGGTATGTCCAAGGGAGGGATATCAAGAGTAAACATACATTGAGAAAAAATTGATATGTTTATGTGAATAAATAAGAATCCAATTGAATTATCTGTAGTTACTAAAGTTGATGGTAGGTAATTCATGGACATGAATAAAGGAAGACATCCACTAATTGCTAAAATTCCCATTCAAAATAAATAAACAATAGTCCAAGGTTCTTTCCAACATAATGGAAAAACAAGGCATATTCATGTAACAATTTAGTTTGTCGCTTGCATAGACTCACTCAACGTTACAAGAGGTTGGTTACCACAAAATGAGACGCATTGATGAACTCACACCTCAGGAGAAGATGAATCTGGACATATAGAAAATTAATCAGATACATTGAACATGGGAAAATAAGTAATAGCTGCATGGAACAAGTCTCATATGCTGACCAAATTGGATTTTCTAAACTCTACATTAATTTTGCAAATTATTCAATCGAGGATGCCATCTTTTCACACATAAATACTTGTAACATACATTTTTTAACAAAATATTAACCCCTTGTCCTATTAACCAAATCTATCAACTAGTGATTGCACTAGAGATGCATTTTCAAAACTGATATTCATCTTATCTTAGCACGTTATAAGTACGATATCAAAAACTTTAGATTTGTCTTCAAAACTATCTTGACAAGAGTTTTGAATAGTGTTTTTATGTGTATGTGAATTGTGAATGTGGGGTAGTGTGGTCTAACATGATCATGATGTAAGTAAGTGTGGTTTCGAACTTATATAAGTTCATCTTAAAAAGATCTTTTGAAAGTTTTTTTTATTCAAAACTTATTTACGGAATCATCGATTTTATTTTATTATGTTGTTTTATTATATGATGCGTATTATATGGATTTATTGAATGATTTTAAACATAGAAAACCATAAGGGTTTAAGTGAAACAATGTTTGTTTTTACTAATTACTTATATGCCTTTAAGTCCAATGATTTCATTTATAGAGTTTAAGAAGAATTAGGAAGAGAGTTGTTAATTGAAATGTCATTTGGTTATGTTGGATCATAGTGTTGATTTCGAATACAATAAATCAAGTCATTAGGATCATTGTTCATTCATTAATAACAGCAAACATACAACAAATGTTTTAGGAATACTTTTTTATCTCGACAAGTGGAGACTATGGTCCAAAGCAAAACCCTTCTAACATTATCGCACCCTTAGCAAAACAAGAATCCTTCTGTGAAAACTTTCCTTTATTTTTTCAAAGGAAGAAAAATAGGTTGTTCCTAAAAAAAAAGAAAATGACTTAGGAGGATAACTACTTCTTATCTGTGTTCATATATTAGCAATTTCTTTCTTTTTGTACATAAGAAAGCAACTAATTTGTTTTAACCGTTTAAATTACACCAATATTATCGGCTAATACCTGTTTTAACCGGTAACTCAAATTAACTCATTTAAAAGAAATGGGGAAAATGACTTAGGAGGGTAACTACCTCTTATTTGTGTACACATATTGGCAACTTTTTTTTTTTTTGTACATAAGAAATCAACTAACTTGTTTTAATTGTTTAAATTACACCAATATTACCGGCTAATACATGTTTTAACTGATAACTCAAATTAACTCATTTAAAAAAAAATTACGTGGCATACACAAGATAATACGTGTCATCTATGTGCAGGGCGGTTCTAAGGATTCAAATGCCCAGGACAAAACAGATAAAAAAAAATGACCTTAGACCTTAACGTGTAACAATGTAAGGAATTAAATTACGTAAACTAATTTTTTTATTAAAATGACGATAAACCTTATAGCAATAAACATAGCCAAATCATAGTTTTAATGATTAATAACATATCCTAACAGCTAACCGACAATCCTTGAAGCTCTCATAGCATTCTTGATTGCAAATTGGCTGATCAACTCTTCGTAGTCTATACTCTCTAAGAATAAACAACTTCCACTTGACTTTGTCTAGTTCTTGTCTGAAAACCAAATCACAGTTCTTCTCTTCTTCCAACTTCTTCTTGGTATATACTAATTTCGTTTTCCAAATTTCCCAGCTTCAATGTTAGATTGTAGATTTGTCCCAAATCAATATTCTTCTCTACTTCGTACTCATCCTCTTCCAGCTACTCCCAAAAAATTACATTTTGGAGTTCTTGCACTCTTCAGGAAAGGATAAAAAAAAAAGTTAAATTGAAGAGTAGATGAAGAAGAAGATTCAGTTAGGGATGATTAAAAAAACACATATTTACCAAAGAGTTTTGACAAACTCGAAAATTTCTTCCGGGATCGTCAGGTGTTCTTGAAATCTTCACACGCGATGGCATGTCGCACTTACATGGATGGTCAGCTTGCAATTCAACATTGCGTTTGGAAGAGACAGATGAAGCAGAAGAAGAAGCCATTGTCGATCTAGGGCTTTAACGACAAACGAACCATATAACACCCTTTATATAATGAGGTGATGTGTAATATGCCACATAGATGCCACGTATTATCTTGTGTATGCCACGTAACTTCTTTTAAATGAGTTAATTTGAGTTACCGGTTAAAACAGGTATTAGCCGGTAATATTGGTATAATTTAAACAGTTAAAACAAGTTAGTTGTTTTCTTATGTACAAAAAAAAAAAAAAAAAAAAAAAAAAAAAAAAAAAAAAAAAAAAAATTATCAATATATGAACACAAATAAGAGGTAGTTACCCTCCTAAGTCATTTTCCCATAAAAAAATGTTAGCATTATTTTTTAAAACTTTTCAATTTTGATTTGTTTTTTACCCATGTGTACTCTAGAAATTAGTAATTTGATTTTGATCCATAAGCTTTCTTCTTGTTGTTCTTATTGAATAGTGGTCTAAACATTTCTTCAATAGTCCAACGTTTTTGTCAAATTATGTATAAAATCAAACATTGCAATATTCTTACAATAATAGCAACACACTTACATTACAACAAAAGATGATTCAATGCACTAAAAGGAGAACCAAAACCAATTTTACAAACAATATTTTGTTGCTCCATAAACAGTGTTGTTACTCGATTGTGCAAGAACCATCTGGTGTCTCATAGCTAGATAGGAAGAACAAACTTTGTTTCTTCTGTAGGAACCTGCGTTATAAAACATATAATTTTTCTTTTTATATAAATTTCGCATGAAAAATAATTGTTGTGATAAAAAAAAAATTAAAGAAGATTGCTATTACTTGAGAAAGTCTTGTAAGTTGTGTTGCAGTTCTCTCAATGTCTCCTCTTCAATGTTAGCATGGAACAGTATCTCTGGCAATTTAACTGCAAAAAAAATCAAACAATGCAACGTTGAAACCCCAAAAACAAGATTTTTGTACTTAATTTAATAATAAAAGTGTAACAGAAAAATACCAAAAAGACGTAACAGATGTTCAGCTCCATAAATTTTAGAAGGAGAAATTTGATTTGCAGTTGCTTGTTGATACTGTTGGCTTTCAGTTTTGTAAAGAAGCATTGCAGGCAATGCTTTGTCAAAGTAGCAACGTAATCCACTTACAACTTCTCCAGCTGTATCTGATTCCCTTCATATAAAAATAATAAAAGTAAATAAATTAACTAAATCTGAAAATATATATATATATATATATATATATATATATATATATATATATATATATGTGTGTGGAAAAAGAGAGAGAACCTTCCATCTTTGTTTGATCGATGCTCCAAATACAGTTTCAATATGTCATCAACATTTGGAGAGCAAGGAAGTTTAACAAGCTGCAACAAAGAGTTTTGGAGAAAATAAATATATAGAGACTAAAAGTTTAAAAAAATAATTAGTCATTAGTTTACCTTTCCCATATGAGTTATATATTCACTATAATTCACCAAATGCTTCTTCAGTGATGATGGTATATGGATATCAATCAGCTTTTCATAAGACACAGTGCCCTTGCATACAAGGGATACAATTTGTATTTTAGTCCAAACTGAAAAAAATAAAAGAAAAAAAAGAATACCTTGGACATGGTCTTCCTCTTCATGCCCTTTGTCACTGCAATATATTAAAGAAACAAAAATCCAAGTTTAGTAAATTTGTTTTGGTTGATATACAAAAACTAGGATTAATATTTAAAAGAATGTTGTTTCTAACTATTAGGATTTTTGGGCTTCAACTCATTCTCGAGTGCTTTCTGTTTTTGAAGATTTTCATTGTTTATGTTCATGAGACGATCAATGCCAACCCATTCATCCCATCTATCAAAATTCAAACCAAATAATATATCAGCTACAATCATAATTACTTATGTAAAATCAAGTATATATAAAGATAAAATTACTCACTTTTGTTTCCACCCCTGTAAATACAAAACAAATGTAAACTGTTAGCATTAAGCCTCATAGAAATGTTATATAAATACAATGGTAACAAAAGCGTAAGAACCTACTATACAAAAATCATATGGAGCACATTGTTTAAGAATTGAAAATAGATCGATTAATAATACTTACTAGATAATGGATATAATAACGCTTTTCCTTGGAATCAACTTCTAACACCTGTTAGATACAGAGTGGATACATAAGATACTATATACAAAGAGTTACAGGATAATGGAGTGACATAAAATGTACACATAGGATCTAAAGGGGTAAGGGGGCAACTATTTTATAAAAAGATACACTTGGAGTTATAATGTCAAATGGAGTACTTTCTGTGTGAAATTTTCAATAGAAATTGGGGTTTTACATAAGATCAGTAGTGTACATGTATTCACTTGTAACTTCCATAATTGTTTTATTATCTTTAGTAATGGAGGCCATATATAACGCGTTCTGACCAAAGTGGGAGCCCTTGACTTGAGCATTCTAAAAGAGTGTTAGGGTCGCTCTTCATTGTTTTTGTGGTCCTGAATCAATGAATTAAGCTGAGGTGGGCAGATTGATCACATACTCAATTTCTATAGGGATTTCATTTCACAATCATTGCTTCCATGGAACAAAAGCGAGAAGTGCGAAACAGAAACGATTAAAAAAAATCAGTGATAATACCTTAGCTTCGTAAATGCGAAGGTTATGATAAGCCAAGACCTTCTCTCCTTGACGGAAGGGAGTCGATAGAGACTCAACGGCGCCATCTTTACTTACAACGTCCGTATCCGTCTCCATAGTGGCGTCGTATTCGTCGGAGATGGTGGCGGATTCATCATCATCTGTATCGCTGCCGGAGTTTGAGCTTCGCATTTCGCGTCTTAAAATAGCAACAATTAGGATGCACGATAACTCGAAAATCAGAAACTATTTCAAAATTTTGAGTGTTAAGTAGTCAGAGTTTACTCATTTGATCAGAGTCTTCATAGGTGAACGGTGGCTCTATGATCGATAGCCCACCCACCCGATCTGTCAAAACCCAAATGAGCTGAATTTCATGGCCCATTTGAAAAACACAAAAGACACTTTCTAAAAAAAAGTTTAATTGCTAAAAGTTCTTAAATAAATCCAGTATATAATGTCTTTAATGTAATAACCATAAATTAATAGGTCAAATAAAAAATATAAAATCATATTAGATTTTTTAGAAAAAGATAAAGTTGTATTTCTATTAGAAAAAACTCAATATGTATGATCTTTTATGTTATTAACCCAGAAAAAACATTAAAAACCAAGTTAAATAGAAAAAAGATTAAAAAACTTGTCTCCGATATTTAATCTTTTATCATTTTTTCTAAAATAGAAAACGACAAATTAATGATATCATTTCGTTACGGTTGTATATTATATTTGATGCTAGACTATTTTTTTGGATGTATTAAAGATAAAGAGATTTTGGTTAAAGCACTTCAAAGTTCAAAGAAGTTAACCACAAATCCAAATATCACTCTTGATGACCACCCATTAGGGTGACCATGAATGGTATTTTTCTTTTCGCTAAAACCGAACCGTAAACCGCAAATACGGTTAATTCAACCACAAAACCAAATGGTATAGTTATTTGGCAGTGCGGGTTTTTAGTTTTTAATTCAGTTTTTTATTTGTTTTTCGAAAATTGTTATTTTTTACCCAAAAAATCAAGTCCAAATGGACAAACTGTCCCACCTCAAACTTCAAGCTTGGTCTCGTTCGGCTGATTCTAAGGAAACTATCACCTCAAAGGAGTCACCTAACCCAAAACGTGGCTATGTTTGTTTTTCAAAGGAACCAACTTCCTTTTATAGAATTTGCTTGCCTTTAATTGTTTATCCCACCAGACGTGGGATATTAAAGTTTTTAACTTTTTTTTTAAATGGCGGATGCATTAAAAGAAAAAACGACTAGTAAGGGGCTAGCAAAAGTTACAAATTACAAGCATTAAAAGAAAAATTACACCACACAAACCAACAAAAATTAGAAAATTTTGAACGATGCATGACCCAGTTGAAAGAAGCAAGCTGGAGATCATATGTCGTCTTCATACGAAAGCACCTTTATTTGTGAAACACCGCCAAGTTACGGGGTTTCAGATAAACCAAAACCAAATGACCGAATAGGAAAGGGACAAAATCAGCTTTGTTTTCAGCTTATTAGAACTAGAAGTCATCAGCACCTGAATAAGATCTTCCCTATTAGTAGGGGCAATCTCGAAAGTGTAACGACCCAAATTTCCAAATAATTATTTTTTTCATTTTTAATTAATCAAACATCCGGCTAATTCTAAGGAAACTATCAGCTCAAAGGAGCCAGCTAGCCCAAAACGTGGCTATGTTTGTTTTTCAAAGGAATCAACTTCCTTTTATAGAATTTGCTTACCTTTAATTGTTTATCCCACCAAATGTGGGATATTAAAGTTTTTAACTTTTTTTTTGAACGGCAGATGCATTTAAAAGAAAAAACGACTAGTAAGAGGCTAGCAAAAGTTACAAATTACAAGCATTAAAAGGAAAATTACACAACACAAACCAACAAAAATTAGAAAATTTTGAACGATGTTTGACCCAGTTGAAAGAAGCAAGTTGGAGATCATACGTCATCTTCATACGAAAGCACTTTTATTTGTGAAACACCGCCAAGTTACGGGGTTCCAAATAAACCAAATGACCGAATAAGAAAGGGCCAAAATCAGCTTTGTTTTCAGTTTATTAGAACAAGAAGCCATCAGCACCACCTGAATGACCCAAATTTCGAAAGTGTAACGACCCAAATTTCCAAATAAAATTTTTTTTCATTTTTAATTAATCAAACGTCCCCATAAAATGTGAAATATCAATGACAATTGTTTTCAAATCCATAACATCAACATTTTATTTCAAATATCAGAGTGTCCCATCAAATCAAATGTCGGAGAGTACGTGTCACACCATCAAGCCTTGCATTTTCCCTTCGGCTTAGAAGTACCTGAAACAAATCAATAAATTGTAAGCTAATGCTTAGTGAGTTCCCCGGAGCATACCCCACACAGTCCACATAATCACATATACCACATTAGCTATAAAAGCTACATAAACCACATAAGTCATGCACACAACATATAGGGATGTCGTGGGCTCCCCCTAGGGTCTTACTCCAGGATGACATGGGCTCCCCACATGGTCTTACACCTAAGTGTCATCCCCCCCCCTCATGGTCTTTAATAGGAAAGCCATGGGCTCCCTACATGGTCTTACATCCAAGTGTCATGGGCTCCCCTCATGGGCTTTAATAGGAAAGCCATGAGCTATCCACATGGTCTTACATCCAAGTGACATGGGCTCCCCCATGGTCTTTCATATAAGTACACCGCATATACAACTAGCATACCTCATAGCATATAACCAATAATCATGCCACATAACACTACATCAACTAGTGTACCACATATCATAAAATAGGCCGACCTTGGTGCCTTAGACCCATTGGTATGTTGAGGAGACTTGCCTATCAAAAATGTTGAACTGATAAGATAAGATCAGATAAGTCCCAACGCGTAGCTCCAACTCAACTGCCTACAATTATCATGTGATTTGTCAAAATCCCGAAATACCAAAAATATCCTCAAAGTCAAACTTGGTCAACCATGGTCAACATTCCATGTTGACCCAACTCGTCGATTGCATCTAGCAACTCGTCGAGTCCCTTCAGTGTTCAGAAAACCGGGGAAAGCCCTAGCCAACTTGTCAAGTTATCTCATCAACTCGTCGAGTTGCTTAGCATCCAGAAACAGGGAAACCCGTCCCAACTCGTCGATTCGTTATGGCAACTCGTCGAGTTTCCCCTGTCTTCATGCATTCAGTCCTTTCCAGTCGAATCTAAAGCTCCATACAACAGATCCTTAACCATAGAGACGTCTAGAAGGGTAAAGTTTCCAACTTACCCCCAAAGACCATCTAATATGCCTTAAACTTAAACCCTAACTTCTTTGAGAAAGGTCTTGACTCATTAAGCCTTTAAACCCTCATTCCATCGACCCAAACACACAGATTTGATGTCCAAGGGTGGACAAGTCACGTAAAGTTTCTAACTTTACGTCCATTCATGCGTGAAATACTCTCCAAGATCCATTTTAGCCTTCATGTGGACATAATGCATGAATGGGACATGGAGGCTATTACAGTTTGCAACTTTAATCCTCTAGAGGTCATATAGAGGCCAGATCTACACTCCTAACCTCTGGAAACCTCTTATCTTGGGACATCCAACCCAAAGTTCCAAAACAAGCCCTAAACTACCAACATATGAGATCTAAAACACTACATGTCAAGGTTATGGCTTTATACCTTCAAAATGTAGCCCTTGATGTAGAGTTTTTGGATCCAAGATCACTCCTCCAATATTGCTACTTCTCTCTTCAATACTTCCTTCAAAAATCACACCACAACACTTACAACTTCAAGGAACAAGAGGGGGAGGCAGTTCTAGGGTTTCTCTGAGTAGGGAGGTTGGTAAGGAGGTCAACCCTAATGGTTAAGTTCTTTATATAGGGTGCTAAACCTGGAAAATTAGGGTTTTCCTTTACAGTGCCTACTCGTCAAGTTGGGCCTTCCAACTCGTCGAGTAGACCTTGAGTCTCGCGTCTAATGTCGATCTATACTCGTCGAGTTGGGCTCCCCAACTCGTCGATTCCCCGTGCAAAACCCTAAAACTTAAAAATAAATGATACCTGTAACAAGCGTTACAAAAGCCTTCCTCCAAGTCCCAAACCATTTCCAGATGCAAGAAGAGAAAACACAACTGAAAAAGAAATGGTCCACCATTTCCTCCTCAGTATTACATAACAAGGGATATAAAATAACACCCTGGAATGACAATGTAACATCCTAAAAATACAGATAAAATTTTATTTTTAAATTCATTCAATTCATACGAAACTGATAACAAAATAGTCAAAAGAGTATAATTGTAACATGTAATCAGAGTACAATTCCCAAAATCACTAAGTGCGGTAAAACATAGATTGATGCGGTGAGATCAGACCGGGCCCTTCCTCTTCGAACTGGAAGTACTTGAAACATAAACTGGAAACTGTAAGCACAAAGCCTAGTGAGTTCCTCCAACATACCACATACTAAACAAACAAACTGCCAAGCATATCTTGATGGTTGCCTACCCCTTCGGTATATTTCAACTGGATACTGCCAAGCATATCTAGGTGCTTGTCTACCCCTTCAGTTTATTTCAACTAGATACTATCAAGCATATATGGGTACTTTCAATCCCCTTTGGTCTATTTCAATCGGATATCGGCTCTATTTCACCCCTACTACTATCACATAATATCATAATAGAAATCACAGAGTCATCAAGTAAATACAGGCATACAAAGACAATCATCATACTACAACATAAACTAGTTGTTGGCCTTAGTGCCTTCGACCCAAGGATATTGCAAAGTAAGACTCACCTCAAACTGTAGGTATCAAAACGCACTCAAAGGATGACTCGTGAACTGTTACAACTAGCATTTTAGGGCTAGGAAATTTTCTCCATGTGTAATTAACTTCTGGTGTATCTTGTAACCCCAAGTATGATGTTATACAAGTTATTCATTATAAAATGACAATTCAAATCAAAACTCACTCGTGAAAACTCTAAACCTAATTCAATACGTTTTATTCACTCAACTTTGGGCTTGTGACCCTAACTTCCCAGTTCAAACCTCTTAATGGACTAGGATTCTCATATTGGGCCTAATGGGCCAGTAAACCCTCAATTTGGTTCTCTTGGGTCAAGAAACCTCATTTGGGCCCTAGTTGGACCCACATTCATTAAGCAATAGTATTTTGTGCTATAAGACCCTTCATGGTCCTTATTTACTTCTTTTTATAGTTTATTTTAGCACATTTCATTCGCATTTTAGTTAATTTCCATGCATATTTTCCTTTTTGTTATTTTATGACCATTTCAGGTACTTTCTAGTTTCCTGAGCATTATTGCATATTTTTTTGGAGATTAGCGGAGCGGGATTTTTGGTAGGAGATTGGACTTGAAGGGCAATGAGGATTTCGAGCTTGATGGCTATGGAGGTGATTCATGGAGTGGGCTTGTCAATTGCTTGAAGGCTTAGAAGATTTGAACTTTAAATTTGCAAGGTGCGGGAGAATTTTCGAGTGTGCGGGGATCAATGATCGGGAGTTTGCGGAAGCTATGAGAGATTTGGAGAGGCAAATTGGGCTCAAATTGAAGAAATTTTGAAGAAAAAATGGGCTAGAAGCTGATTAGACTCGAACTGGGCCAAAGGACTAGCTGTGGGGGCCCAAGACTTGAAGAAGCTTAAAAATATGTCGCACTCACGCGACTTGCGTAAGGTTTCCACGCGGCCCGCATAAGGTTTCCACGCGGCCCATGTGGATTCCTGAAGGGGCAATTTCAAGATTTTGTTGAGAGTTCTATATTGGGAAGGTTGGTGTACCTCTTTAGCGTTATCTTTTACATCCAATTTGGAGGCATTCTCTCTGGAGTTTTGGAGCACTTTGAAGGCCAAGAACCCTCAAGAACTTCATCATTTCACCCCTGAAGGGGTAATTTCAAGATTTTGTTGAGAGCTCTATATTGGGAATGTTTGTGTTGTTTTTGCTTCACACAATCATAAAAACATTTCCTCCAACATAGTAGTGTAAGCATTTGACTCCTCTTGGATTTGGTGACTTTTTGGTTCTTAATGCTAGTTGACTTTCACTAATTGCATGCTTAATATAAATTGTGACTTTGACTAAGAAAATTGTATGAGCTTCTCTAACCATTTCAACAACTAAGAAAAGTCTAAGTAATCTGTAACACCCCGAGATCCAGGTACATTTATTTCACCCTTATTCTTTGTCAATTGGGCATGATTGGTCCTTGAGTGGAGGAAAACTTGCAAGTGAGTATGTTGGGCGTACCATATGGGTACACTTCGCGTACTCATGCGCTTATTTTGGACGCGGAGTCACTAGGTACGCTGGGCGTACCCATAGTTACACCGGGCGTACCCGGCCCAGATGCAAAACCCTAATAAGACTTGTGCACTATTTAAAGGATGCTAAGGCTCATTTCTCAGCCTCCATATCAGTGAGTAAACCCTAAGAGAAAGCCTTCCATCGTCCTTAGTGAGTGTGTGTGTTCTTGGAGCTAATAGTGCCTTGGTGTGTTATTGGAGAAGGAAGAAAGGAGCTTGTGGAGACTAAAAGCTTGAAGTGTAAGCTTGGATCTAAGATCTACAGAGAAAGAAGCTACATTTAGAGGTATAAAGTTCAAAACTTTCCTCTTCTCTTTGGTTGTGGTTGCATGTGCCATTTCTAGGGTTAAAACCCCAAAGGTGGAGACTTTATGAGTATAAGGTGCTCCATAGTCCAAGATCTGTCCCTTTTCAGTAGTATTTGTGGTCTAGCTCCATAAAGTCCCCATTTTGGTCGTTAATATGGGGTTATGTTTGAGTTCTATGCCATCTAGGGTTAGAGAATGAGTTGCTTTGGGTACTAGTGACTTATTCAGCCATGCAAGGGCTTAAAGTCATCGACTTTATGGTTTTGGAGGGTTAGAAATGGTCAGATCTAAAAGTTGGCCGTGGGTCTTAACTGTTTAGGACCCCAAGAGCTGAAGGACTAAAACTGGTATTACGCCGGGCGTAATTCCAGTACGCGCAGCGTAGGGGGTGGCGCACCCCGATCCTCTGATGTTATCGGTTACGCCCAGCATACATGTTTGGTACGCGCAGCGTAACCCGAAAGGTTGACTATTGTTGACTTTTAGGGTTTGGTCAACATTAGGGTATTTGAGCCATGTGAAGGGTAAAATGGTCTTTAACCCTCATAAGAGTATAAGAGAAGGGTTGGTCTAGCCTTGGGAAATGTGTTGATATCGAGTACTTATTTCATATGATTAGGCGGGGCTAGGTCTTATCCCACGGAATCCGAGATTTCCGAGATTTGCGAGTTACCGAGACATCAAGCTGAGTCTTCTCACTATACGTTACCTGGAGTGGTACTATGCCTTGACCAGAGGGTCTTATGTGTTATGCATGAGATTATGTGCTATGTGATATTTGTATGTTGCATGATGTTATAGACCGGACCGAAGGGTCCAACGATATAGACCGGGCCGGAGGGCCCAACGAGCTATGACCGGTCCAGAGGGTCCAACGAGCTACGGGACTGGAGGGTCCCGCTGAGACACAACGACCGGAAGGTCGTATAATAGCCTCGAGTGGCGTATGTGCTGTATGTGGTATTTTGGGGAACTCACTAAGCATTCATGCTTATAGTTGTTGTGTTATGTGTTTTAGGTACCAGTGATGATCGCGGGAAGGCGCCGACATGATTCGTACACACTTGAGGAGTTTATGTTTTGGATTCTGGGGAGATGTTTTTGTGATAATTACATTTGATACACTATGTTTGATGTTATTTTGTGAGTAAATGAATGTTTTGAAAATGAAAAATTGTTTTGAAAATTTACGTTGTTACGTAATCTCAAGCTTCTTGGATTACTATAGCCAAATTAAGGATTTAGAACAAGTATTGCACCATTGGATTCTAATGATATGTTCATCAAAAAGGTCAAAGTGAGGAAACTTTAAGTCAACCATCTTTCCCTTATTGATTTTTCATCAAAATCTTGTTTTTGTTGAAATTGTTTATTTAAATCTTAGTTTAGTTTTAGTTTATTTCAAGTATTTCAAAAGACCAAATCCTCATTTTTACTTTTATTGTCATTTTACAAGTATTTTTACAAAGAGATTTTCATTGAGTAACAAATTGAACCAATCTCCGTGGATTCGAACCCTTTACCACTATACACTATTTTAGTGTAAAGGATTTAGGGTTATTAATTTTGTTGGCCTCGACAACCACCAGATTTCTTATTGGGCTAAATGATCTTGGTTATTATTCAAATCCAAGCCCAATAGTCTTTTTCTTTCCTTCCCCTTCCTATCTTCAGTTTTGATAAAAAAAAAATGTGATTATCCTAATACTTGACACCTCACAAATGCATGTTGTTGATGGGTTTTAGGTCAAACAAATAAACTAGAAAACAATTCCTAAGTTCACATGCAACCTACTTTGGATCTATGTTTTAACTATTGAACATACAACTTTGAATTGCAAAACAAGAACTCTAGAGGAGAGAGGCTAATTTCAAAATTAACAAACTAGGGTTTAGTAATTACATACCTTTTAGTTGTTATAGTAAACAATTGATAATTCCCTTGATCTTGATCTTGATCTTCTTGGAAGCTTAGCACCACAAGTGTAATGACTCTAATAGAATCACACCCAAACTAGCAAGAAGGAAAGTAGAAGAGAGAGGGGAGAGGGAGTATGCAAAATTTCGGCCCTTAGGGTTTCTTCAAAAGAAAGAGTGACCAAAATATGAGCCAGGAGGCTCCTTATATAGCTGAGGGATCTAAGGTTTAGGGGAAACCCTAGTTATCCTTTGCTTAGGGCCTAAGCAAATCCAAGGGCCTTATCCAAGCCCTTATGGACGAAATTATTAGGGTTTCCCCTAAATATTTCGTCCACCCTTATCCAAGGGGGTTCTAGAGCCTTCCACTCAACTATTAGATAATTGCAAACTAGTCCCTGCACTTTATAATTAATTCTTTTAACCCCAAAATTAATTCTAACTAATTTCTGGCTAACAATTAATTAAACAAAATGATTTCTTATTAATATATTAATCTTTTAACATATTAATAAATTCATTTATATTAATTTATTAATCTATTAATAAATTAATATCTCTCCTTTCATAATTTCCTTGTTCGGTTGATAGGTTTGAGGGCAACCCAAAAGGACTGTGCTGCTATCAATTCAAGTACATACCAATTATAATTATGAGCTTAGACACCTAATCCAACAGTCTCCCACTTGGATAAGTCTGTAACTATAATTGCTAGTATGCCTTCTAAATTTGACCACCAAATTGTAGCTTCCAAAAAGCTGTTGCCGAACTCTGACCCAGTCAGTTACATGTCCTAAGATAAGTGATCATATAATCCTTCATTCTGCTAGATATCTCTAGACAAAAGACATGGAATGCAATCAACCTCTTTGTCCAGAATCTATGTTTCCTGATTCCTGATTTGTGATGATGTAGGACTTCTAATTGAACACATCAATTTAGTCCTGGCTGGGCCCAACACATAAGTCAACACCAAATCATCGAGGGGCCCACAGATATCGCCTTTCTGGTTAGGGCAAAAGGAACGAATAAACGTTGACTCATATGCTTGTATCTTTTACTCATCAAACCATACATGATAATACGTTTTATAACACCAAGTTACTGATGCGTTTTCGTATCACCAATGCATGACCGACTTGTAAATTACAACTCATATATCTTCGTTTTAAGATTATAAGATATTATCGTCTCAGTATTACTTGTGATGAATTCCATTAAGTAATACTCTAAGCGAGGGTTTATCCAATACTCAATTCTCAATTTCTGAGTACTCATGAACGTTGCAGCAAATCTATTGCCATGTCTATCCTTAGACAATCTGCAATCCAATTCATGACAGTCTTAATTCACTACTTACTTCCAAAAGTACGAGCGACTGTGGAGTTTGAACAATCATATTATTCAGGAAGTAAAACATGCAAAATATGAAACACAACAATAAACAATTGACAAAAGGTAGCAAACCCATAAATAATACTTTATTATTTAATCACCAAAAGTCAATTACATTTACTTTGTTACAAGTTTCAGGACAAAACTAATCTAACTACTAAAACTAATATCATCTTTCAGACCTATGATCCAAGCATGCTGAATATGCTTAGCCCTACTCAGACCCTTTGTGAGAGGATCTGTTGGGTTATCTTCAGATGACACCCTCTTCACTATAAGATGGCCTTCTTCTACTCTATGTCTGATGAAATGGTACTTTCTGTCGATATGTCTGGTTTTACCATGATCTCTCGGTTCCTTTGTCAAGGCAACCGCTCCTTCATTATCGCAGAACAGTTCCATAGGCTCCTGGATGGTTGGAACAACTCCGAGATCCCCGATGAAGTTCCTCAACCAAGCTGCTTCTTTCGAAGCTTCACTTGCTGCTATGTACTCTGATTCACAAGTAGAATCAGCCACCGTATCTTGCTTGGAACTCTTCCAAGTAACTGCTCCTCCATTTAATAAGAATACCCAGCCTGACTGAGAACGGAAGTTATCTCTATCCGTCTGAAAGTTGGCATCACTGTAACCATCTACTCTCAAAGTATCATTGCCACCAAGTACAAGGACCCAGTCCTTCGTTCTTCGCAAATACTTGAGTATATTCTTCACGGCTATCCAATAAGCTCTACCTGGGTTTCCCTGATAGCGACTGACCATGCTCAAAGCAAATGTCACATCAGGGCGAGTACATGTCATAGCGTACATGATCGATCCGACAACGGAAGCATAAGGGACACGAATCATGTCATCTATTTCCTTATCTATACTCGGGCATTGAGTCTTACTCAATTTGGTATTGCTCTGGATAGGCAGCTTTCCCTTCTTGAAATTTTCCATACTAAACCTCTTTAGTACCTTATCCAAGTATGTGCTCTGACTAAGTTTAATTAGTCTCTTCTTTCTATCTCTCAATATTCTAATCCCAAGAATATAGGCGGCTTCTCCTAGGTCTTTCATGGCAAAACACTTTCCAAGCCAAGACTTAACTTCATTCAAGGTTGGAACGTCGTTACCAATGAGTAATATGTCATCGACATATAACACCAAAAAAGTTACTATACTCCCACTAGCCTTGATATACACACAAAACTCATCTTCACTTCTAGAGAAACCAAACTCTTTGACTTTCTCATGGAAGCAAAGATTCCATCTGCGAGATGCTTGTTTCAATCCATAAATGGATTTTTCAAGCTTGCATACTCTATTGGGAAACTTTGCATCAACAAAACCCTCTGGCTGACTCATGTAAACATCCTTAGCCAACTTCCCGTTAAGGAAGGCAGTCTTGACATCCATCTGCCAGATTTCATAGTCATGAAAGGCAGCTATGGCGAGCAATATCCTAATAGATTTAATCTTAGCCACCGGCGAAAAAGTCTCATCATAGTCAACCCCTGGGGTTTGAGTGAAAACTTTTGCAACCAGCCGAGCCTTGAACGTATGCACATTCCCATCCATGTCTGTCTTCTTCTTGAAGATCCATTTGCACCCAACTGTCTTCCGACCTGGTGCACTATCAACCAAATTCCAAACTTGGTTGTCATACACGGACTTAATCTCGCTGTCCATTGCCTATTTCCACTTGGAAGCCTCTGGGCCTGCCATTGCTTCCTTATAAGTGACTGGTTCATCTAAGTTTACCAGTGTTCTGTCACTTATGAATGTGTCACCATCTGAAGTAATATGAAAACCATACAACTCAGGTGGCACACTCACCCTAGTGGATCTTCGAAGAGGTAATGATTTATCAACCGGTTCAACAGGAACTGTTTCCTATAATTGAGTGCTAGTGTCATCTAAGATTCCTTCATTGGTTGACTCTTGAATCTCTTCAAGGTCAATGGTACTCCCACTGTCCTCTTTGAATATGAGCTCTTTTTCCAGAAAGACTCCTCTTCGAGCTACAAACACCACGTTTTCACTAGGTCTGTAGAACAAATATCCAAAAGACTGCTTTGGGTAACCAATGAAAACACATTTCTCACTTCTAGCTGCTAGCTTGTCGTGAGTCTCTCGTCTTACGAAAGCTTCACAACCCCAGACTTTAATATGTGCCAACGAGGGAACGTTCCCTGTCCACATTTCGTGAGGTGTTTTGGCAACCTTCTTTGTAGGGAAAAGATTGAGGATGTGGGTGGCTGTCTCTAAGGAATACCCCCAGAAGTGAATAGGAAGCGAGGCACGACTCATCATAGAACGAACCATGTCTAACAAGGTTCGATTACGCCTCTCAGCTACACCATTTAACTATGGTGTCCTAGGAGGAGTCAATTGTGAGACTATCCCACATTCTTTCAGATAGTCGTTGAACTCGGTACTAAGATACTCCCCGCCTCTATCGGATCTAAGTATGTTTATCTTTCTGTCCAATTGATTTTTGACTTCATGCTTAAACTCTTTGAATTTTTCAAAGGTTTCTGACTTATGTTTGATCAAGTAGATGTAACCATATCTGCTATAATCTTCAGTGAAAGTCACATAGAATCGATTAGCATCCTTTGTGGTTGATCTGAAGGGCCCACACACATCTGTGTGTATGAGATCCAACAGACCTTCACCTCTTTCACAAGACCCTGTGAATGGTGATTTTGTCATCTTTCCCAAAAGACAAGATTCACACATATCATCTGATTTTAGGTCAAATGATTCCAACACTCCATCTTTTTGGAGTTGGGCTATGCGTTTCTTGTTAATGTGTCCAAGACGACAATGCCACAAGCATGCCTTGTCTACACTATTAGACAAGTCAATATTAAGTACACTATTTCCTAAGCTATCAACACAAGTCACTGTTTCATACACACCATCACAAGGTAAAGCTTCAAACACAAAAACACCATTCTTATAAACAGAAATTGAACCATTCAAATCATTAAAAGAATATTTAAAACCTTGTCTGAACAATGCATGAAATGAAATAATGTTTCTCGTCATCTCAGACGAATAGCAACAATTAATTAAGTCTAATCTAACATCATTACTAAGCAATAGTTGATAAACTCCGATCTTGGTCACTGGTGAAGACTTTCTGTTCCCCATGATCAAGTTTATCCTCCCATGCTCTATCTCCTCACTTTCCTTTAGCCCCTGCAAATCAGAACAGATATGAAAACCACATCCTGTATCAAGGACCCATGAACGAGAAGATAATGAGTTATTAGCAGAAATAGTGTAAATACCTGCCGAGGATGGCTTCACTTTGCCATCCTTGATATCTTGCAGATATTGTGGGCAAGATCTCTTACAATTCCCCTTTTGATTGCAGTAAAAGCAAGATCTCTTACAATTCCCCTTTTGATTGCAGATATTGTGGGCAAGATCTCTTCGGGCCATTACTAGATGACACAACTTAAGCCTTGCTCTTCCAGTTTTGCTTGGGAGGACCTTTCCTCTTCTTCCCCTTTCTCTATCCAATGGCCAAGACAGGGGCACTTGCAGGTGTGGAAGGTATACTTTTACCCTTCATCCCTGCCTCAGTTGTCTGCAACAAGTTGTGCAATTGGGCCAATGTCTGCTCAGTGTTGTTCAAATGGTAAGTTAAAATAAACTGACCATAACAATCAAGAAATGAGTTCAAGACCATGTCAATGGCCAATTCCTCATCGAAGTGAATGTTGAGCTTGACCAAACGCTCTATGTAGCATGGCATTCTTTGCACATGAGATACAACTGATTCCCCTTCTTTCATCTTGCAAGCCATGAGTGACTTGACTACCTCAAACTTTTCTTGACGAGCTCGCTTATGGTACTTTTCCATAAGGTCCTTGTTCATCTCAAAAGGCCAGTAGTCCTCATAGTACCTCTGCAATTCTGGGGACATGGTTGCAACCATGATGCATGCCACTTTGGTAGCATCATCATAGTGTTTTTTGTAGGCAGCATACTCTTCGGGAGTGGCTTTGGACTCATCAAGTTCTTTGAGCTCCTTTTCAAGGACATACTCTTTGTCCTCGAATCTAAGCGTCATCTTGATGTTACGTATCCAATCGTTATAGTTGGAGCCATCCATAACGACTTTGGAGCAGATGTTGAGTAAAGAGAAGTTGTGGCTGGAGGATGATGAAGCAGAAGTGTTTCCAGGAGTAGACATCTGAAAAGAAAGATAGTTATAGTTAGATTTCAAGACACCTCAATATAATAACCCAAAGATATCATATCAAGGTTAGGATCCAACTATGACGATTTATAACTTAGAAACGGGATGCCGAGATCCAAGTTCAAATCTCATAAAGGTAGGTGAATGACGATTCACCAATTCCACCATTAGACAAAATAAACGAAGTGAAATTCCTAATTCTTTTGAGATACATTAAAACTATTTAATGGCATGTTTTAATCTCGGATTATGCTCTACTATTTGTGACTGGGATACCGAGGATCACAAACAAGATGTGAATAACCATGCAAATGTGCTTGGTAACCTTATTGTTTTATCACTAACTATTTGATGTGCCGGTAAACCACACACGCTCCATCAAAATGATAATTATAAGATACCAATTACTAGTCTTTATTAGTGCCTTTTAGTGTGCTGGTAAACCACACACGCTCCACTAACGACCAATAAAGCATAATGTGCAATTTCATAGATTAGCATACTTTTCACATTTTTCCTAAAGTAACTAGAGTTGGGATTTTTTAAAATAATGTTCTAGTACTTTCTTTAATAGCATTATACTTTTAATGAGAGGTAGTTGTCCTATCAAATCCGTTCTGCTAAAGACCCTCCACTAATCAAGGAAGCGGTGGGTGAGAGTGGACACCCATTCAACTACCATTTTATAGGCAGTTTCCTTATACCCCCTTATAGACTAGCTTCGTGAATGAGGCATACTAGCGATTTGACTGACCATATTCTTATACATATATAATATTTAACTTTTAATTATAATATATATAAGGTGTGTTTTAAAACATTTTAAAACCCCAAGGGTTTATATAAATTTTCGAAATTTAAACTATTAAATTTTAAATTTAAATAAACCAATTAATTAGATTTAATATTTATCTATTAATTAAATTTTAATTAATTTATTAAATCTTGTAAGGATTATCCAATCAAATTAATCAATTAATTTAATCCTAATCCTTATCCCTCTAAATTTCGAAATTTTAGGGTAAAGGATAATTATCCAATTAATCTAATCAAGTAACAATTATCCAAAGCAAGAAACCCTAAAATATCTAGTAATTTTGAAATTTACAAGGGAGGAGGCTAGGGTTTTTCAAAACCCTAACTTAATTTCGATTAGGGTTCTTTGGAGGCTAGGGTTTTTGAAAACCCTTTGATCCACAACCCTAAAAATCGAAAAAATGGCCTTTAGGGTTTAATAGCTATAAACCCTAATTTGCAATTCAACAATTATAACAATTCATTTTAAAACAAAAAAAGGCTCTGATACCATTGATGGGTTTTAGGTCAAACAAATAAACTAGAAAACAATTCCTAAGTTCACATGCAACCTACTTTGGATCTATGTTTTAACTATTGAACATACAACTTTGAATTGCAAAACAAGAACCCTAGAGGAGAGAGGCTAACTTTGAAATTAACAAACTAAGGTTTAGTAATTCCATACCTTTCAATTGTTATAGTAAACAATTGATAATTCCCTTGATCTTGATTTTGATCTTCTTGGAAGCTTAGCACCACAAGTGTAATGCCTCTAATGGAATCACACCCAAACTAGCAAGAAAGAAAGTAGAAGAGAGAGGGGAGAAAGAGTATGCAAAATTTCGGCCCTTAGGGTTTCTTCAAAAGAAAGAGTGACCAAAATATGAACCATGAGGCTCCTTATATAGATGAGGGATCTAGGGTTTAGGGGAAACCCTAGTTATCCTTTGCTTAGGGCCTAAGCAAACCCAAGGGCCTTATCTAAGCCCCTATGGACGAAATTATTAGCGTTTCCCCTAAATATTTCGTCCACCCTTATCCAAGGGGGTTCTAGAGCCTTCCACTCAACTATTAGATAATTGCAAACTAGTCCCTGCACTTTATAATTAATTCTTTTAACCCCAAAATTAATTCTAATTAATTTCTGGCTAACAATTAATTAAACAAAATGATTTCTTATTAATATATTAATCTTTTAACATATTAATAAATTCATTTATATTAATTTATTAATCTATTAATAAATTAATATCTCTCCTTTCATAATTTCCTTGTTCGGTTGATAGGTTTGAGGGCAACCCAAAAGGACTGTGCTGCTATCAATTCAAGTACATACCAATTATAGTTATGGGCTTAGACACCTAATCCAACAATTGTATATCCATGCAATTTGTGTCACATATTTCCAAGTTCAAACTCTCTAAACCTCCATGTAAGGACCAAGTTAATCCTCTCTCTCTTCTCTCCTTAAACTCGGTCGAAGGTCATTCTTCCCTTCACAAAATTTCTTCAAACTTCATTTAGGGATGTCAACGAGTGCAAACGGGATGGGGAGTGCATCCCCCGCCCCCGCCCACGAAATTTCCTCGTTCCCCCGTCCCCGCCCCCGCCCCCGGAATGTTCAGCCTTCCTACCCCCGCCCCCGCCCCCGAATCCCCTTTATTACCCCCGCCCCCGCCCCCGTTCCCCCGCCCCCAATTGATTTTGGGTTGATTTTTTTTGGACTAAAAGAAGTTGTTATTTAGGCTAAAATAAGCTATTTTTTGAGGTAACAAATAATTATTTATAGCATAATTATACATAATACAAATAAAAAAGTTATGGCATCTTAAAAACATTATACTAATAACTTAAAAACATGTTTTTTGATGAATTTTGGAAGCTCAAAATCATGGTTTTGTTTATTATATTTATATAATTAGTATATGTAAATGTATGTGTAATTTATTAACGGGGTCCCCATGGGGGTTTCGGGAAGGGATTGCCTACCCCCGCCCCCGCCCCCGAAATTAAAACGGGGGTTAACCTTGCCCCCGCCCCCGTCCCCGCCCCCAATATTTTTGAAAAATCTACCCCAAACGGGACGGGGCCCCCACGGGACTTTTTGACATCCCTAACTTCATTCCACTTCTAAATTCCTCTCTAGACCTTCAAGAACTTCTTCATTTTCCTCCAAGAACCTGTGAGGTGGTGTGTGTTTTCAACAAGTTTTCATCAAGTTCATCTCATTTGGTAAGTTATTATCATACTCAAGATGTTGTATTCCATTTTATGCTAAGAATTTACTCTCATAACTACCTTCATTTCATGTTCAAGCTTCCTAGAACTTCTTAAGTTTGAAACTCTTCCCAAAGGAACTAGCTAGGCTGAAATCTCCTTCACTCTCCTCTTCAAAATCCAACTAACATCAAGGTGAGCTTCATACCCCCTTGTTTTCGAGTTTTACTATCTTTTGGGGGAGAATACAAGCTAGTTTTGTGGTTAATCTTAGTATTATGCATGTATGTGTGTATTTTTCATGTTATATGGTGTGAATATGTCATGAAAACTTGTTAAACAACCACAAAATTTGAAGTATCTTCCAAATATAGGTGATATTTGTAAGCAAAGTATTATAAGTAACTTGTAAAATGTTGAAAAGATTAAACATGAAAACGTTACTAGAAAATCCAAAGAATGTGCATAAATGGACCATTCTTGACAAATAAGATAAACAATATGGGCTTTTGAAGTAATTTTTGGTTTTATGGACCAAAAGTGTAAACTTTCATAAAAATAGGCCTTACCTCGTAGCCCACAGTTTTGTGGGCCAAAAGTGTCATTTTTCATAAAAATGGACTTTATTTGGAAATTCACGGTTTCATGGGCTAAAAATGTCATTTTTGATAAAAATGGGCCTATATTTGATAAATCACGGTTTTTATGAGGTCAAAAATGTCATTGTTACAAAGAATGGCCCTTAGTTGTAATTTTCGGCTTAAATGGGCCTAAAATGACATTTTTAGCAAAAATAGGTCTTATTTACAAATTTTCGGCTTTAATGGGCCTAAGATGTCATTTTCAATAAAAATGGGCCTTTATTGTAAATTTTGGCTTTGATGGGCTAAAATATTAATGTCATTTCTAACAAAAATGGGGCTTTTATGTCATTTTTGCACTAATTGGACTAAAACAATCATTTGGATAACTAATGGGATATTTACGCCATTTTTACTCAAATTGGATCTGTTATACTCAAATACATGTTTATTGAGCCTCATATGCCCATTTACATACCTACTCGGCCTTGTTTATACATTTACATGTTTATTGGGGCTCATATACCCATTTACATACTTATTGGACCTTATTTTCTCATTACATGTTTATTGGGCCTTATATGCCCAATTGACTTTCTTATTGGGCCTTACGACATATTTTATGATAATCGGGTCGATAACATTAAATATTTGGCATTCTCGATAAAAACAAATATATTTTTATCACCAATGCTTTGCAGTCAAAATACATACTCGAAACATTATTTAAAACATTAAATAATGTGATACACTGTTCGCGTAAATTTAGTTAAGTCTCTTGTGAGACATTCCTTCATTTATACCTACCTAGTGTACATTGTAAGTCCTGTAGTTATAACCAGAGTCTCCTGAAGGGAAAGCGAGAGTTTGTGTATAGATATATACGGGGTTGACACCCCACACCTAAGCTGTTCGCTACAGCTAGACTAGGCCAGTCTAGGGTGACAAATATCTTAACTTAAATGCGATGTCTGAAGAACGTCATGACAGGCATATCAGTCACCTCAAGCATGATTATAACGACTCACATAGAGAATAACAACCCAATAAATTTACGGAATACATATACTCTACTGACGTTACGAAATCATATATACACCATTTTTCGGTCTTATGGTTTTAAGACCACAACACTTTTTCAAACAGAAAATATTGGATTTTCTGGGAAACATAATATACACTACAGTTTACCTACGACAGAAAATATAGGATTTTTTTGGAACACTCTCTTAGTACATTGTCAAAACAGGAACACACATGCTTTAATACAAGATTTGAAACAAAACACTCAAACCATTTTTATAGAAAATATCGGATTTTCTGGTGTTTACAAAATGATACAAATTTTTTCATACAAACATGCTTATGAACTCACCAACATTATATATGTTGACATTTTCAAAATAACTTGTATTCTCAGGGACTCGATAAACAGGTCGGTCGTCAAGGAAATGTGGACTTTTGTTGTATTTTTGCTTTGATCATACATTTAATATTCTGGAATGTAATTTGTGAACAAATACAATGATGTAAACTGTGTATGTTGTATCATTGAATGTATGGTGATGATGTTGTTTATGACTCATTTATATACACTATGATGATATTTCAAGATGAAGTCACCCGCCCCCTGACGTTTCCGTCATTCTGGTTCAGGGGTGTGACACGAACTCCTCTCCTATCGTACAAGCATAAAACCCTAATTAGAAATTAGATCACATTCTAACCCGAAAGTCCAAAACCCTAATCCTTGACTTAAGGCAAAAGTGCTCCTTTACCTTTGCCTAATTGGGCCTCCTTTTCTCCAAGGCCCAAATCTATAAAAACCCAAAAGGCATCCAAGCCCACTATAAGGCATCTAAGGCCCAAGAACCCCAAACATGGCCTAATGTAACGTCCGTAAGTTATGGCTAGATGTTAAAGGGATAATAATAATAAATATTCATTTTCTTAAATAAATAAAATTCTCAAATAGGATAATTATTCGTTATATGCGTTACCGGCTATATAAATATCTATTTAATATATCCACGTTATGTAAAAAATATTATGAGTATATTATATTTATAGAAAATTTTATTATAAAATTTATCATTGAACTGATAAAATAACGTTAAAAATAAAAAATATTATTTAAGATAAATAATCTTAACGAAAGTTGTAGCGAACCTAAAATCTCACATTTTATGATGTATTTGGTCTACATACAGTCAAAAGTGAATCCAGGTAGTGAAACAATATTTTTGTTACACCATTTTTTTCGACAATAATTGTTCAGATATATTTTAGGAAGTTAGGTGATTAACTTTTATATGTTTGTAAAATAATATTAATCAAACTAATTGTTTTATATACGATGGATTAAATAAATAATAAAATAAGAATTGATTATTTATTAAAAACAAACTTTTATATGTATATATGGAGATTTTTAAGAAATTATGTTATATTAAAGAATCATTATATATACATATATCTTATATGTGTGCGTTAGTGTGAGAAAAATCATGAGAAGGTGGAATCGAAGGAGAAGCAGACGATAGTTTCCAGCGCTATGCAAGAGTGGAGCTTTGGGGGAAACCCCGCCGACAAAAAGGAAAACCGATCATCAAGTTTTCTGCTTCAGCATGAGGTCAGGATGACCGGAAGCAAGCAGACAGCCACCTCTCAGCCGGTGAACAACTACGTTTGTTGGAACTTCGTGTTACTTCACTCTGAGTTAGGGATGAGGGGAGGTTGAAGCAGGCAAGAAATCGTTGTGTGCTATGAAAAAGAGAGATATGATAGCGGTGGTGGATTAACTTAATGAAGATGTGAGAAATTGGTGGTGACATATCTTGGGGAAGAAGCCTGGTCTTGGGAAGACAACATAGTGTGCACGTGTACGTAGATTCCAAGAAGCTGCCACGTATCATGAAGAATGGCATGGTGGAACGTGTAACCGAAGACCCGACTGAACAAGGATTCACCTTTGTCTTGATGCTGAGGTGGAACTCCAAAAAAAATCACCATAATTCCAGCATAAATCATCCAAAAAGTTCCCTATTAAATCACAAGACCCACTTTCCTCCATTTTTAGTACATAGGGTTTATTTATATATATGTAAGATATCTTATATGTGTGCGTTAGTGTGTATGGTGACTGGATAATAATATATCCAATTAATCCATTAAAGAATAGATGAATTGGTGCTTGTGTTTAAATGGGTGAAATGTGGTGTATTCATTTTTAGTATGACACGTATATTAGGACGAATATATACTAGTCACTAGTACTTTCATGTGTATATTATTTCTTAATCGACAAGAAAATCTTGTTTTGTTGTTAGCTTCATGTAAGAGTATAAATAGATGGTTTGTTCTTACGATTTTATTACTCAAGAAAACACTCTTTAAATATAGAAATAATATCAAATTTCTATAGTTTTAAGAATAAAAAAAATCCCATTGGTCGGCATATCGGTGCGTATCACAGTTAAAACGAGATAAGGTTTCGACAAGATAATAAACTGGCAAGCAGTGTTAAGGTTGGAGCCACGACAATAGTTAGTATTCACTAACTAGCCAAATTAGTACATAGTTACTTTCATGAACATGATTTTAATACAAGTATTAATTAAAATATTAAATATTTGTTGAAAGTTTATATGTTAATTATATGTTTATTGCCTGAAATATGTACTAGATATATATTTGATGATATACGACGTGCAAAGCAGTTATGGTTCTATATGTGTTAAGAAGTATATATATGATATTATTACGTGATAATAACAATAATAGAAGTATTATTTCTAAAAAAGTAAATTAATACCTAAAACTTTGTGTTAAGTATACACTAGTTTGCGTTACCTAAACGGAGATGGTATTAAAAATTGATCATAAGCATTGTAGTTTTGCCTAATGATGGGATAAAACATAAAAGGGGATGTTTAGTTCAATTAAGTTTGGACATTGGGTAGCCTCTTATTAACAGTATGCATGTGCTGAGATTGATTACGTCCTACATACGAAAGTACATCTTATGTACGAAGTCTTTTTCAAAGCTTTGTGTCTCAGGTGCTACTTGTTTCGGGGTATTATTATGCTCTAGGGTACGAGTCCTGCTCATACCGGGGTACTATAATGTGCTAGAAGTACTATCATGTACAAAGTCCTTTTTTACACTATTATGTGTTGAAGTACGGGAGCGTACGAGAGTACTCTAATAGTATTTCCCCATACTTTTATTTTGAAGAGCTTCGGAGTCATCGTTTCTTTTATGAAGTGACCGAACAAGCTTCATGTGTCAGCGTTTCCTTTCACGAAGTAATTGAGGGAACTTCGTAACTGCCTAATAAAGTGTGTTAGTAATAGATCACTACCAGGTATGTCTGATGTTGTATTGCCGGATAGGGTAACTCTGGGGGTAAAATACCTAATGACGTCAGACCACTGCTAGACACACTTATCTAGATCACTACCCCTAACTTAACTGTCTTGTGGTTTTTACGAACAGAGGTTTGTGGTGAAACTTATTCCATTCCCCTCATTTGATGTCATTATTGATCCTTGTTTGCTGCCAGGGAATTTCTGAAGCAGCGTCGTCAGTTTGTTGTTCATATTGATCCTTTAGGCTAGATCTCGTAAGATCATTGTATAGGATCAGTATGTGGGGATCGACGGGATAGGATAGATTGATTTAGAAATATGATATATTTGTGTTAATGATAATAGTGGATTTGCAGGTTTGAGATATACATGATTATCACATTGTGGGATTGAAAACCCTATGTATCTCACCAGGTTTCCCAACCTGACCCACTCAATTTATATGCATCACAAGTAGCAGTGTAAGACTACTGAAGACTCAAGTATAATGCTGAAAGAAGACATCAATAGAGTTTAGGACCGCTAGGTCTTTACGCTGTAACATATGTTGTGTATCAGTTATAACATCCCTAGAGTTGTATTTGTTGGATAAGGTGTCTAAGTCCATAACTTATTTGGTATATACTTGACCCGACCCGGCATGGTCCATTTGGGTTGCACTTCACCCAAACTATTTATGGATAATTTTATGAGAGTTGTGTACTTACGATTTATTAATATATTATAAGTTATAATATATTAGTATAAAGTCATGTTACTTAATTAGTTTTAATCTTGAATTAATTATGAATTAATTTAGTGATTAAAAGGAAGACTAATTAAACCATGGGCTATTATATTTATATGGTTTGGGCTAACACTCATTAGGGAATGGGCTAAGCTTATATGGAAGTCCATGGATGATCCATGGAGCTTTTAACCCATGGATCCTTGGAAGAGGAAAAGACATGGGTTATTAGGGTTTCACCCTAACCATGCACACTATATAAACAAGCTTATGTTGCATGAAAAGCACCCTAGAGTGTGTGTGTAATAGTGGTGGCCGATTTCTAACTGTTAGATACTCTCTCATACATTTTCCAAGTTTGTGGTGATTTGTGATTTCCATTTGAAGCATTCATATTATTGGTGCTTGGCTCTCAAACTTCAAGGAATCAATAATCAACAAAAGGTATGTAATTCATCTAGTTCTTTTATATTTAAAAGTACCCCATGCCATGCTAGATAGGTTATAAACCTTGGAAATTAATATTTTGCATGTACCTTAGACAAACATAAATCCAAGGTTTATTAGGGTTGCATGTACATTTAGGAAGTGTTAGAATGCTCAAAACCCAACAGTGGTATCAGAGCCTAGGCTTGTTTGTTTGATACTTGATGCAAAATAGTGAAAAAAGGTAGAATTTTTGCTGTCTGCCTGATGAAATCGCCGAGTCCATGGGGGGACTCGCCGAGTTCATGTGTAAATTCATCCTACTCGGCGAGTAGGTTCGTGCACTCGGCGAGTAGGAGCCTCAGAATGCAGATTTTCGACTTTTGCTGCTGGAAATGGACTAGAAACATTACCCTAAACTATTTTGGTGTTTTAAAACTTGTTTTAGTTGGTGTACTGGTTGTTCTAATCCATTTACAATAGCATATATCAAAATTTCATGCTTTATATGTGTTCATATAATTCTTGAAACTTTGATAATCATGTTCATGTTCTTATGAATTTAGAAGATGATAGGAATTATTTGCTGAATTGTTTAGGATTAATTCTTGATCATTTATGTGTTTTAACTTTTAATGGAGTCCATAATTTGTCCTCAAGTTATGGATATCCAAAGGTCACTTATTTTAAGCACACATTTAAAACACATAAGCTACATGAAAATGAAGAGTCTTCATTTTATGAACCTTTAATTCATAAGTTATGAAATGAAAAGTTTTGGATAGTTACAAAACTTGCCCTCAAGTTTTGGAATTTGTAAAGTTTCACACACTTTAATAAACTTTAATTCCAACCCTTAGAGTTTTAATAGTTAAAATTCAACACTTATACTATTTATAACAATAATGGTTAATTATTGTATATATGTATAAGAATAAGTCGTTCTACCGTTAGTAGGCCTCATTCACGAAGCCGGTCTATAAGGGGGTATAAGGTTGTTGCCTATAAAATGGCAGCTTAATGGGTGTCCACTCTCACCCACCGCTTCCTTGATCGGTGGAGGGTCGTTAGCCGAACGGGTAGGACAATGACTTTAAATCCTCATTAAAAGTATAATGATTATTATAAAGTAACTAAATATTTTAATTCCCAATATTAGTTACTTTAGGAAAAATGTGAACATGGTGCTAGTCCATGGAATTCACACTTTGTACCTTACCAAGTCGTTGGTGGAGCGTGTGTCGTTAACTGGCACACTAACTTGGACTAGTAAGGATCACGAAGGGTGACTTAATGTTTGTCATAGATCAATGGAGCGTGTGTGGTTAACCGGCACATTGATTAGGTGATAATATTAAGGGTACCAAGTGTATTAGCATGGTTATTCACACTTTGTTTTGTGATCCTCGGCATCCCAGTCACAAAACTTGAAGGACACAATCGAGATTGAAACATGCCATTGAAAAATTCAATGAATCTCAAAAGAATCTAGGAATTTCAAATCCAATGAAAACCTAATAATTCATTTCATTTTTCATGGTGGAAATTGGTGAATCGTCATTCACTTACCTTTCAAATATATTATTACTTAGATTACGGCATCCCTCTTCTAAGTATAATATATTGTGATTGGATCCTAGCCTTAATATTACATTTGGGTGTCTTATTAAGGACTCTATATATCTAATCTAAACATGCTTTCTTCTTTCAGATGTCTTCCAACACTAATGCTTCGGGCTCTAACCCAACTGGCTCTTTCTCTCTCATGAATCTTTGTGGGAGAGTCATCTTTGATGGTTCCTGTGACATCCCCAAAATCACGGCCAGAAAAGACCGATTTGTTTATGCTTTGTTTAAAAATCAGAGTTACATTTTAAATGAAAGTGTTGCGGAATTTGTCCCAAAACAAAATATGATAAAGATTTATCAAAAGCATTTCCATAGAAATGTATTTCATTAAAAGACTTGGGATGTCATGTTCGTACAGATCAAAAGCATAAACAGTACAATATAAGCCTTACTACATTATTTCATATCTACAGGCCTATATCCATAATCCCTCGTCCAAAACATCACATCTATGCTCATGCGCCACTACCTGTAATACATAAAACTGAGTGGGTCAGGCTTGGGAGCCTGGTGAGCACATAGGGTTTTCAACCCACAATAAATAAGTTTATTAATTTCATCAATCAACAATAACCCGATTACCTGTTCCCGTTATCCTCACTTTACGTCCCTAAACACCTATCATAAGGGACCTAGCCTAAGGATCATCATCGGGACGGACACTACTACTAAGGGGATTCCTCAGCAATAAATGTCCTAAAGGCAACCATGTGGGGGATGGAGTACACCGGTGAACACATCGTTCACAAACACCTACAGGTTGCGAGCCTGCTAGCGTTCCACTGGACTGTCTAGAAGAGTCCGTGGTCGTCATCCATACTCCGCTAGATGACAGAAACAACAACATCAACATCGAGGCCTCTCATCCTTTTATCACACATCACCTATTACATCTACCCATGTTTTACCCCAACATTTTCGTAGATATAAAATACATATACAGTTTAAATTATTGAAAACATGTATAACAATGTTCATCCAGCATAGATAGCAAGTATTCAGATAATATGCACACATAGCACATAATTTATATAAAATACTTCATATCTATGTGTAAGTTGAAAGTAACTATGCACTCACCTGATTAGGTGGTGACTCAGCACTCGGACAGCGCTTCGATACTCTCAAAACGATATTCCTTCGATAAAACCTAGTATCGATACCACTAGGGTTTAGTTTAACGATAACCGCGACAAATTAATTAGTCCGAGTATTATTAAGCGTTAATAATACTCGATATAACTCATAATAATAGCCCAAATAATTATTTTAAGGACCTAATAACATTCCTATAATTATTTGAAAGCTATATTAAAAATTGCGTAAGCGTAGCACACTTACAGCGAACTTTATCGAGAACCGGGACTTGATTGGAGCAACGTTTCTAAACCGAAAAACTCCTTTTTCTCGGGATTCCGGGAGCCTCGGGGCTTTCCTAGGGTGCTAAGGGTTTTACCTAGGGCTTAGGGGGGGTTTGGAACTCTAGAGAGAGAAAGAAACTAGAGAGAGAAGTTATTTTTGGTGTGAAAATGTGGGCAGCCTCGGTCCCCTTTTATAGCCTGGTCCTCGGACGTACGCTGGGCGTACAGGTCCTCGGACGCGGGGCGTAGCTTCGGATCAGACCTCCAGGTGGCGAAGGCTCGGTGGTGCGACGTGGCTTCTTCTGGACCGAGAACGGCTAAGCGAACGCGGCGCGTACGAGACCGAACGCTGGGCGTAGCGAGGGGCGACGCGTCACTCATCCGAGGCGACTTCGGCGATCATCATCGGACGGCTGGGAAAGCGCCACATCAGCGAATTCGTATCAGACCTCGCAAAAACGAGTACAAACTTTAAAAATTCGTAACTTTCGCGTACGACCTCCGTTTTCGACGTTCTTTATATCCACGCGAAGGTGGGAACGTACTCTACAACTTTCGTTTAGACTTCGTCGGCTAATTTTGGGTCGATTTTAAATTTTATATTATTAACGGGCCGGGACACGATTGGTCCGTTAAATCCTCATAACTTCTTCATCCGACATCCGTTTTCACCCATCTTTTTCTCGTTACGCTACCCTTAACGAGATCTTCGATTCTCGTTCAGGTCGTGTCGGCTAAAAACCGCTCGATCTAATATTCGAATTTCGGGCTGTACACTGCTATTCCGAAACTTCGAAAAATCATAACTTCTTCATACGAAGTCAGATTTGGGCGTTCTTTTTATCGATGTTCTTATTTTAACATTTTCTACGACTTTCGTTTAGATCGCTAAGGCTAAATCTTGCTCTATCGTAAATTCACTATTTACGCTTCCCGGTGCCGTGCCGGTTTTACCGTAAAACTTCGACGGGTCATAACTTCTTCGTTATAACTCGGATTTCGGCATTCTTTATATGTACGGAAACCTTGAGACATATTCTACAACTTTATGTAGAGATATCGGGATTATCTTATACTTTAATTTTGACGCTTATTTTTATTATTTATTAATTATACATTTATAATTAAATTATAAGCACATAAATACACATAATTCACATAATACTCAAATATTTCATCTTTATTACTTCAAAAAGAGTTACAAGAGTTGACCTAGACTATTACATTGACAAAAATGCTTAGCCCCGAAACCCGGACGTTACAATTCTCTCCCCCTTAGGATGATTCCGTCCCGGAATCATGCATCAGCAAACAGATGTGGATAGCGACTCATCATGTCATCCTCTGTTTCCCAAGTGAGATTCGGCCCATTCGAATGTTTCCATCGGACTAGCACCAAGTCGACCATCTTGCGTCGTAACTTCTTAGTCTCACGGTCAACAATTGCCTCAGGCTCTTCGATCAGCCTTTTATTCTCATCCATCCTCAACTCTGAGATTGGAATTATGTCGGGAACATCTCCCGTGAATTTCCTCAAATAACACACATGGAAAGTGTTATGAATACCATTGAGTTCTTCGGGCAATTCCAGCTTGTAAGCTTGGTTCCCTATCTTCTGAAGAACTTTGAACGGTCCAATAAACCTTGGACTCAACTTTCCTCGTTTCCCAAATCGTATAAGTCCCTTCCATGGTGAGACTTTAAGCAGAACGAAATCCCCAACCTCGAAGGTTATCGGTCGTCTTTTCTTGTCAGCATAGCTCTTCTGACGATCCTGAGCTGCTAACATTCTTTCCCTAATCACCTTCAACTTCTCAGCAGTCTCATGGACTATCTCGGGGCCCATAAACTGCTTCTCTCCGGCTTCAAGCCAACAAGACGGCGTACGACACTTCTGCCCATACAAGGCTTGATAAGGAGCCATCTTGATGCTCGAGTGAAAACTATTGTTGTAGGAAAATTCTACTAGAGGTAAGTGCTCGTCCCAATTCCCTTGGAATTCGAGGGTACATGCTCTCAGCATATCTTCCAGCGTCTGAATCGTTCTTTCGCTCTGACCATCAGTTTGTGGATGATAAGCAGTACTCAAACACAACTTTGTACCTAACTCCTCTTGTAGACTCCTCCAAAACCTTGACGTGAAACGACTATCACGATCTGATACAATTGTAAGAGGGACACCGTGAAGTCTTACAATTTCCTTCACGTAAGCATTTGCGAGCTTATCCATAGACCACTTCTCGTTGGCTGCTATGAAGTGTGCACTCTTGGTGAAACGATCCACGACTACCCAAATCATGTCGTGACCGTTCTTCGTCCTGGGCAGTTTAGTCACAAAATCCATGGTGATGTCTTCCCATTTACCCATGGGTACAGGTAAAGGTTCTAAACTCCCATACGGTTTCTGATGTTGTGCCTTAACCCTCGCACATGTTACGCACTCGGCCACATACTTCGCAACATCGAGCTTCATCGTCGGCCACCAGTAGTAGGGTTTTAGGTCCCTATACATTTTAGTGCTACCGGGATGAATCGAGTACATGGTCTTGTGTGCTTCTTCCATCAGAAGATCTCTTATTCCTCCGTCTTAGGTACCCAAATTCGATCTTGGAATACCTTCAGTCCTCGACTGTTTGTACCGAACACTAACGTTCTTCCCAAACGTTCTTCCTTTCGGTCATTTTTCTCTAAAGCTTCTTCTTGAGCCTTCCTGATACTTTCGACAATCGTTGAAACGACTTCAATTCTTAACGCTCTTGGCCTTTTCCTTTCCAGATTGACTTTCCGACTGAGAGCATCAGCAACAATATTTGCTTTACCTGGGTGGTAAAGTATCTCACAGTCGTAGTCCTTGAGAAGTTCTAGCCAGCGTCGTTGCCTCATGTTCAACTCCTTCTGATTAAAGAGATACTGGAGACTCTTATGATCAGTGAAGAGCTTGCACTTCGTGCCGTAGAGGTAATGCCTCCATATCTTTAAGGCAAAAACTACCGCTGCCAACTCCAGATCATGACTGGGGTAGTTCTTTTCATGCTCTTTCAATTGTCGAGATGCGTATGCTATCACCTTTTCTCTTTGGGTCAGAACACAACCCAACCCGACTCCAGAAGCGTCACTATAACCCGCGAAATCTTCGACTCCATCGGGTAGAGAAAGTATCGGTGCTTCACATAACTTCTTCTTTAGCTTCTCGAATGCCTCATCGTGTTTCTCACTCCACGTATACGTAGTTCCTTTATGAGTCAAAGCTGTTAATGGAGCAGCTATCGAAGAAAAGCCTTGGATAAATCGTCGATAATATCCGGCTAATCCTAGAAAGCTTCGAATTTCCGTGGGACTCTTTGGGCGTTCCCACTTCATTACAGCCTCGATCTTTGCGGGGTCAACCATTATTCCCTCCTGGTTAACAACATGACCCAAGAATTGGACTTCCCGTATCCAAAAGTCGCATTTGGAGAACTTTGCAAAAAGCTTCTCCTTCTTCAACACTTCTAATACTTCCCGTAGATGCTTGCCATGCTCCTCTTGGCTTTTCGAGTAGATGAGAATGTCGTCGATGAACACTATCACAGATTTATCGAGGAATGGTTTACAAATCCTATTCATTAAATCCATGAATGTTGCGGGAGCATTGGTTAGTCCGAATGACATAACCAAGAACTTGTAGTGTCCATATCTTGTTCTGAATGCAGTCTTTTCAATATCCTGCTCCCTCACCTTCAGCTGATGATATCCTGACCTAAGATCGATCTTTGAGAAGTAGCTCGAACCTTGCAGTTGATCGAATAGGTCATCAATCCTCGGCAATGGATACTTGTTCTTTACCGTTGCCTTATTCAGCTCTCGGTAGTCTATGCACATCCTCATGCTTCCGTCCTTCTTCTTTACGAATAACACCGGAGCTCCCCAGGGTGATGAACTAGGTCGAATAAAACCGTTGTCCAACAGCTCCTGAAGTTGCGTCATGAGCTCCTTCATCTCCGTCGGTGCTAATCGGTAAGGTGCCTTTGCTATTGGTGTTGTTCCTGGTAACAAGTCTATACGAAACTCCACTTGTCTATCAGGTGGTAATCCGGGAAGATCTTTGGGAAAGACTTCCGGATAATCACACACAACCGGTATATTATGCACCTCTTTCTTCTCCTTCTTGGCATCGATTACGAATGCCAAGTATGATGCACATCCCTTTGACAAACATTTCCTGGCTTTCATCAGGGAGATGATTCCAGAATTCACTCTGCATTTGTCCCCGTACACCATAAATGATTCTTTTCCGGGTGGGTTTACCTTTACTATCTTCTTTCGGCATTGAATCTCAGCATCGTTAGCACTAAGCCAATCCATACCCAAAACGATGTCGAAACCGTTTAACTCTATGGGTAATAGCTCTTCGTGGAATTCGTTTCCGTTTAGGTCAATGACGATGTTCCTAATATGATTACTAACAGGTACGAATTTGCCACTGGCAACTTTTACAATCAGGGCATTATCTAGTTTTTCTACAGGCAATGCTAATTTCCCACCAAATTTATGCGACACAAAGGAGTAGTTGGCTCCGGAATCAAATAGTATATTTGCAGGCAAACCATTTACAAGAAAGGTACCTGAAGCGACGTCTGCTGCCTCCTTTGCAGCCTCGAGCGTCATCTGGAAGGCTCTCGCCTTCGGCTTCGGTGGTATGTTGGGTCTTCCTGCCTCCTTCTTCTTCGGGCAGTCCTTCAAAATGTGCCCTTCTTCATTACACCCATAACAGGCCTTCTGGTTGAGGGTGCATTCATTGGCATAGTGCCCAGGCTTTCCACATTTGTAACAAGTGACCCCTCCATCACACTTCCCAAAGTGTTTCTTCTTGCACTTGTCACACCACTTGGTTTCTGATCCCCTCCTCTCGAACCAGGTTTCGAGAATCTACTCTTCTTGTTGGACTTCGAGGATCCATCGAACTTCCGTTTCTCACCGACCTCAGCCCTTTCCAGACCCCTTTCCTTTTATTGGGTCTCCACATTCTTAGCTGCTCGAACAGCTGATTTCAGAGTGGTTGCCATCTTGACTGTTGGGCCAAAGTCAGCCGGCAGTCCGTTTGCGAATTTCTCAATTTTGGAAAGTTCGGTTGGCACTAGGTATGGAAACAACTTCATCTTTTCCGTAAATGCAGCAGCATAGTCATCGATGCTCATTCTCCCCTTCTTCAAATTTTGGAACTCATTGTTCAGATCAATCAGGTCTATCTCTGAACAGTACTGTGCCTTCAGTTGTTCCAAGAACTCATCCCATGACATTTTCAGGGCTTCTCCTCGTGGCATCGTATCTGCCAATAGCTTCCACCAGCTCAAGACTCTAGTTTTCAATTGTCTCACAGCGAAAACAGTCTTCTGCTTCTCGTTGCAGTCGCAGCTCTCAAACACCATCTCCATCTCGGAGATCCAGTCCATAATCTCAACAGGCTTTGGGCTTCCTGAGAGACTTGGTGGTTTTGCACCTAAGAAATTTTTGTACATCCGCCCATCCTTGTTGTTTCTCCCTTCTGGGCCATCCCTTTGTTCACCTTGAGTCCCTATTTGACTCACTTGACGGCTATAGTTCCCTTCCTCAGATGGCTCGGGAACTGGCTCCGTCGGTTCAACATGTATGGTAGGGTCGTCCCTATTCTCGCGGAGCATCCGTCTCATTTCTTCCCTTTGTTCAGCTAGCATAGCCTGAATCATGGCTTGAACTCCAGCCATGGTAACTGGCTCAGGTGCAACTTCTTCAACAATAGGTATTTGCTGAACCACTGGGGGTTGGTGTCCGTTCCCATTTGCGTTTACGTTTCCGCTACGGGTCCTTACCATCTTGATCTATACACCGAATAAGGCGAATTTAGATCTTTATTTAGGATAGACGTTTAAATCGTCCTTATCACTCCGAAACGTTTACATGCTAGTTCTAATAGCGTAGTCGTACGTTTAAAATCCTAAACACATAAGGTTTCCAGATCCGGTCGGCAACAGACCATAGATCCGAAAAAAATAACAGCATATCATGCATAAAGCATTTAGCACATAAAAGTATTTTAGGCACAATTCCTAAAATAAGCTAGTGCTCACACCTCACAATCATCGCTTAGCATTCTAAGTTTAAGTCTAGAAATCCTACAAATTCCTAGTTCGCTTAAACTAATGCTCTGATACCAACTGTGACATCCCCAAAATCACGGCCAGAAAAGACCGATTTGTTTATGCTTTGTTTAAAAATCAGAGTTACATTTTAAATGAAAGTGTTGCGGAATTTGTCCCAAAGCAAAATATGATAAAGTTTTATCAAAAGCATTTCCATAGAAATGTATTTCATTAAAAGACTTGGGATGTCATGTTCGTACAGATCAAAAGCATAAACAGTACAATATAAGCCTTACTACATTATTTCATATCTACAGGCCTATATCCGTAATCCCTCGTCCAAAACATCACATCTATGCTCATGCGCCACTACCTGTAATACATAAAACTGAGTGGGTCAGGCTTGGGAGCCTGGTGAGCACATAGGGTTTTCAACCCACAATAAATAAGTTTATTAATTTCATCAATCAACAATAACCCGATTACCTGTTCCCGTTATCCTCACTTTACGTCCCTAAACACCTATCATAAGGGACCTAGCCTAAGGATCATCATCGGGACGGACACTACTACTAAGGGGATTCCTCAGCAATAAATGTCCTAAAGGCAACCATGTGGGGGATGGAGTACACCGGTGAACACATCGTTCACAAACACCTACAGGTTGCGAGCCTGCTAGCGTTCCACTGGACTGTCTAGAAGAGTCCGTGGTCGTCATCCATACTCCGCTAGATGACAGAAACAACAACATCAACATCGAGGCCTCTCATCCTTTTATCACACATCACCTATTACATCTACCCATGTTTTACCCCAACATTTTCGTAGATATAAAATACATATACAGTTTAAATTATTGAAAACATGTATAACAATGTTCATCCAGCATAGATAGCAAGTATTCAGATAATATGCACACATAGCACATAATTTATATAAAATACTTCATATCTATGTGTAAGTTGAAAGTAACTATGCACTCACCTGATTAGGTGGTGACTCAGCACTCGGACAGCGCTTCGATACTCTCAAAACGATATTCCTTCGATAAAACCTAGTATCGATACCACTAGGGTTTAGTTTAACGATAACCGCGACAAATTAATTAGTCCGAGTATTATTAAGCGTTAATAATACTCGATATAACTCATAATAATAGCCCAAATAATTATTTTAAGGACCTAATAACATTCCTATAATTATTTGAAAGCTATATTAAAAATTGCGTAAGCGTAGCACACTTACAGCGAACTTTATCGAGAACCGGGACTTGATTGGAGCAACGTTTCGAAACCGAAAAACTCCTTTTTCTCGGGATTCCGGGAGCCTCGGGGCTTTCCTAGGGTGCTAAGGGTTTTACCTAGGGCTTAGGGGGGGTTTGGAACTCTAGAGAGAGAAAGAAACTAGAGAGAGAAGTTATTTTTGGTGTGAAAATGTGGGCAGCCTCGGTCCCCTTTTATAGCCTGGTCCTCGGACGCGGGGCGTAGCTTCTGATCAGACCTCCAGGTGGCGAAGGCTCGGTGGTGCGACGTGGCTTCTTCTGGACCGAGAACGGCTAAGCGAACGCGGCGCGTACGAGACCGAACGCTGGGCGTAGCGAGGGGCGACGCGTCACTCATCCGAGGCGACTTCGGCGATCATCATCGGACGGCTGGGAAAGCGCCACGTCAGCGAATTCGTATCAGACCTCGCAAAAACGAGTACAAACTTTAAAAATTCGTAACTTTCGCGTACGACCTCCGTTTTCGACGTTCTTTATATCCACGCGAAGGTGGGAACGTACTCTACAACTTTCGTTTAGACTTCGTCGGCTAATTTTGGGTCGATTTTAAATTTTATATTATTAACGGGCCGGGACACGATTGGTCCGTTAAATCCTCATAACTTCTTCATCCGACATCCGTTTTCACCCATCTTTTTCTCGTTACGCTACCCTTAACGAGATCTTCGATTCTCGTTCAGGTCGTGTCGGCTAAAAACCGCTCGATCTAATATTCGAATTTCGGGCTGTACACTGCTATTCCGAAACTTCGAAAAATCATAACTTCTTCATACGAAGTCAGATTTGGGCGTTCTTTTTATCGATGTTCTTATTTTAACATTTTCTACGACTTTCGTTTAGATCGCTAAGGCTAAATCTTGCTCTATCGTAAATTCACTATTTACGCTTCCCGGTGCCGTGCCGGTTTTACCGTAAAACTTCGACGGGTCATAACTTCTTCGTTATAACTCGGATTTCGGCATTCTTTATATGTACGGAAACCTTGAGACATATTCTACAACTTTATGTAGAGATATCGGGATTATCTTATACTTTAATTTTGACGCTTATTTTTATTATTTATTAATTATACATTTATAATTAAATTATAAGCACATAAATACACATAATTCACATAATACTCAAATATTTCATCTTTATTACTTCAAAAAGAGTTACAAGAGTTGACCTAGACTATTACATTGACAAAAATGCTTAGCCCCGAAACCCGGGCGTTACAGTTCCAACTTCATGGACTGGATCAGGAACATCAGGATGGTTACTCATTATGAGGACAAGGAATATGTCCTCGATAAGGAGTTAAAGGAGCTTGATGAGTCCACTGCTACTCCTAAGGAGATCGCTGAATTCAAGACACATGAGAGAGATGCTACTAAGGTGGCATGCATCATGATGGCCACGATGACAGCCGAGCTCCAAAAGTCCTATGAGGACTTCTACCCTTTTGAGATGCACCAAGACCTGATGGAAAGGTACCATCAGAGTGCTCGTCAGGAGCGGTATGAAATAATCTCCTCCATGATAACAACCCGCATGAAGGATGGTGAATCCATCATAGGCCACATGCAAAAGATGCAAAGGTATGTGGACCGTTTGCTCAAGCTGAATGTGAACTTCCCTGAGGATTTGGCAATTGACATCATTTTGCACTCCTTACCTTCTTGTTATGACCAATTTCGTATGACATATCATATAAACAAGGAGGAAGTTACCCTTAGCAAACTTCAAGGACTCTTGAAGACCGCTGAAACCGGTCTTAAGGGCAAGGCGGTTGTTACCTCTACTACTCCTACTCCAACATCTACCCCTGTTTTGGCTATCGGGCAAGGCAAAGGGAAAAAGAGGAAGTCCCCTTCGAAGGGTACCAAGGGAAAGTCTCTTGAAGGCTCTTAATTAAGGACCAAGAGCAGTTCTGTCACTCCTTCTGCCATTCCCAAGGATGCTGATTGCTACTATTGCCAGGACAAGGGGCACTGGAAGCGAAACTGCCCTAAGTACTTGCAGGATCTAAAGGATGGGAAAGTGAAACCCACCCATGCAGGTATTTACACAATATTGTCTAATTACTCACCATATTCTAACTCTTGGGTGCTTGATACAGGATGTGGTAGTCACATATGTTCAATTTTGCAGGGCCTAATAAGAAGTGAGGATGTGGAGCACGGAAAGATAAACTTGATCATGGGGAATAGGAAAGCTTCACCTGTTTCCAAGATTGGAGTTTATACTTTGTTGCTGAATAATGGGTTGAAATTAGATTTGAATAAATGCGTGTACTCGTCTGAAATGGCGAGAAATATTATTTCCTTTCATGCTTTGTACAAACAATGTTTTACCTTTTCGTTTGATAATGAATGTGGTGGTATTAATGCTTTCTTTAATAATGTGTTTTATTTTAAAGCATTACCTTGTGATGGTGTGTATGAAACTATGTCAATTGTAGACAACTTAGGAAATAATGTGTTGTATATTGATTCTTCTATTAGCCTAGATAAAACATCATTGTGGCATTGTCGTCTTGGACATGTAAATAAGAAACGCATAGGCCAACTCCAAAAGAGTGGAGTCTTGGAGTCATTCGACCTTAAATCGGATGATAGTTGTGAATCTTGTCTACTTGGAAAGATGACAAAATCACCCTTCACTGGTACTTGTGAAAGGGGTGAGGGTTTGTTGGACCTAATACACACTGATGTATGTGGGCCATTCAAAATCGCCACAAGGGATGCTAATCGGTATTATGTGACTTTTATTGATGATTTTAGTAGATATGGTTATGTCTACTTGATCAAACATAAGTCAGAAACCTTTGAAAGGTTTAAGGAATTCAAATAGGAAGTAGAAAATCAATTGGGCAGGAACATTAAGATGCTTCGATCCGATCGAGGTGGTGAGTATCTTAGTACCGAGTTCCTTGACTATCTTATGGAGTGTAGGATTGTCTCACAATTGACTCCTCCCAAGACACCACGGCTAAATGGTGTAGCTGAGAGGCGCAATCGAACTTTGTTAGACATGGTTCGCTCTATGATGAGTCGAGCTTCGCTACCAATCTCTTTTTGGGGGTATGCCTTAGAGACTGCCGCCCATATCCTTAATCTAGTCCCTACAAAGAAGGTTACCAAAACACCTCATGAGATGTAGACTGGGAAGGTTCCCAATTTAGACCACATCAAGATTTGGGGTTGCGAGGTTTTCGTGAGGCGTGAGACTCATGATAAGCTCGAACCCCGAAGTGAAAGGTGTATTTTCATCGGCTACCCACAGAAATCCTTCGGTTACCTCTTCTACAGACCCAGTGAGAATGTGGTCTTTGTAGCAAGAAGAGGGGTCTTTCGTGAGAGAGAGATTATGAGCCAAGGAGACAGTAGGAGGCAAATTGATCTTGAAGAAATTCATGAATCAATTGGTGAAGAAACCTCAGACACTAGCAATCAACCTGAGGAGGAAACTCCTGTTGAGCCAGCTGACGAGTCTGTACCTCCGAGGCGTTCCACACGGGTTAGGAACACACCTGAGTTTTATTATGGTTTTCATATTACTACGGAAGGTGATACATTTATCAGCGATAGTACGCTGGTAAATTTGGATGAACCTAGCAGTGTTAAGGAGGCCATGGCAGGCCCAGAATCTGCTAAATGGAAGGAGGCTATGGATAGCGAGATACAGTCCATGTATGACAATCAAGTTTGGAACTTGGTTGACAATGTACCAGGCCGAAAAACAGTCGGGTGCAAATGGATCTTCAAGAAGAAGACCGACATGGAAGGAAAAGTGCACACATATAAGGCTCGACTGGTCGCGAAAGGTTTTACTCAGACTCAGGGTATTGATTATGATGAAACCTTCTCACCGGTAGCAAAGATTAAGTCTATTAGGGTCATGTTAGCCATTGCTGCATTTCATGATTATAAAATATGGCAAATGGATGTCAAAACCGCCTTTCTTAATGGAAAGTTGGCTGAGGATGTGTATATGAATTAGCCAGAGGGTTTTGTCAGTGCAGAATACCCTAGCAGAGTGTGCAAGCTTGAGAAATCCATTTATGGATTAAAACAAGCATCTCGTAGCTGGAATCTTTGTTTCGATGAGAAGGTCAAAGAGTTTGGCTTCTCGAGAAGTGAAGATGAGTCTTGCGTGTATGTCAGAGCTAGTGGGAGTATAGTTAGCTTCTTGGTAATGTATGTAGATGACATACTACATATAGGAAATGGCATCCCAACCTTGCAGGAGGTTAAGTCCTGGCTTGGGAAGTGCTTTGCTATGAAGGACCTAGGGGAAGCTGCCTATATCCTAGGGATAAGGATATTAAGAGAAATGAGTAAAAGACTAATTGGGCTTAGTCAGAGTACCTACTTGGAAAATTTGTTGAAAAGGTTCAACATGCAGAATTCCAAGAATGGAGATTTACCGATCCAAAGCAATGCCAAACTGAGTAAGACTCAGAGTCCGAGTACAAAGGCCGAGATAGCAGAGATGAGTCGATTACCGTATGCTTCAGCTGTGGGCTCGATCATGTATGCTATGACTTGTACCCACCCTGATGTGGCATTTGCTTTGAGCATGGTCAGCACGTATTAGGGGAACCCTGGCAAGGCTCATTGGACCGCGGTAAAGAACATTCTCAAGTACCTGCGGAGGACTAAGGATTGGATCCTTACCCTTGGTGGGAGTGATGAATTGAGAGTATTAGGATATAGTGATGCTAGTTTTCAGAATGATAGGGATAACTTCCGCTATCAGTCGAGCTGGGTCTTTACCTTAAATGGAGGGGCAATCTCTTGGAAGAGTTCCAAGTAGGAGACGGTGGCTGATTTGACTTGTGAATCAGAGTATATAGCAGCGAGTGAAGCAACTAAGGAGGCGATATGGCTAAAGAATTTCATCGGAGACCTTCGAGTTGTACCAGCTATTAAGGAGCCTATGGAGATTTTTTGTGACAACAATAGTGTGGTTGCCTTAGCCAAGGAACCAAGAGATCATGGCAGATCCCGACACATTGACAGAAAATATCACTTCATAAGACACAAGATTGAAGGACTCCTCGTGGCAAAGAGGGTATCGTCAGATGAGAACCTTGCAGATCCCCTTACGAAGGGACTGACGAGGGTTAAGCATTTGCAGCATGCGAGGCGCATCGGGCTGAGGGATGATATTAGTTTTACAGATTAGATAGCCTTTTCTGAAACTTGTAAAATGTAATCGACGTTTGATGATGAATAAAATTTGTGATTTATTTATGAGTAAAGTGTTACTATCATTGTCAATTATTTACTATTGTTTCAATTTGCATGTTTTGACTTCCAGAATAATTAATTTATTCAAACCTCCACAATCGGTCATACATCGGAAGTAGGTATGAATCAAGATTGTCATGAATTGGGTTTGTAGATGGATAAAGGTGTTTAGACATGGCAATGGTTGCTACAACGTTCATGAGTGCTCGTAAGTTATGAGTATTGGAATAAACCCACGCTCACTTGTATCACTTCATGGAATTTATCTCGAGTGATCGTGAGACGATAATATCATATAAGTCTTCAAACCTAGAGATATGAGTTGTTACCTATGAGTTGGTTGTGCATTGATTGCATGTAAACGCATCAGTAACTTGATGTTATAAAACGTGCCTTTGTGTACAATTCAACAAGTAGTAGAACAAGCACATGAGTCGAAGTTTATCTGTTCCTTCTAGAAATAGAAGCGATATCTGGGCCCCTCGATGATTTTGTGTTGACCCATGTACCGGGCCCGGTCAGAACTAAATTGATGTGTTCAGTTAAGTTCTTTATCAAACAAATCGGAAATCGAGAAACAACTGCCAGACAATAAGTAAGACATTGTTCCATGTATTTTTCCTGATGATATCATGAGAACAGAGGATTATGTGATCACTTATCTGAAATGGCACTTCATAGTTCAACAGAGTTTTCGAGAGCTACGATTGTCGGTTGGTTCCTGAAGAACTATGGGCAAATACAATTATTAGACTTATCCAAGTGGGAGTCTATTGGATAAGGTGTCTAAGTCCATAACTTATTTGGTATATACTTGACCCGACCCGGCATGGTCCATTTGGGTTGCACTTCACCCAAACTATTTATGGATAATTTTATGAGAGTTGTGTACTTACGATTTATTAATATATTATAAGTTATAATATATTAGTATAAAGTCATGTTACTTAATTAGTTTTAATCTTGAATTAATTATGAATTAATTTAGTGATTAAAAGGAAGACTAATTAAACCATGGGCTATTATATTTATATGGTGTGGGCTAACACTCATTAGGGAATGGGCTAAGCTTATATGGAAGTCCATGGATGATCCATGGAGCTTTTAACCCATGGATCCTTGGAAGAGGAAAAGACATGGGTTATTAGGGTTTCACCCTAACCATGCACACTATATAAACAAGCTTATGTTGCATGAAAAGCACCCTAGAGTGTGTGTGTGTAATAGTGGTGGCCGATTTCTAAGTGTTAGATACTCTCTCATACATTTTCCAAGTTTGTGGTGATTTGTGATTTCCATTTGAGGCATTCACATTATTGGTGCTTGGCTCTCAAACTTCAAGAAATCAACAATCAACAAAAGGTATGTAATTCATCTAGTTCTTTTATGTTTAAAAGTACCCCATGCCATGCTAGATAGGTTATAAACCTTGGAAATTAATATTTTGCGTGTACCTTAGACAAACATAGATCCAAGGTTTATTAGGGTTGCATGTACACTTAGGAAGTGTTAGAATGCTCAAAACCCAACAGTATTATGTAGAGACAATATTTTGTACTCAAATTGTTTTAATATACTGGGAATTTCCGCAATAAAAGATATTATGATTTTTAACGTGTAAAGAATTTTTTTTTATCGGTTCTAAAAAATGGGGATGTCACACCTTTGGCCTAAAAATGACCTGCTATAATCAGGTGGGCCCGAGGCCCAACTTATGTAAGTCCAAAGCCCAACACCAAATGAGTCCAAACGTCTTCTAGGCCCACTAAATGCATACGTGTATCGTACTTGGCTTGTATGCCCAACGTATGCTGGTGTTGACCAGGATACAAGCCCGGCATATGCTGGTGTTGACGAGGAGTCGAGATGTTGACCCAGTACGCGCAACGTACACTAGAGAATTTTTGTACTCAAATTGTTTTAATATACTGGGAATTTCCACAATAAAAGATATTATGATTTTTAAAGCGTAAAGAATTTTTTTTTTCTTGGTTCTGAAAATTGGGGATGTCACAGTTGGTATCGAAACATTAGTTTAAGCGAACTAGGAATTGTGAAGATTTCTAGACTTAAACTTGGATTGTTAAGTGATGATGGTGAGGTATGTGTCTAGTATACTTTAGGTTGAAAAGTAAATTAATATTAAATAGACACATGCACTAGAATATTTTAGGGTATATGTCTTAATTAATATTATGTGCTAATTGAATTGTTTTATAGCATGTCTTAGGTTGAATACCTTACATGCTATAGTGTGCACTAACATCCTTTAGGAGTGATGCCTTATATGCTAATATGTGCTAAAAGATAAATACTATACATCATGGTTCTTACATAGATTGCTATTACTTGAGGAAGTTGAAGGTCTGTTGCCGACCTTGGTTTGGAAGAGGAAATTTTATGTGTTCAGGATTCTAAACATTTAATTACTGTATTAGAACTAGCATGAAAATTTTCCAGGTGATAAGGAGACTTACGATAGTTGACATCGATAACTTCGTAAATAAACCAATCGATTAATATCGTAAAATAATACATATAGAGAAGTGGTGTACATTCAAACTATGTTTGATGAAATAATAACACCTTTGGAGGAATTTTGTGCGTTTGAACTACATTTGGACGAGATGAATGTTTTGGCGTAATCCATGAAGTTGTTCCACCATTAACCAGCTTGAAGCAGTGATTGCTTACGGAGTTAAAAGAGCTGAAAATGGTGATAGATACCTCAATGATATCGAAATTGGTGTTGTGAAAGATTAAGAAGAATTCAATCAATATTAAAGGAAAGGCTAACAACATTTTCAGAATCAATAGGCCAATACCTTGTCTAACGTTGTGATGTAGTATGCGGTTCGAGTGGTGTGTTAAGAGTTGATATGTACCCTATACAGGATGCTCAGACTTAGTATTTAATAATACTGAGTGACAATTGACTTCTATCACATCCTTATGAAATTTATGTAGTGTGTTAACACGACTTTAACATACAAGATTAGGGTGGTGAAATGAGTCATTAGGTGGTGAAAGGATGAGTGACTTACTTGTCTAAGTAAATAGAATGCATAGCTGAAGAAGCAATACACCCATAGTATTGCACAATAAGAGATGTTGTTGTCAGGAACAATAGAGGACCAAGTTGAAGCTAGTAGAACATGTTGAGATACAGCTAAAATGCAGACTTCCTAGGATTGACTCTTATGAAGTATTCATCAAAGATATACAAATGAGAAGCAGACCTTCTAAGATTAATGACGATGTCATGGAAGGATGATATGCATGGAAACTTGCATGAGTTAAAAGATGATGCAAGTAGTTGGAGACCGTTTGTCTCCACACTGCTAGAGAAAATTCTGGTATAGTGTGCCTCGCAAAGTGGACACTACCCGAGAAAGAATTTATATGAAGAATTTGGAAGTGAAATTCCTATCGACCTAGGAAAAGTATTAGCATATGATAGATTGAGCATATGCGTGAAAAGGATCCTAGCAGGAGAGTTTAGGAAATCTAAGATGTGTTTGATAGACACGTGAAATCCCTAGTTGAGTCTAGGAGAAATTGTTGTATGTGCTTGTTTGAACACGCTTGTCACACCCCCAAACCAGGACGGCGGAAACGTCCGGGGGCGGATGACTTCATGTACAATATCATAACAATTGAATATGAATGAAACATAGCAACCAAAAATCATACATTGGAAATACACACTTACATAGTTTACATATTGAACTTGTTTATCAATTACACAAAAATAACAAGGAGTAAAATTTCTTGAAGTCACGTAAATTGATCTCATAGCCGAGCTTGTAACTGGATCCCTAAGAATACAAGTCGTTTTGAAAAGCATCAACTAAAAAGTTGGTGAGTTCATAAGCATTTTTTTGTATAAAAATGGCTTTGTACTTTTTTAGAGTAGTTCTCATAGTGCTTCCAGATATCTGATGTTTCTATACAAATAATTTGTAAGTCTCGTTCTAAAACTGTGAATATTTGCATGACTGTTCTAGGTTATCTTTTGCTTGTAAAAGTGAAGCGAATATTCCCAGAAAATCTGATATTTTCTAAAAGAAATGGTTTGAAATATTTGTGTCCGATCTTATATTAATGCATGTATGTTAATGTTTGCAAAAATAGAAAGAGAATGATCCTAGAAAACACGATGTTGTCTGCGTAAGAGAATGTTGGAATCTCAACGCCTGAGGTTGAGTACCAGCGCGTATAGTTTCCGTTTTATCCAAAAAGAAAAGAGAATGGTTTCCCGTAAATTTTATAACATTAATTCCTCTAAGTGAGTCGTTATAACCATACTAAATAATGATGATTTCGCCTGTCTTGGCGTTTTTCGGACGCCGATCGAAATAGAATAAGGATTTTTGTCATCCTAGACTGGTCTAGTCTAACTGTAGCGAATAGCTCAGGTGAGGGGTGTCACCCCCGTATAGATCTATACACAAACTCCCGCTCTCCCTCCAAGAGACTCTGGTTATAACTACATGCTACGATCGTACACTTAATAGGTGTCAACCGACATGTCTCGCTAGATCCTTAATCAAATTTACGCAGAAAAGAAAGAAAAGCATATAAGGTATATTCCAGGACAATAAACATCTAAAATGAAAACTAAGGCCAACTAAACATGTATATTACTTTCAGGCTCAATAGGAATATGAATCTATATCTCGGGCCCAATATACATGTAAAAGGACAACTAAGGTTCACTAAACATGTAAACGGACACTAGGGCTGTCACACCCCAAAACCGATAACGGCGGAAAACGTTTCGGGGTGGATGACGTAGTGAACAGTATCATCACAATTGCATAATAGTAGAAACAAGAATCATACAACCATAGTATTACATAGTGAATTTAATTACATGCGTGTTTTGTAATGTTTAACAATCACTCAAAAGTAATTCAAAAATAAGAGATGGGTCTTGTGTACTCCACCTTCTCCAAAATGCTGCGTCTGTACCTGTCTATCTTTGACCTGAAGATACAAGTTATTTTGAAAACAATTATCAGCATAAAGCTGGTGAGTTCATAAGAGTTTAGTGTGAGTTTTTGTATACAAGGCATTAGTGTTAAAAATGTATCCTTTATGTTCATAAGTAGTAGAAATTTAGAAAATCCCATATTTTCCAAGAAGTACATTGTAAGTGACAATCTGTGAAAAGTATGCATTCTTTATCTCTTTGAAAACAATTTATTGTAAAAATTCTTTGGCAAATCTCCAAATAACAAATGTGACAGGATAAGTTGAGCCCGTGATCCATGATAGAGGTGCGAGCTTCCTTTAGTGATAGATACTTACTTACTTCGGGATGTGGTTTAACATTTAGTGTAGTATTTTAGTGTAGTTGTAGGGTATTCCTTGTAATTTACCAATAGTGAGAATAATAGAGAATCCCATGACCTTCCCGGTCATGCACAGTGTAGTGAAGTAGTGGCATCCCTGGGCCTGTACGGCGCGGACTGAGTTAACAGTCGGGATGTAATAGCGTCTGCCCCCGTATAGATCTATACATGTAGAGTCGTCTCCTGCTGGAACACTCTGGGCATAGTGAATAGCGAATAGAGTATCTCGTAGCGTTTTAGTGTATTATTGTTTGTTTAGTGTTTTCTCTATGGTTATAGTGTGGAAATCTTTTAGTAATGGTCATAGTGCATTCTCTTACTAGTGTACCGTCTAGTAATAGTGAGTATTACTAACTCACAAGAAGGAAAAACTTGGTCTTTGGCTTGGATTTGGGGGTTTACGGCCTAAGGAGCTTCTTAGGCCGTAAACTCCTTTATGGTCCTTGATTTTTATGATTTTTGGCCCCTAAATTCAATGAAGCATGACTAGATTAAGATAGAGGATGAGTACTTACGTTTGGAGGTCGGAAATTAGCGGAATCGGGGTCGTTTTCGAGTCTAGAGAGAGAAAGTAGAGAGAGAGAGTGGGTGTGTAGTAAATGAGTGTTCAAATGTTGTGCACACCCATTGCATATGTCTCGGGAATCGCACCCGATACACGGCTACCCGATGTTTAAAGTTAACTGGGTTAAAACTTTTTACCCGGGTGAAGTGGTTGAAATGGTAATATAACTCTATTAGGTTAAACGGGGTCTACACATACGAGTTATATTCCTTAGAATAATATCCAGCCATGTTTAAATTTAGACATTCGGATATTGACGATTTCAAATATTACATAACATAACTTATAGTGACACGTTCCGTTAGTGAAAAATGGGATTTTTAACGGAATTAGATTTGGGGTTGTCACATCATCCCCCCCTTAGGGGAATTTCGTCCCGAAATTTAGGATACAAACAGATATGATGTTACAACACTACTAAGCGAAGAGATGAGGGTATTTGAGTTTCATTTGATCCTCGCGCTCCCAAGTGAATTTCGGTCCTCGCTTGGCATTCCACCGAACCTTCACAATTGGGATGCGGCTTTGTTTCGTCCGCTTTACTTCACGATCCAAAACCTCCGCAGGCTCTTCCACGAAGTTGAGGCTCTCGTTGAGTTCGATCTCGTCGAGGGGAATCACGAGAGTCTCGTCAGACAGACATTTCTTCAAGTTTGAGACGTGGAAGGTCGGATGTATGTTGCTTAGCTCGCGGGGTAAGTTTAGTTTGTAAGCTACAGGGACGATTCTGGCAAGAATCTCAAAAGGCCCTATGTACCTTGGGTTTAACTTTCCACGCTTCCCGAAGCGTATCGTGCCTTTCCAGGGCGAGACCTTCAGAAGAACTCGGTCTCCGACCTGGAATTCCAAGGGTTTTCTTCGTTTGTCGACGTAGCTTTTCTGTCGATCCCTAGCGGCTTTTAGTCGTTCACGTATCTGTACAATTTTCTCGGTCGTCTCTCGAATGATCTCTGGACCAGTGAGGGTGCTGTCCGGAACTCGTCCTTTAGCTAACTGAGTGTATCCCACCTCGGCCCAGCACAACGGGGATCTGCACTTTCGGCCGTAGAGAGCTTCGAATGGAGCTGCCTTGATGCTCGTGTGATAACTATTGTTGTAGGAAAACTCCACAAGAGGTAAGTGTGTATCCCACGATTTCCCGAAGTCGATCACACAAGCTCGCAGCATGTCTTCTAATGTTTGGATCGTCCTCTCACTTTGTCCATCAGTCTGCGGATGGTAGGCTGTACTCATATCCAGCCTCGTCCCTAGTGCCTTTTGTAATGATTGCCAAAACCTAGAGGTGAATCTACTATCTCTGTCTGATATAATAGATATAGGGACGCCATGCAATCGCACTATTTCTTTTATATAAGTCCTAGTGAGCTTTTCCATCTTATCCGTCTCCTTGATGGGTAGGAAGTGGGCGGACTTGGTCAACCTGTCAACGATGACCCATATGGTATCTAATCCGCCTGCTGTCTTGGGCAGCTTGGTGATGAAGTCCATTGTGATTTGCTCCCACTTCCATTCTGGTATTTCTGGTTGTTGGAGGAGTCCTGATGGCTTTTGACATTCTACTTTGACCTTCGCGCAAGTAAGGCACTTACCTACAAAGGTAGCGATCTCTGCTTTCATGTTCGGCCACCAGTATAGCTTTTTGAGATCCAGATACATCTTATCCGAACCCGGGTGGACGGAGTAACGAGTGTTGTGTGCTTCTCTCATAACCAAATCCCTAAAACCTCCATGACGTGGAGTCCAGATTCGGCCCATAAAGTAATAGGCTCCGTCACCCTTAACCTCCAGATTTTTCTCCATTCCACGCAGGAATTCTCCCGTCACGTTTCCAGGCTTTAGAGCTTCTAGCTGAGCCTCTTTGATCTGTGTGGATAGATGTGAGTGTATGGTCATGGTTAGCGACTTGGTCCTTCGTCCGGAGTATTCTTTTCTGCTCAGGGCGTCTGCCACTACGTTGGCTTTCCCCGGATGATATCGAATTTCACAGTCTTAATCGTTAAGTAATTCGACCCATCGACGCTGTCTCATGTTAAGTTCTTTCTGATTCAGTATATGTTGAAGACTTTTATGATCAGTGTACACCACACTCTTCGTCCCATACAAGTAGTGTCTCCAGATTTTTAGTGCGAAGACGACCGCTCCTAGCTCGAGGTCGTGAGTAGTGTAGTTCACTTCATGGTTCTTTAGCTGTCTCGAGGCATAGGCGATAACCTTGCCTCGTTGCATCAAGACACAACCGAGCCCCTGGTTGGATGCATCACAGTATACGACGAAATCTTCTGTCCCCTCGGGAAGGGATAATACTGGTGCGGTGCATAGGGCTCGTTTCAGGGTCTGAAATGCCTTCTCCTGTTTCTCTTCCCAGTCGAATGATACACCCTTCTGTGTTAGCATGGTGAGAGGTTTCGCAATCCGAGAGAAATTTTGGATGAATCGACGGTAGTAGCCCGCGAGGCCTAGAAATTGACGAATTTCTGTAGGCGTCTTTGGTGCTGACCAGTTCTCAATAGCCTTGATTTTGGAGGGGTCCACGTGGATTCTGTCTTCGCTGACCACGTGCCCTAAGAATTCAACTCTTCGGATCCAAAACTCGCACTTAGAGAACTTCGCATACAACTTCTCGGATCGCAGGGTTTCCAGGACTAATCGTAAATGGCTTTTGTGCTCTTCCTCGCTCCGAGAGTAGACAAGAATGTCGTCAATAAAGACAATGACGAACTGATCTAGATATGGACGGCATACCCTATTCATCAAGTCCATGAATACTGCGGGGGCGTTAGTCAGTCCAAAGGGCATCACCACGAACTCAAAATGCCCGTAGCGGGTTCGGAAGGCTGTCTTCGGAACATCTTCCTCTAACACCCGTAATTGATGATACCCCGATCTAAGATCAATCTTGGAGAAGTAACTTGCTCCTTGGAGTTGATCGAATAGGTCGTCGATACGAGGGAGAGGATAGCGATTGTTGATCGTGAGTTTATTGAGTTCCCTATAATCGATGCACATCCGAAACGACCCATCCTTTTTCTTCACGAACAAGACCGGAGCTCCCCAAGGTGAGAAGCTCGGTCTTATAAAACCCTTGCTAAGCAGTTCGTTGAGTTGACCGGATAGTTCTTGCATTTCGGCGGGCGCTAGGCGGTAGGGCGACTTAGCTACGGGGGTAGCTCCTGGGATTAGGTCGATTCTGAATTCAACTTGTCGTTTAGGAGGTAGGCCCGGGAGATCCTCCGGAAAGACATCAGGAAAATCACATACTACTGGAATGTCTTTTGGATCTTTCGATTTCTGGTTAGTGTCGACGACGTGAGCAAGAAAGGCGCGATATTCCTTGCGCAAGTATTTCTGAGCCTGAACACTAGAGATGATGCGAAGGTTTGTATTGGGCTTATCTCCGTATATCACTAGGGCCTCTCGATTCGGAAAGTTCAGGCGAATGGCTTTCTCGGAGCACAGAATGTCGGCGTAGTGAAGGCTTAGCCAATCCATACCAACAATGGCATCGAAATTTTTGATTGGGACTGGTATAAGATCGATTAAAAAGGGGTGATCATCTAACGTGAGAGTACAACCTATATAGATTTCGTTAGAGCTTTCTGTTTTCCCATTAGCCATTTCTACGACGAATGTTTCTTTTAGTGGTTGAGGGGTTTGTTTGAGTAAGTGTTTAAAGTTTTGATTTATGAAGCTTCTTTCTGCACCACTATCGAATAAGACACAGACATAAGAGTTGTTGAGAAGAAACGTACCCGTGACCACTGTGGGATCGGCTACTGCTTCATTGTGACCGATAGCAAGTAACCTTCCAGTTCCCCCAGCATTTGCAGTCTTCGGACAGTTCTTCTTAAAATGGCCCGCCTCGCCGCAGCCATAACACGTCGGGGTCACTCCCGTACCAGGAACCTGTGTGATAGGTTTGGGAGGGGCCTTGCAAAACCGAACAGTATGGCCCTTCCGCCCGCAGTTGGAACACTGCAATTCACGGCATGGACCGTTGTGGTGAAAAGGGCACTTGGGACATTTAGGCAAGTTCCCACTGTAAGCCTTTGGTGGGACTGGAGCAGCTGGTGCGGCTGGGATGGTGGCAGCATGAACCGCCACAATTTGTTGATCCTTAGAGGCGGTTTGAGTTTTCTTGCCTTTCTTTTTATCCCATCGTTTCCTCTTCCTGTCGGATGATCCGGATGGTGCAGTGGTTGTTGTGGTTGTTGTTGCTGGAGTGGAGGAGATTTCGTGATTGATCAGACTCTGGGCCAACTCCTTGGCGCTGTCGAAAGTGGTAGGGCGTGAAGCCAGAACATTTCCTCGATACGGGGGCACTAAACCCCAGATGTAACGTTCAATCTTCTTGCTTTCAGAGGGGATCATGTTGGGACACATAGCCGCTAAGTCGCAAAACCTGGCCGTATAAGCCGCTATGTCGGTCCCCTTCATCTTGAGGTTCCAGAGTTCTTCCTCAAGCTTCTGGACTTCGCCCCTAGGGCAGTACTCTCCTCGCATGAGATCTTTTAGAGTGTCCCAGCCCATGGCATTAGCTGTGACCAAGGAGAGTGCGTTGACATGACCGTTCCACCATGACAAAGCCCTGTTAGTGAGGGTAGCAGCAGCGAACTTGATTTTGCTCTCCTCGGGACAAGAGCACATCTCGAATACAGCTTCGGTCCTTTCGAACCATTGGGACAACGCCAGAATTCCTCCGGTACCATCGAAGAAAGCAGGTTTACAATTCATGAAGTCCTTATAAGTGCATCCCTGCACTCGCTGGTGGACTTCACCAAATCTAGAGTTTCCACCGCTCGCATCACCCGAGTTCATTTGGGCCATGGCTGCTGTTACAGCCGCAGTCACAGCCGCTTGGAACAACATCGGATCGAACTGCGGAGGAGGAGGCGGTGGAGGAGGGGTTTGAGTTTCAGGTCTTCCTCTGCTGGGACGCTTTCGTGGAGGCATCCTTCACTGGAAGATCATAGAAATGATAGCAATAGTAAGAGCCTATTGCGAATATGAATGGAGTGTTTCGTGGATTAAATCAACATAATCCAAGATCAGGGTAAGAGTTATAGTAATAGAGAAATCATCTGCCAATATACTGGTATTAATGATGCAACACAAGTTCATGAAAATTGACCTGGCAGTAGGTCTTACATCATACCATAGAGAGAATGTTGGCAGTTTAGAGGTTCAGCTAGAGTACTTTTAAACTAGGAATGCTTACAGACAAAAGACCTACGGAACATAGGGATAAAAGGCTAGTCCTTTAAACAAAAGAGTGAGGTAACTAGATGTCTTCTACTGTCGACGGCTGCTTGTCGGGCGAATCCTCAGATCCTCTAGTTGACGCATAACTTCTTGAAGGTGTCGATCGTGAGTCCTTTGGCGTGCTCGGAGTTCCCTAACTTCAGCTCGGGATGCCGCCAGCTGATGCTGCAGAGCCTCGTTGGTCCTCCTTGTCCTGTCCGCGACTTCCTCAAGTTGGCGAATGCGAACAGTATTGAGGTTTGAGTTGGCATCCACTTCTACCATTCGACCAATAGCGGCTTGACCTTGCTCGACATTCCTGGCAATTCTTCGGATCATGATGGGCAGAACCCGATCCGCCAATCCTCCTTCGCTTATGTGGTAGAAGCTTCGGTCTCCATTGTAAGGTAAGGGCTGACCCTGCTCCTCGCTCCATCGATGCAAGGATATTGCCCACATAGGAGTGGGGCCCTGAAATGCCGGTCGGGGGTTAGGGTTCGGGGCTTCAGGAGGTTGGTTGTTGACTTCTGGCTCGGAGCTCGAGCTATCCGAGAAGCCTTCAGCATGATGATCATCCAAAGGAATAGGGTGACCGTCGTCTGACTCCTCTTCGAGCCATCCTCCATTGCCCTGGTTCGGAAAGTACGGATCACCGGGTAGGTGGAAGCCAGCCATGCTATCTACGTGAGAAAGGGGGAAAGAAGATTAATAGACGTACTATTCTAAGATACTTATAGAAGGAATCATTACCAGTTGACCCAATACTTGCGTAGTGCATACCGATTACATGTAATCGAAGCAGGATAGTCCTTCGAATAAACCACCCTAACTTCAGACCCCCAATCAAACAAGAACAGGGAATGAAGCAAAGGTTGCAGATTCTGAGTCTATAGCGCCCTAATCACATGTAATCGTGGTGTATCCACTTAGCAACTATTGTCCTACTAGTAATGACCGTTTTTGTTAACACATACGTATAATCTAGAGATACAGAATACTCCTATAGTATTCTTATGGTAGCGTTATTGTGGTATTGTTGGTAAGTTCTAGACTTGTTGCAACATCACAACCGAACTTAGGCACATGCTAGTCACCCTCAAGAAAACGTAGTTGATCAGGCTACATCATCCTGAATGTGACTATATGTCTCTAAACCCAACTGTGCTGTCCAACAATCTTAATACTTTTGTTTTGTTCTAGGATGATACTGATTCCTGTGTTTCATAGTGATGTGTGTATATATATACTTAGTTAGATCTTTTAGATACTTAACAGTATATATTTTTGGTCAGAGTGTTTTAGTCCCAAAGTGTTTATGGTTCGTATATCTTTTATAGGTTGATATACTTGATTCACTATAAACAATGCTCTGATACCAATCTGTCACACCCCAAAACCGATAACGGCGGAAAACGTTTCAGGGTGGATGACGTAGTGAACAGTATCATCACAATTGCATAATAGTAGAAACAAGAATCATACAACCATAGTATTCCATAGTGAATTTAATTACATGCGTGTTTTGTAATGTTTAACAATCACTCAAAAGTAATTCAAAAATAAGAGATGGGTCTTGTGTACTCCACCTTCTCCAAAATGCTGCGTCTGTACCTGTCTATCTTTGACCTGAAGATACAAGTTATTTTGAAAACAATTATCAGCATAAAGCTGGTGAGTTCATAAGAGTTTAGTGTGAGTTTTTGTATACAAGGCATTAGTGTTAAAAATGTATCCTTTATGTTCATAAGTAGTAGAAATTTAGAAAATCCCATATTTTCCAAGAAGTACATTGTAAGTGACAATCTGTGAAAAGTATGCATTCTTTATCTCTTTGAAAACAATTTATTGTAAAAATTCTTTGGCAAATCTCCAAATAACAAATGTGACAGGATAAGTTAAGCCCGTGATCCATGATAGAGGTGCGAGCTTCCTTTAGTGATAGATACTTACTTACTTCGGGATGTGGTTTAACATTTAGTGTAGTATTTTAGTGTAGCTGTAGGGTATTCCTTGTAATTTACCAATAGTGAGAATAATAGAGAATCCCATGACCTTCCCGGTCATGCACAGTGTAGTGAAGTAGTGGCATCCCTGGGCCTGTACGGCGCGGACTGAGTTAACAGTCGGGATGTAATAGCGTCTGCCCCCGTATAGATCTATACATGTAGAGTCGTCTCCTGCTGGAACACTCTGGGCATAGTGAATAGCGAATAGAGTATCTCGTAGCGTTTTAGTGTATTATTGTTTGTTTAGTGTTTTCTCTATGGTTATAGTGTGGAAATCTTTTAGTAATGGTCATAGTGCATTCTCTTACTAGTGTACCGTCTAGTAATAGTGAGTATTATAGTGTAGATAATAATAACTTTAGCGAGTAGTAGCGGTAGCGACCCTAACCATACCTATTATGGTTATCTTAGTGGGGATGTTTCTTAGCATGTTAGTGACTTTAGCATTAAGTGAGAGTAGTAATATTCGTATACCATACTGATATACAGATTATATAAGTAAGAAATCAACGACAGTCGGACGGATAACTACTACCCTAAGCCCACAATCAAACAAGAACAGGAAATAAGGCGAGATATCGGTCCTAAGTCCTCCAAGTCTTATTTATATAAATATATCAGAGTGGTTACATTTTCTAAGAAAATTGATTTAATAAAAGTATTTTTCCAAAAGAACATATAAATTCTGATTCACTGTCTAAAAATAGTTTGAAAAGGGTAAAACCCGTTTTTAAGGCATAGGGACAAATCACATGTGATTTGAACTAAGGGTAGTGAATCACATGTGATTAATCCTTGTAACTCGTAATTCGTTCTGTAAAACTTTGCATAAACATTTATAAGCAACTTGTATCTCCCCCCTAAAACATTTAAAACATTTGAAAGGTCCATTAAGGGGTATGAACTCACTTGAAATCGCGGAAATCGGGTGAATCGGGTAAATCGGGTAATAGTGTCGATTGAGCGTTTGGTACCAGATAACCACTTGAGCACCTTTTAGAACCCTAATGTCATATGAAATATGTATTTTACAAGAATTTAATCATCTTATGCTTTTCATTAGATAATTTGGACATTCTAGTGTCGTTTTCGGGGTTTTAAGGCCTAGAATGGGTTCCCGGGAGTGGTACAAGGCCATGGATGATTTATGGGAGGGTCCATGAGTTCACTTTCTTAGAGTTTATGGCCTAGAAGTCACTCATTGGGAGTTTACGGCCGTAAGCCCCCTAGGCTTGGCCGTAAACTCTTGTGACACTCCAAAATGTGTGTTTAAGGCCTTATCTCACTTCCTTGATTTAGTGGTGTGTGTTTTGGACCAAGAGGGAAGGATTAAACATCATATTTTGTGATATTTTTGGGGAGTTTACGGCCAAGACTTGTTCTTGGGCCGTAAACTCCTATAAATCCTTCAAGATGTAGGTTTTACTTGTACAACATGGTCCCAAATGGCTTAGAAAAATCCTAGAAGGCCCTATAGTGAGTTTGGGACAATTTGGCACATATTTATGGGGAGTTTACGGCCCAAGAACATCCTTGGCCGTAAACTCTTCATTTGGTGTCAAAATGAAGTGTTTAATGGTACAACACACTTCCATAGGCCTTAGATAAATTCCTTTCATGCATTAGGGTAGTTTAGGGGCTTGTTTGACACAAAAGTTTGGGTGTTTACGGCCCAAGCTTAGCCTTGGCTGTAAACTCCACTTTTTATGTTCAAATGATGATGTTTAATGCACTTAAGCCTTCCTTGGAGTCAAGTCTAATTTACCAAACACCCTAGAAGTGTTTTTGGGGCTTAAAACATAGATTTATGGGGTGTTTGAGGTGTTTACGGCCTAAGCACATGCTTGGGCCGTGAACTCCTTTTTAAGCATCAAATCCTTGTGTTTTAGTGTCCAAACCCTTCTAGATATATGCCTTAATTAGTATACTAACTCACAAGAAGGAAAAACTTGGTCTTTGGCTTGGATTTGGGGGTTTACGGCCTAAGGAGCTTCTTAGGCCGTAAACTCCTTTATGGTCCTTGATTTTTATGATTTTTGGCCCCTAAATTCAATGAAGCATGACTAGATTAAGATAGAGGATGAGTACTTACGTTTGGAGGTCGGAAATTAGCGGAATCGGGGTCGTTTTTGAGTCTAGAGAGAGAAAGTAGAGAGAGAGAGAGTGGGTGTGTAGTAAATGAGTGTTCAAATGTTGTGCACACCCATTGCATATGTCTCGGGAATCGCACCCGATACACGGCTACCCGATGTTTAAAGTTAACTGGGTTAAAACTTTTTACCCGGGTGAAGTGGTTGAAATGGTAATATAACTCTATTAGGTTAAACGGGGTCTACACATACGAGTTATATTCCTTAGAATAATATCCAGCCATGTTTAAATTTAGACATTCGGATATTGACGATTTCAAATATTACATAACATAACTTATAGTGACACGTTCCGTTAGTGAAAAATGGGATTTTTAACGGAATTAGATTTGGGGTTGTCACAAGGGCCCACTAAACATGTAAAAGGACTCTAAGGCCCACTAAACATGCAAAAGGACACTAAGGCCCACTAAACATGTAAAATAACACTAAGGTCCACAAAACATGTACATTATTTCTAGGCCGAATAAGGATATGAGTATCGTGTTTAACCCAATTGTTATTGTTTTGTAAATTTTAGCCTAATTATTTGTCAAATTGACTTAAAAATACCACTTTTTGTAATCATATATATATATATATATATATATATATATATATATATATATATATATATATATATACACACACACACACACATAAGTTAACATGTCTAGATGTTTTAGAGGTATGTATAAGTCTGATAAACTTGCATCTAACAAAAGTATAAGAACTTTTAGTAAGTTAAAATAATTTTTAATGGCCTCAAACCAGTGTGAAAATGTTCATCTTCACAGACTGGTCCGAAATTATTCAGGAAATGATAGGCAGTTTTGTAAAAATCGCCAAAAATTATAGTAAAATCGTATGGACTCGTACGAGTAGTCATTTTAATGGTATAAACCAGAAATTTTTCATGAAAAACAGTTTTGAAAAAATATTACCGTCAAGGTGGTCAAAACAGTCTGAAATTAGACCATAAAGTTTCTGTTAAAAGCTGATTTTTGAGTTTAGGTTATAGATGTTTGAACACAACACTTGTTTTTTGCTATTTAGGGTGTATAATCTCAAATCTAAAAGTTTACATGTAATATATAATACAAAACATACTTTTCTCATGGTTTTTATGAAGATCTAAGTGATAAACTTCATGTTCAAGTAAATATCTAAAACTTAAACACATAACACAATGATACATGAAAATATCCAACAGTTAAACGAGAGTTGACTTGTATTCTCCCCCGAAAACATGAAAAATAAGAAAGATATGTGGATATGAAGCTCACCTTGGGGGTTTTTGAGATGTAGATGAAGAAGAAGATGCAACTTTGAACCTATCTTGTGCCTTGAGGAGATCTTGAAGTTATGTGTGTTATAAGAAGAAGATGAAACTTTGACCTTGCTCCTTTGGTTAGCTGGGTGCTGGTCATCTCTGCCTAACACAGAGGCATTATGACCTTGCATCCTATATGGTGAAGTGAATGGATGGTCACGGTTAATGAGGATCATGTATTTGACGCCCCAAAAGCAGTGCCTCTAAACCTTAGCGTGAACACTATTGTCACTAAAGTTAAGGTCGTGTGATGTAGTTGGTCTTATAATTCTTAAGTTGTCTTGGGAGTTTCTTACTACGTGATCCTAAACTAGTGGGAGGTCGATCTTTGCTTGTTCTTGAGGGCAGGTCGAGTAAATCTTCAATTTGGGATAGGGGATATCGATCCTTGAGGATGGTTTCATTTGGTTCTTAGTAGTCAATGGTCATATGGACACTAAGCCTTTCCTATTTATGAGTTGGATAAGCGTTCTCTAAGGTTCAAGTCTTGGTTTGATAACCTCATACTTACTGGGTTGTTCCATCGACCGGATACCTTCGGTGTTTATGTTGGTGCTAAGTGGTCTTGGTGGTTTGGCTATGAGAATGGTTCCATGAGTTAAGTCTATCTCCAAAATCAACTTGGCATGTTGGTGATATTTCCGAAAGGGATTTGGAAACATCTTAGGGGGGTTATAAATCTCTAGGTTACCCTCGGTATCCGTTGCTCCTTGTTTCTTATCCCTATTAAGGGCTAGGAAAGAGTGTGGTATTACTTGCACAGATACCTAAGGGTCTAGGTGCTCGGGAAAATTCGAGGATTGTCTTTATAAGTTGTAGGGGTTTCATTAATTGATTGGTTAAGGCGAAGATTCTCATTGGTACCTAAATTTCGTATGGTGAGGATCAAGTCAAACCATGTCAATTGACACCGTTGGGCACCTTATTGTAATCGATGTTGGATTGATCTTAAAGGGATGGTTATTTAATATGATAGTGTGTTCTATGTATATGTTTTTAATGTTACCAATTTCGTCCTTGGTATTCCTACTATGGTTATTTTGTTCTGAGTTTTTGGGTGTCCTAGCAATACGAGTGCCTTGGTATAAATGATGTGATCTCGCAGTCTGATTTATATTATACCTCTCTATGATGGTTTGATGTAGCCTAGGCATATATAATTCAAGATTGAAAAGATTGTAGACTGAGTGGTCGTGCCCAAAATTCACAGTTAGACAAGAAACAGGAATTAAGGCGGAACTACACAATCTAAGCTTGTAGAATCTTAATTATACACGGCCTTACATTTATACTAAGTTATACTGAGTGATTTGGGAACGTACCAAAATCTTAGTAGGGTTACTCATTGTCCCTTTCACGTCCGGTTGTTAGACTCCTCGTGGTCCTCCATCATTCTTCTCTGTTGGACAATTCCTCTTGAAATGTCCCGTTTCACCACATGTGTGGCATATGGGGATTACTTCTGGGTTGGGGGTTGGAGTGACGCATGGGTTCGAGGCCCTACAGTATCGGGAGGTGTTCCCCTTCTTATGGTACCTTTTGTAATGAAATTCCCGACAGACTCCCTGATGATGTTAGCTACACTTACTGCAGAGCGGTAGGTTTCCATGATATGGTCTTCTCGGTGTTGGGGTAGGGGGCCCGTGGAAGTATGGACTGCTACAGCTTGTTGCCTTTTGGTAGGCCCTTAAGTCAAACTGTTTCCTTTATTGTTCCCTAGATTTCGCTTCATCCCCTTAGGTTTGGAGTTTGGGGTATCTTGGCAAGTTGTCACTCGTTGCTTTCCTTGATTGTTACTATGGTTGGAATTCTCGACACCGTTTCCATTTCCATTTGGGTTGTTGGCTTTGAGTTGTGCCATGCCGGCTGTCACAGTAGCTGTTACAACGGCTTGGAAGGTTGCGGGGTCCATCTACAGAACTGGTGTTTCGTTGGCTAGTTGGTTGTTTCCATGGGAAGACATGATTATGTTGCATGATGAGAAACATGTCCGTGAGTAACTATGGTTATTTCTAGTCGTATCTCATCTATGATTATAGATATGAACTTATGCATGTACGTATATAAATCACATGTTTTGTTGTACGATTCTCGTTGTTTCGACCTACATCCCTATGATGTATTAATGGTAGTATGTAGAAATAGGTATTGTACAAATGTTAAGTTACACTAATAGATTATAGATATCCGATCCTTAAGTTGGCTTAGGTTACACGAGTTCTTGGAAGGTGTACCTCTCTGGATTTACTATTACTCGTGGTGACGAATTACATGGTAAACCTAGGACTTAGTGCGAATAGTGTAATGCATGACTCTCATATGCCTAAATAACGTACAAGGTGTCCAACCATTTTTTCTCATTTCACGAGTGGCCTCTTCCGCTCTTTGCTCTACTAAGGCTGCCCTAGTCTCAGTTTCAATGAGTTGTCGCCTTAGGGTGATCACCTCTTCCTCTAGAGGGCGTAGTCGGTTGGTCAGGTCCTCCTGTGTTGCTTTCTGATTCAGTATTGCTTCCGAGGGGTAAGGCTCGTTAAGGATATCTCAGGCGCCTTCATCCATGTCTGACTCCTCATCATAAGCCTCTCCCTCATGGTTCATCTCTTGGTATTCTTCAGGACCCGTTTCTGGGTTCTCCCCTTGCACTTCCTCTGGTTCTCCCTCGATCCATTCGTTGGCTATTACCGTAGGGTAGTAGGGTCTTCAGAGTGAAGCTCAGTCATGTTGCCTTCGCAAGAGTGGAGGTATGAGATACATGTAGAAGATTTAAGTGCGGAGGTCATATGGTATTCTAAAATGCTACTATAGTATTACATGTTTGATCCTAGGGCTTCCTGATGTACGAAATCGATAAGTGTATAGAATTTTAGTTATTGTTTGGTATCATAAAATGCTCCTATAGTATTTTAAACCTTAGGTTTGGTCATAATGCTCATTTTCATGTAAGGTTGATACATTTTAGACTCGTTGCAACACTACCCTCACGCCCAAACACATGTTGGTCATATCTCAAATAAATATGGTTGATCAGGCTATATTTATCTTACATATGATTACATAACTGCTCAGGTTTGACTGTAGTGTTCAACATCTAAATACTTTTGTTTTGTTCTTATTATGATACGGTTCTAGCAAGTATGTATACTTTTAGAAGATACTTATATTTTTAAGGTATACTTTTAGTCAGAGTGTTTTTAGTCTCATTGTATTTATAGTTGTATATCTTGTATGGTTAGATATACTAGTTCACTATAAACAATGCTCTGATACCAATCTGTCACACCACCGAACCAGGACGACGGAAATGTCTGGGGGCAGATGACTTCATGTACAGTATCATAACAATTAAATATAAATGAAACATAGCAACCAAACATCATGCACTGGAAATACACACTTACATAGTTTACATATTGAACTTGTTTATCAATTACACAAAAATAACAAGGAGTAAATTTTCTTGAAGTCGCACCACTTGATCTCATAGCCGAGATTATTACCTGTTACTGGATCCCTGAGAATACAAGTCATTTTGAAAAGCGTCAACTAAAAAGTTGGTGAGTTCATAAGCATTTTTTTTGTATAAAAATGGTTTTGTACTTGTTTAGAGTAGTTCTCATAGTGCTTCCAGAAATCCGATGTTTCTATAAAAATATTTTATAAGTCTTGTTCTAAAACAGTGAATATTTACATGCCTGTCCTAGGTTATCTTTTGCTTGTAAAAGTGAAGCGAATATTCCCAGAAAATCCGATATTTTCTAAAAAGAAATGGTTTGAAATATTTGTGTTCAATCTTATATTAATGCATGTGTGTTAATGTTTTCAAAAATAGAAAGACAATGATCCCAGACAACTCGATGTTGTCTGCGTAAGAGAATGTTGGAATCTCAACCCCCGAGGTTGAGTACAAGCGCATATAGGTTACCGTTTTACCCAAAAAGAAAAGAGAATGGTTTCCCTTAAATTCTATAACATTAATTCCTCTAAGTGAGTCGTTATAATCATACTAAATAATGACAATTTCGTCTGTCTTGGCGTTTTTCGGACGCCAACGGAAAATAGAATAAGGATTTTTGTCACCCTAGACTAGCCTAGTCTAACTATAGCCAACATCTTAGGTGTGGGGTGTCACCCCCGTATAGATCTATACACAAACTCCCGCTCTCCCTCCAGGAGACTCATGTTATAAGTACATGCTACGATCGTACACTCAATAGGTGTTAATTGACATGTCTCACTAGATCCTTAATCAAATTTATGCAGAAAAGAAACAAAAACATATAAGGTATATTCCAGGCCCAATAAACATGTAAAAGGACAACTAAGGTCCACAAAACATGTATCTTATTTTCAGGCTCAAAAGGAATATGAATGTATATCTCGGGCCCAATATACATGTAAAAGGACAACTATGGTTCACTAAACATGTAAAAGGACACTAAAGCCCACTAAACGTGTAAAAGGACACTAAAGCCCACTAAACATGCAAAAGGACACTAAGGACCACTAAGCATGTAAAAGAACACTAAGGCCCATTAATCATGTACGTTATGTCTAGGCCCAATAAGGATATGAGTATCGCGTTTAACACGATTGTTATTGTTTTATAAATTTTAACCCAATTATTTGTCAAATTGACTTAAAAATACCACTTTTTGTAATCATATATATATATATATATATATATATATATATATATATATATATAAGTTAACATGTCTAGATGTTTTATAGGTATGTATAAGTCTTATAAACTTGCATCTAACAAAAGTATAAGCACTTTTAGTAAGTTAAAATAATTTTCTGATTTTTGGTCTTTCTGTCTCTATTTTTAGAAAAATTATAGAGAAATCATCGTAAGTCGAAATTTGGATCCATAAACTTTGAGAGATTGGAATATGAGTCTACTTTATTTATAATTTTTATTATACTTTTAATGGCCTCAAACCAGTGTGAAAATGTTCATCTTCACAGACTGGTCCGAAATTATTCCGGAAATGATAGGCATTTTTGTAAAAATCATCAAAAATTGTAGTAAAATCGTATGGACTCGTACGAGTAGTCATTTTAAAGGTATAAACCTGAATTTTTTCATGAAAAACAGTTTTGAAAAAATATTACCATCAAGGTGGTCAAAACAGTCCGAAATTAGACCATAAAGTTTCTGTTAAAAGCTGATTTTTTAGTTTAGGTTATAGATGTTTGAACACAACACTTGTTTTTTGCTACTTAGGGTGTATAATCTCAAATATACAAGTTTACATGTAATATATAAGACAAAACATACTTTTCTCATGGTTTTTATGAAGATCTAAGTGATAAACTTCATGTTCAAGTAAAGATCTAAAAGTTAAACACATAACACAATGATACATGAAAATATCCAACGGTTAAACGAGAGTTGACTTGTATTCTCCCCTGGAAACTTGAAAAATACGAAAGATATGTGGGTATGAAGCTCACCTTGGGATTTTTGAGATGTAGATGAAGAAGAAGATGAAACTTTGAACCTAGCTTGTGCCTTGAAGAGATCTTGAACTTATGTGTGTTATAAGGAGTTTAACACACAACAAAGTGTGTAAATTGAAAGTTTTAAGCATAAACATGAAGTAAAAACACTTGGATCAAACATGGACTTACCAGGAGGCCTTAAATCGAGTTTTTGGTGAGGATGAACTCGAAATTTCTTGAGAGAACAATGGGAGGTTTCGAGAGGATAATGAGTTGAAAGTAAAGTTTGAATGAGAGTGTGGGAGGAGAGGGGGGCTGGGTTGAGGGTTTAAGAGAGAGAGGAGGGAAGAGAGTTGATTGTTTTGTTAGTTGATGTGAGTTGCATGGATATATGGAGGACAATGACCTTGATGCATGGAGGGTAAAACATGGAGACATGTTAGACAATAATCAGGTGTCATCCTCATTATCCAATGTAATTATCATTATCATTATTATTATTTTTTTATAATAACCGAGAAAAGGGAAAGAAAAGGTGAAAGAAAGAGTGTTTTGGGCTTATATTGATTGTTCTTGAATTTATAAGGCCCAATATGAAGGTTTTCGGCCCATTGGGCCCTCTTTATTGGGTTTACGGTCCAAATTGATAAGGAATTGGGTTTACGGCCCAATAAGGTTCAAGAAGGCTGTTTACGGCCCAATAAGGCTTACTAAGAGAGTCTTGGTCCAATAAGGGTTTTAGGTTGAGAATTGATGGGTTAAGGCCCAAAAATGCTTGGGTTTAGCTTATTGGATCGAGTTTTGGGTTTGAATCACAATATATGAGAGTATGAACTTAAATGGCCTTGAAGTTTTGAATTTCTCTAGATGAGATTTTGTAAGGTTACTCAAGGAGATTACATTTTACAGGAATTCTCATCTTAACCTAATTTTTCCAGTTGTGACAACGCTCATGTGTGATAAGTTGCTTTGTGATTTTTTTTGTATGGTGACTTGGGGACTGCGAGACAATTCTTGGGATGAGTATGAGTAGGTGTGAAAGGTAGTAGAGGCCTATACTACCCGAAGCATAGGACTCACACTTGGATTAGGAAAAGTCACAATGTTACTAAGGATTTGGTAGTTGAGTTTGTTTTGTCTGTTTTCGTAGTTACCTTCGTTTCATTGATGACTAAGAAGATGATTTTTGTTCAAACCCAAGTGGTCATAAAGAATCGAGTCTGATTAATATAAATATGTGAAGTGAGTTTATTTAGTTCACAGAACCATGTCCTGTGTCGTGACCGACTTTAGTAGAAATATTAAAGGAGAAGATAATTGGGGCGATCGACAGAGGGCTTGCAGTCTTCATTAAGACTGAGCAACCTATAGCTAGAAATGCTACCCATTATGAAGAGATTGTATCACATTAGAACATGAAGGAAAGTTTCTTCCGTAATAGTATTTGACTAATAGAGACAAGAGTTTGGTTCATTGTGTGTCTTTTGTGTTATGAAATCGAAGGTTATTAGAATATGACCATTCGAGTTGTTGTTGCAGCAAAAGTGAAGACCTTATCTTGGGTTGAGTATGTGACCCAAATTTAAGAAGGAGTAGGAGTCTACAATGAGAATTGAGTTTTAACTCAGAGATTAGGACCAGAGGTCCAATAGATAATGAAGAGCAGGTGCAAGTTTGATCGCCGCCATAAACTAAGAAGTCCAAGAGTTTTTTTAACAAGTCATATGAGTTGTAATTTTTGAGGAGAGGGAGAAAAGACGCATAAGGAAGATCGTTGTGCGTTTGTTTCTAAATACTTCAGATATGGTCACGAGGATCAGTTGGAATGCAATAAGATTAATCGTCCCATGGAGAAGAGGTAGGGATAATATTGAGTTCAACAATCGTCGTTGTTGCTAATAATTTCTAATACTTTAGTAACTCCATCTTTTACATCGGTAGAAAACTACATGCTAGGTGTGATCTTTATCAATCTGTGTTCGCATTATGCAAGAAGATCACACATTGTGGGCACAAGCAATGATACTACATTGGGAATATTAAGGTCATTGATATGACAATCAACACTTTATTCCAATAAGAAAGGGAACTGCAAATCATATACGCAGAGCCGGTTAGGGCTTTGATCGGTTGTGAGTAGCAACAAATGGGAGTCCAAACCCAAGTGACGAGAACCAACCATTGAGATAAAAGTGCGAAAGGCAACCCGACTGCGTTTTGTTGTCAAGGACTTGGAAAAAACTAAAAGCAAATGGAGGGGATTACATATATTCACCGAGTTTGTGATTTCGGGAACGAAATCATCCTAAGTGGGGGAGAATTGTAACGACCATGAGTTCGGGCTAGATGTTAAAGGGATAATAATAATAAATATTCATTTTATTAAATAAATAAAATCCTCGAATACAATAATTATTCGTTATGTGTTACCGGCTATATAAATATATATTTAATATATGCATGTTATGTAAACAAATATTATGACTATATTATATTTATAGAAAATTTTATTATAAAATTTATCATTGAACCGATAAAATAACGTTAAAAATAAAAATATTATTTAAGATAAATAATTTTAACAAAAGTTGTAACGAACCTAAAATCTCACATTTTATAATGTATTTGATCTAAATACAGTCAAAAATGAATCCAAGTAGTGAAATAATATTTTTGTTACACCATTTTTTCGACAATAATTGTTTTATATACGATGGATTAATAAATAATAAAATAATACTTGATTATTTATTAAAAACAAACTTTTGTTTGTATGTATATATGGAGATTTTTAAGAAATTATGTTATATTAAAGAATCATTATATATACATATATCTTATATGTGTGAGTTAGTGTGTGGTGACCGGATTTAAAGAATTGATGAATTGGTGCTCGTGTTTAATTGGGTGAAATGTGGTGTATGTTTTTTAGCATGACACGTATATTAGGATGAGTATATACTAGTCGCTAGTACTTTCATGTATATCTATTATTTCTTAATCAACAAGAAATCTTGTTTTGTCGTTAGCTTCATGTAAGAGTATAAATAGATGGTTTGTTCTTACGATTTTACTACTCAAGAAATCACTCTTCAAATGATAGAAATAATATCAAAATTCTACGGTTTTAAGAATAAAAAAAATCTCATTGGTCGGCATGTCGGCGCGTATCACAGTTAAAACAAGATAAGGTTTCAACAAGATAATAAGTTGGCAAGCAGTGTTAAGGTTGGAGCCACGACAATAGTTAGTATTCACTAACTAGCCAAATGAGCACATAGTCATTTTCATGAACATGATTTTAATATAATTATTAATTAAAATATTAAATATTTGTTGAAATTTTATATGTTAATTATATGCTTATTGCCTGAAATATGAGTTAGATATATATTTCATGATATACGATGTGCGAACCACTTATGGTTCTATATGTGTTAAGATCAATGTTCTAAATAATGTAAAGTGTGGCTTGACGGCAATGTAAAAGTTAAGTCATGACAAGTCTTGGCGAACCATGACATTTTTCAAGGCGTGACTATATTATATACATTAAAAGATATAAATCATATAATTATTGAATTTTATAAAAAATATGAAGTTTTTAGAAGTGTTATATTAATATCTAATAGAAAAAAGTTAACAAAAACTCATTTATTTTAGGCCCGATAAAAAAGACAAAAGAAAAAAAAACAAAAAAATATGCACCCTGAAAAAAACTCGTGCCATAACGCGATAAGGCGCGCCTTGACACGTTATTTGGCCGCGTTTCACAAACCCGCCTTGGACGTTTTCGTAATGGCTACACCACGCCTCGTGTCATGGCACACCTTGAGGCGCGCTTTTTAGAACCATGGTTAAGATTTATATATATTATATTATTACGTGATAATAATAATAATAGAATTATTATTTTTAAAAGTGAATTTATACCTAAAACTCTATGTTAAGTATATACTAGTTAGCGTTACCTAAACGGAGATGATATTAAAAATTGATCATAAGCATTGTAGTTTTGCCTAGTGATGGGATAAGACGTAAAAGGGGATGCTTAGTTCAAGTTTGGACATTGGGTAGCCTCTTATTAAGAGTACGCGTGTGCTAAGATTAATGATCGGTGGAGTACATCCTACGTACAAAAGTACATCTTATGTATGAAGCTTTTTTCAAAGCTCTGTGTCTCAGGTGCTACTTGTTTCGGGGTATTATTATGTTCTTGGGTATGAGTCCTACTCATTTCAGGGTACTATAATGTGCCAGAAGTACTATCATGTACAAAGTCCTTTTTTACACTATTATGTGTCGGAGTACGGGAGCGTACGGGAGTACTCTATTAGTATTTCCCCATACTTTTATTTTGAAGAGCTTTGGAGTCATCGTTTCTTTTATGAAGTGATCGAACGAGCTTCATGTGTTAGTGTTTCCTTTCACGAAGTAATTGAGGGAACTTCGTAACTGCCTAATAAAGTGTATCGGTAATAGACCACTACCAGGTATTTCTAATGTTGTATTGCCGGATAGGGTGAGTCTGGGGGTAAAATACCTCATGACGTCAGACCACTGCTAGGCACAGTTATCTAGATAACTACCCTTGACTTAACTGTCTTGTGGTTTTTACGAACAGAGGTTCGTGGTGAAACTTATTCCATTCCCCTCATTTGATGTCTTTATTGATCTTCGTTTGCTGCTAGGGAATTTCTGAAGCAGCGTCGTCAGTTTGTTGTTTATATTGATCCTTTAGGCTAGATCTCGTAAGATTATTGTATGGGATCAGTGCGTGGGGATCGACGGGATAGGATAGATTGATTTGGAAATATGATATATTAGTGTTAATGATAATAGTGGATTTGCAGGTTTGAGATATACATGATTATCACATTGTAGGATTGAAAACCCTATGTATCTCACCAGGTTTCCCAACCTGACCCACTCAATTTATATGCATCACAAGTAGCAGTGTAAGACTACTGAAGACTCAAGTATGATGCTGACAGAAGACATGCAATAGAGTTTAGGACTGCTAGGTTTTTACACTGTAACATATGTTGTGTATCAGTTATGACATCCCTAGAGTTGTATTATTTTGAGACAATATTTTGTACTCAAATTGTTTCAATATACTGTGAATTTCCGCAATAAAAGATATTATGATTTTTAAAGTGTAAAGAATTTTTTTTCCTCAGTTCTGAAAAATGAGGATGTCACACCTTCGGCCTAAAAATGACCTGCTACAATCAGGTGGGCTCGAGGCCCAACTTACTTAAGTCCAAAGCCCAACACTAAATGAGTCCAAACATCTTCTAGGCCCACTGACTGCGTACGTGTATCGTACTTGGCTTGTATGCCCAGCGTATGCTGGTGTTGACCAGGATACAAGCCTGGTGTATGCTGGTGTTGACCAGGAGTGGAGATGTTGACCCAGTACGCGCAACGTATAGTAGAGTACGCATTACGTACTTGTCTACCAACCCAAACTCACTACCAAGACTTAATCCATTAAGTCCTAACCTCCAAAACTTAGATCTAAGTCCCAAATAACGTCTTAAACCATAAAGTTGCAAACTTTATGCTTTTGCATACAAGGATGGGGCTCAAATCATGAATTAAGTCCATAAGCACACTTAGATGGTTCCTAACACTTGCATGGTTGTAGCTTAACCATCAAGATCTATTTATATAACTCAAAACACCTCCAAAAGTCCAAAAGGACAGCTCATATGGTCTGAAATTGCTCATACTCCAAGAATCCAAACTATGGGAACAAAAAATATCATTTTCTACTGTAAACCTAGATCTAAGCTTGTAATGATCAAGGTTTAAACTTTGTACCTTTAGTGGGCTGGAAATGGTGCCAAAATTTTGGATCTACAAGCTCCTTCCTCATCTTTGCTTCTTCCCAAGCTTTCTTCTCCTTCAAGGTCACTAAAGAACACCACAAACACACAAGAAAGCTCACAAATGCACTCGAGATGGCTTAGGTTCGAGATTTGCACTACAAGAGCAATGGATGCTGAAAAGGTAAGGGACTACAGCGACTTACGGTCCTTAAATAAGGTGCAAACCCTAAAAATTAGAGTTTGCCTCTGGCTTGGTTACGCCCAGCGTACGCCGAGGATCCCCCGATGGCGCGCATGCAGCGAGTACGCCATGTGTACATAATTTATGCCCAGCGTACTCACCATTCTTCCACCACCTTAACTTGAATTGAAAAATGGACTAAGTCAGAAACGATTGACGAGTCGGGTGCTATAATTCTCCCCCACTTGAATCAGACTTCGTCCTAGAAGTCCGTTGTCGAAAATAACTCTGGGTAATGCTCTCTCATCTCGTCCTACGGTTGTCGCGTATATTCTGAGCCCTTGCGATGCTGCCACTCCACCTTAACCATCTCGACAACCTTGTTCCGCAGGGTTTTCGTCTTCTTGTCGAGGATAGCTATAGGTCTCTCAATGTAGTTCATACGGTTATCCACCTAAATGTCCTCCAATGGAACCATTGCGGAATCATCAGCCAAACATTTCCACAGCTACGAGACATGAAAAGTATTGTATATCTGACTAAGTTCCTCCGAAAGATCCAATCGATATGCTACCCTGCTCACCCGGGATATAACCCTAAAAGGACCGATATATATATATATATATATATATATATATATATATATATATATATATATATATATATATATATATAGGCTTAGGTTATTCTATTCAAAATAATTATTGTGTTATTGTATGCATAAATGTGGGCCAATCAAATTTACTTATTTTAAGAAAGTGATTAATATATATATATATATATATATATATATATATATATTACTGAATTAAATATAATTGAAAAATATCATCTTAATTAATTACAAGGGTAGTTTAGTCAATTAATATAGATTTAATAAAGGAAAATTGCATTTTTTTAAGGTATCATAAATTCTATTAATTTTCAAAATCTGATTTTACGAATTATAATTCTTTTAATTCGGACATTCTGATAGAATATGTTTATTATGAGTATATTCAAAAATAAAAATATTCTTGAACCTATTTCTTGATCATGACTTTAAAAATTTCTTGTAGAATAACAAATTCTTGAACAATCAATTATAGAATAAAAACAAAAATACATTACTTCTTATAGAATACGGGTAACAATTGTTAAGAATTACATTTATTATTAAAGAATAAAACTAAAAAAAACTTTCAAAACGGGAAATAAAACATCAAAATCTAACGACACTAATACATTCTAAAAGAATAATATTGCTTAGAATCACTTTCAATTTTGTGGTCCGTTCTTCAAGCATCAACTTCTGTGAAAACAAAACCAAATTGTAGTTTAGATTCCAACATAATTAGAATTCATGATTCCATTCCAATAGAATTGGAATTCGTGATTCCATACAATTCGTGAACAAATGACATTGATCTTCTTCAATGGTCCATAATCGATTGATTCCAACCATTCTTACGAGAATGACATTTTGTGAGACTAATACCAGATGACAATTACGTTCTACAAGAATACCATTCTGTTAGAACACATTTATTCTCCTTATCTAATATACGAAAACTTGCAGTCCCTGCTTTTGCTTATCTCCTTTACAAGTTCCAACCTCCAGATCCTTTTCTGATAATCAAAAAGAAATATCAAACTAATAATCCAACTTAAAATTAAAGTTCAGTGAAAAATCCAAATAGTCTTACTTGATACCAGTAAAAATAGAGGGCTCTTTCTATATACTTTCTGAGTTTTCACTGTACATGAAAAAACCTGCTAGCTCTGCACTCTCTACATACTTTATTTCGCGAACAAATGAAGAAAACTTAAAACTCTCTATTTCATGGCGTCTCCCTAGCTTCCTGCTCGCATATCTTCACCTGGGATGATCATCAAAAAGCACTGTGTAAACCAACAACAATAGAGGAATGGAACATGAATATAGATTCAATTGTATAGTTGTAGAATTAACCATGGGAATAATGGAATCAAGGGGCGAATTTTGATAATTCTGGCAAACGAGCAGTAGATTCAATCTCATATGTGGAGATTTGAATTCAACACGAACAGAAAATTTGAACATAAAGGAGGAAATTCAGATCTAAAATACTTATGAAATGATTCTAATTAAACTACACAAGCTTAATTACAGTCGTAGATGCATAAGCACAAAAATATTCATGATAGAAGCACATATGAGATACTATAATTATATACACGGTGTATAAGAATTGAGATAGAGAAAAAAGGACGAACATGCGACGGATTCAGTGCTCGATTTTGATCGACGACGACGATGTCTTCCCGTTGAGAGGCGAAGCCGGCTTCTGCAATGACATGGTGCAATCAAACCATCTCCTGTGAATCATTTAAACAGGATAAGAAATGAATCTTCTTAATTGCTTGATTCACATCCTCCATAAAATTGTTTCTAACAGAACTTTGAAGCTTTATGAAGAAGAGAGAGCTACTGAGTTACAGAAAAACAGACCTTCTGTACGATTTGAATAAACTCCGTAGAAACAGATCAAATCAAATTATAGGGTTTTGGAAGTACGATTTGAAAATTGGGGATGATTTCTTGTCCTTCAAGAAGAGATCGATCGATTACCACCACCAATACCACCTCTGTTCAATGTTTGATTGCTCGATTCTTCCCTCTCCCGATCTATGAAGAAGACGATGAAAGGAAGGGTCGTTGGTGTCGATGGATCGAATTGTTTATTGTTTTAAAAAGGGATATAGGTAGGTCAACGAATTACCATAATTATAGGAGTGTATTTGTAGAAATTATTTATCAAATTACTAAATTACCCTTATTTATTTGTTTGATTATTTATTTATTTTTTAAATTTTGATTGGCTCATGTTTATGCATACAATAACACAATAATTACTTTAAACACCTGAACCTAACTCTTTCTCTCTCACTCACTCTCACTCACTCTCTCTCTCTCTCTCTCTCTCTCTCTCTCTATATATATATATATATATATATATATATATATATATATATATATATATATATATATATATATATATATATATATAGGGTCCAGATCCGATAGAAACCCAAAATTTGGTAATAACGGCGAGTACTGTTCTCCACCAATCATTTCGTCAAGATCACAAACGTCAATCCCATTTATTTGGTTATGACACGCGATGCACGTCCATATAACGTAATACGACCTCGAGGGAATAACCATGTGCTACGAACGTCTATGAAACTTCATTTAAATGAGTTTTTTTTCTTTTTTGTTAAAAAAAATTCAAAAAAAAAAACAAATATATGCTTGCTTTTAACATTTTTAATTTTTTTCGCTTTTTTAATATCTTTACTAGATACTTGAAGATACTAGGGTTTTTTCTTTATTTTTTTTATTTTTTTGATTTTTTTTAAACTAAATATCTGTTTGAGTTTTTAATGTTTAACAATTTTAAATTTTAAAATAAGAAGAATATTCATAATATTTTCCGTTCATAAACTTTTTGACATGTTATTTTTGGATAATAAAATTTAAATCAAATTATTTTGAATCATAGTATTTAAAATTATAACGATATTGTGCATCATTGGATCATATTAATTTGGATCATAGTATATTGAATTAATTAAAATTTTGATCAATACAACATTTAGATCATTATATTTTTTGAATCATTTAATTGCGAATCATGATCATTACAAATATAATAATTAAGGATCTTTAAATACTTGAATCAAAATATTTTTAGTTCATAACAACTTAAGGATCATAAATATATTGAATCATAATATTTTTGAATTATCTTTATTTGGATCATATTATGTTTTATATTTTTTTTTAAATTTAATCTTTTAAAATCAAGTTTGGTATCTAAAACATCATATTTTTAAAAAAATTCTTTTTACAAAGTCATTAGAATAGTGAGTAAAAGTACTCTTTAAATTTTTATAATCTTTTGGAGAATTTTTTTTCTAGGTTTTTCATAAATATAAAAATAAAAATAAAATCAATTTTTCATGATTGTGCTCAGTTTGTAGAAAATTAAATTTTAGAAACTTTTTTCAAACTTTTTTTTCAAAGAAAAAAAATATGCAATAAAGGTTGGACACTTGTCATGCTGAGGTGGAGACACATGTCAGGGTCAGGAGAGGCCACATGGGTCAATTTTTTTTCTTTTTTCTTTTAATCTTTTTGTATTTGTCACTTGCACCCTCCAAACAATTAACTTTCTCCGGAAATTATCAAAATATCACAATTAATTACCAAAATGTCATGTCATCTCGCGAGATCTTAACAATAAATAAAATCCTGCTTCTCTCTCTCTCTCTCTCTCTCTCTATATATATATATATATATATATTATTAAACATATTGCCCATTTCTTGAAAATTAAGAGGTACACCTATTATAACATTATGTACAAATCTATTAAGCATAATAAAAACGTACCTTCTCCGTATCTCTAAACGCCTCTACGTCTAAACGTGGAAAACCCTAATGTCATCTATATACCATCGTTTCTCCCAAATCTCTTTTCTCTCTACTTGCTCTGTTGAATCTTCAGCGGCCTTCCGTTACGACCACCCTCATGACGCCGTCGCTGCAACCCAAAAGTATGTCACCGGCTACCCTGTTCTTCCCTCTCAACTACATGATCAACCCCTGGAAGTCCACCATTTCTGCCACCGCCATTCACCGCCCCGTCTGTCGCTTCTACCTTCTGTCGAGATGAGAAACCCTAACCCTATCATGTCGTCCCCATCAACGCCAATGTCACACACTCCAAATTCCAATCAAGTAAATCGATAATTACTTCACCTTTCTTGAATCTTGATTTTTTTTCACTAATCATCTGGTCATTTATAAAATGATATGTCTAATTGTTGATATATTCAGTTGATTTTAAGTTAAGGTTGGCTGGGGGCGCACCCGGTCACTTCTCCCGTTGTCAATCATCATATTATATAATCATATGCATCATTAATGGTAGCTTATAAGTCACTAACTAATTTGCCAACCACAGCAACATCGGGTGGTTTTCTTTCTCTCTCGCTTCTTTTAGTGAGAATGTGCAATTCAGATTTCATGATTTAATGATTTTGTTGTTCCGTAAACCTGCAATTCTGTTTTATCGATTGATTAAACTGGTGATAACTGAGTTTTCAGATTTGGATATGGTGAAGGAAAACTTGGCAAAATTGGTTTTAATAGAAACTTGCAATTTTGTAGAACCCCCTAGATTTTATGATTTGGATTGAACGAAAGTAGGGTTATATTTTCTTTGGATCCCCTCTATCACCACCTGTTCTCTACGCCGTCATCAACCTTCTTTACCACTCACAACATCGAAAGTTCATCGAGTCTCACTTTTTTCCTCGATAAAGTATATGGATGATTGAGAGGCTTAAGATAGTGTTTTGAATCGCTATAAAGGTAGAAATGTTACCAAACTTGACTTAAATGTGAGTTTTTACATTTTATTTTTACATCTCATGGTTTTAATTCAACTGGGTATGTGAAGTGGTGGACGTTTTTTAGTGAGGACGTTTGATTATTTTATTCATGTTGTTTCATTTTTAAGCTTCACAACATGTAATCCCCCAAAGTTCCCGTTTTAAATCGTATTAAACTTCCTTTGATTTATAAATCTTGAAGTTGATTTCTGCAATTTTCAGTAAAATTAGGTAATGCAGGTACCAAAGGCTGAGGTGGTTTTGGTGGCAGCATCTACCTAAAGGCTAATAAACCAAAATGGAGTAGGGGAATCCCCTAAATCCCCCTGTTGTATAGTACTTTGATGTTTACCACAAATGAGTTTTGTGTTTATATGTGGCTATATCAGTAAAAATGTGTTTGGATTTGCCTGTAAGTTTAATTTTCTAATTTGCAGGGCAGTTTTGGAAACATCTAGAAAAAAAGATCAAATCTTTGAATGCTATTTGTATTGTTCTTTTTCCAAATGATTCAACTCCTTTTGTGAATCGTAGAAAATGATTTTGTTTATGCATATGTTTATTGCCATTTGATTCTCTATTCCTATTATTTTGTATAGTTTTTTCTTCCTTGACATCATTTTTTGACAAGTTCACGAACCTTCTTATTGCAATATAGTTAAAGTGAATGGTGAAGAGAATAATAACATATGCATGGTGGTAAGCCTCTCGACATAATTACTAGACGAAAGTTTAATGAAGTTTATATAAGCCTTCACAAATTTAAGTTTATTTCCCCTATTCTTTATGTTCTTTATGCAAGTTAAAGTGGGAACTGTCATAGTTGAAGAACTTGAACCAGTCAGCAGACCACATGGCTTGTAGATCTGTATTGGTATGTCTTTTTTTTTTGAATTTTGTGTATTGGTACATACTAACAAATGAAATGCTACACAAGCAACAAAACACAAACATATTGAGGTTAGACAATTGTTATTTTAGGGGAAAACCATGGAGCACTAATGACATTATATAAAGAAATGATGCATGGAAATGTTTTCACTTAAAAGTATTATATGTATAAGGTTCACAAACATATAAAAACACCTATTCAACATATACAAACCCGACAAACACATTAGAAATACATTGTGCGTCGGAAAGAAAACAAATTATTGAATTCAAGCTAATTTTTAATATAACATATTTCTTAAAGCAAAATAATCGATGAATTGAAACTAACCAATGTTCACCGAAACAAATTATTCACATCTGACGCTTGGCGCAGGTAAACGGCTAATGTGTGTGTGTGTGTGTGTGTGTGTATATATATATATATATATATATATATATATAAACCGCACCGTCGGTTTTTGTTTCTGTTTCAATTTTACGGTTTTAGTTAATGCGGTTTTTTTGGTTTTCGGTTCGGCTTTTGCTTACCCCTTAACGATCCTTCTTTTAAGGATGGTTCGTCTCTTTCCATGTGGTTTGTTTGGTATTGCATTTTGTATGTTTTCATTTGATCAACAAACAGTGGCGGAGCCAATGTAGGGGCATGTCAGTGCTCTGCCACCCCCCAAGAGTTTCAATTGATATATAGTTGTAAAGCCTAATATTGGTTGTTAATTTATTTAAGCACGCTGCCACCCCTAACACTTTGAATTATTATTGGAGATTTTTTTATGATTATTTTATATATTAAATAATCATGCATTTTCTGCATACAGAACTTACATGACCCTTTTGTGGTTGAAGAATGGATCAGTATCAAAGTAAAGGGGTATCCCAATTTTTTTTAGGGTAACCTAATTTTTTTCCTTGGGATACTTGGGTTTCCCGGGTTCGGTTTCGGTTTTAAACCCAAATCTTAATCAAATCCTTAGCTAACCTCAAGTCTTGTTATATAAACATGAAGTTGAAGTATATTTTGATACTTCAATCGATGTGGGACTCAAAGTAGATATCAAATAAAGCATGAGCATAACAGGTTTATATAATAGAAAAAAATGGTTGAGTTTACATGTGATTAGCGATGTGGGATAGAATAGCTGGGAAAATAAAACAAAAATAAACAAGGAGTATGTAAGAAGCGAGAATAGGACTCAAGACCTTTGCTTGAATAAGCCAAAGCCTTAACCAACAGACCAACTGTTTGTTTATATTTATAAGTGGAGGGATGTGTATATATACACTATACCGATTTTTTTTTTTTTTTTGAAGGATACGAAAACAAAAATTACACTGCCGAAAAAAATTTGATCCCCTTGGATCCGCCCCTGGAATGGATACGCTTAACGCCCATCTTTCAAAATCATTTTTCTAAACAAATTACAAAATAACAAATAATGATATATAATTATCGATTTTTTATGGCTTTCATTTTATTCGAATAGTTATCACAAAAGATAATCTGAATTTAAAATTCAAAGTCTCAAAAATCATAATTACAAATTTAACCATACCAAAAATTTAAAATACTTCCGTTCTAGAAAACACAACTTTTTTTTAAACCTACAGATTGTTAAAGAAGAAAAATATCAAATAAAAAAATATAAACGCTAACCACTCTATGTCATCTCTGCATCAGTCATCAATCTCTCGTAAAACTGATAACAATTCGTCGTTCGTAAATTGTTGCTCTCTGTAGACGTTGTCTCGTTGTCTTGAGATCTCATCGGTTGCCATCTTGAGCTCTCGACCTCTTGTTGTATGTAACTCTCTCTCTCTCTCTCTCACACACACACACACACATACACATACACACACACCTTGGCTCTCTAGTTCTATATTTGACTATGTTTCTATGTAACTTTTATGCCTTAATTGTTCTTGAGTTTTTTGGGTTGTTGGTTTTATATATCTATTCCGATCTATGACTTGACTGTTAACTTACTTGTGTATATTATTTGTCTTTAACTTAGAATTGTTAATTCTGATATTACCAAAGAAAATATAGATATAAGCCCCTTATATGCATGTCAGAAAAAAGACAAACCATAGGCTTGAGGCATCGGTCGTCTCGGTTCTAACTCACTGTTGAAATTTCGGCAACTTGTTCACTTCGTTCTATTATATAATGGATCAGCCCTCATCAAGAACTCTCGCCAAATCACAATTCTTCCTATTACGTTACGCCAGAATGCACAACCACCGTGGCCATTCATTCCTATGCCGGGGTCGGAGGCATGGCAGATGAACTTTACTTTGCACATGCGTTCATCGGCGGCTGATCATGTATCGACTATTAAAGGAAAGGCTGGTTCGAATATGTTCTTTCTTTTTTAATTTTTTTTTTCTTTGAAAGGCAAAGCCTTAAATTAATAGAATCTAAAATGAAAGTAACTAGAGGTGGATTTAAGCCAAACCTCTAAAGAAAAGTGTTGGGCTAGTGAAGCCATAAATGACAAAGTTAAAGGGCCAATATTGTAACTTTACAATTAATTGGTTCTTTGTGAAGACTTATATTACTTTCTAATGAAAAGCATGCTACGGTGAAATTGGAAAAAGCATGCTATGGTGAAATTGGAAATTTGTACGCAGCTTCAAAGTCAAGAATATGTAGTAGGCATGTGATACATTAAATGCATGAGACACATAAGTCATAATTTGCAGCAACATATACGTATATGTGTGTGAATTGAAGAAGAAGGTTACGGCTCAAAAGACTATAAATATTCATTTTCTCTTCATTTGTTAGATATACAATAACCATAACATCATAGAGAGTAGATACACAGATAAATTAGCGAGGTATTAATTTTTGTGTAGAGCCTTAATTTTTGGCAGCCAAAAATTATGAGTGAATTATGAGTGATATCTTACAGTCAGTGATCAGATTACAAGTGCAGATTTTAGCCTTGTATGATTGTAATTTCCCTGGTGTTAATAAAATCCTCTCTCTCGTTCGCCCGTGGATGTAGGTCAAATTAGACTGAACCACGTTAAATATTGTGTTCAGTTCTGTTTGTAATTTTTCAATAGTTTTTTATGTGTTATCGAAATAAAAGTGCTTAACTTGTCTCGTTGCGTTCCCAACAAAAAGGCCCATAGGCTACATAATCATAAAAGGAAAAGACCTGTCAACAAAGTTGGCTTATATAAGAGCTTTGAGACGGGTTCGACGTAGGTGATCCATATAATGTAGTTACTAAAAATGGTAAAACACATAAGAGGGGGTGCGATTTACACTTTTTCAAAGGTGGTTCATGTGTGGTTTACCTTGTTGTCCAATAATAATAATAATAATAATAATAATAAACGTTCACTTCTTAATTCCATCTTACACATTTTGTATATGATTGAATGCAAAAAATATTCTATACATTTTTACTATAACGTAATTTGTAGGCATTTACTAGAAAACTATTATCTTTATAAAGGGCAAGTATAGACAATTACAACCTAGTATTTGTCATTTATTAAAAAAAAGATCTATTAATTTGTGACTATTGGAAAACCCATCGAATTACATTCTCTTTAAGGGGTTTTTATAAACCATTTGTTATAGAGTTTTTTTTTTCAAATCGATTGAAATAAGAGATAGATAGTCACAGAATTAATATAGAGGTTCCTGCGTATATATTGAAACTATGAGAGTTTTAATAGTCATAAAATTAACAAAGAGGCTTTTTCAATAAATGCTCTGTAATAGGTTTTATTTTTCGACATTTGCCCTCTTATGATAATAAAAAAATGATGAAACTTGTGGACATAACACACCGTAAATAAATAAATAAATAAATCCGTCCAACTTCAAAATAGACTTAGCTCTAAAACAGTCTATAGAAAAGGTATTGACAGGTCGGACATAATCACAAACCACCGACTTCCCTTTCGGTGCGACCCTCTGGTCCAAATCTTTTGTGTAAGACTCGAAATTCAATGTTTTATGCTTTTATTCAATTTTTTTGTTAGGTATGGGATCCGAGTGCAAACCATATGATTATTAGGTCAATACCGGCGATGGAATCTCAATGGTTAAGGTACATAATTCCATTAAACAAAAAAAAAGGTCTAACATCGTTCAAATTCTGACATATCCAAAATATTGTTATCATTCCGTGATTCACCACCTGTATGATGGGAATTAGGATGTGTTCGATATGGTTCCAGAGAGTGGTTTTCCTTTTTATTCATAATAATTAGGTTAATAATAGTTACTTATTTTTAGTCTAACACTGAATTTCAGCTTTTTGGTGGCACATAGCTCAAATAGAACTGAATTTCTCAAGACATTTTTTTTATAATTTGAAGGTGTTGAATTATATCGTAATTTTTTTTATATCATAACTGATGTAAAAACTGTGTTTTTCCGTTTGTTTGGTGTCAAAAATGTTGAAAAGATGGTTTTTCTAAGTTGACTTTTTTTATTAATTATTGCATGTATAAATTATTATATGAATGTCCCAAACTATGATACCTGACATAGAAAGGCTTTGGACCATTGGTGTTCTTCATCTCGGTCACCAGAGTAAAATCTTACATTATGTCAACACTAAAAACTCACATCCTAAACTGGTACCAAACTAAGAAGAAAAAAAATCCTGCATTGTTTTTCTTGTTAAACAAACAGCCTAAGAATAAAACCATGTCATCCTCCATTCCAGCACACCAGACATGACCTTTTTATGTAAAAGCCATTAATTAGCATAGTAATAAGATGAAGCAATTCTTGAAAGAAAAAAAAAAACATTTCATCCAGGTGTGGAATTCGGATACATACCTCATATGGGCAATGTAACCAATTACTAGACTTGGATTCTATTTGGTCAGAGTTATAGTTGCAAACATGCAGCGTAAGTGGGAGCAATCACCAAGTACTAAACCTCAGCAACACACAACAAAATCAAGCTTGTGATGCCACTGTAGCTTTACATCCCAGCAACTCCCCTTTGAGCTCAATTTCTTTCGCTTCAAAACTTTCCAACCTCTTGGCTGCTTCTGCCATAAGAAGTAAGCTCTCGACAGCCATACAACGAAATGCCTTCAGTAATTCTGTCTGTGGCAAAGCAGAAAGTTTCGCCTTTGACCCTGACGTTTCATTCATGGCCATTGATTCACCAACTCCAACTCCAGGAGTTACAGCATGGTCTGCTTGAAGGGAGGTAGTACCTTCACCAACTTCGGTAGATGTAGCAAACTCATTCACCTGAAAAACAAACACAAAACTACCACTCTTCATTCCAATGAGAACACACATATATATATAATTACAATGAGCACCATCTAACATAAACAAATACTAAAGCTATCTAAATTATCTAATATCCCCCCCGCACTCCAAGGCCAGGAAGCGGCCTGTAGCTTGGATCTAAGCAACAAGAACCGTTGTGATGATAGAGGCTTGGTGAAGATATCAACTATCTCATCAGTTGTACATATTGACTTGAACGAAAAATTTTCTTTTGACTACCTTGTCACCAACAAAATGAAAGTCAACTATGACAAGCTTTGTGCGAGCATGAAAAACAGGATTAGTTGATAAGTGATACCTACGTGGCACTTGAAGCAACAATCACAGCCAAATTTGTGTGAGTTACGAATTGTCTTTTCTTTTGTGGAGAAAGAAGCAATAATGGTGGCCATTGTATAGCCAGAGAAGGAAGTCGGTAATTAGGGTTAGCAGGGTAACCTTGTTCTGATACCAAGATAAACTTGGTAATTGAGAGATTACAAGGGAATATAAAACAAACATAATTACACTGAGAACCCTCCAATATAAACAAATATTAAAGCTATCTAAACTATATAATAATAAGTAAACAAACAAAAAAAATACCTTGGACATACTTTTCCTCTTCTTGCCTCTTGTCACTGCAATATGTTGAGAGAGAAACAAATCTAAGTTTGACATGTTCTTTCAAACATCATGAAAAAAAACAAAAAACATCTTCATTTTAGCCATATAAGAAAAATGGTATTTGCTTCTAACCATTGGGATCTTTGAGATGCAACGCATCCTTTGTAGAATTTTCCAAGGGATGTTGTTTCTCGGATGTTGCTTTCATTTTTTCTACATTCTCTTTGTTGTGTTTCATGAGACATTCCACGCCTACCCACTCACCCCATCTATATCGAACCAAAAGTTCAAAGTTCAAACAACCAAATCACTTATGTAAACTCTCATTATATATATATATATATATATATATATATATATGGCAGAATTCGTCTAAGAAGATTAAAATAAAAATAAAAAGTACTTACTTTTGGTTCAACCCCTGCAAAAATTATTAAAAAAAAAATTGTTAGCATCTATTTGAACCCCACTGGGAATTTCCATATATCGAGACTAGAAAATCCATTGGTAAGAAACGCATACGATCTACAATTAAGTTAAGTTTTCACAGAGCACAATCTTTGAGAATATTAAAGCACATTGTATGATTATGTAAGTGCCTTGTAATCATACACCTGGACATTTGGCTCCAAAAATTTGAGGTGTCCCAAAGCATCATCCAAAAAGTTCTTCGAACAGGCTTCCCTTTCCTTCGTATCAACCAATTTCTTTTGCATATCCGAAGAATAAACAACCTTAGTTTCACGAATCTCTTCTACCAAAGTATCAATTGATTTCCCGAAATCCTTGCTCTTTTCTTGAATACTTGAAATCCCATCTACGAGGCTTTTAATTGTTGTATCTTGAGCAGCAAATTTCTTTGACCATTCCGAAACCAACCTATCAATCTCATCTTTAATCATCTTTTCTTGATTATCAATCTTCGATTTCAGTTCAGTATAAAATTGCTCAGACATTTGGAATTGAGTAGAAGGAGGAGGCTGAGATATTGATTCAGAAAACTCTAACAGAAGTTTTAACTTCCTGTTCAAAATTTTAAAATCCCTCTTCGACATTAAGACATCATCATCTGTTTCTTCAACTTGAAAAGGGGCATAATATGTTTCTTCAACTTGTAAAGGGGCAGGCGAAGAATACACATCATTGATATCGATATCATCATCCGAAGTTTCAGATTGTAAGGGGTCAAGTGAAGATAACTTATCATTGATATCACAAGCAGCTGCTCCTTCAAACTGTGAAGGGGGAACTGAAAAGATCGGATCAAGTTGTAGATCTTCATCCTCTGCCTCGGATACATGAACTTCAGGACCAGATTCATGTGAAGGATCAGTAGATTGAGTAGAATCATTAGTCACATTCTTACATGAACATAAAACCGCTTTGTCCTGCAATCAATAGTCACATTCTTACATGAAAATCAGATGCTATTATACATACAAAGAGATACAGGGAAAATGAAGTGGGGTAAACTGTAGATTCAATTTAACTCGTCCAAAAATATATCTATTCTCTTCTTTCAACACTAGAAGGGGCAATTATCCTAAAAAAAGACACTTGGAATCTTGCTGTCAAAAAGGATACCACCTTAATGGAATAATAGTGTAAATGTATCACTTGTTCATGGTAAAAAAGAAAGTCAATGTGTAGAGTTCTTCGTAGTGTTCATGTGATCTGAGCCAACAATTTTTCGGAATTGAACGTGGGGAAGAAGAGAAGATCACACGGTGTATATGCTTTTGTAGTTTTGTCCATCTAAAGTTTGTGTAAAATATTCTGAAATCAGATTGTGGTGAGTAGAAATTTTATAGCGTAGATTTCTCTTCCAAAATATTCCACCCCACTCACCTAAAGACATTAGACTTGTCAGGTTTAAAACGAACTAAAAAAAGGGTTTCCTGGTCACGAATCGAGTAACTAAGTTGCTTCCCTCTAACAAACGCGAAATGTGTGAGAGAGAGAACAGATTAGAATCAGCGATAAATGAAAAAAGAACGATCTAAAAACACAAGAAGATTGTAAGTGTATTCTCAAAACGGCACCTTTGTTTCGTGAATGCCGCCTCTACAATAATCCAGCACCTTCTCTCCGTGATGGAACGTAGTCGAGTTCAGCAGAAGAAGAGATTCGACGGCGGTCTCCGTGATGGAACGTATTTCTGATTTTTTCTAACTTTTCACCAACTAAAAATTAGAAATTACCAATATACCCTTGTCCACCCTAATTAACGTAATTCCCAGTTCACATTCACAGATACGAATCTCTCTTCTTGTTCTCTCCGCCGGCGACGCGTCTCGACCTGCAACAAACCGGCGACGCAGCTTAGCTTTTCGCGACTCGACTTGCAACAAACCGGCGACGCCGGCGACCTGCAACACCGGCGACACTGGGCGATCTGCAACCCCGCGATCAGGTTTGTTTCTTTTCATTACAATTTCCGGTCTCAGATGTGATTTCCGATCTCAGATGTTGCAATCTCTTCCTATCTATTTCCGATTTCCATTTGATTTCCGATCTATGATGTTACATTTGATTTCCGATTTCCATTTGATTTTAGATTTCTGAAATTGATATTATATGTAATTGATTTGCTGTGAAAATGATGTGCTGTGAAATAATTGATATGCTGTGAAATTGATTTCCAAATTTTCCATGAACTGTTCTTCTCTCTAGCCTCTGAAACAATTGATATGCTGTGAAATTGATTTGCTGTGAAATGTGCTCCTACCGATTTCAAAATTTCCTTGAATTGTTCTTCTCTCTAGCATCTAAAATAGTGATTTGTTATTCCTGATTTCTGAAATATGCTATCAAATAGTGATTATTTTGTGAACTTTATGAAAAATGAATTAACAATTAGTGAAATTGATGAAATATCAAGCTGATGAAATTTTTTGTTCATGGATTATGTTTGTGTTAACAGATGACTGTTTTGACATATTTGTTCCGAAAACCCATGGTAAGTTAAGGGTTTTGACATATTTGTTGTTTAAAAAAATGCAATATTTGATAAAAATAATGTTAACTAAGATCATTAACAAAGTATTATCATTGTATATTGTTGAATGCTGTGAAATTGATATGTTGTGATAATCTATTTTTTCTGTTTTGATTAGAATTTTGATAAACTAATGAAATCATTTAGAAAGGTTAATGAAATCGGTTTGTTGCTTAAATGTTAATACTATATGTATTCACAGATAATGGATGAAAACAACACTACAATTGGTGATTGTGAAACATCTTTAAAAATGAAAAAACCAAAATTTGGGTGGGATAATCGTAGCTTCATGGTGTTTATGAATCCTACAATCCCGTACGAGGTGATACCGGTAGTGATGTTTATGAAGAAGGTCCAAGTACACGTCGCACGAGCAATGGTGATTTATATATGGCAGCGAGACGGGATATTATTGCACAAGATATAATCACATTACGTAGATGAATGTAATATTATCTATGATATTTTTTTATGAATTATTTACAATTTGTATGAACGTAATTTTAATATTGTCATGGTCTAATCCAAAAAATTAGAAATATTTTAATTTGTATGAACGTAATTTATATTTTACATTTATATGAACGTAATTCTAATATTGTCATGGTCTAATACAAAAAGTCCTCTTATAAATTATTTACAATTTGTATGAACGTACTAATTTTAATATTTTAATGGTATAATCTAAAAAATTAGAAATATTTTAAAATAAATTTATATTTTATATTTTCTAATAAAATGTTTATAAAATTATAATATGTGTTTAAAATTTTTTTTATATAAAATAATATATGTAAATTAGTAAATCAATGTAAATATGTGAACATGTCCTTTTTTGTCATTTTACATATAAAAGTTAAATCAAACACTTTAACTTTTGACTTTTCCCTTCAAAAGCTAATCCAAACACATTTTAAAAAATAACTTTTCCAAAAAGTCTTTTTCCAAAAAGTCCTTTTACAAAAAGGACTTTTGTCCCACAAAAGTTAAACCAAACACCCTCTCCGTCCTGGCGGCGGTGTCCATGGTGATGATGGTTGTGAACGGTGGTTATCGATAGCCCACGGCCCACCACCTCGAGAAAACTTTAAACCTGACTTTTTTGGTCCTAAGTAACAAAAAGAAGTTCTCTAAAGTGGCGTGTTATAACAATAAGCAACAAGAAGATAGGATAAGAAGATGGGATGGTGTTAACGGTGTTAGAGAGGTGGTGTTGATGGTGTTATAACACCATGTTAAGAGGAGAGAGATAGAGAGAGAATTTGTGTAACCAATAGAAAATCATGTTTCATCTGGTCATGACCACAACAAGAAGCAACACAACTAGATACAATAAGAAGGAGGTGATGTTGATGCATCTTAACGGCGTTGAGGATGCTCCACCTCAACAACAACGAGATGCAACATGCCCCATACCTTATACTCTTAACGACAACTCTAGTTTACTGTCTCTCCAACCGAGGATAATGTTCACTTTACCACAATAAAGCAATGAGTTTTTGTCGGATTTGATCATTTATGTTTTTTTTCTTGCGCAATAGGTCATTTAAGTTTGACTGTACATGTCAATTAAATTATTATCTTTAATTTTTAATCATTCATCCGTTAATCAGTTATTCTAAATTACAGGAATGACCTCTATGGTTAAAATTTTATTTGTAATTGGTTCATTGCCAGCTATGGTTTAAATTACACGATTAAAACTGTCACATTTCTAAAACTCTAGGGACCAAAGTGTAAATTTCTTATCTTTTTCCCTATTAAATCAAATTGTCTTCTGATCCCGAATCAAATTCCCATTACTTGATCTATGTTTGAAACCAAATAAGTTAGTTCATCATCCACTCGTTCTTTAGTCTCTATATGAATAAAGCAAGAAATCGAAAGTGAAAGATTTAATTACAGGTTTTCAGAATTGAATAATAGCAAAGGAAAATGTACAATCGTTCGTATTATTAGGTGGACACAAAATTCCCACTTTCGGATTAGGGACATGGAGATCTAGTTCCCAAGCTTTCAATTTTGTGGCCACCGCTCCACTGTTCTCAAGGTCACATCGATCATCATTCATTGTTATTTCCAATTAACTCATCTTTCTTATATACCTGATATGAACTCGATTATTACACGACTGAAATCAGATCTTAAGTTTAGGCCATTTTAATTTTGGAAAACAAATGAAATTGATCTAGATTACTGCATTTTGGACCTTCCAAAGTCGATGCAATCGTTTTTGTTGTTCTTATTGTAAAAGATTGCAGTTTAGTAAATTTGATGATAAATTGACAAGATTATAGAGTTTCCTTTAACATACATACATTATCATATAGGTGTCATGATTTGTCTCCGGAGAGGGTTCGTCCAGCATTGTTGAACACGTTTCAAGAGCTTCAGCTCGACTACCTTGATCTTAATCTAGTAAACTTCATTATGGTTTTCAAATTTAAATTCTATTCCAGTAAACTTTAATAACACTGTTTTACAAATGACAAAACTGCACAAATGGTCCCTGTGGTTAGCTGAAAATTGTCACTTTTGTCCAAAAAAGTTTGGACTAGCACCAGAGGTCCAAACTTTTCATTTTGTTGCGAGTTTGGTCCAACTTTCTATAAACTTTTTCATAATGACTATTTTGCCCTTATTTTTTTTTTCTTTTTTAGTTTTTTTATTATTTAAATACTTTCTTGATTAAAAAAATAAAAAAGAAAAATTGCATTTTTTATTTTATTTTTATAATTTTTTATAAGAAAATAAAAAAAATGAAATATCTCTCTCTCTCTCTCTGAAAAAATCAACATTCGAGACAAGAATTTCTCCTTTTTTCTTCTTCGTCCCCTGGAAACACACACACAAACACATACAAAAAATTCTTCATTTTCAGGGACGAGATCGGAGACGTGAGCCGATTTTGGAGACAAGCATTTCTACGGCGGCTCTAGGGCTTGCTTTAACAAGCGGCACCAGCTCCATCGTGTACGGCCGTAAACTCATGGGTGGTGGGTTCTTGGGTGCTTAATGGCCTTACAACACTTGTGGGGTGATGCTAGGCTTAGTTCTAAGGCATTGGAAGGGGTTTGATCAACATATGGACCACATAAAGGAGTTTACGGCTGTAAACTAGGAGTTTACGACCGTAAAATCTCATGTACTCTTTCCTTATGTGTTTTGGTGTCCCTAGGTTAAGCACAAGTGTTTCTAGTCCAAAGTACAAGCCATGGAAGGAAGTTAGGGCACCATTTGACCACCTTATGGGAGTTTACGACCCAGGAACCATTCCTTGGGGGGTTTACGGTCGTAATCTCCTAAGGGGATGGTTTCTTTCATGTTTAAGGTCCCTAACACAAAGGTGGATGGTTCTAGACATTATTCTAAGGCTTATGTGGTGTTTAAGGGGCATCTTAACACCTTAAAAGGTGTTTGCGGCCTAAGAAAGGGTGTTTATGGTCCAAGCATGTTATTGGGCCGTAAACTCATATTAAACCCCAACTGTTAAGGTTTTGGTGTTCTAAGTCCAATCTTGTAAGCCCCTAAGTCATATCTAAGCTCCGGAAGTGGTTTGGAAGGGTTTGGGGGTCCAAAACCCCATTTATGTGTGTTTACGGTTTAGGGCTGTTCCTGGGCCGTAAACACATGTATTTGGTCCTTTTTCATGATTTAAACACGAATTTGAAAGCTAAAGATGATACACTATGAGCTAGGATGGATTACATACCAAATTGGAGCTTGAAAGGGGTGATTTTGGATCAAAGATTGAGTTTGTAGAGAAAGAGTGAAAAAGTTTCAAATGAAGTTATTTCACCTTTATATATGGTTTGAGTTTGAGGCCCAGTGGAAATCTACCCGATACTGACGTTAAACGAGGCTTATGGTCGTACCCGATTTAGTTGTCGTAACCCGACGTGGTTGAAACTTAAAATTTTCCAAATAATAATTTGGGGTGTTTTCATGTGTTTCTAACGGGTTTGGATACTCACGAGGTCATAATAAAAGTCTCAAATTAAATAATCTAATTCAAGATGTAAACGGAACAAATCGATAAAGACGAGTTTTATTGACAAATACGGGTTACAGCGATGGAATAAACTTCGGGTTGTCACACATAACCGGGCTGATGGACTCCATAGAGTGGAGTGGACAAAATCCTATTGGGAAGCCCAATAGATTTCGTCCAAGGGCTCTAAAGAGGGAATCCATGGACTGCTTGTTGCCTAAGCAAGGTATTAGGGTTTACAACTGAAAACCCTAGTAGCCACAACTATTTAAAGACCCTCTAGTTAGGATTTTCGGCCCCCATGCATTCTAAGAGGAACCCTAGTTGAATTTCTTACCTCTCCAAGTTATCCTTTGCATTAAGTGTTTGTGACTCCATTAGAGGTGCAGCACTTGGGGCACTAAGCTTTCAAAGGTTAAGGTGTTATTGTTATTGCTACATAAGAAGTGAGGTAATCATCAAACCCTAATGTTCATATGATTTTTGAATTGTGTATGCTAGTTTTAGGGTTCATTGCTTTAGGATTCAATTTACATGTTCAATAGAAAAAAACTTATATCCAGAGCAATTAAGGTTGCATGTACACCATAGGATTGTTGTAATGCTCAAAACTCATCACTAATCTTCTCTCTTGGTCGTCTAAGAGACAGGGTAAAACTTCTCGGTCCAGTACCGAAGCTGAGTATAGAGGTGTTGCTAACGCGGTTGCTGAGACTAGTTGGCTTCGAAATCTTTTACGTGAACTTTTATATCCTCCTCTCTCTGCCGCTCTCGTTTACTGTGATAATGTGAGTGTCGTTTATCTCTCTACAAATTATGTTCAACATCAACATACAAAACACACTGAGAGAGGCATTCATTTTGTTTGAGACAAATTTGCTTTGGGATAGGTCCGCGTTCTTCATGTGTCATTTTCCTATCAATATGCATATATTTTAACCATAAGGCTTCCATCCTCGTTGTTTCTTGACTTCAGATCCAGTCTGAACGTCCGATCAAGAACTCCCGTTCCGACTACCAGGGGGCTGTTAGACATATAATCTTCTACATATTGTATTTGTTTATTTTTGTGTGGCCCATTGTATTTAGCCCATAGTGTTTTAGCATAGCCCAATTCTTATATCATGTATATATTTGGTGATGGAATGTAATTATCTTTCATGGGAAAATATGATGCCTAATAATTGATTTTGAAGGGGAATCTTTTGATATGGAAGGGATTTATGAATATCTTGTAATAAATTTTAAAGTTCTTATGTAACACCCAAAATCAGAAAGACCAAGAAAGGAAAGAAAACCCCAAGTCAAGGGGGTCAACTCGTCGAGTCCAAGGAGGAACTCGACGAGTACGAGCGGGATCCGGGTCGAGGAGTAAGTGACCGACTCGGCGAGTCGGAATATGGACTCGACGAGTCCGGTCTAAAGAGGGAAACTCTAAATCTGGGACTTTGTGCACTATTTAAGCACCTCATTCTCTTCCTTAGGGTTCCTTTACAACTCCCCTCATCCAAAACATTAAACCCTAGCCACCATATCCATTTTGAGCAAAGACCTAGCCTTGGTGTTGTGATTGGAAGCTTGGAAGAGAGGGAAGTTCATAGTGGTGCAAGAGGAAGCCTTGGATCCAGAGTTGGTGTGACTTTTTAGAGCATTTGAAGGTAAGAGGTCATTACCTTCACTCTTTTGCTCATAGTTTCCTTTTTTTCATGAGATTTGGGGCTTTTATGCCATCTTCTAGTGCCAATTGGAGTTAGAAGTCCAGATCTAAAGTTTCTACTTAAGATCTAAGTGTATTTTTGCCTAGAGAGTCATAAAGTATCAGTCTTGGGGGTGTAGATGATCGCATGACACACACCATAGATTAGACAACCTGGGATGTTTTACTCTGATAAGGAACATATGTTTTGGAAATTAATACTCTGATTATGTTATGGATTGACAATTGTGTTTTAAGTAATGTTTTATAAAAGAAATTTTTAGTCTTGAATTTTGGGACGTTACAAGTTGGTATCAGAGCCTTGGTTTGAGGGATTCAAACATGCTCTCGGGTGTGTCTGAACTCAAACTAAGGAATTGGTATAGAAGTTTTCAAAATAAAAAGACAGTTTTGTAAAAAGAGTTTTGAGAAAGAAAACAATTTTAGAAAAGCGAAAAGAATTCAGAAAGAAAAGAACCTTGAAAATAGAAAAGGGGTGTGGTGCATGCAATCAGCCAAGCTCAAGTAAGTACCCCAAAATACCCATACAAGTTTATGTTATGATTATCAGTTAGTAGAACCGCATGCTAGATTAGGACTAAGGATCCAGGGAGGATGCCTTATGTGCCTGTTATATGTGCTTTTGAGCTGTATGATAGTACTGGCTAGACAGTAGTAGGGTGGCCTGTTTAGGTTATTCCTGAGTTTATGAGCTTGTGTTGCATGCTAGTACAAATCCTTGATATGAGAATATGATTGATTGAGTATGTTATGGTTAGATTTGCCCTTGTCTGAATGCTGCTTGCTTTGTGCATTGTGGGATTCTGAGTGATGGGAGTTAGCCATTAGGTGGATTCGTCACGTCACATGTGATCAGGGTTGAATAATCTCAGAGTGCTGGATTTGGCCCTATTGCGCAACTCTTGTTTGAGTCCAACCGTTGTAAGGATGAGTCTTTTACTTGAAGGATTATCTGAGCCTCGTCACATGTGATGATATCCAAGTGATGGCTAATTGGCGTCACAAGGAGGCCTTCAGCGACTGAGGACTGGTTTGGTTTGAGTCAGAGGTTTCCCTACGGTAAGCCTAGGATGAGGTAGTGCTGGGAGCAGTAGTAGTAGAAAAGGAACCTGGTGGAGTCGAAGCAGTTCCCGAGGAAAGTACGGATAAATGTAGAAGGTAGTATGGGCCCGTACTACTGAGAGCAGAGGATCCGTACTCGATTCGGGAAAGGCCGAGATGAGACTTGGGAACTTGCAGTGTGAGCGTGTATGATCCCTCAGCAGTGATGTGTATTCTGATAGTTGTGTGTTATGTTTTTCAGCATGGTGACATTGAGAGAGAGGGCAGTGGGCGGACCAGGTGCCGGAGAGGGATCAGGCTCGGGTTCGGGAGCCGAGCAGCTCGAGGAGCGGATGAGGGAGTTGATATCAGCTGAGGTTACACGCAACATACTAGACCAGACTCCTGTGATCTTTGGCCCGGTCAAGGAGGGTATATTGGAGATCTTGGATGAGAGGCTGGAAGCCTTCCGTACCGAGATGATGGCTTTGATGGGAGCTCGTACTTTGACATTCCGAGAGTTCATGGCTTGCGCGGCACCAGATTATCATGGGGCTAGGGACCCCATTGCTAGCAGCAGATAGTTGGCTTAGGTTGCCAACGCTTTCCGTACGAGTCGGTGTCCCGAGGGGGACAAGGTCAGACTCGCCTCCTGTCTACTGAAGGATAAAACGAGGGATTGGTGGGAAGAGATTGGTCATGCTTTGGGGGATGATGTCGCGTTAGACGCGATGACATGGAGTGATTTTTCAGCCAGGTTCAGGGTTGAGTTTTCACCGATTATTGAGGTGCAGCAGTTGGCACGGGAGTTTCAGGATTTGACACAAACCACTGAGACTGTGGCGGAGATCACCGCCAAGTTCAGGGAGAGGGATCTTCTTGTACCGCATTATGTTGCGGATGAGGAGATGAAGAAGGCCCGATATCACAAGATGTTGAGGGCTGACATCAGGTAGTTCGTGAGCAGGTCCGGCTGTAAGACGCTAGAAGATATGATTTCTCGGGCTATAGAGAGGGAAAATGATTTGGAGCAAATCCGGAAAAGTATGTCGGATGAGGTTTAGGTAGCCACAGGTTTGGGCAAAAGGCCCAAGGTATCGGATTCGAGATCGAGGGATGATCAGGACCGCAGTCGGTGCGGGAAGTGTGGCAGGGCGCACGGGGGCGCGTGCAAGAGTGGTAGCGGTGGTGAGTCTGGCTGCTTCAAGTGCAGTCGGACAGGTCATTTTAGCAGGGATTGTACTATTACCACCACACAGGGATCAGACTTGATATGTTTTCACTGCAATCAACGGGGCCACAAGAAGGCCCAGTGCCCCAGTTTGCTTCCGGCAGGACGGGTGATGACACCCGCCCCTGCAACTTTGAGGATCACAGATGGCCTTCAGGGCCGTGCAGAGGCGCCTGCGGTAGGAGGCAGCAGGGCTTTTCAGATGACTACCTTGGAGGCGCGAGCAGCGTCGGACGTTGCATGTATGCGACTTCCGTTTTTCTGTTTTAATTATGCATGATTATATTGTTATGGTTCTGCATCATTATCGGCATGAGTATTTTAATTTTGTGCGGCTTGCTTGTGATTGAGTTACATGTCGTCTGCATACCTTGGATATTTGAATGGTAGTTAGGGGATGTGCTATATTGGGGAAGGTTACTTAGGATGCAGTAATTGTAGCATGCTTGGGAGGGACTTGGTATGTCTCACTAGTTCGGAGTTGTATAGTTTTAGGGATGGATTGGTTAGATCCCAAGCTATGGTAAGCTTGGGTTCCTCAACATATTGATTATGGAATGGTAGCAAGGATCGGGGATTCTTTTCGAGCCTTGAGAAGTGAGGTGCAAGCAGGATTGAAGTGGGGGAGAACCCTCCGAGTGTATAAAGGCAAGAGCACGCAGATCCAGAATGAGTACATGATCTCTGAGAAGGAACATAAGTAGTACAGCGTTTGATGGACTCAAGAATTCCGGATTGGGAGTTTGAGAAACTCCCCGTCAGTTAGTGCGTGTAATGGTGATGGTTAAAGCCAAGTTGGGAATTCAGGATGGAGGATCGCCTGTAGGACTCGAGTGAGTCGGAATGAAGATCTTGAGGACAGATAGCATGGGATGCTTTCGTGTTAGTAGACAGTGGCAGAGGCAGCATGTAGAGCATGGTAGAGCGGCGGGAGAGCCGCAGCTTTCTCCAGCAGCAGTTAGTGGTGGAAAGTGTTGTAAGACTACGGGGCAGCCGTAACATTCACTAGCAGTCAGTGGTGGAAGGTGTTGTAAGACTATGGGTAAGCCGTAGCATTCCCTAGTAGCTTCGTTAGCGGAGCTGGGGCGAGGCCCTTATCTCCTAGTGATCAAGGTAGGGATCAGGAATGGGTAGTGGTTGAGGATAGTAGGGAGCTTGCCTGTATAGCCCTAGAGAGGTGAGACCTTGGGAGAGGCCGCTCCAGGATGTAGTGGGGTGAGAGCCGTGGGCGAGGCCCGTGTGAGAGTAGCAGTATAGGTGAGACCTGAGAGCAGGGTTGCTTAGTAGTATAGTTGGGTGAAACCCATGGGCGAGGCCCGTGAGTTTTAATAGTACAGGTGGGACTTGGTAAGGACCTTAGGGTCAAGTTGGGGGATCGAGGATTCCAGGTCTTGTAGCACCAGAGTGGCAGAGTAGAGGGGGCAGTATTAGATAGCCTAAGTTTCTCCGGAAGTTGTTGGGAGCGACTAGGAGGTTGTTTTGAGGCTAGCGACCGGTGGGAGCCGGTAACCCATATATTGATAGATCAGTAGGGACCAGGGTGGTCTCGGTTCATCAAGAAGGCGGAAAAAGAACAACAGAGATTTTCAGTTAGTGGCAGTGGAGTTAAGAAGTGTCCAGTGGATACTGGCGGTAATGACCCGTACTGGAAGTAGCGGGGGTGATGGAGTTGGGGAAGGATAGGACCTTCACAGTGACAGAGGAAGTAGTTGGTTATGGAACGTTGCCTTGGAAATGCCAGAAATCGCACGAGGAAAGAAATGGTGAACCCCCAGGGTGTTCAACATAAGTACTCGGGGAGTACCAGAAGGTTTTCAGTTGAGTAAGTTGTGTTTCCAGGATGACCAGGGTTAGGGTGAACCCGAGGATACTATTCGAAAGGATTAAGGGTCGTCAGGATGACCGGGGGAAGGCCAGCGAAGGTAGGCAGCTGGTGTTGGATTAATAAGTGGAGTATAGAAAGCAGATTGCAGGGCGATTGGCCGTAGAGAAACTTCGAGGATGAAGTTTAGTTTAAGTGGGGGAGAGTTGTAACACCCAAAATCAGAAAGACCAAGAAAGGAAAGAAAACCCCAAGTCAAGGGGGTCACCTCGTCGAGTCCAAGGAGGAACTCGACGAGTACGAGCGGGATCCGGGTCGAGGAGTAAGTGACCGACTCGGCGAGTCCGGTCTGAAGAGGGAAACCCTAAATCCGGGACTTTGTGCACTATTTAAGCACCTCATTCTCTTCCTTAGGGTTCCTTTACAACTCCCTTCATCCAAAACATCAAACCCTAGCCACCATATCCGTTTTGAGCAAAGATCTAGCCTTGGTGTTGTGATTGGAAGCTTGAAAGAGAGGGAAGTTCATAGTGGTGCAAGAGGAAGCCTTGGATCCCGATTTGGTGTGACTTTTCAGAGCATTTGAAGGTAAGAGGTCATTACCTTCACTCCTTTGCTCATAGTTTCCTTTTTGTCATGAGATGTGGGGCTTTTATGCCATGTTCTAGTGCCAATTGGAGTTAGAAGTCCAGATCTGAAGTTGCTACTTCAGATCTAAGTGTATTCTGGCCTAGAGTTTCATAAAGTATCAGTCTTGAGGGTGTAGGTGATCGCATGACACACACCATAGATTAGAAACCCTGGGATGTTTTACTCTGATAAGGAACATATGTTTTGGAAATTAATACTCTGATTATGTTATGGATTGACAATTGTGTTTTAAGTAATGTTTTATAAAAGAAATTTTTAGTCTTGAATTTTGGGACGTTACATCTTCTTTAGATGATCCAATGGCACCAATTATTATGGTTACTAACTCTTCTTCTTAAAAAGGATTATTGTTGATTATTTTGGTTTCTGGTTCTTCTTGACGATATATTTCTTGAAAATACTTGACTATTGCTTTTGTATTGGCTAGATAAAGTTTGGATTTGTCCTGTCATTTTAACCGATATTGTTGATTTAGCCAAAAACGAGAAGTTCCTGTTGCTTCTTGATAATAAGATGTCTATACCATAATCCATGAATTTTTAAATAACATGGTAAATTGTGGCATATACTCAAATTTTGGAATTTGTTTAATAAATAATTATTTGAATTTTAAGAAATCTATTAGAAACTTCTTGCGGTAGACATTTTGGTACAAGACCCATGATTTTTTACCAATTTACAAATCATCTAGGATATTCACAATCAAAATTTATATCGGAAAAGATAAACCAAGAGTATGAATAGTTATGTATTAAAAACGATCTGAACCAGACTTCTTGATAATCATAATAAGAAAATTTAGGATAGACAGGGATCCTACCAAAATTTTCTCAAAACAAGGATTTCCTAATCTTTCAGGAGATATAATTTTGATAATTTGGGCTTTGCTATAATCTACTACTCATTCTCGTGAGTTGGAGCGATGAGTAAAGTGAAAGGTTTTTGACCGCGGCGTGGCCACGTCACTTGAATGAAAAACATGACTGGTTGAAGACCACGACGCGGTAAGATAATCGTCACGGCGCGGTGCGTGTTGCAGCCCAAGCCCATGAAGATTAGGGTTTCTTATGTATTTAAAGGCATAAACTCAAATGTTAGGCCATTATCTTCAACCTCCATCCTTCATCCTACCAACTCAAAACCCTACCCTCTATTCATGGTTATTGGTTTTGGAGCTTGTTCTTGGATTTTGTGAAGCTTATGGAAGAAGAAACTCCATATTGGTGCATGGAAGTAAGGAGCTAGCTTAGATCCACCATCTACTTTAGATTTCCAAGTTATTACCTAAAACACAGAGGCAAGGTCCTAAAATAAAGGGAAAACCCTAATTTTATGGGATTGGGCTGCACAACTCCCCATGTCGTGGTGACATTCTCACCATGTCGTGGTGTCAGGCTTTTGCTTATTTTTTTCCAACTTCAAACGAGCATAAATTCCTCGTTTTAAGTTTGTTTTCGATGATCTTTATATGTATGTGAATGTATTAACAAGCCTTATAGTTCTATCTAATTACTTTTGACTTAATCAATATTGAGTTTGATTCATTAATACATGCAAAGAGTCTAAAATACCATTTTTCCCGTTTTACCCTTTAGGCTCCAAAGCACAATTCAAAGACTTAAATCACTTCATCAACATTATTATCAGCTAATAAGCTCTAAGCTTATTCCCTTGAAGCCCAAAACCTTTACTCGATCAAATTATGGTACATTATCCCGAAATTAGAAACATCTCGAAACTGGATGTTATAGCGGGTTAAAAAACACACATAGATTCCCATTTCATATCAACTCCATTCCTTTTATTTTTAACCCACAAGAAAGCTAATGCTTTTATGTCTTCAAACACATTGGTTGGCGAGGAGTGAAATTTGTTAAAGACAATATCATTTCAAGCTCTCTAAATTCCCCATAAAACAGTTAAAAGGATCGCATGTGTGACCTTTTGATAAGATGCCCCTTGATAAAAAAAATATGTTTTATTGAGAGAAGTTCTTCAATTGATGTGGCATGGAACACATCTAAATCACACCATGTTTATATTAAGCGACAAATCTCCTTTACCCATCGACAGTCAAGTAAAATGTACATGGATGATTCCGCAACAAGCCCACAAGAATCGTACAACAAGGAATCCAAGCTAACACCTCGCTTTTCAAATTCCATTTTGGAAGGTAATTGATTCAAAACAAATCTCCGGCCAGATAAGTTAATCTTAATTGGAATAAAATTATACCAAAAGTGTTTATATGCTATTGGAGTGCAAACCTTAAATTTCCACAAACCTCTAGGAGAGCTCACAAAAAGGGTTTCATTTATATTAGAGATTTGCAAAACAACCCCATTTAGCTCCATTGTGCATTTGTTTAATTCCTCCAATTCATTCAAGGATCTGGGTAACCGACTCCAATCCCATGAGGAATCATGTAGGCTATCCGATTTGGAACACCTATCCATAATTGTGCACTATTTTATGATTTCCAATTTAAACATAGATAGGTATTTATCTTTCAAAATAAAATAACTCAGACATCTTTCGAGCCAAAATGAAGTCAAATTTCCACATTCAAACTTTTTTTTAAGGAGTGCATGGAAATCAATATTATGAACGTCAAAATCAGATGTAATACTTACAATATTAGTTTCTATCGTTCCAGGAAAACAATATCATTTTACGAAACTAACAGACAATCTAAAAAATATATAAAATTTTGCAAAATGTTAATATATATCTTGTAAAATATCATTAATTTCAATAAAATATAGTAGATGTTGAAAAAAAAAGAACTTTTTAACAAAAATCTAAAAGAGATTGACACTAAGGTGCTGTTTGTTTTCTTTGAGGCAAAATATGTGCAGTTTGTAGACCACATCTGCAAACCTCTGTAGTAGGGATGTTATTCGGGTCGGAACCGAACCGAACCGAACCCGAATAAACCGAAAACCGAATAAGGGTAATTATATGAACCGAAAACCGAACCAAATAAGCAATACAGGTTCGGTTCAGTTCGAGTATTATTCGATCCGGTTCGGTTCCGACCCGAATAACCCAAATAACATGTAAAAGATGATTAAGGAGCCGAATAACCCGAATAACCCAAATAACCCATATAACCCAAATAACATTTACAAATAACATTTACAATGTGATTATAAATATTGTATTTTGTATGATTTTCGTAGCTTACGATAAACACGAATAACACGGATTAACTATTCTTGATACATAAAATGTAAAATCCAACCACCACATTCTTAAGATATAGATATTAAGCAACATATTAAACACTAAACATTAAACATCTAAAACACCTAAAAATCTATCTATAAGTATATAAGTTAAACATTAAACATTACGAAGGTATTTTGGGTAACGATCGATAGAACACAAGACCGAATAAGCAATCGTGCAAGGGGAAAAATGCGACTTTTCATATTCGGTTCGGTCCTTTTGGACTGAATAAGCCCTTATTCGGGTAACTCGGACCGGATATCCTGAAAACCGAATAAGCCTTATATAGATACCCGAAAACCGAATCGAGTTGCTTATTTGGGTCTAATTCGGTTCGGTTCAGTTCGGGTTTTCAGGCCAAATTCTCATCCTTACTTTGTAGTATAAGAGGTAGATCAAACGTCTGCACTCTAAAAAAAAGAAGATTTTTTGTTTTGTTTTGTTTGTTTTAACATCTACAAGTTGTTAGATTAAACTAAAATCTAATTAAACTTATTTAAAAAAACTTAAAAGAGTTTTTCAATAATTTTATGACTTTCTTATTGATAATTAACAAATGTAGATTAACTTTTATTTATTATTGTATATAAGTGAAAATAAAATGATATGAATTAACGTATATATTTGATAAAAACCAACAAACTTTGGTCGCAAAGTTATACTTAAATATTGTAATTAGGGATAAAATATTTAACACATAAATTGAATGAAAATAAAATTTGATTTTAAATGAAAATTTTCAAAAATTTCATTTTGTTTTTTCAATTAAATTAATTAAATACGCATAAATATTTTTTCCAAGAAATAAATGATACTATATTAAATAATCTTTTATAAAATTTGACACAAAAAATATAAGACAGTATTACGATTTTTTTTCATGTTTATATAAACAATTTCAATGACCTTATTATAATTAAACTTTATTTATAATTTTTTTTATAAAGTTGATTATTATGTCATCCAACTTTTTTGCTTTTAGGATTGTATTTTTTTTTAATTAAAAATTGTTTATAATAGAAAAAGTTGTAATAAATTTAAGTTAAAAAAACAAAGATATATGCGTTTTTTTGGATTAGAAGATGTCCAAAGAGGTTTGAAGACTCTGGTTAATATCTGCGCTAAGAAGAGGACGGACATACCTTTTTAGAAAAGTCAGCAAAACATAATGTCTGTGTGGTCTGCGCCCTGCACAAACAGAAGAGACCAAGAAAATCCGCAAATAAAAAACTAATAAAAAAAAAAAATTCTTAGCTTTTTATTTATTTATATTTTATTGATATAAGACTTGAGAGTTGAGACCATAAAACCAGTATCGGTTTCGCCATCGATCAAGAATCGCACTTCCTCTTTCAATTGAATTGCGATAACATACCAACCGATATCATGCAGATTTTCGTGAAAACCCTAACCGGGAAGACGATTACTCTCGAAGTCGAGAGCAGTGACACCATTGACAACGTCAAAGCCAAAATCCAGGTCTAATTTTGTTAAGCGTTGTCTCTTTTTATGCATGTACTTTATCGATTTTTTTGATCTGTCATCGGTTATTGTTTATTTCTTCTGCCGATTCTATTTTTTAGCTTATTGCCATGTGTTTGCTTAGGCCTGAAATTGCTTTCACTGGTTTACTAATGAAAACTAGGGTTTTATCGCTTACTAGGGTTTTGCGTTTTTCACCTTATAGATGCATTTATCCCTTGTTTTTTGTAGAATCCTGCAGACGAACTTACAGATGTTAGATTCACGATTTGAATCCAGGAAACCTTGTCGATCGAAGCCTCTCCTACTGCGGCAATTAGTTTTGAATCCTCACATTAAACTGAATACTTCCTTGAATCAGTTAATCAGTTTAGACCTCTTTCACGCACTAAGATTTTGAATTCCAGTAAGACGCTTAGAAATCCAAATAACCTTGGGACCCTAGATATGAGAATTTTGATTGTGAATGAACTTGAAGAACATAAAAGGATGATTGATTGATCAAAACATGAACACCAATTGAACAAGAAACCATTGATTGATCACAATTAGGGCTTTTAACATTTATCTCATTATGAGCTCACTATCATGAACAAAACAGGAACAGAGTAAGAAATAACAAGCTAAACAAAAGGGAAAATAGAATTTTCTATTTGCAGCTATGATTGTCAATGACTTGATTCTGTTGTCATTAGATTTTGTTACCTTTTGCTAACTGTCTTATTGGATTAAAAAAAAAGGACAAAGAAGGTATCCCACCAGACCAACAGAGATTAATTTTTGCTGGAAAGCAATTAGAAGATGGCAGAACTCTTGCTGATTACAACATCCAGAAGGAATCCACACTTCATCTGGTTCTTAGACTCAGGGGAGGAACTATGATCAAGGTCAAGACTCTCACTGGAAAAGAAATTGAAATTGATATTGAGCCAACTGATTCTATTGATCGGATCAAGGAAAGAGTTGAAGAGAAGGAAGGAATTCCTCCAGTTCAACAGAGGTTTGCCACTTTCTTTCATTATCTTCGAATTGTATTGAAGGCAATATGTGTATACATAACTTGTTTTGCTGAAGTAACGAATTAATAATAAAGACATGATATGATGATTTACACCCTTTAACAAGAATCATTTGCTTATTTTTTATACTTTTATACAAATGGCTGATTTAAAATAAGTTGTAACGGATTGGTTGCTGTTTTTATCTTTGTAGTAAATATAAAAAAATCAATAAAAGTAGATTGCTATTTCTTACGATTAGCACTTAATAATATGACATGAATCTTTTGTAGGCTGATTTATGCTGGGAAACAGCTTGCAGATGATAAGACTGCAAAAGACTACAATATTGAAGGGGGTTCTGTTCTTCATCTTGTTCTTGCACTAAGGGGTGGTGGTAAGTGGTAAGTGGTAACAATCAAGAAAGACTACATGTTTACCAAAGTTTAGTAATGAAACTATGTATATGGCTGCATACCTTAGTCTCATTTGGCTTTTTTATATTTTTATTTTATGAGCATTTATTTGCACTTGATGTCATTTGAAAACAAATTGAGCTTTTATCCTATATCTTTGCTATATTTTGTTAAATTGTGAAGTTTATTGGTGAGTATATAACTAATGTTGCAAATAAGTTGTGATTTTATCAACTTATTCTAGCTAAAATTCAATTCACCTTGACCTTTAGTTGTTAGCTGAAAAACTAGTAAGATAGCTGATAAGTTAGCTGATAAAAAAGGGAAAATGACACATTTGCCGAACCATGTTTTTCGAATTTGTCCATTCAGTCCCTTAACTTATTTTCGTGCTTTTTAAGGGAATAAAGTTGTTGTTGACCTGCACTTGCACTTTTAATCACTGCTACCTACTATAACAGGTTTCATAAGCTAGATAAGTATTTGAAGCTTATGTGGCTTCCTTTTCAATTCCAAATCCTTGTAAACAGTTTATCCCTTGACCCAGTTATTCTTCCATGCTGACTTCTCATCTTCATCTTCCCCTTTTTTCTTCTCCTTTCCTATACTTCTCTCTAGCACAATCCCCTTATAGATATGAAGGCAACAATGGCGTTTTGACCCTTCAGAAAGGTCAAAATAAAGAGAACTTTGAACCTAATAAATTAAAGACGAACTCGGATCTTGTTGTAGATAAGGAGAATGTGGATTCTAACATAACAATTAGATGTAAACCAACACCAATCGTGAAATCCCGTATGAAAGACATGGCTTGGAAACCGTGTAAGTTGCAGTTGTGTATGCAGTTGAATGACCCGATTCCAACCTCCAATTCAAGTTTCTATGAACCGATTAACTCTTGAAAAAAAATCATGTAACATTTTGGATTATTTCGATTCCGAAGTTGCTCCAACTTCCTCATAGTCTACACCCCTAATAGATTCGATTTTACTTTGAAAATTCGTTGGAAGGTCAAGGAAGACAAGTTGACTCTTTGATCTGTTAAATTTGATTAATGATTCTCGAGTTTATATGGTTCAGAATCGAGAAAGTTGTATACTCGTGATCTCGATTTTATTCAAATTGAATCTTTGATTTGTTAAATCTTTCTGTAACACATAATCAAATTGACTCTTGGTTGGTGATTAATCCATATTATCTTCATAAATCAATTGATTTTGATCTCAATCATGACATGTTTCTAGTGATTCAATGATTTGCTTATTGTTCAAAGTTAGTCTCGATTTTGTGGTTGGATCATCAAGGTTATCCATTTAGAAATTTCATTTAGTGGTTCAGTATCAATTGATATCATTGTTTTTGATGAATTGATTTGAATCGAAAAGTAAATTTGGTGGGATATGGATTTGATTACTAGAAGGCGCCAAAGTGGTACCAACGAGTGGCATCCGATAAGGAGGTGGTGTTGGGGGTGAACATGAAAACGATGAAGGAGACGGAGGGACCAGAAGTGTTGGGAAGATGATGTGATTTTCATGAGAGTTGCAGTCTGCAGGAATGAAAAGGGGATGTAGCAGAAAGAGAGTGTGAAAGTGAATGTGTGAGTTGGAATCGAAAAGGAAGCCATATTAGCTTCAAATACTTATATGGCTTATAAAATCTGGTATAGTAAGAAACAATGATTAAAAGAGTTGGTCGACAACAACTTCATTCCTTTAAAAAGTATGAAAATAAGTTAAGGGATTGAATGAGTAAATTCGAAATACATTGTTGGCCTAATGTGTCATTTTTCTGATAAAAAATAATGTTTGGTAAATTAGTTATAAAATATCAAATGACATAAAAGAGCATTTAGATTTAGAAGAATATATTTTTTGTTATAATTAATTAAGAGTGTATTTGATTTTTTTTAAAAGCTTTTAAGAAATTAACTACTTTATCAGCTAGTTATGATATGTCAAAGTTTTATTGAGCTTATTGGTATATTATAGTATGATTATTGAATGCATTAACAAAAACATGCAATGATATGGCGAATCACACACTGATATCTTAGTAACAATTAGCAATAAGCAAAGTATATTGAAAATAAAATAAAAAAATAGAAGACAAAAAACATGAGAAGACGGAAAAATTGCTACCTTGCACCAATTTGCTTGTATACTAGAGTTGCTTGACTTTGACCGGTATACTAGAGTGGTTTGATTTTGACCAAATAAGATCACATTTATATAATAGTAGCTCAACCCCAAATGCGTGATTGAGGCCAATTTATGTCCAAGACTAAGGCTACATGTCTCTTTGTATATATACCATTAAATAATTTTTCTAAAGATAATCTTGAGAAAACATCTAAACGGTCTACAGTTTAATAGAGAAATTTACACCACACAATGACACAAGAAATACATCGTAGATTTGTCTTTTGAATTTGAAAGAAATACATCGTAGATTTGTCTTTTGAATTTGAAAAATGATAGTGACACCAAGGTTTTTGAAAGCCTCTATTTGTTGGTTATAGATATTTTATGTCCATCATATCGCCGATAAAAATAAAATATAATGAATTTATCCATTAAAGTTGTGGATTCAAACTGGCGGCTCAAGACCGAGGGTACAAGTCCAGTAAGAGCAGACAAGAGTTTTTTGTTGTTATAAATAAATTGGTTTTTGACAAAAAGGTCCCTAATTTTGTCACGGTTTTGTCAATATGATAATTTTTTATTCATTAATGTTAAAGTTTCTCAAGTTTTTTACTGTATTTTTTTTATTTTTTCATTCTTGTCATTGTTCCGTGTGACTCAGGTTCAAAAAAATCTTTTAAGTATATATATATATATATATATATATATATATATATATATATATATATATATATATATATATATATATACTAATTTATAACCCGTGGAAACCACGGTTATAAAATTAATTGAAATTTTATAGTAAATTCTTAAAATTAATAATTAATTATTTTAAACAAATTATTAAATACGATATATTTATATTAGTTTTGTGAAATTATAATCGTTGATTCAAATAAATATATATAATTAATTTTTAATATATATTAGACATTTTTTATTTGTGAATTAATGAAAACAATGATATAAAATTTAAAATTTAAAATGGAGAATAAATACATTGACAAATAACATCACATTAATTAGGAGGTCTAATAAATTTAAAATGGAGAACTAATAGATTGACAAGTGTCATCACACACACACACATATATATATATATATATATATATATATATATATATATATATATATATATATATATATATATATATACGAGTTTAGGTTCATTTGAGACAATGTTAATTTTGTGAGACCGAGAGATACAATCTAAAAATAAATTTAAAATGCAAAATAAAAGGAAAAATCCGAAAATACTTTTTTAAATTATTATTTTCGTCATTTTATTTACCTAAAAAAAATTTAAAAAAAAATAAAATCAATAAAAATTACATTTTTTTTTTGAAAAATACGTGAAATATTATAATATAATATTACACTGTAAATATTCTAATGTGATTTTTAGAATGTTAGAATATTTTAGTATTTTACTAGATTTGTCAGATAAAATATTATAATATTTTATTAGAATACTTCACAAATATTTAAAAAAACGGTAATTTATTTATTTATTTTTTTATTAATTTTTTTTTGGATAAAAAATGACGAAACTAGTATTTTAATTTTTTTTCGGATATTTTCAATTAATTTGCATTTTAAAAATATTTTTTTATCTATAAAATGAGTGGCTAGGATTGCGTCTATCTGTCTCATAAAATATAGTGGTTTCACATGAATTTTTATATATATATATATATATATATATATATATATATATATATATATATATATATATATATGTTCAAGTATTCTAAGTAATTAATGTGTGGATGTAGTAATGATTGTAAGCCAATCATTTCAAACACCTAAATAAGGGTTAAATGATAATTTTAACCATTAATTAATTTTGATAATTAATAATTATTTAATCACCCTAAAATGTTGGATTAATTTTGTTAAATCATGTGTGCGTGCTTACCACTAATCTCAAAAACCCTATTTGCCCCAATCTTGATTCTTCGCTCCCAACTCGATCCAAACATCGTCCTTTTGGCTGTCGACCACCGCCACCATCATCTCCATCGTCAACCACTAATATCATTTGACCATTCATTGTCGGTCCTCCACCACTCGCCTCTGTAACCTTACCACAATTGTCGATCACGTCTGCAACGATTCCCCTCTTCGTCCCATTTTTTATCGTTTTTCCGGCGCCGTTCTGGTCGTATTTGAGGCAAGATTTGGGGATGCATGGCTGACTGATTCATGACAGAACATTTCTCCTAAAGCTGTCGTTTTTGGTTCATCAAATTCAAACAATTGCAAATATTCGTGAATCAAGAATTTTAAAAAAGGTAATTATTGATTATTAATTGCTTATTTTTGTGCTATTATTGATTCAGAATTCATATTATGAGGTAGACACTGTATAATTTAGGAGTTGTGAAGTCAATACCCACAATGCTCTCATTCTTCTTTAATTTTATATGTCCATCCTTTGTATTTACAATTTAACTTGATTAGTTGTATAAAAAAAACTTCGAGTAAAAACTTATAGCCAACATCGATTGGTTTTGGATTATGAAATTAAATCTATTTTTAATTTGAAAATGATGATTACGTATGCTATTTCTTAAAAAAAAAACTTCTAGTGAACATTTGTAGCAAACACTGAATTAGTTTTTACCTAACATGATTTTTTTTGGTTTTTTCTTTTTTATCAACATCACTAGCCAAAACACATCACTAGTCAAAAGAAAGAAGAAATGGACAAAGTCATGAGTTACTCACCTATATGTTACTCTTTGAACCCTAGGAGGTGGTAAATCCCAAACCACATGCTGATTTTTTTTTTAATTCAAATGCATGATCTAAATTTCCATTTTGCATTCGTATATAATAATGGTAAGGTTAATTGTGCAAGAATTGAATCTTGAATTTCAATTATGTCGGAATGGAATCTCCAAATCCGATTATGTCGGATTTGAATCTCGATATTTCCTTTGTGATTTGTGCATTTTCGGCAATTCTTGGTTATGAGTTTTTGTGCAATTCACAAGTATGCAGAGTTGTACAAAGGACTTTAGTTTTTTCTTTTTCATTTGGTAATGAACTATTCTTTCAGAATGGCTTGAAGAATGAATCAATGATTGATCATACAATAACAAGACTTGGAATTTAGTTTAATAACAAGTTACATTGAAGAAAATTAAGTGTGGTTATTTGGACCATTGAAGAAGATTAAGTGTATTTGTTCAATAATTGTATATTTTAGAATGACATTCTTAAGAATTTTATTCATTTTGATGACATTCTGTTAGAATATGTACAATTATATTAAAATGTATCGGTATGTAAGAATATTTATGAATTTGTATTTAAGTTCGAATGTGTATGAATATATTAGAATGTTGTTATTATTCAATTTAAGGTTCAAGAATTTTATTATTATTCTTTATTAATATTCCAATAGAAAAACAATCTAACAAAACAATATCATAGAACATCATTCCGACGGAATAACATTCTGACATATTTAAAATTGAATTAATTAAAAAAGTCAGAATTCAAAATTAAGTTAATAAAAAATCCCTTAAAATTTGAAAATTTCCTTTTTAAAGTTTGTGTTTCCTAATTTAAAAGTAATGGAAATGTACATTTTTACCATTCTTTTCATTAAATGGTATTATTATTATTATTATTTTTTTTTAAAATTAGTAATGAGGATAAATGTCTTTCTTAAAATAACTAAAATGATTGGTCTACAATCATTCTTACATGTACACAATAATTAGTTAGAATATAATAATGTAACCATATATATATATATATATATATATATATATATATATATATATATATATATATATATATATATATATATATATATATATATATATATGGGTGTGTGTGTGGTTTTTTACCATAAATATGTCTATTCATATTATACGTATTTATATATAATTTTTTAAACTAAACATCGTATAAATATGTTTTTCAAAAGTATAAATTTACATTTTATGTTTTTTAGAAATATAAAGGCATTTTTTAGAAAGATTAATATATTTATTAGAAGTATATATATGTTTTTTAAAAATATAAAAACGTATATATATTTTTATACTTCTAAAAATATAAAAATAAATACATATATTTATACTTCTAAAAAATATAATTATACTTCTGAAAAACATAAAATACATATTTATGCTTCTTAAAAGATAAAAATATATATTTATACTTCTAAGAAGGTAAAAATATATATTTTTTCATATAAACACACTTTTAATTGATATGTTTCTAGATATGTAAAAATACATCTAAAAAGATATTAATATTTCAAAAAATATATTTATATTTCTAAAAAATATAAAAATACATATTTATATTTCAAAAAGTTATATTTATATGGTGTTTAGTTAAAGAAAATCAAGTATAAATTTATATTTTGTACATGAATATGTATAATATAAAAAAAAACATATTTAGATAAATCCGTAAAAGATTTGTAAACTTAATATTTTTTTACAAATTTGATTTCATAGTAACATGGAAAACTCGTTATTATAGTTAACAAGTGAAAATGATTTCTTTTTTGGCAAACCTTAGACATTAAAGAATAAGAAATTGTCACAAGACAAAACGAATAAAGTTTGACAATTTAAAAACTTTTATGCAGAAGCCTTAACTAATATAATTCGTTAGGCCACTTATTTGTTAATTTGTTATAACTTATAAACTAATGTTTTTTTATTGTTCAAATATGATATTTTCTATCGCAAAATTCTAAAAAAATATAGCTTCAATAAGCCGGTAATCAGAGAAATGATTTATACAAACGAGTTTTAGTTTTAACGACAACTCAAAAAGGAAGCCGTTTTAAACCCATAATTGTTCACAAGCAGATACGAGATTTAATCTATATACAACTCCAAAATCAAGGTTACAGCTCTAAAAAGAAACTGGTTTAAACCCGCTATTGCAGATACGAAATTTAAGGGGTGTTTGGGAGTAATGTTTGAAATTTAAAAGTCCTTTTAGATAAAAGTGTTTATTGATTTATAGTGATAGTAAAGGGAGTTTTTTAAAAAGTATTTGGATTAGTTTTTATGGTGAAAAAGCCAACAAGTCAATAAGTTAAAAAATACTTTTTGAAGTTATTTTGGTTAAAAAGCCAAAAACAGTTTCAAAAAATCATGTTTTATATGCTTTTTAAAAAGTGTTTTTTTTGAAGCTAACGAAGAAACTATTCTAAAAAGCCCTTTTGAGTTGTTGAAACATTTTTTTTGACTTAGAGTAAATTACATTATTCGTTATTGGTCCAAATGCTAAATTGCATGTTTAGTCTCTATTTTTAAAAATTAATTCGGATCGTCTCTTATATTGTTAAAAGTTGCACGTTTCGTCCCTAAAATCGTTTACTAGACATAAAATGTCTATTTTACCCTTATCTATTTATTTTTGATTTATTTTTAAGTTGTTAATTATTATTAATTTTATTTTAAAGAAAAAAATAGCTTACCTTATTAATCTATTATTAAAAGAAATGGGCTCCACCCTCATACACCTCTTCTTCATCTTTCATCTCAAAGATTTCTTTCCCCTCTTGTTTATCACCGGAAATCACTGCCGGAAAAAGTATTCCGTCGGATCAACCACCACCATTGTTCCTCTTTACCACCATCTGTCGTATCCTATTTCTCTCTTTTCTCATCTAAAAGGAAATCAATGTAGAACAAGAGAATTAGTGAGAAATAAAACTCCACCTGAACCCATATGCTTCTGCTCCTTCGTCTTCTCCGACTAATCTACCAGTTGAAGGCAATCGAGGTACATATTTGAGATGATAGTGGCGTTCAGTAGCTCTGTCGGAGACTGTGGTGATGGCGGGCATCAGAACTGGAGAGATGAAGATATTGAGTTATGGTGGTCGGTGGGTATGATGCATTTCTCCAGCACCACTACCCAAAGGAATTAGAGAGTCGATCTCTATCACACAGATCGGCGGAGTGAAGTGCAGATCCACAAAGCTACAACCCATTTAGGGTTTGGTGAGACAATCTTCAGAGTTTTCTGGATGAGTTTTCCAACTGCCCCCCATTCGAACACCACCTATCACCGCTCCTAACTTCCTATTGGAGTTCAGATCTTAATAGTAATGTAGAAACCTGGGGAGGAGTGTAGAGGAGGAGATGGTGAAGGCGAATGTGTTGGCATAGGCGGCGGAGCTTGTAGCGGTGTTGGTGTTGTTGCTGATGGTTAAATAGGTGGGTATGCTGGTATTGTTGATGTTCCACCTGTAACATCGTAAATTTTCAAACAAAATTTTCATTTTTAAATCACATAATTCTCATCAAGATAATTCACAAAACCCCCAAAGTGTTAAATTATCAAAATTACAAAATCATAATTGTTTGAATTATCCATCCTGTGTGTACAATCAAGCTGGCGTCTTCCCGTGATCCTGAGAAGTACCTGAAACACAAATCACATAACACGGTAAGCACGAAGCTTAGTGAGTTCCCCAAAATACCACACACATCTCATTAGCTTCTCATGGCTATATCTCAATAAAGGCCCTCCGATCAATGTATCTCAGTGGAGACCCTCCGGCCCCACAACTCGGGTTAGACCCTCCGGTCCTAACTCAATGAAGCTCAGAATAATACACAACATAAATAACAAAGACATAATGTAGGATATCACAATACTCAGTAATAGCATACAAGACCCTCCGGTCACACAAAGTTACCACTCATGGTAAGTATAGTGAGAAGACTCACTTCATAAGCAAGCAAGTAAACTGCGTACCCCTCGAACGGTCTAATCCCCGCCTACATGTCATGATCATCTCTAATTAACACTTATAACCACAACTTTAAATAAATTCGGTCAACCTCTCTCTCTCAGGGGCGGATCCAAGGGGGTATCCCGGGATACCTCTCAAAAAAAATTCGGTAGTGTAAATTTTTTAGAAAAAAAATCGTTTTATGTAGTGTATATATACGCATCCCTTCACTTATAAGCACAAACAAATAGTTAGTCTACTGGTTAAGGTGTTGGTTTGATGAAATAAAGGTCTCAGGATCAATTCTTGCTCCTTACAAATTATTTGTTTACATATCTTTTATTTTTCCAACTATTATATTCTTTTATTTTCCCAACTATTTTATCCCACATCGCCAAACATATATAAACTTAGTTATTTTCATCTATTATATAAGGTTGTTATCATCATGCTTTATTTGATATCTACTTTAAGTCCACATCGATTGAAGTATCAAAACATACTTCAACTTCATGTTTATATAACAATACTTGAAGTTAGCTAACGATTCGATTAAGGTTTGGGTTTAAAACCAAAACCAAACCAGAAAACCCAAGTACAAATTGAAAACCGAAAAACCAAATCAATGGTATTAGGTTCGGTTTTGTTTAAAATTTTCAAAACTGAGGCTGTTGATTTTGGGTTCGGTTTTAGGAAAAACTAACCCGAGCCGCCCCATGCTTAGTTGTTGCGGTGATACCCAGAAAAAAAAAATTGGGATACCCCTTTGCTTTGAGACTGGCTCCGCCACTGCTCTCTCTAACTCTTGAAATGGGTAAAAGAACATTTTACCCCTCCATCGTCTCCATAATCCAAGTCTTGACCAAACCCTAAAAGTCAATATAAGTCAACACTCGAGTCAATAGTCCCTCTTGACCCAACTCGTCGAGTGCATCTATGTGACTCGTCGAGTTTCCTCGTTTCCTCAGAAGTGTCGTGAAAATGCAACTTAACTCGTCGAGTTGTCTCATCAACTCGCCGAGTTACACATGTCCAGACTCGTCAAGGAAATCCCTAACCGACTCGTTGATTTCGTTCACCAACTCGTTGAGTCCCTTCAATCCCTTTTCTCATTCAGAGGATTATATGCAGAAATGGTGTCTCATACTCTGGATCTAGCCTTCTAAGGCTCACTTATCACGTAAAGTTGCAAGCTTTACGTTCATGCATGGAATCTATGGCTCAAAATGCCAAAACAAGCTCCATAAGAGGTCTCATGCATGGAAACTTGTCCAAAGCTTGATAAAGCTTGGATTTTTGGGCTCATGGGACCTCAATATGCTCAGATATGGAATCTCAACTCCATGACAAGCTCATAACACTCTAGAACTAAAAGAAGGATGGGAAAAGGCCCTAAACTCCCTAAAACGAGATCTAACTAAACAATGAGCACGATAGTGACTTTTTACCTTCAAACAAAAGCTAAGAATGAGTGAACACTGGATCCAAAAGCTCCTTTTCGTCCAAGGTCTCTTGCTCTTCAACTCTCCTCCAAGAATGCACTATAACCCACAATATTAGCCTCTGTTTCTCTCACACAAGGTTACAACTCGATTAGGGTTTCTCATAGTGTAGTAGGGTGACAAGGGTGGCATAAATGAGAGCTTAAGGTCCTTTAAATATGACACAAATCCGAAAAATTAGGGTTTCCTCACACAACTCCTACTCGTCGAGTCGGGGTCCACCGAATCGTCGAGTAGACTCTAAAAATCTTGCGGCCATAATAGTCTCTACTCGACGAGTTGGTGCTCCCCAACTCGTCGAGTTGCCCTGTCAAAAGAAATAAATAAATTAAATATCATACCTTGGGGTCGGGATGTTACACCACTGGTGGAGATGATGGTGTTGGTTTCCAAGAAAGGTAGAAGTAAAGGGGGGAGGGGAAGGGAAGGGAGGAAGGGAGGAGGAGAGGTGAGTGAGATGTGGTTGGTGGTGGGGTTATTTGTTTTTATTATTATTTATTTTTTAATCCTAAAAATTATATCTATATATATATATATATATATATATATATATATATATATATATATATATATATATATATATATATATATATATATATTAAAGGCAAAATAATCATTTTATGTTTATAGGAACCGTCCGAATGAAAAAAAATTAATATAGAGACTGTTCGAGTTAATTTTTGAAAATAAAGACTAAACGTGTAATTTGAGTCTTTGACCAGGAAGGAATCATTTAATTTACTCTTATGACTTATTAGCTTTTCAAAAAGCCAATAAATTGTTTTAAAAAACAATCTCAAACACCCCTTAATCTATATATTAATTGTAAAATATAAAGTCATATTTTGCTAAAGTAAATGTCATTTGCATCTTTTTATAACCCAAAGTTAAATACAAATGTCCAAATTTTACAAAGTTTGCCAACCCAATTTGGTGACGCATACAGCCATGCTAAACCATTGGCCATTACCATTTACTAATCCATTGATTCTTATTGACACGGATTTTATACGTTATCAATTTTTTATTTTTTTCTATACATAATCAATATATAGTCGAGTAATAATTATTCCTTCCGTCTCGAATGAAGTTTGATTTGAAACAAAATTTAATGAACTACTAGTATTTGATTAACCTTAATGACCAAAAAAAAATAACGACCACTCGAATTTGAAAATTGAGAAATAACCGCGTCAAGAAGAGTGTTATTTCTGTACAAATTTTGCTGACATTTAATAAAAACTGATTTCGAAATGCTTTTACTAATTTTCGAACTACTTTTACCAATACCTTTACCAAGATAAAGTTGTTTGAAAATTTCAAACTGTAAACAAATTTTCAAAGGATTTTAAGGTGACAAGACGTTTTCGAAAATGATATATATCTACTTTGAACTTCAGAAAAACTTATTATTTAGAAAACAGAATGTTGGCAAAGCTCATGTAGCAGAAACACTAATAAGATTATAATGCATAATTAATATAGATAGTTGACGATTGCCAGGTGCGACACCTTGCGGGTGTTGTTCGTTCTTTGTTGCTAATGGATGAAATCTTTTCATTTAGTTGTTACGTTGGAAGGAGTGGTGTCACCGAAACCGCACTTTCTTCCCGCCACATAAGCATCATGTCATTTTTTACTATACAAGTGTGGTTTCTTGACACACCAAGGGGGTGGTGCCACACTTTTATTTTTTTTATTTTTTTAAATTATTTTAACTAAAACTTCTTTTTTATTAAAACAGATAATTTTTCATTACTTGAAAATTAAAAAAAAAAACATTACATTGAAAATTCAAAAAACATTACATTGCATTTTCAAAAAAAAAAAAAAAACGAAAATACACACATGACATTAAAATAATCCTAAAAACTTAAAAAATACAAATAAAATAACTAAGGTGTTGTTTGTTTTTTCTGAGACAAAATGTCTACGGACCACATCTGTGGACTTCTGCAGTAGAAGAGGTGGACCAAACGTCTGCAGTCTGAAAAAAGAAGATTGTTTGTTTTTTTTAACATCTGTGGGCTACTAAAATAAATTGAAATCTAAATAAACTGATTTTTTTTTAAATTTCAAAGTGATTTTTTAATATTTTTATGACTTTGTTATAAATAATTAACGAATCTAGATCAACTTTTATGTATTATTATATAAAAAATAAAAATAAAAATGGTGTGAATTAACGTATATATTTGATAAAATCAAAAACTTTGTTTGTAAAGTTATAACTAAACATTATAATTAGTGATCAAAGAATATGATACATAAATGGATGAAAATAAACTTCAATTTTTTTCAATTAAATCCATTAAAAACGTACCATAAATATTTTCTCAAGAAATTGACGATACTGTATTAAATAATGTTTTACAAAATTTGGCAAAAAAATATAAGAATATATTATGATTTTTTTTTTCATATTTATATAAACAACTTCAACGACTATTATTGTAATAAATCTTTATTTATAAATTTGTCAAAAATATCATGTTTGCATCGTCGAACGTTTTTTTTTTAAGTTTTGTATATTTTTTTTCAAATTGTTTATAATTAATAAAGTTGGAAAAAACATAAATTAAAAAAAACTATAAAAAAATAAAGATATATATGTTTTTTTAGGCTAGAAGATGTTAGAAGACTCTAGTCCACATCTGCGCCAAGAAGAGGGAGCACATACATTTTTAACTCTGTAGTCTTCGAAAAAACAAACAGTCGGCGAAGGTTAATGTCTGTGCGTGGTCTGCGCGGCGCAGACAGAAGAGGCCACACAGATCTACAGACAAAAAACAAACACTGCCTAAAGCAAACTACATAAAGTCATTCTCCGAGAACTCGTCTTCGGAGTCATCCGGTGGATCCAAATTAAGGTTAATGTTTTGAACCCCGTAAATGTGTTCCACAAGTCATTGCGAAGATTGTGAAATGTTTCAGGGCAATGTATCTCTACTCTCCTGTTCATATACTCTTCGCCACCAATTTCTATTGGTTGTGTCTCTGGTATGGTTTCTTCCTCGTCAAATGCCCATATCGCTCTTCCTTCGTCTTCAATAATCATGTTATGCAATATGAGACATGTATACATGATTTCTTGAAGTTTTTCCTCGCCTAAATGAACTGCTGGTTTTTTCAATATGAACCACCATTTCTTCAGAGCTCCAAAAGCACGCTCAACATTCTTCCTGGCTCTTTCTTGAGCTCTCTTGAATTTCTTTTGTCTAGAACCATGTGGACACGTAAACGATTTAACAAACACAACATACTCATGATAGATTCCATCGACCAGATAATAACCATACTTGTATGACATTCCACGCACTTCAAAAGAAGAATCTGGTGCGGATCCATCGTATATGTTGTTAAATATAGGTGAACGATTAAGAACGTTGATGTCGTTAATCGAACCAAGAGAACCAAAAAAAGCATGTCAAATCCACATATCTTTTGATGCAACTACTTCAAGTATGACCGTTGGGTGACCATAATCACCTCGGGTAAATTGCCCATGATATGACGTAGGGCAATTTTCCCATGCCCAATGGAGACAATCTAAGCTTCCTAGCATTCCTGGAAACACATGCACACTAGCATGACGAGCTTGCAATTGCAAGATGTCATTACGTGTAGGCTTACGTAAATATTTTGGACCATAAAACTGAATCACAGTTTTATAGAAAAAGTGGAGACTGTCTCGTGCGATCCTAGCAGACATCCTAAAACTTTCGTTTAACGCATCAGGCAGAATGCCATATGCTAAATGACGAAGTGTGGTCGTGCATTTTTGTAAGGGAGTGAAACTGGGTGTACCTCTAGCATCATAGCGTTGTTGAAAAAAACTGCACTCCCTCGTTACATCTTCAACTATACGTTCGTATAAACCTTTGAACATTGTGAAGCGCATACGAAACTAATACCCTTGATAAGTGGCATTCTCTTGAAAATAGTCTTGTACCAAATGTTGGTTGGCTTCTTCATGATTTTTGAAAATATATATCTTCGTGTTCTCCGTTGAGAACTTACAGTTGCGTTATTGCATAAAGTATCGTATGTTTGTTTTGTCATTTGAGCACATGCAACAGCGACATCAAAAATAGTCTGAAATTCTTCTGAAGATGAAGAAGATGACATTCTTGAGAGAGACTGGTGATTTTTTTCTAAAAAGATTGAGAGAAAAGAGGTTGTATTATGGTTAAAAACAAATGACGTGTATATGTATATATAGGAAAGAAAGGCAAAAAGAAAAAAAATAAAGCGAAAAAGCATTCAATGGTCAAATATTAAACCAACCAATCACGTGACGCGATACTCTCCAGCCGCAGTGCAGCCAAAACCGCACAAGACCACAGTCTGGGGGCGGTGTGCGCGGTCCAGGTGGCACAAACCGCGGTCCCAGACTGCGGCCACACCCTCTAGCCTTACCGATGTTCAAAATAATTTCAGTAATGCAAAAAGACCGGCTGGTGGGACCGAGTCTAATGATAATCATTTAGTAGGAAATCATTCAATTGGAAATGGATCCAGTAGTACCAAAAGCAATCAATAAGAAAATATGTCGACTCTAGATTACGGATACATGAAAAACATGTCATAAAAATGATCATGTTCTTTGCGATGCAAATGTGGGGGCTAGTCAATATGTTTCTATGTAGCACCAAACAACAGGACTCGATCGTTATGTTCCTCTCGTGTATCAACCAAAAAGGAAAGCTAGTTAGTGTTTTCCTCCAACGTAACACACAACCATTTACTATGAATCTCAATGTTGTGTATGAAACAAAATGAGAGGCTAGCTAGTGTTTTACCTTCATAGTAGGGATTAAAGTGGGTCAAAAACCGGACCCATTTACCCGGACCCGGAAAACCCGAAACCCAAAATTGACGGATGATAAGAATCGGGAACCGGACCGGTATACGGTAAATGGTTCCGGTTTGGTTCCAGGTATCAAACCGGGTAAAGTGGGTATGAAACCGATTTGAACCGGAAATTATTAATTGGAACCAGATTCGTGTATTAGACTGAGAAATAATCGGAAACACGGTAATGTAGCTGAAAACCTGAGTAAGGGTGTTGTACGTTGCGTTATTTCATGCTTGTACATTGATGACAGCAAGCAAAGAGATTACCGACGTGGGTACTTCCTCACTTGATAAAAAGGACAAATGGTTTATGTGTGCATCGTAAGGTTGTACTGTACACTTGCAATGTGTTAAGTTTTGAGGATAAAGTGTCCATGTCATCAACCTAGGTATTCTCTTGATCTCTTTCCTATAAAACGACAAATCTAAATATATAGTACCTAAAACGACGGTGTTTGCCGATACACGGTTCTCCAAGTATATAGTAAATATTCGTTGTATCGCGTGCATGAATGTACTGGGGAGATACATAGATTTGGGTATTCTTAATTTTTTTATAGTCATTATTATAGGCCAATTGACCGTTAACGTTTTGGCTCGAATCAGTTTAAGCGTTTACTCCATAAATAACTGTTTATGTAATTTGCAAAGTAGTTATTATACCAGTATTGTAGAAAGTATATTATTGTAATATTTTTTTAATAAAATAGTTTAATAGCTTATATTATGCATTAAAAAACATTTGAATGGTTATTACAAATTCATGCATTCGTTTAATAAGGTTTTACATCTCATGATATATCTTTTGTTGTAACCTTATTAGCAAGATATAATTTTGCCCAATAAGAAGACACTAGAATGGAGTCAAACACATTCTTTGGTATCATCGAGGTATAGTAGATATGGGCTTATACTAATCAAATTCATCAAACGCAGAGTTAATTGGTTATGTAGATACTAGATATTTATCTGATCCACACAAAGCTCGATCCCAAACAGAGATTATAACAATTCATGAGATATTGCGGCTTGTATATCCCAATTCAAGGAATGGTTTATCAAAGGAGACAGAACCAAGCATATATCACCCAAGTTCTTTTTCACCCATGATCTTCAAAAAGAGTGTGGCATCAACATCTAGAAAATTCAATCAAGTAACAAATTTTCCGATTTGTTCACTAAAGCACTTCCTATACCTAAATTTGAAAAGATGGTACAAAACATTGCTATGTGGCACTTCAAGGAAATCAAGTGATGTGCTGATCAGGGGGAGTTCGAAACATATTGTACTCTTTTCCTTAGCCGAATTGGCTAACAATGTGTCTAAAAAGGAGTTACTAACAAGGAGGTCATGGGTTCTATCCCATAAATGTACTAACCCGCCGTTCTAAAAAAAACCTGAACCGTTTAAGCATTTTCTGATTATACTGGTTCCTATTCCGATTTTCCGGTTTTATAACTCATCCCTACTTCACAGTATGGAACGTCATGAGAACCTACATGCAAGAAAACATATGAAGTCTATGAATACGCACAACTACATTTGTTGCTAAATGGTTCTAAGCTAAAACCACATGGGTAACTTGTAGGCCAAAATATGGAACAATTTGATGATTTATATGATTTTGTTTTTGATATAGATGGAAGTTAGAGAAACATCATCTTGGGTAATGTCTTCCCCGTGCAACATTTAGATCACGAATTCGTAAGCACCGTTAATTTCTCTCACAACAACACATAATATCATAAAGATGCTATTCAAAAGAAAATAAGACATGATGATATTGTTGGAATTGAAATGTCTTCAAAAAAGATTTGACATTAATGTGACGAAAATTTGCGATAAACAGGTTTAGGCTAAATGGCCTCAAGGCGTTTGAACCCCAAGCTTGGCATGAGAAGTGCAAGGCAAAGAAATGTTTTTAGGGATGTCAAAAAATTCTTTTTCTTGGATTCACATAATATCATAATATAAAGAAAGCAAATGAAGGCATCATAACACACATCAATACAGACACACAAATTCAGTTTGAGATATTCTATGTTGTGTGGTAATATTCATATTTATTATACCATATACGTCAAATATATCATATGATTTATTATGTAAGTTATATTATTTGTAAATTCAGATGTTTGTTATAAGCTTGTGACAAGTATTCATATTTATTACGCTATACAAGCATTATGATACCAATCTATAAGAACAAAGGAAATGTTCAAAGTTTTAAATGGACTGGTCCCATCATGAAGTTGTTAGAGAGGATGTTCAAAGATAGGTTAAGACAAGAAACTGTGATATCAAAAATCATGTTGGATTCATGCCTGGGAGGTCTATTACTAAGGCAATTCACCTACTTCGATGTTTTATGGAGAATTATCAAGAAAGAAATATGGATCTTCACATCATATTCATTGACCTAGAGAAGACATATGATAATGTCCTGCATGAGGCAATAAGGAAGACCTTGGAAGCTCGACGAATCACGTCGAGTTATTTCTGGGCAATACAAGAGATATATTGTCAGTCTACAACCTGCATCTAGACTACAATTGGAGACATTTAGGCTTTCCCAGTAGAATTATAACACCTGATTCCTAATTTGAATATGTGGCAGATGCGCTTACCAAATTTTCTATTGGAGGATTTCATGTTTTGGAAGTTTATAATTGTAACCCCTGTGTCCCAATTGTGTTTTTCCCAAACTTTCATTGCTAGTTTTAAGTCCAAGGAAAGGTAGAAGTGAAGACCGAAGCTTGAAGGAATTAATCGTAAAAATCTAAAAACTAAAAATTTGTAAATTTATACTGAGGGAGTTGGGGCGCCATTTAAGGGGCGTAGGGTGCCCATTCCCATGGGTTGAACGACTTATTAGGCTTTTGGAGACTATTTAAAGCACATTAACCCCTGGGGTTTGTCATTCTTAGCCTCTATCAACCCTAGAATGTCCTTTGAGAGAAACCCTAACTTCCTTTGAGTGTTGTGAGTTTATCCTCTCTCCTTGAACCAGTTTTGCTGCTTATCCTCTTTCCTTTGTTGCAAGAAAGGTGGTTCCAAGTGTAGATCCAACAAACCCACTCCATTTTTGGACCTTTTATGAATATAAAGTTCATACCTTGCTCTTTAGTTCTTGAGATCTTGTTATATGTAGTTTTTGGCACTTTTTGGTTATTTTCTTGTGTTCCTGGAGTTGAGAGAACTCTAACACCTTTTAAGCACATTGGATTACTCTTTGGGCTTGTTGGAATTGGAAAAATGGGATCTTGTGCATTACTGTTTAGTCATTCAAGAGTTATGGTCCATTTAGTCATTTTAGAGACCTAGGATTCTCGATCTTGGTTGTTTGGAACATCTTAATGGATAAAGTTAGAACTTATCAATTATTAAATGTAACATCCCCCTTTGGCACGTATCACAATATTGTCCGCTTTGGGCCACTCGGCACGAGGACTTCCCAGGGGGTCACCCATCCTGGTACTACTCCCGCCCGAGCACGCTTAACTGCAGAGTTCTTATGGGATCTGCTGCCCTCACGGTTTTAAAACGCGTTGTGATAGGGAAGGTATCCACACCCTTTATAAGGAATGCTTAGTTCTCCTTCCCAGCCGATGTGGGAGGTTAGATCTGATCCCACATCGGCTTGGAAGGAGAACGAAACATCTCCATACAAGGGGTGTGGATACCTTCCTTGTCACAACTCGTTTTAAAGCCGTGAGGGCAGCAGATCCCATAAGAACTTTGCAGTTAAGCGTGCTCGGGCGGGAGTAGTACCAGGATGGGTGACCCCCTGGGAAGTCCTCGTGCCGAGTGGCCCAAAGCGGACAATATTGTGATACGTGCCAGAGGGGGATGTTACAAATGGTATCAGAGCCAGGGCACGGGTCGATGTGTTCGACGGGGACGTCGAACCCTATAACGGGGGGTGAAAGTGGGTTAGATCTGATCCCACATCGGCTTGGAAGGAGAACGAAACATCTCCATACAAGGGGTGTGGATACCTTCCTTGTCACAACGCGTTTTAAAGCCGTGAGGGCAGCAAATCCCAACTCTGCAGTTAAGCGTGCTCGGGCGGGAGTAGTACCAGGATGGGTGACCCCCTGGGAAGTCCTCGTGCCGAGTGGCCCAAAGCGGACAATATTGTGATACGTGCCAGAGGGGGATGTTACATTAAACTATTGAGAATCTGTGACATCCCCAAATTCATGGCCAGAAAAGACCGATTTGTTTATCTTTGTTTTATAAAATCAGAGTAATCCTTTGATTAAAAGAGTTGCGGAATTCGTTCCCAAAACAAAATATGATAAAATTTATCAAAACATTTCTCAAAGAGAATGTATTTTCATTAAATAATAAAACCTCGGGATGTCATGTTCCGATACAGACCAAAAGCATAAACAATACAATTCGACCTTACAACAGTTATTTACAACTACTGGTCTATTATCCAAAATCTATCGCCAAGTCACCAACTTATACTTTTGTGCCATTACCTGTAATGCAAAGAAAACTGAGTGGGTCAGGCTTAGGAGCCTGGTGAGCATATAGGGTTTTCGATCTCATATTCGAACTTCGGGTTGTACACTGCTAAGCGGAAACTTCAAAAAATCATAACTTACTCATACAAAGTCAGATTTAGACGTTATTTTTATGCACGCTCTCGATTTAACGTGTTCTACGACTTTTGTTTAGATCGCTAAAGCCAAATATCGATCTATCGTCAATTCACTATTTACGCTGCGCTGTGTCATGCTGGTTCTATCGCGAAACTTCGACATGTCATAACTTTTTCGTTATAACTCGAATTTCGTCATTCTTTATATATCCAGAATCCTTGTCACGACCACTAAAAACTTAGTCAAGATTATTTATTCTAAATAATCTTCTATTAAAAGTCATTTTTGACGCTCATCGTCTATAAATTGACTAGCCCCGATCTACGGGCGTTACAGAATCAGATTTGAAAAGTTGAAGCCTTGACTTAATGGAATAAGTCATAAATCCTTTTGATTTTGGATTGGACGCGTTGCGTCTTTTGGAAGGTGTCGAGGTGCTTCCGATTTACCTGAAACCCAACTATTTTGTCCCATAGTGGGTGTTGGGCGCCCACAAGAGGGCGTGGGGAGCCTTTTGACCATAAGTTTGACTAAGTTTAACCTTAGGACAAACTTTAGGGTTTTGGGTCATAGAATGAGGTTTGACCTTTTTCTAATGTCTAGGTGGTTTGTATGACTGGTCTTTACATTTATTCATGTGCACTTGTGATTTTTAGGTTTCTGCAAGGTGGGTTATGTCACTATACTATGTGTTATGGTATACATCCTTTGTATAATAGGATGTAGTTGTTCCATAGTTAGTTGATTATAAAAGTAGGATAGCATAGTCTATATTATGTGGAGTTCTTATTTGAGATTTTTTTAATATTGGTGGATCGTTAAGCGAATGCCCTAGGGGTCATGAGTAATTTAAATGAGATAGCCTGAGATCTCTTGATCTGAGTTTATTGCATGGTTCTTATCTAATATAATTTCTCTTGGGTAGGAACATCTGTTCGACTAGATATTTCTCTTAACTATGAAGGACTACGTATATACAAGGTGATTCATTGATATTAAAATAAATTCTTGGGTATGATTATATGATATGTCGGCATATATGTTTAGGTGTTGATGGTGGATCGACACTAGATTCAAGAGCCTAGATTACTCGCATTCAGGGTTAGACGTACACTAGAGTAGTTAATCAATGGGATGGTTAGACATATAATACACATGTTAGTTGTGACTAGACGTATACTAGAGTCATTAGTCATTTCTTGTTATCGAGCAGATAGACACGAGAGTCGAGAGACTTGTTAGTATGTCGATCAACACAGGAGCTAAGGATTTGTTTGTATGCATTGTATGTATATTGTTGTATATGGTATTTTGGGAAACTCACTAACATTTGGCTTACAGTTGTGGATCAAATGTTTTTCATGTACCTTCTGATCATGGGAAGGTGAATGTGTGATTGTACACACATATCACCAACATTTTTATTCTGAGACTTCTACAATTATTTTATTTATAATATGATCTTAGATTTTGGAGTATGGTTTTATGAACAAGTGGTTTTATCTTAATTATGATTTTTATGAAAATGGGTATTTACCTTATTTAAAAATGAAAAAATTGTTGGATTAGTTGTCTAAGCCCATAACTATAATTGGTATGTACTTGACCCGAGAGTAGCATGGTCCATTTCAGGTTGCCTTCATCAGAACAATTTGACAGGATGGATATTTGAGAAAAGAGGTTATTTGTGATTTATTAATATATTATAAGTATAATATATTAATTGAGAAATCATATTATTTAATTAATATTGATCAAGAATTATTTTAGAATTAATTTAGTGATCAAAAGAGATTAATTAAATTAAGGGGACTAATTAAGTAAATCAGTAATACATATAGTTTGGGCCAATGATCCACGATTGATTAGTGATGGACTAAGCTTATGTGAGAGTCCATAAAGTGTTAGTCCATAAGGCTTATCATATGGATTATTGGATTAAAGGCCTAAGGAATGAATTAGGGTTTACAAGTTGAAACCCTAGGAATTCCACACTATAAAAGTAACCCTTTAGCTCCAAATTCACTACCCGAAGGGTTCTAAGAGAACCCTAGCCTATTTTGGTGGTTCTATTCTCTCTCTCAAAGTCCTCCACTTGTTCATGGTGTTTGTGACTTGTTTGAGGCATCACACTTGGGGTGCTAAGCTCTGAAAAGGCCAACAACTACAAGCTACAAATAAGAGGTATTCTTCTAACTAGTTTTTATGATTCATGTATCAAATTTTTATGCTAGATAGGCTTCATGCTTTGGATAATAGGAATTTGCATGTATAACTAGAGAAAACTTAGATCGCAGACATTAAGGTTGTATGTGCACCATAGGAGTGTTATAATACATAAAACCCAACAAAAATTTATTGTGAAAATTGGAACGTTACAAGAAATCAGACTTCACCAAGGATCAACCATTTGTTCGTACGTATTTTCCTTGATTATGGATGAAACTTATTATGAGACCCACGAAGGGGTATGTAACATCCCGATTTTCAGGTATGGAATTATTCCCATTTATGTATGACCTTCCCTTGGAACACGGCATGGTGAAGCCTCACCAGGGCGTGTTGAGAACTTTTGGGCCGCGTATTTTCATGGGCCAACACAACTTGCTGGTGTGTAAACACGGCGTGTTGGCGACTGGTTGAAAAAACCTTAATTTTTGGGGTTTTGCACCGTATATAATCTACTTAAGTCCAAAGAGCTGGACTTTTATCAGCCTCCAATTCCCCCAATCGACCCTTGAAAACCCTAATCATCTTTCCATCTCATTTGTGAGCTAGTGTGGTGCTTTTAGAGCCAAAGAAGGAAGAAGTTGGAAGAGCGAAGAAAGGATCCAGCAAGCAAGCCCTCATTTTTCTGTTTGGCACTTTTTCGGACATTTGTAAGTGTCCAAGATCCGATTTTTATTCTTCTATGTTGCTAGATCTTGAGTTTTGTCCCTTTAGTTTCTTGTTCTTGAAGGTTGGAATGATTAGATCTCATAAAGGTTGCAACTTTATGAATCTCTAGGTCTATGTGACCTAGTAGAGTCTTGGATCTGGGCTATAGTCGAGTATTGATGTCATGCATGGAGATTAGGTCATAAATCCCCATTTTAACCTAATATAGGTTCAAGACATGCATTGGACATGCATGTCTATAAAGCACCGACCTTTGGCATGGTTTTGGTGCTAGAATCCCTTCTGGAGAGGATGGGTGTCAAATTTTAAGGATTAAGTGTTTAATTGGTTAAACTCTTGCATCTTCAAGCTTTATGGTTGGGGTTTAGACCCTTTGAATAGTCGCAGTGGATAAAGTTGGAAACTTTACCCTACTTAATAACATTTTGGTCTAAATCTGAGCTTTGGAGCTCTTGGAACTAAAGAAAACAGCTGAATGTATTAAGCTGCTGGGACTCGGGCCAACACGGCGCGTTTGGTAGTCAACATGATGTGTTGGATGAGGTTTTCCCGACCGTTTGAGTGCTGGAAGAACACAACGTGTTTGCTAATAAACAAGGCATGTTGAGTCAACATGGGCTGTTGACCTTGACCTTTGACTTCGACTTTGACCAAGTTTGACCTTGAGGGTATTTTGGAATTCTTATAGAAATTGGACATTTGATGGAATTAGGAATCAAAGAGAGAGCTGAGACTCGGAGTTGGACCTCATTAGTTCTATTCAGTTTGCGAGGTGAGTTTTTCCTCACTGTTCTTGTAGGTCGAAGGCACCGATGCCGACCCATTGGATTGATATCCTATTATGTATGCTATTGTGCTGTTATGATATGATAGATCAGTATCCTGGAAGATAGGATGTTGCTATGTTTAGTGATCTGTAGATCTGTTTGACTGGATGTAGACTGTTACATGATTATATGTTATATGTGCACATTTTTGGTCGGTGGCTGAGGCTTCACTGCTTTGTGCGTAAGCCAACATGCCAGAGCATTCCAACCCGATGGTTGAATGGGCTCGAGGGTATTCCACCCCGAGGATGATTGGACCCATAGTATGTTGGCATTTCAACCTGATGTTTGAGGGGCCTGGGGTATTCTAACCCGATGTTTGACTGAACTCATAGTATGTTGGCTTTCCAACCCGATGGTTGAGGGGCCTACGGTATTCTAACCCGATGGTTGATTGGACCCACTACTTAATTTTATGTCGTCGTATGATTTTTTCTTCTATTGAAATACACCCACTAAAAAAAATGCAACTACCAACATAAGGTGCAATTATAACCATAATTTTCTGCGTCCCCACTACCTACTTTGTAATTAAAAACTACTTTACCAACCCGTTCATAGGATATTTGGCAAAATCTATCAATGTTCATATCAATAAAAATATTCAGCATTATGTTAATTAGCTTTTAAAAGAAATTTTGGTAGCCAGCCAAAATGCCAAATATGTAGTGAGTGGACAAGTTCTATTCATAATACCAAACCTGACATTTATTTTGAAATCAAATGTCTTCCATCTACAATTTCCATCCATCTTTTTGTCTTGTTACAATTATGAGCGTAGACATTTTGGCACTAAAAATTTATTATTGTCCACTTACACCAAATAAAAATACAATTGGAAAATGGAATAAATGCACCGTTACAATATTTATCACGTTTCTTAAATAATTTTTCTATTTTTTTTAAATGAATCATCTATTAAAAATGAAAGCTTGTTAGACACTAACAAAACATAATGCAATCAAAGCATTATTGGTTTTTACAACCATGCAATCGTTTTTTTCCCTAGTTTTAGCATTTCTAATAACAAATCAAATTTAAGGTTGGATGATTATAAGATCCAATGTATTATTGACTTATTGATATTGGAGAATAATAGAAGAATAAAAGAAACATTTAGGTGACTATGGAATAGGGATGAAAGTGGGTCCAAATCCGGCTTGGAAGGACCCGGACTCAGAAAACCCTAAACGAGATTTTGTCGGACCGGAAACCGGACCGTTATATAGGAACCGGTTCCAGTACACTTTCGAATACGGTACCGGGTAAAGTGAGGCTAAAACCGGAAAACCCGAAAACATCAAAGTGGGTAGGGTGAAACTGGGTAAAGTGACTTTAGAGCCGGAAAGCCTGGAAAAACCGGAACTTTTTAGTAATTACTTGTTACTTAGTGAGTTGAACTTTCAAAATATTCATATTAATATCTCGACATCGGGGGACTATAAGTTGTTAAATATGAACCCAAAATTGACAAATTATAGTCTAAAATCATGTACAAACTCTAAACTACACTTTGAAACTTTTTAGTAATTACTTGCTATTTAGTAAGTTGAACTTTAAAAATTCATATTAATATATCGACATCGGGGGACTGTAAGTTGTTGAATATGAACCCGAAATTGACAAAATTATAGTTTAAAATCATGTACAAACTCTAAACTACACTTTGGAAAAAACCGTATGTCAATTCGACTTTAAATGAATGAGATGTGTATACTTTAACATTTTCACAGAATACAAAGTACAAAAACAAATAGCTGAAAAGTTTAAAATTTTCAGCTTTGATATCATGACTTTGGGGGGGGGGGGGGGGGGGGGGGGGCGTAATTCATTGAATACTAAACCAGAAATAACAAAATTATAGTCTAAACTCATCTACAAACTCTAAACTACAAGTTGAAAAAAACCAAATGTGAATCTCACTTCAAACAAATTAGACATGCAAGTAAAATTTTCATAGAATACAAAAAAGCTGAAAAACTAAAAACTTTTAGCTTTGATATCTCAACTTTGAAGGATAGTAAGTGAATGAATAGGAACCAAAAATTGACAAAATTATAGTCTAAAATCATATACAAACTCTAAAATACACTCTGGAAAAAACCATATGTCAATCTGACATTAAACGAATGATATATGCATGTTTTAACATTTTCACAGAATGCAAAGTACAAAAACAAATAGTTGAAAAGATGAATATTTTCAGCTTTGATATCCCTACTTCGAGGGACTGTAATTCATTGAATATTAAACCAAAAATGACAAAATTATAGTTTAAACGCATATACAAACTCTAAAATACAAGTTGGAAAAAACCGCATGTCAATCCGACTTCAAATGAATTAGATATGCATGTTTTAAAATTTTCACAGAATACAAAAAAGCTGAAAAACTAAAAACTTATAGCTTTGATATATTGATTTCGGGGGACTGTAAGTCAATGAATACAAAACTAAAAATGACGAAGTTATAGTCTAAAATCATGTACAAACTTTAAACTACACGTTGGAAAAACGACATGTCAATCTGAATTGAAACAAATAAGATATACATGTTTTAAACATTTCACAGAAATCGGTTCCGATCCCTAATAATGCTTTCGGTTCCTAACATTGATTCCAGTTCTTAAACCTGGTTAACCTAGACCTGATGGATCCAAACCTAGATTACCAGAAACCCAAATAAATCTATCTTTTAAACTCGGAACCGAGACTGGTTCTATATATTCTGGTTCTAACGGTTCCAGTTTCGGTTTGATTCCGATTCCGATACGGTTTTCTGGTTTTAAATCCCATCCCTACTATGGAACATATAAATTATTATACACATTCATTACAAATATGGGTAAATATAAAACCGGGGGGGGGGGGGGGGGGGTTCATAGAAAAGATGATGGGTAGGCGGAGGTGGCGATGGTTTGACGAAAGGAAGGGGAGTAGTTGTGTATTGGGTGAGGGTGGCTGGGTGTTGGGTCATCAAGTTTTATAAAATTCTAAATAATAATTAAAATAAAGAAAATATGGGAAAATGATTTATCAGGGTAATTATCTTTGTCGCTTTGCTCAAATTTAGGTAACTTCTTTATTTTTGTTCACATTCGACCATTTAACTTTTTATATGTGTTTATATATTGCCATTATCACCGGCTATAGCAGGTGACCATGGTAATATGTAAACAAATTAATAAGTTAAACGGTTAAATGTCTACAAAAAAAGAAAGTTGTCTAAAATGTGAACAAAATACAAAGTTAATTACCCTGATAAGTCATTTTCGCCACTTTTAATAGCGATTTTATTTTTCATATTTGTTTGTATTATTTTTTTTCAAATGTTATATATAAAATATCCATAATTTCGTAAATATCAATTAAATATTGATCAATTTTAAACTTTATTTTTTAATTAATAAATATGTTTTTGTTTTGTGAAATATTTTATATAACCTTTTATATTTTTTTTCTTTTGTTTTTAAGGATATACGATATTTTTAAAGCAAATACTATCTAACAATAAAATTAAATAAATTAAATATGTAACAATAAGTATGGAGGACGTTTTAAAAAATAAAAAGAAAAGTATGGATGACATTTTATAAACTTTTAATTTTTTAATACAACATTTTAAACCAGTATTTAATGAACATATTTTAAAATGCTTTAAAAAGTTATTAAATTGTTATACAAAATCTGTGAAACACTTTAAAAATGTTGTAAAAGAAAGTTTAGAAATAATTGTATGAAAATTTAAAAAAAACAAGTTAAAAAACTTGTAAGAAAAATTTTAAACATTTATAAAATGTTTGGTTTAAAAACACTTGTATTAAATTTATATGAAAGTATAAAAAAAAAGTGTGTGTGTGTGTATATATATATATATATATATATATATATATATATATATATATATATATATATATATATATATATATATATATATATATATATATATATAAGTAAAGTTTAAAACATTGTACTAGAAAAACCTATAGGAAAAAATATCATAAAAATGTTGTATGAAATTATAAAAAATTTTAAAAAAATTGTAAAAAAAAAAATTGTTCACATTTAGACAATTTTTTTTATTATTTTTTTCAGTACACATTTGACCATTTAACAAGTTAAATGATCAAATGTATACAAGAAAATAAAGTTACCTAAACGTAAATAAGACAAAAAGGTAATTACCCTTACAAATCATTTTCCCAAAAAAATATAAGCTATTTTAGTTATTCTATGTCAGTTCAAGACCAAAACCGAGATAAAATAAAACCTCAAGGACGCTCAATGTTACAATTAAAAAGTGGACTTGAGTAAATAAAACAGTAAATCATGAGAACATTTTTATTAATGTACTTTAGTTTTTTTAATTCATTTTCAAATTTATGGGTATTACAAGTTTATATAGACTCGAGCACATTGTGAGTTTGTGTATTTTTGTAACTAAGATGCATGTGTTTTAACATGATTATTAATACATATATATTTAAAATCTTTGTCATGTAAGATAGGCTATTTGAAGCATGTTTATAAGATGAAGTTTATTTTGTTTTTGAAACATGAACGCAACACTTTATGTATGACACATATTTATGTAAAGTATGTGTACATATTAGTTAAAATATGAAGCTTCGTGCATATCGGATTTTTGTTAAGTATCATTCCTTAAAAGTAATAAAAACTTTCTAAGATACAAATCATTGCTTTTTGGGTGGATAATCAATGTTCAAAATACAAAAAATTAAGAAAAATTAAATATATATCTTTAAATCAAATGTGTTACATATTCATCCATTTTGTTTTTGTCCTTTTATAATTACGGGTGTAGACATTTTGGCACCCAAAAATTATTGTTGTCCACTTGCACAAAAAAGTACTACACTTAGAAAATGAATAAATATAACCTTTTGCTCAATATATATATATATATATATATATATATATATATATATATATATATATATATATATATATATATATATATATATATATATATATATATATATGAAAAAGTGAATATACCCTTAAGGGTATATAAGCTTAGGTACCCAAACCCACCATAATACAATGTTTTGTTTCATATATTCATTATAATGTTCTTAAACTTCAACCCCTAACTTGATTTACGTTCAACATTTCCAATATTTCTCCATTATCTTCCTCTTACATTACATCTTTTTGTCGAACATTACTAGGCTATATATATTATAGTTAAAAATGAAAATTATGTAAAAGGACAATAAATGTGAAATTTATAAATATCTTCGAAGTAAATCAAGTTAGAAGTTGAATTATAAGAACATTGAACAATTACAATGTATATATATGATACAAAATGACGTAATATAGTGAGTTTGGGTACCTAAGCTTATATACCCTTAAGGGTATATTCACTTTTCCCATATATATATATATATATATATATATATATATATATATATATATATATATATATATATATATAGAGAGAGAGAGAGAGAGAGAGAGAGAGAGAGAATATAGATCCGGTAAGAAATTTTTTTTTGTAGGAAGGTAAGAAGTTTCTTTTGTACATATTTTTTTGACGAACAAAATAAATGAATCACTAGATGATTCATTTGTAAGATGATTCACTAGAAAAAATTTTCAAAAAAACATTTTCATGATTAATTTTTAAGTAAATTAAGAAAATATTCATTTTTATGACAATTTTAGCGAGTAACAACAAAATCATTGTATAAATGAATCATCAACATGTTTTTTTGAGAATTTTTTCTCATCAATCATCTTACAAATGAATAATGTGATGATTCATTTTGTTTGTTTGCTAAAAAAATATGTAGAAAAAAAACTTTTTACCTCCTACCAAAATTTTCCTTCTTATTTGATCTTGACTCTCTCTCTCTCTCTCTCTCTCTCTATATATATATATATATATATATATATATATATATATATATATATATATATAGGGCAGTGGCGGAGCCAGGCTCAAAGCAAAGGGGTATCCCAATTTTTTTTCTTGGGTATCACCGCAACAACTGAGCATGGAGCGGCTCGGGTTAGTTTTTCCTAAAATCGAACCCAAAACCAACAGCCTCAGTTTTGAAAATTTTAAACCAAACCGAACCCAATACCATTGATTTGGTTTTTCGGTTTTCAATTTGTACTTGGGTTTTCTGGTTTGGTTTTGGTTTTAAACCCAAACCTTAATCGAATCGTTAGCTAACTTCAAGTATTGTTATATAAATATGAAGTTGAAGTATGTTTTGATACTTCAATCGATGTGGACTTAAAGTGGATATCAAATAAGGCATGATGATAACAAGCTTATATAACAGATGAAAATAACTAAGTTTATATATGTTTGGCGATGTGGGATGGAATAGTTGGGAAAATAAAAGAATAGAATAGTTGGAAAAATAAAAGATATGTAAACAAATAATTTGTAAGGAGCAAGAATTGATCATGAGACCTTTATTTCATTAAACCAACACCTTAACCAGTAGACTAACTATTTGTTTGTGCTTATAAGTGAAGGGATGCGTATATATACACTACATAAAACGATTTTTTTTCTAAAAAATTTACACTACCAAATTTTTTTTGAGGGGTATCCCGGGCTACCCCGGGATCCGCCCCTGATATAGGGCTAGAATTAAATATAAATCACAAGTATTGTGTGAATGTGTGATCAAATTCTAACCATTAGAAGAAATTAAGGATTGTGATCATAAGATGTATGTTAGTAACATGTGATAACATGTATTATATAACTACATTTAATTAAATATAAGGAAAAATATTATATTTTATTAAGAGAGAGAAATCAAAATTACTTACATTTTAGGAAATTAATTACTAAAACTAAAATCATAATTTGGATTCTATTAAATACATTTTAAATCAGTTTTTTTTAGAATATGAATTAACCACGAATAAATTTGTTTTTCAGTTCATTCTTACATACTTTGCTTTGATTCTTAAAGAATATGACATAATTTATAAGTTCTTTTTATGATTAACATTCTTAAAAAATACAAATTCATATATGTTAATGATATTTAGAATGTAGTGTTTTATTTTAAGATTCGGTAATTACTTAATTATAAATTCAACCAACCAATTATTACAAACATTATTAAAGAATATTAGTTATATGTATAAATATAATTACTTAATTATAAATTCCTTAAATATAGGATTTTAATTAGGGTCATTTAACTAATTTATTAAATATTAATTATAATTATATAATACAATTTGATTAATTTAGCATTCTCAAATGATTGATCGACATTTAGTCATACATTCACATAATGTTTATTATTTATGTATGAATCTAACTCTCTCTCTCTCTCTATATATATATATATGTATGTATGTATACAGAGAGAGAGACAGAGAGAGAGAGAGAGAGAAATGATCATTTGAGAACTTAAAAGAGCCATTAGATCAAAATAATAGAGAGTCAAGATGATTTGTAGCACTTTTGTAAATAATTGATAAAAAATAACATGGTAGTACCTTATCAAAATAAATCAGAGGACATTTTAGGGATAAAATAATTTAGTTCCTTTAATCAGATTGAATATGTTCTTTATACTCTCTCCTTTCATCTCATCTCTCTCTCTCTCTCTCTCTCTCTCTCTCTCTCTTTCTCTCTCTCTCTCTCACACACACACTCACTCACACACACCTAGGGGTGGGAATCAGTTCGGTTTGAAATTTTTTTTAGTCCAATTCGAAAACCGAACCAAATAAAATTCAAATTGTCGAGACCGAACCGTAAACCGAATTCTAATTCAGTTTGGTTCGGTTTGAAACCGAGGAAACCAAATATTAATTTAAAAAAATTTCAAACATAAATTAAAATGTTTTTAACATAGAAAACTAAAGTTGCAAACAGAAAGATTTAAAGTTTCATACAAAATGATCCAAAGAATAAATGAGTTAAAATGATTTTTACTTTATAATTAGTACTTTTATTTAATACAAAATATATAAAAAAAAATTATTAATTAACTTACGAAATTCGTTTTTTCGGTTCGGTTTGGTTTAAACTTCATGAGACCAAAACTCGAACCAAAAACCAAATTTTCAATTCGGTTTGGTCTCAAACCAAAACAAAAACCGAATTTCAATATGGTTCGGTCTGAAATCGATTTCGGTTTGATTTGGTTTTTGGGTTTTTTGGTTCCGGACCAAATAATTCCCACCCCTACTCATACCCCTTCGTCCCGCCTCCGGACATTTCGCCTTCGACATGTTAGGTTAGGTGTCTACGCTAATAACTAAATAAGTATAATCTTGAATTATTAGCAAAGTCTTTGTAGGTTGTCATCAAACCTAATAATGAACTGGAATGCTTTTTAGAGAGAGAGACTGATTTATTAATTTATTATATGATTAATAAATTTATTAGAAATCAAAATAAATAATTTATTAATATATTATGAGAATAATATATTAATTAGAAATAGTATTGTTTAATTAAAAGTTAATCAGAAATTAATTTGAATTAATTTTAGGATTAATTGGATTAATTAAAAGTAGAAGGACTAAATGTGATAATGTTCAAAAGTTAAACATCGACCAATTCTAGAACATCCCATAGGGGGGGGGGGGGGTTCTAGAGGTGTTCTAGAGCTTTACTTGGGTTCTAAGGGAACTTGGATGCCTTAGGGGAAAGCAAAATAATTAGGGTTATCTAAAATGAAGCTGCCTTATCCTTAGCCTCCTTATCACCTATATAAACCACCTTGGGTTATGATTTTCAAAATTCACCTCATTACAAAGAGAATTTCGAAAATTCCCTTTCTCCTCCTCTCTCATCTTTAGCCTTCAATTTGCTAGGGTTTGGTTGTGAGCTATTAGAGGCACGTGACTTCTGGTGCTTGCTTTCTGAAGACCAACAAGGAATTACTAGTTTATTTTCTATAATAAACTAAGGTATGAATTTTCTAACAACTATTTACTAATTTCAATAATAGCAACATACTTCCAGGGTTCTTGATATTCAATAGTTGTTTGCAATTCATAGTGAGAACATAGATCTTTAGGGTGCATGTGAACTTAGGGTTTATGTTTTTCCGCCAAAATAAGATTTTTTTGTAACACATAAAACCCATCATGACCATCCTTAGTCCACAATTTCCAGATCTTCGACGACATCTGGTTGGACCAAATACATCTTTTCGGTGATCCGGATGCCTAAAATCGACGGAGATTGGCCGACGATTACAGATATGGTGAAGCATAATTGACTATTAATGGTTTTCACTTCCAAATTAGGAAACAAGGCATCTGAGGGAATTACTTATGAGTGGAGATAAATCGTTGAAAATCAATGTAAGTTTTGATTTTTGAGCTATTTTTTAATCGACTATGAACACTCGATTTCATCCAAGCAATCGTTATGGTGTTTAATGTTTCTCCTTTTATGTTTGAAATAATTTTGCCTCTAAGAAGAATTCATCTCTAGAGATTCGATTTTGTGTCTTGTAAGCTTACACTATTATTTGTAAATCTACAATTAGATTGTTTTAAATGTTTACAAAGACATGAAGTAGCTTAGCAACACACGTGTGTCTTCATCAATAGCTTGAGTTGTGTGATTGTTTTGATTGTGGATCCATATATGTGTAGGTCGGTTGAAATTTCATACAACAAGAGGAATTCAGAGATTTGTGAGATCGATTACATAGGACCGGAGACTCACTCTTACACAGGGGTGTATCTGGGTTAAGGGAAGGTGGGTCCTAGGGCCTACATTTTTTTTAATTATAATATATATATATATATATATATATATATATATATATATATATATATATATATATATATATAGGAACCATCTTAATATTTTTAAAGGAACTTCCTAATAATTTTTTTAAGAAAGGAATGTCAACGAACCTATATATTTTTTATACCTAATAACCATTTAGAAGAAGCCCAATGTGTAAATATACCCAATCCATCTAAAATGAAACAAAAAAAAGAATTGGAAACCTCATTCAACGATTCAATGACTCCCGTTCCCTACGGCCTCAAGCCTCAAGCCTTAAACTGTTGCGTCTGCCGACTTCCATTCGCCAATCACCGTCTGACCAGGTCATTGCCCAGTCTCCCTTTGTTTTCGTTCATCCCCTGCATCGATCCTAATCAATCCATATGTTTAAAATCTTAGATTTCTTGTATACGTAAAAAAATGAGTGATCAATTTTCGAGTGATAGTTTACTGTCGTATATTGAAAAAAAATGTTTTAAACAATATCGATAATGACAAAATTATGTTATGTTTCAAGATATAACACCTAGGGATGAAATTGGGTCCAAAGTCGGACCGGATGGACCCATACCCGAAAAATCCGGAACTAGTTAACGTGATTTTGTACAACCGGAAACCGAACCGGTATATAGAAACCGGTTCCGGTTCAGTTCCGGGTACGGGACAGGGTAAAGTGGGTCTAAAACCGAAAAACCCGGAAACATCAAAGTGGGTTTAGAACCGAAAAACCCGGAAAAACCAAAATTTTTTGGTAATTACTTACTACTTAGTGGTTTGAACTTTGAAATTTTTCATATTGATATCCCAATTTTGGGGGACTGTAACTGATTGAATATAAAACCAAAAACGACAAAATTATAGTCTAAAATCATGTACAAACTCTAAGCTATAAGTTGGAAAAAACCACATGTCAATTCGACTTCAAACGAATTAGATATGCATGCTTTAAAACTTTCACAGAATACAAAAAAACTGAAAAACTAAAAACTTTCAGCTTTGATATCTCGATTTTGGGGGACTACAAATCAATGAATATAAAACTAAAAATAGCAAATTTATAGTCTAAATTTATGTACAAACTCTAAACTATACGCTGGAAAAAACCACATGTCAATCGGAGTTGAAAAGCATGAAGTATGCATCTTTTAAACGTTTCACAAAAATCGGTTCCATCCCTAAAAGTGGTTTCGGTTCGTAACCCCGATTTCAGTTTTTAGACATGGTTTACCCGGTCCCGATGCCTTCGCCAAACACTGATCGATGTGGATCCACAATAGAATGGTTCATCTCCTTAGTCACCTTCTACTTTGTCTTTTGTATGGCTTTAAAGTTTTCCCTTTCTAGAGGTAATCGATCCATCACTTTCTCCCTTTAATTCTGCTCTCTTCATTTCTCAACCCATACTAATGCGCTCACCTTAAGTTTGTTGTAATTGATTTAGATAATAATTGTATGAATGTAAATTTTCTAGAATATGTGTTTTCGTAAAACGACCCGGTGGGAATTATGTAGTGTAATTCTTGTACATACAACAATTGGGATAAAGCTTAGCTGAAAGAAGTTACAAGTTGCAAAATTTTAAGTTATGGAACTTTTTTTTTCTGTATATTACTATGATGAAAAGTTCTTAGTGTCAATATTACTAATATGAAACTGCATAAGTAGATAGAAGCCTTAGTTTAGCACCCATCCGCAAACATGTTCCTAAGGTCGGTACATATTATTCTTATGTTCATCATCCGATCTCTTGTTTGTTCAAAAACCAGACCTACATTTTGACCTTCAAGTAATAATTGGTTTATTTCCTTTCAAGTTAAATATTTTGTAGATTCTCTAATTATTTTGGTTATTTCATTCCCAATTTTGAACTTGTTTTGTTTTGTGTTCGTACTCTGAAATCATTTATCTTCTTGTGATATTGCTTATGTTATGTAATCAATGACAAATTAGACATTAAAAAGACATTGGAGGAGGAAGCTAGAAAATGCCAATGGCTTGTATTGTGGCTTGATTTTGATATATTCAGCGATACCATCATCTTTTAAGAACATGTGGATGTCTGTTGAATTTTGCAGGTATCCGTGGAATATAGTGTTTTGACATTTTTATACAAAGCTTAAAAGTAAAATCATGTAATAAAATGTTTTGTAATTCTTATGGAAGTTGGATAAAGTCAAAAGTCAGTGTTGGAAAATACTTATAGGTCCTTTGGCATTAAAAGTACACATTTTTTGTGAAAAGAACCAAAATGGACATTTCTTGTGAAAGATGGAAGAAACTATGATCCACACATGTCCATAGATGAGCAGATCAATTTTGATCAAACACTTCCACTTTTTTTGTGTTATTCAAAAGAAGGTAAATGTTACCTACAATAGGTTGTTGGCAATATAATGCTTCAGTAATCATTTGAAGCTATTATCTTGGTGTAATAACATTTTTTTCCTAATTAACACATGTTTTTTGTTAGTGCAAAAGTTTGGACCTGCTTGAATTTACTAAAGTTTAGCAATTAACTGTAAAATATGAAAGCATACTAAAGATGTCACTTTGCAAATGATATGACATTTAATACTTATCCAGTTCTCTCAGAACATATTTAACTCTGCTCCTGTCAGGCATAATGCTTTTTTGATTATTATATAAACTATAAAGGAACATTACACATTATTTATAAATTTATTATTGATAAGAATCTAATGCATAAAAAGTGCTTTCCCAAGGTCAATGCTAAATTCTGGTGAGTGCCATATTGAATGATATATTTTCAGTCTGAAATGAAAAACACATGTCTTATACTTTTGTATCTAATGAAGCATGCCTGTTTATTCAATAATGACTACAACTTTAATGAAGATTTATTTTTTAGGTAATTGTTGCCCCTTTCATCTAGTTTGACAAAGAGTGGTGTCTATCAAATGAATAAGTGAGTAGGAACAACACTTAAAGCATAAGTAGAAGAAAAGAAACCCAAAGTAATAGTTAAACATGAGACATCTTAGGAGGAAGAATTAGAAGGTGAAGAAGAAACACAAGTAGTTGAAGAAGTAGAGGAGGATGACAAAGAAGTTGAAGAGGTAAAGGTTGATGAAGAAGAAGAAGAAAAGGACAAAACAAAAATTCAAATAAACTGATTGTAAGTACAACGTTCTACTCCCTTCATCATAATAACTGCTTTCATGGATTTCTCTGGAATTGGAATTCAAGTATTCTATGGTTAACTTGAATTCTTTTTGTTCACAACATAACAACTTTTTATCATTTAAATTACATGTGATTAACATGTAAATTACAAGTGAATCACATATGAGTTACATGTGATTCACATGTAAACCATATGTAATTCGCATATAAATCACATGTAATTCACATATGATTCACATGTAAATCACATATGAATTACGTCTATGTGCATTCATGCATTTTGTGTGAGTGTTATTCGTTATTATTATTATTATTATTATTATTATTATTATTATTATTATTATTATTTTGTGATTTTTACATTTGAATCTTAATAGATACAATCACATGTGAATATAACATTATATAATCATATATAAATCTTATATGATATAATCACATGTGAATCTTAGATGATATATACATATGCATCTAAATTATTATTTTAAAAAATTCCTAAAATCTGATTTATTAAGTTAATTTTTAGACCTTTTTATTAACATTTCTAATAACATAAAAAAATAAACATTAAATGAGATTGTTAAAACGACGATCATGCCCTTAATGTGTTAATTTTGATCTAACACTTCACATTTAGTTCTCGAGTTCTCATGAGTTCTCAACAGAACTCACGCCTATATATATATATATATATATATATATATATATATATATATATATATATATATATATATATATATATATATAGCCAAACCCACCATAATATGTTGTATTGTTTGATATATTCATTTTAATGTTCTTAAACATCAACCCCTTACTTGATTTACTTTCAAGATTTTCGAAATTTCACTATTATCTTCCTCTTATATCACATGTTTTTTGGCGAACACCTACTAGGCTGTATATATTATTGTTGAAAATGAAAATTATGTAAGAGGAAGATAAATATAAAATTTATAAAAAATTTGGAAGTAAATCAAGTTAGAAGTCAAATTATAAGAAAATTGGACAATTACAATGTATATATGATACAAAACAACGTAGCATGGTGTGTTTGGGTATCTAAGGTTATACACCCTTAAAGGTATATTCACTTTTCCCATATATATATATATATATATATATATATATATATATATATATATATATATATATATATATATATATAAGTTCAATTGAGAAAACCGGTTGAAAATTAGGTAATCATTCTTAACCACACATTTATTTCTTACCTCAGAATGCTCCGTTTGTACCGACGCGATGGAGGAGAGAGAATATTCATATGCGAATATAAATTTAAGTATATTCATATATCAATCCACCATCTCCCTCTCCTTCGCCACTTCCCCACTGCTACTTCAGCCACCTTTACCAGTACCACCACCTCTGCTAGCGTCACCTCCACCTCCTCTACTACCCGTCACCACCTCTGCCACTTCTACCACCACCACCTCCGCCCTTTCCACCTCTACTACCACAAATGCCATTTTTGTAGCCGCTACCCCTGCTACCACTACCACCTCTGGCACAAACCGTTATAATCATATATGAATAATCATATGTGAATATATTACGTAATATTCATATATGAATATACTTATTCATATATGAATATTATCTTTTTCATCATACTGACATGATGGAGCACTTAAGAGATGAATTATGAAATATGTTACCCAGATTCATTTTCATGTTCTTAATCCTTTTGTTTTCTCAATTGATTTCTCTCTCTCTCTCTCTCTCTCTCTGTATATATATATATATATATATATATATATATATATATATATATATATATATATATATATATATATAGTGGCATCCCCCATTTAGTGGCCCGTAAAAAAACCTTTTTTATGTTTATTAAGTTCAGAGTATTCTTTTATTGAAGAATTTGTTCCCAAAACATTATTTTATTGTGAGAAAATATCAATATCAAAGCATTTTCGAAGAAATGGTTTTCATTAATATATAAAAACTTGATATGTCACAACTGATACACAAACATAAGCATAAAATTGTTCGTTACAAGCCTTACAATAATTTATTATACTAATGGCCTAAAAGCTCTTTAAATCTCTAGGTATATTTAAACTCGCCATCTTTGTTCTTTCGTACCACTACCTGTGATACAAAGAAACTGATTGGGTCAAGCTTGGGAGCCTGGTGAGCATATAGGGTTTTCAACCCACAAATTAAATCCTTTAATTGTATATTTCACATCAAATAATTAACTCGATTACCCATTTCCCTTATTTTTACTTTATGATCCTAAAATGTTGATCTCAAGGGACTCATCTTAAGGATCATTATAACCAATGAGTAGATAATACCCCTGCAGGAATTCCTTAGCAATATATGTCAATATGGCAACTTTGAGGGGGATAAAGTACATCGTATGAACACGTAGTTCGTTAACACCTACAGGTTGTGTGCCTATCAATGTTCGTTAACACCTACACGTAGTTCATTAGAATAGATGAAATGATGCTTTGAGCCTCTCCTAGCCATGCAAACGCTTAAAGCCCACAAGTTTATGGATCAAGAGGCTTTAAATTAGTCAGATCTGTAGTTGGGATGGTTGTTTTAACGAATTAAGACCTCAAATAATGGATTTGGAGATTTATGGAGTATGTCATGCGTACTCCTAACTACGCGTAACGTAGTCTGATTTTCCCCCGACGCATGTTGATCCAGTTACACGCCCAACTTAAAGTGTGGTACGCCCACCGTACTCATCAGATGTTGACTTCTGTTGACTTTGACCTTTTGTCAAAGTTTTGGGTTTTGGGACCAAAGGAAGGGCAAAATGGTTCTTTTCCCTTAGTAGGTTTGGTTGTGGGATTTGGACTCTTAGTTATTAATTAAGGTTAATTATTTGTTGACTAGGCGGAGTCTAGATCCGACAGTTCGGGTGCAAGGCTTTTCGTGTCATCAGTGTCAGGTGAATCTCCTCACTTACTCTTACTTGTATAGTAGGGTAGCTGTATTATGATGACCAACTGGGTCTAGCTGGTATGTTATGTTATTATAATTATATGTGACTAAGGCTGTTGATAGCCAACTAGAGTTGCTTTTAACCATTCGAGCGTGTTGTTAGCTCACCAGGATTGTTGATAGCCCTAGGGTCGTAAATAACCCATAACTGTTTATTTATGCAATGTTATATGTGGTATCTTGGGGAACTCACTAAGCTTTGTGTTTACAGTTGTTGACTTATATGTGGCAGGTACTCCGTAGGACCGCGGGAAGGCGAATGTCTGATTGTACACATGCGTTGGGGAATTTACTAATGGGACATGTTTTTATGTACTCAAATAATTATGATATTCTTTTCTTTGGGATGATCCTGTATTTGATAACTTGGTTGTGAAACTATGGTTTTTGGTAATTAAAAGTGAAAAAGTTGTTCTAAAATTTGAGGTGTTACAGATTACAAACGAATGATATTTGATGCTGAAGATATTATTGGATTAGTGTCTAAGCCCATAAATATATTTGGTATGTACTTAACCCGGTTGTGCATGGTCCTTTTGAGTTGACTTCACCAAAGCAACTTGAATGGAGGAATAATATAGAAAGTGGTGATTATGGTTTATTAATATATTATAAGTCTAATATATTAAAAGAGAAAACATACTTTTTTAATTAACATTGGTCAATAATTAATTAAGAATTAGTTTTGTGATCAAAAGAAGTTAATTAAACTTAAGGGGTTGAACTGTAATTATGTGATAGTTGCAAAGTTAGGGAAGGAAACCCTAATAGATAGGGTGGACGAATTCTAAGGATAAGGCCTTAGGAATTCTTCCAAGATAGGGCTTTTAGAATTATCCTTGGGCTGCTTGGTGGCTAAGTAACCAGATAAAGATAATCACTGGAACCTTAATTTCCACACCTATACAAAGACCCCTAAGGCTAGGGATTTTGGCAACACTTGAACCCTGGAAGTCCTAGAGCCAAAATTCTCTTCACCCCTCTCTCTCTTGTTTCCTCCAATTACTATTGGTGTTTGTGATTCATTAGAGGCACAACATTTGAGGTGCTAAAGTTCTCAAGGCTTCAAGATCTTCAATCAACAAAAAGGCAAACATTTAGATCTGTTTTGTTATGTTAATTTTGATTATATACACTAGATCTAGGGTTTGAAAGTCTTGTATGAATGCATGTATAATTAGAGAAACCTAAATCCAAGCATTAGGGTTGGCATGAGCACATATGATGTTCTTTTGGCTAAAACCCATAAGATACAACAAGTGATGTTATAGTCTTTATTTAAACAATAGATGTTTTGTACATATTCTTATAGGGACATGTAACAATTGTAATTTATGAATAAGTCTAGATTTACTTACCGTTTAATGGATGTTTACATTTGTGACAACCCAAAATCTATATCTATAAGTCATCTCGATCAATGAAAGTCAGACTCGTTTCTGTTATCGCTTTATTGTGCTCAGAGTCAGTTTGAGAGTCTCTAAGCCTAGTACACTTAAGAGTTGGATGTTATAAAGTGTTAGCTTGGGATTAGAGGAATTCAGTCGAACCAGAAAACTCTTTAAAGGGTGTTCACGACCGTGAACCCCCCCGCCTCTTTCTCCCTCCCTCTCTCTCTCTCTCTCTATATATATATATATATATATATATATATATATATATATACACACACACACACACATATGTTTCCTTCATTTTTCCTCATCTCTTCCCTCCTTGGCCGAAAACTCCTCAAGACTCTCCCAAGACTCATCCAACAAAAGCTCTCTTTTCACCCCCACAAACGTAAGTAATTCATCCCTTTCACTTGTTATTCATCTTATTCATGTAAAGAGATTCCATTGATTCATAAATTTCATCACCATCTTTATGATCTTGAAGAGTTCATGGCCGTGAACCCTTCATAGATGGGTCGTAAACCCTTCATGTTCATGAATGGGCCGTAAACCCTTCATGTGTTCATGGGTCGTGAACACATGGTGGTTTGGCCGTGAACTCCTTTTTATCCCTCGTTCTTGTTTCTAACACTTCATTGTAAGTGTTTCCTTCATCCTAAGGGTTTTTCCTATACTTGTTAGTGGTTTTAGACTCTAATTTTAGGCCTATACATGTTAATATGTGCTTAATAGGACCGTATTGTGCTTGGGACTTCACTTAGCATACCAAGCATCCTATCTTTGTCATTTATCCAAGTCATTCACAATTAGGTGAGTTCATACCCCTATATTTTTCGAGATTTTTAATGTTTTAAGGGGGGGGGGGGATACAAGTAAAAGCACAAGAATTCTTGTGTTTAAAAATATAATTTGGTTTATTATATTTTCCTATCATTAGCACGCATCAAACATAGAACTTACTAAACATGATAAACATCGTTATTACTAGACTTGAAATCAGTTTTACGAAACATGTTAAGATACTAACGTTACAAGTATATTTTTCAAACCAGGAAACAAGCTTATGAAATTTGAAATAAGAGGTATTATTTTTATAAGTATTCATATTTATAACAAAAAAGGGTTTTCATAGTATTATTCGTGAATTTGTTGAGAGAACTATAATGTGAGACAAGTCTTCTGGGAAGTCTACCCCTTGTAAACAGAGTCTCCTCGAGGGAGAGCGTGAGTTTGTGTATAGATCTATACGGGTGTGACAATCTCACACCCTGACTATTAGCTACAGTCAACCTAGGGTGACAACGTCATTTAGTTCACGACGTCCGAAGTACGTCGTAATGTTTATGGTCCATAGTATGGTTACAAGAACTCACTAGGGAAACAACGACTCGTTCACATAATAATGTACCTTACAATCAATCAACATGGTTAATAACTAAGGGATTACTTAGTATATACATCAGGGTTATTTGAAATTACCGTCTGACATGCGGTGAGATGCGTGACTTCCGCCTCATTCCCTGTTCCTTGTTTAGTTGTGGGCTTAGGGCAGAGTCACCCAATCAACTATATGTTCAATCTAGATTTCTATAACCCGTATGTACTAAGTGGTCACAAGAGGGTATTAATAACACTTCTAGTGTAACACCCAAAATTAGGAAGGCCAAGAAAAGAAAGGAAACCCTAAGTTTAAAGGCCGACTCGTCGAGTCCAAGGAGGAACTCGGCGAGTCCGAGCGGGATCTGGGTCGAGGAGTAAGTGACCGACTCGGCGAGTCGGCTAAGGGGACTCGACGATTCTGGTCTGAACAAGGAAAACCCTAAACCCAGGAGTTGTATCCTATATAAAGGGTGTTATGTCCCTTCCTCAACTTCCATATCATCCTAGAGAGCCTGTAAACCCTAGATTCCGTGTGAACTTCCATCATTTGAGAGAAATAGCTTTGGAGGAAGGAAACTTTGAAAGGAACTTGAAGATCAAGAGGGTTGCTTCAAAGGAGAGGTGTAGATCCGAGATCTACTTTAGTTTGTGTTCATCTTGAAGGTAATAAGCTGCTATCTTCCCTCCTTTGCATCTAGATCTATTTTGTTATGAGATTTGGGGGTTTTATGGTTGTTTGAGACCCAATTCAGGTTTGGGGCTTAGATATGTGGTTGCCACTTAAGATCTAGTGCTAGGATGGTCCAATATGTCGTAAAGCATAAGATATTGAGTAGTTGGTGAAGCCCTTTTGTCCTAAAACCTAGCCCTAGTGTGTTTTGAGCCTAGATCTCTTTAGTTATACGTAAAGTTTGCAACTTTACGTAAGGATTGAGCTTTGGAAGTATGGATCTACAGTTTGGAGCCCCTGCATGGCTCGAAAAGCCACTAAATGGATTCAAAACAGGAGCGACTCGACGAGTCACATGGGTGGACTCGGCGAGCTGGTTGAAGTTGGGTAGGAACTCGACGAGTTGGAAGAACAACTCGACGAGTCTGTTGAAGATTGCCTTGGACTCGGCGAGTCTGTTCTTGGACTCAGCGAGTCAAGTTGTGAAACCCCGAACCCTTCAAGTTGAGACTCGAATCAGTGAGTCGAGTGGAGACTCGGTGAGTTGGTCAGGACAGGACTCGGAAATCAGTGGACTCGGCGAGTCATGGACTGACTCGGCGAGTCGAGTCGCGAATGGAAGGACTCTGAGCATATGAACTCGACGAGTCAGTAGGTTGACTCGGCGAGTAGGGTTGAACTGGAAGGTTGACCTTGACTAGGACTTTGACTTTGACCAGAGTTGACTTGGTTGACTTTCGGGGGACAGTTAGACTAAGTGTTGCATTGATGTTGGTATCTTGGGGAGCTAGTGGAGCAGAAGTTCAGAGAGTTGCCGGGCAGCAGCTAGAGGGTTATCAGCAAGTTCAGCAAGTGCAGGTGAGTTTCCCTTTGTGTGAATGGGTCTAAGGCCACAATGTCGGCCCATGTAGTTATGAGTAGAAGACCCGGGGATTAGCCCTAGGCACAGTATGCTAGTATGATATTCAGGACGAGGTCCAATGATAGCGGGCGGGTGCCCAAGGAGTGGTTTATATGATAGTTTATACTTGTTGTCTGTGTGATACATGTATGTGCCTGGTAGGGAGGTGAGTGTGGGCAATGCCCCTTATCTCACCAATAGCAGAGTGTGGATGGTGTTCCACATCTCATTAGCAGCAGAACAAGGGAGAGACCCAAGTTAAGGAAAGAGTGAGTGTTGGTTGGGCCCGTATCTCACTATTAGTCGGAGTGTGGACGGGGTTCCATGACTCAGCAGTAGCAGGATGGGCGAGGCCTTAGGACAGGATCCATTAGTACATGTTTAGCTTATGTGTTGTGACATGTTTATTTGCTATTATATGTTAGAGGACGAGGCCCAGTGACAGGCGAGGCCTAAGTGTAACAGATCTGTATCCGAGCGGGGCTCGAACCCAGGCGAGGCCTGGAGCGGCGGGGCCGTTGTAGCGGGCGAGGCCCGAGGTAGGGGTGAGGCCCAGAATAGCGGGCGTGGCCTAGTAGGTGCAGTATGTGGTTATGCATGGTATGTGGTAGGTTGGGGAACTCACAAAGCTTCGTGCTTACAGTTTTCAGTTTTGGTTTTAGGTACTTCCAGTAGCAGAGGGAAGAGCTCGGGGTGATCGCATGTCACACACCATAGATTAGACAGCCTGGGAATGGTTTACTCTAATAATGAACATATGGTTGGAAATTAATACTCTGATTATGTTTTGGATTGATGATTTTGCTTTAAGTAATGTTTTATTAAAAGAAATTTTTAGTCTTAAATTTTGGGACGTTACAAGTTGGTATCAGAGTCTTGGTTTGAGGGATTCGGACGTACTCTCGGGTGTGTCTGAACTCAAACTAAGGAATTGGTATGGAAATTTTCAAAATGAAAAGACAATTTTGTAAAAAAAGAGTTTGAGAAAGAAAACAGTTTTAGAAAAGCAAAAAGAATTCAGAAAGAAAAGAATTTTGAAAAGAGAAAAGGGGTGTGGTGCATGTAATCAGCCGAGCTCAAGTAAGTACCCCAAAATACCCATACAAGTTATGTTATGATTATCAGTTAATATAACATCATGCTAGATTAGGACTAAGGATCTAGGGAGGATGCCTTATGTACCTGTTATATGTGCTTTTGAGCTGGATGATAGTGCTGGTTAGACAGTAGTAGGATAGCCTGTTTATGTTATGCCTAAGTTTATGAGTTTGTGTTGCATGCTAGTACAAATTCTTGATATGATATTATGATTTCTTGAGTATGTTATGGTTAGATTTTCCCTTGTCTGAATGCTGCTTGCTTTATGCATTGTGAGATTCTGAGTGATGGGAGTTAGCCATTAGGTGAATACGTCACGTCACATGTGATCAGGGTTGAATAATCTTATAGTACTAGATTTGGCCCTATTGCGGAGCTCTTGTCTAAGTCCAACCATTCTAGGGACGAGTTGTTTACTCGAAGGATTATCTGAGCCTCGTCACATGTGATGGTATTCAGGTGATGGCTAATTGGCATCACAAGGAGGCCTTTAGCGGCTGAGGACTGGTTTGGTTAGAGTCAGAGGTTTCCTTAGGGTAAGCCTAGGATGAGATAGTGCTGGGAGCAGTAGTAGTAGAAAAAGGACCTGGTGGAGTTGAAGCAGTTCTTGAGGAAAGTACGGATAGATGTGGAAGGTAGTATGGGCTCGTACCACTAAAATCAGAGGATCCATACTCGATTCGGCAAAGGCCGAGACAAGATTGGGAACCTGGTAATGCGTGTGTTTGGTCTTGCAACGGTGATAAGTATTCTGATAAGTGGATGTATTATATTTTTAGCATGGTGACGTTGCGAGAGAGACCAGTGGGCGGATCAGGCGTTGGAGAGGGACCAGGCTCGGGTTCAGGAGCCGAGCTGCTCGAGGAGAAAATGAGGGAGTTGATATCAGCTGAGGTTACGCGCAGCATTCTAGATCAGACTCCTGTGATCTTTGGCACGGTCAAGGAGGGTATACTGGAAATTTTGGATGAGAGGATGGGAGCTTTCTGTAGCAAGATGATGGCTTTGATGGGAGCTCGTACTTTGACATTCCGAGAGTTTAGAGCTTGCGGAGCGTCAGATTACATGTATGTGCCTGGTAGGGAGGCGAGTGTGGGCAATGCCCTGTATCTCACCAATAGCAGAGTGTGGATGGTGTTCCACATCTCATTAGCAGCAGAACAAGGGCAAGGCCCAAGTTAGGGAAAGAGTGAGTGTGGGTTGGGCCTGTATCTCACTATCAGTCGGAGCGTGGATGGGGTTCCATGACTCAGCAGTAGCAGGATAGGCGAGGCCTTAGGACAGGATCCATTAGTACATGTTTAGCTTATGTGTTATGATATGTTTATTTGCTATTATATGTTAGATGGCGAGGCCCAGTGACAGGTGAGGCCTAAGTGAAACAAATATGTATCCGAGCGGGGCTCGAAGCTAGGCGAGGCCTGGAGCGGCGGGGCCGTTGTAGCGAGCGAGGCCCGAGGTAGGGGGTGGCCTAGTATGTGCAGTATGTGGTTATGCATGGTATGTGGTAGGTTGGGGAACTCACTAAGCTTCGTGCTTACGGTTTTCAGTTTTGGTTTCAGGTACTTCCGGTAGCGGAGGGAAGAGATCAGGGAGATCGCATGGCACACACCATAGATTAGACAGCCTGGGAATGTTTTACTCTGATAATGAACATATGTTTGGAAATTAATACTCTGATTATGTTTTGGATTGATGATTTTGCTTTAAGTAATGTTTTATTAAAAGAAATTTTTAGTCTTAAATTTTGGGACGTTACATCTAGTTTACAGAAAATATTATATATTACTTGTGGTAGCCAGGGTTTTCAAACAGAACAATGCTTAAACAAAATAAGTATGGTAGATACTTGTACTCTTTGGTTTGAAGAAGATGATTCAATAACTTTCACTTAGGGAAAATATAGGATTTTCCAGGATAAACATCAGTACTTTACGAAAAATTGGTTTATTATTCAAATAACAAATATTCATTATTAATTCTATAATTCCTTAGTTTGTGCATTCGGGTTACGTATGAAGAATATCCGATAGACTATGGAATGTGTGGTTTTCGCCCCATTCCTTGTTCCTTGTTTGGTTGTGGGCTTAGGGCATATCCACACAATTAACTGTCTGTTTGATATTGGGTCATACATAACTAGTATGAGCTAAGTAATTATAGAAGGAATTGGTTTAATCATGCTTTCACTAAGAAAATATTGGATTTTCTTGTGGAACACTATCAATGGATTTTAAAAGGACCATTACAGTTAACTTTATAAGTACTTAGTGAATACTTCAGGGTTATATACATGAAGATCCGACAACCAGTGGAATGTTTGGCCTCCGCTTCATTTCATGTTCCTTGTTTGGTACACAATCAATTGTTTATTCGATCTGGATTGTATATGATTTGTATACACTAAGTACTCGCAGGAGGAACTAGTAAGAATCATGATTTATTCGATCTGGATTGTATATAATCTGTATACATCCGAAAATATAAGATTTTCTGTAGAAACACAAAGCACTTTTCAAAACGCACTTTACAAAAGAGCACATAACCTGTTTTCTAAAACAAACGCTTATGAACTCACCAGCTCAATGTTGATACTCTTTCAAAACCTACTTGTATTCTTAGGACACTAATAGACAGGTACACGCACCGGGTTCAAGAAGATGGAGCATAGTAGCTTCGAGTCTTTACTTGTTATTTTACCTTTAAAGTCATTATTATATGAATCAAATGTAATGTAAACATTATACTATTAATACAATGGTTGTTATTGCTTTGATTACTATTATTCAATTGTTGTGATATTGTACATGACGTCCTCTGCCCCTAACGTTTCTGCCGTTCCGGTTTGAGGTGTGACTACATTCATGTTTTGAAACGATATATTATATGTTAAATAATATATTCTCATAATGTTAATTATGAAGTAAATCTATAAGCTTTAATTAAACTGATGGTTCTAATCGTAACACCTAATTAATCAAATGATATTTGATTCAAACTTATCTATGTCCTAATCATCATGACTATATAAATATGAAACATATATACCGACTTCAAAAGAATGGACTTTTTTAAGTCAAATGAGTTTGATTCATTTGATATATGTGAATCCTATTTTATATGGGAAGATGATTCGCTAGTGTCTTTATCTGTTAGTAGTTAAAGAACAAAAGGCTTGAAAAAGAATTATAAATAAGTGATGTATGTAATCTTTTCTATCCATGAATAGATTTGGTGATAGATGCTTAGTCAATTTCACTAACGACCTTTATTCGTTATTGTTGAAACTTTTGATTATCTCAAATTGTTTCATGGCGAAGATTGAAATACAACTTAATGAGATCATCATTAACCTTTCATTGAGATAAAGAAAATGAGTTTTTTTGTAAACAAAGTCTTCTTGGAACATCTTAAGAGTTGTGGAGTCGATTCACAACTCATTCTGACCAAAAACACTTACTCGTCACTAGTATGGTTCTTGTGGCACAAGATTACCTGATCACTTGGATATATCTTTTGATGTTCAAGGTAGCCTTAGTATTCTATAGTGGGATATGGTTACCTGGCCACTAACTGAATGTCGATAGTACAAGTTTTGAAGAGGATAAAAATAGACCCTTCAGTCTATTATATGATGTTTTTAAAACAACTATTTACTTTATAATTTTTTTGAAATTATTCTCACTACAACAAATATATATTTTTTCAAACCAAATAAGGGGATTAAATACTTTCGTTAGACTAAGGATGTAACGTTTTGTCCTTATCTAAAAGGTATGGAGTTATGGAGCTTATGTTAGACAATGAGCTTAACCACTCTAACATCTACTAATTGCATTTATTGTAGACAATCCTATATGATTGTTTAAGATGCAGTCTCCACTAATCCCACTAATTGTCATTCCATAGGACAAGTGCTTAGAAAGTTCTTTTTCTAGTTAGGAGCAATTTGGAACTTTAAGAGCTAAAGATCCATAAACTAAATGCATCGTAGTTTTGAACTAGCAAGTTTTCAACTATTGTTGAATATGCTCAAAAGTTTATCATAAACTAATAAAACACATAAAGATGGATTCATGTACGATTATCAAGTATGGGTTTGATTAATCTTCCTCGATATATTATGAATATAAAGAGTTAGTGACTTTTCAAATAAGAAAACATACACGATCGAAAATCCTTCCAGATTTAAGCTAACATCTCAAAGTAAGAATCTTCATTCTTATTAGATAATTACATAGTGTGATTTGACTATAAATCAAGAAGAATCTTGTGTTGTATGCAAAGCTAGTAGGAGCGCAGTAACATTCCTAGTCTTATAGTAGTCGACATGCTAATTCTTGGAATAAAGATCTATATAGATAGATCATGGCAACTTAAAGGATTAAGTAAATTGCATTAATTTCAAGGATCTTAAAGAGCTTAATATAAAGGACTATGAGAGAATTATTTTTTCAAATACCACATGACATAATTTTGAGTAAACTCCTAGTACAAATGTTTTGAACTAGATAACATGATTGTATTACATATGCTTCTGCTATTGGAGAAATCATATATGTCATGATTATGCACGAAGGCCAAATAAATCATATGCTTAGAGCATGTGGAATAATACTAGTATGATCCGAGAACAAGTTATTGTGTGACTTATAGGAATATTCTAAAGTACTTTCGAGAACTAAAGCAACATTCCTAATATGTGGAGTGTTTGAAAGAAAGCTATCTTTAAAGCTGTTACACATGTGCTAAACTTTCAAATAGATTGAGATGACTCTTACTCACAATCAAGCGCATCCTCATTATGAATGAATAGAAAGTTACATGGATAGCGTTTCCCTGTAGATTTTATTTACAGTTACAAATCAGAGTTAGAGTACATTGTGGTTTGGAGAACCACATACAAAGATGCTTAATGTATAGTTCAGTATGATTATGAGTAATACCATTACGCAACTATTGGTATCTAAGTCATATTTAAGCATCTGATACATTCTCAATTGTTTTCTTTATATATGAGTTATATAAAACTGGAAATGTTTGTATCCGCAAAGTTTCTAAAAATCAGAGTTAGAGTACATTGTGGTTTGGAAAACCACATACAAAGATGCTTAATGTAGAGTTCATTATGACTATGAGTAATACCATCACACAAGTATTGGTATCTAAGTCATATTTAAGCATCTGATACATTCTCAATTGTTTTTTTATATATGAGTTATATAAAACTTGAAATGTTTGTATCCGCAAAGTTTATACAAATCAATTTTTGTCAAATCCACCTAACAAAGATACTTTATTTGCTAAAGCATGAAAGTTAAGTTGTAGCTATAGGGCCTTGTTGATATAAGTAGATGTATTTGATTGAAATTTAGTATTTGGATATTGGAATAGTACAAGCAACATATATTGTAATGAGTTGATATGTTGGATATGAGTATTTCATTGAATGATTGTTGTATTCTATATGAGCATGTTTAAATCCTTGAATAACTCGGTTATTCTAAATGTCCATAGTCGTTCATAGTTGTGGGAGCATCTATGAGGTAAGACTAATATGAGTGAATTGGTGGATTCTCATGGAGATGAGAACAACAAGAGATGCTACCAACTTCATACGTACTTCATTAAGAGAATAAGTATTGGACTTGACCCGCATCAAAACCACTTTATGGATTGTAGTCAAGAGTGATGCTTTGATCAAGGTTGTATCATTGTATTCATAGACTTGAGATACATATTGGACTTGAAGTGTAGGGATTTTTGTGCTTTGACATGGTTTAACGTTGTTCCATAAAAGGCAGTCAGAAGGGTCATCGTTGGATATGACATGAACTACATTGATAGGAGTATGTAGTCAAGATGGGATTTGTTTCTCTTATTCGTTGAGAGCTAGACATCTAAGGCCTTACTCAAAGTTAAACTCTAAATGATATTGATCGCGATCCATATCTTATGTTCAACATGAAGTCTGAGACAAAGGAATAATTGATATCGCACCTTAAGTAACATTTGTATCCTGGAGCTCCTGGAATAGGTTGTTGATAAGATGGCACCATTCATATATTGTTAGGGGTAGTAGCCTGTTGCTAGAAGTCAACTACTATCTATGTCAGTCTATAATGAATCTTGTGTAAGTGGGAGATTGTTGAATCTATATGCCAAATAATCATTATGGAGTGACATTGCTAATAATATATGATCCTATAGGGTCACACCTTTATCAAGTTGGCACATTTTGTATACTTATTATTAATATGATTATTAATAAATATTGTCAATTCTTTGTAATTTAATTAAGGGAATAATTATTGTTTTATGAAAATAATAATTATAAGAGAGTATAACTAGTTATTATTTTATATGGTATAACTAATAAGTCATGTGCAACCTTTTGGACTAGTTGGATTCTTTTGTCTTTTACCTAAATACAAAGTTTATCTTTTATAAACTTAGAGTTTATAAAAATTAAAGAATCCTCTTATTTTAAAGAGGCATGGTCGAATCTATTAAACAAACATGGAGGTTGCTTGTCAACCTCCATGCTTTGTCTCCCCATGCTTCTAAAGGCTAGCATTACTTTAGAGTATTTTAATTTAAAGACCTAACCTTTGCATGGGTATATAAGAGAGTGTTTTGTATGATTTTTTGGCTAGTTTTTCTAGTGAAATCTCCTCATTTGAGGTAAGCACTTAAAGGATTAAGATACTCAAGAATATAAGAAGGAACTAGCATTCCAAGTGACTTACTCTTGATGGTGGAGACACATAGAGAAATCATAATCTTTGATTTTTTTTCCATCTTTATCAACACCCCAAAACCAAGTGGGTTCAAAGGATTCAAAGGTTGTCATTCTAAAAGTCTTTCGTTGTTTTTATTTTATTTTAACATCTATAAATGGATCCATGATGGTTTGGTTTTGTTATAAACTAAAAATAAAGTTGTTATTTTTAAAGTCTTCCGTTGTGGTTTTTGGTGAAAAACAAACTTATATTTTGTATCAAAACCCATCATTGGATATGATAAAGAAGGCTCGGGTGGAAGGATTGAAGAAAGGAAAATTGGAAAGCAGAGTGATCTGGGGGCAGATTCCTTTATTAAAATAATTCAAATTTTATCCTGATCCAAACCCTTTTAATTTTTGAAAATTAGGGTTGGGTTTATCTTGTTTTAATTATTCAAATTTTAAGGCTTTTTAAAATAGTAATTAAGGAAAAAAGATAAAACCCTATAGGAAAACCCATTTTTGAAAATAAGGTTAGGGATGCTAGGGTTTCAAGAAACCCTAGCAAACTCGAAAATCCACGGCCATTAGGGTTAAAATTTTTGTAAATACTAGTTTTAATCTATTCACTATTATGCACAATCAAATAGAAAACTATGTCTCTGATACCACTGATGGGTTTTATAGGTGATAATTAAAACATGCAGCGAAAAAACATAATCCTCAAGTTCACATGTAACCTATTTGGATCTAAGTTTTCTCTATTGATAGGAACAATCTATGAACATCAAGAACCCTGAGGAAACCCTACTATAATAAAACATTACAAGGGATTAGGGTTTACATACCTTTTGATTATTATTGCCAATAATAAACCAAATCCTTCTTCAAAAAGCTCTTAGAAAGGAAGCACCAGAACTCTATGCCTCTGATGGTTTATACCCAAACCCTAGCAAATAAGAAGACTTAAGGAGAGAGGAGAGGGAATATGATTTTTGGATGTTCCTTTGGTAAAAGTGGTGGCTGAAAATGAGGAGCCACGGGCTCTATTTATAGCTGATACAAGGAGCCTTGGAAACCCTAATTTGAATATAATACTATTATTTCAAATTTGGTAATTATCTAAATCCTTAATTATCTTTAAGGATTAATCTAAACTCCTTTAAAAAATCCTTAAAACCATTCATAACCCATGGAAGAATCTGGAATCTCTCTTGTTCAACTATTGAACTATTACAGTTTAAGTCCCTACACTTTTAATTAATCCAGTTAATCCCAAAATCAATTCCAATTAATTTCGAATTAATTATTCATTAATTAATACAATTTATAATTAATATATTAATCACATAATATATTAACAGATTATTTATTGCTATTTATCAACCATATAATAAATCAATAAAATAGTCACTCTCTTTAAAAGTCATTCTCAACAGTTACTAGTTTTGAGGGCAATCCAAAAGGACTTTGTCTTTAATTCAAGTATATACCAATTTAGTTATTGGCTTAGACACTTAATCCAACATTCGCCCACTTGGATATGTCTATAACTACAATTGCGAGTATAACTTCTAAATCAAACAACAAAGTGTGCTTTCCAAAGCAACTGTCAGCTTCTGATCTAATTAGACATCAACCCTAATAAAAGTGATAAAATATTCCTCCGCTCTTCAAGATAGAATATGGAAATGAGACATGCGTTACAATAAATCTCTTGTCCAAAATTCTGTTTCTCGATTTCCTGATTTGTGATGGCCTTATAAGACTACTAATGAAACACATCAATTCAGTCCTAACTGAGCCCAACACTATAATGTTAACACCAAACCACCGAGGGGCCCGAAGATATCGCTTTTTCTTTGCTAGCGCAAAAGGAACAAATAAACTTTGACTTATATGCTTCTATCTTTTACTCACCAAATCATGCATGACACTACATTTTATAACATCACGTTACTGATGCGTTTACGTAACACCAATGCACAACCGACTTGTAAATTACAACCCATGTATCTTCATTGTAAGAATAAAAAATATTATCGTCTCATAATTAATCGTGATACAATCTATGAAGGATTTCTCTTATCATGGGTTTATCCAATACTCAAAATCCCCACTTTCTAACTACTCACGTACACTGTAGCAAATCTTATTGCAATGTCTAATTCCTATACACAATCTACAATTCAATTCATGACAGTCTTGAATCACTACGTATTTCCAAAATTATGAACGACTTTGGAGTTTCGAATAATCAAATCATTCAGGAAGTAAAACATGCAAAGTGAAACACGAGAATAAACAGTTGAAAAAGGCAGTAACCATACTCATAAATAATCTTTATTATTTAATCACCAAAACCAATTACATTTATTTTTTTTACAAGTTTCAAACTATCAACTAACTACTAAAACTAATATCATCTCTCAAGCCTATTCTCCTAGCATGATGGTTATGCTCAACCCTACTCAGAGCCTTTGTGAAAGGATATTCAAGATTATCTTGTGAGAATACTCTCTTTGCCAGGAGATGACCTTGTTCAACTCTATGTTTGATCTAATGGTACTTTCTGTCGATATGCTTGGATCTACCATGATCCTTGGGTTCTTTGGTCAAAGCAACTGCACCTTCATTATCACATAAAAGTTCCAATGGCGCTTTAATGGTCGGGACTACTCCGAGATCACCGATGAAGTTCTTCAACCAAGCCACTTCCTTTGATACTCCACTGGTTGCGATATACTTTGATTCACAAGTAGAATCAACCATTGTTTCCTGTTTGGAACTCTTCTAAGTAACCGCTCCACCATTTAACAAAAATACCCAGCCCGACTGAGAACATAAGTTGTCTCGATCTGTCTAAAAGTTGGCATCACTATAGCCAGTCACTCTCAAAGTATCACTGCCACCAAGGACTAGAAACATTTCCTTTATCTTTCGAAAATACTTAAGAGTGTTCTGTACTGCAGTCTAATGAGCTCTGCTAAGATTGCCCTGAAATCGACTAACCACGCTCAAAGCATAAGACACATTAGGGCGAGTACATGTCATATCATACATAATCGTACCTACAAACGAAGCATATGTGACTCAACTCATGCAACTATTACTTCATCTGCACTGGGGATTTGAGTTTTACTCAACTTGACAGTACTATGAATGGGTAGTTCCCCTTTTTGGAATTTTCCGTAATAAAACATTTTAGTACCTTTTCCAAGTATGTACTTTGACTAAGACCAATAAGTCTTTTCTTTTTATCCCTCAAAATCCTTATCCCAAGAATATAGGCTGCTTCCCCTAGATCCTTCATGGCAAAACACTTTCCAAGCCAACATTTTACTTGTTGCGAGTTCGGAATATCGTTTTGCATAAGAAGTATGCCATCAACATACAATACTAGGAAAGTTACTATACTTCCATTATCTTTGACATACACACATGACTCTTCCTCACTTCTAGAGAAAGCGAATTCTTTGAGTTTCTCATGGAAGCAAATATTCCAACTACGAGATGCTTGTTTTAATCCATAAATGGATTTCTCAATCTTACACACTCTATTATGAAACTTTTCATGTACAAAACCCTCTGGTTGGCTCATGTAAACATCGTCAGCTAACTTCCCATTGAGGAAAGTAGTTTTTTGCATCCATCTGCTATATTACATAATCATGAAAGGCAACTATGTCAAACATTATCCCGATAGACTTTATCTTAGCCACTGGTGAAAAAGTCTCAACATAGTCAACCCCAAAGGTTTAATTAAAGCTCTTCACAACCAGTCATGATTTAAACATGTGTACCTTCCCATCCATGTCGGTATTCTTGAAGATCCGTTTGCAACCTACTATCTTTTGACCAGGTTCACGATCAACCAAGTTCCAAACTTGGTTGTCATACATGGACTGAATCTCATTATCCATTGCCTCTTTCCACTTGGTAGCCTCAGGGCTCAGCACCACTTCCTTGTAGTTAGCTGGATCATCTAAATTTACCAGTTTACCATCACAGATAAATGTGTCACTATTTTACATTATATGGAAACCATAGAACGTAGGTGACATGCTAACCCTACTGGATCGGCGACGAAGAGGTAACAAATTGTCAATGGGCTCAACAGGAGTCTCATCCTATGGTTGAGAGTGTTGGGTTTTGAGCAATCTAACACTTCCTAAGTGTGCATGCAACCCTAATAAACCTTGGATCTATGTTTTCTTCTAAAATACATGCAAATAATAATTTCCAAGGTTTCTTCCTAACTAGCATAGCATAAGGATTATGAATCATAAAAGTACTAGTAGAAATACATACCTTTTGATGATGGTTGATTGTTTGGAGTTTGAGAGCCAAGCACCAATAGTGTGAATGCCTCAAATGGAATCAAAAATCACCACAAACACTTGGAAAACTTTGAGAGAGTGTATACACACATAGAAAATCGGCCACACACACCAAGCCACCCTAGTGGCTATTTCATGCAACATAAGCATGCTTATATAGTGTGCATGGTTAGGGTGAAACCCTAATAACCCATGACCTTTCCTTTTCCAAGGATCCATGGGTTAAAAGCTCCATGGATCATCCATGGACTTCCATATAAGCCTAGCCCATTAACAAATGAGTGTTAGCCCACACTATATAAAACCAATAGCCCAAAATCTAATTAGTCTTCCTTTTAATCTCTAAATTAATTCATAATTAATTTAAGACTAAGACTAATTAAATAACATGACTTCTGATGGGTTTTGGTCATAAGACATCCTATGTGCTCATACAAACCCTAAAGCTTGGATCTAGGTTTCTCTATTGTACATACTTAGATTCCAAGACTATAAACCCTAATTCTAGCATATGGAAATCGGAATTCACATGTAATTAGGTTTAAGAACATACCTTGATTGTTATATAGCAATAACAATCCCAATTCCTCCTTGAATTGACTTTGGAAGGCTTAGAGTCACAAGTGTCACTCCTCTAATGGCTTACAAACACCAAGAGCAAATGGAGAAGGTATAAAGAGAGAGGAGAGGTGTTAGAATTCGTCCTTAGGACCTCTTGGGAAGGGTTTGACGAATTCCTAAGCCCTAGGGGGTTTATATAGGTGTAAAGATAGAGTTTAGTCATTATCCTTATCTAGTTGCTTATCCACCAAGCAACCCATAAGATAATCCTTGAATCCTTATCATAGTCAAATTCTAAGTGATTATCACTTCAAATTCGTCCACCACATATATAAGATAATTCTTACCTTATTTTGTAACTATCACATAATTACAATTCAGCCCCTCTAGTTTAATTAATTACACTTGATCACAAAATTAATTCTTAATTAATTATTGACCAATATTAATTAAACAAATATGATTTCTCCTTTAATATATTATTCTTATAACATATTAATAAATCATAATAACCTCTCTCTCTATATTTATTTCTCCAATCAAGTTGCTTTGGTGAAGGCAACCCACAAGGACTATGCACCATCGGGTCAAGTACATACCAAAATAGTTATGGACTTAGACACTAATCCAACAGTCTCCTACTTGGATAAGTCTAATAACCATTATGCGTATGACTTAAGATCCTGATCTGCAATCGTAGCTTTCCAAAGCCGCTGTCAACTCTGATCATATCAAATACGCGTGTCCTTAGATAAGGGATCATATATTCCTCCATTCTAGATATCATATGAGATATGATTTCAAATCATTCTCTTTGTCCTATATCTCGATTTCCGATTTATGACGACTGACTAATTGAACAAATCAAATTAGCCCTAGCCCGGCCGAGCATTTACGTTTGTCATCACAAAATCATCGAGGGGCCCAAAGATATCGCTTTTATCCTACTTTGAATAAAATGAACGGATAAACTTTGATACAATTCTTGCCTGCACTCACTCACCGAATCAGACACAATAATATGTTTTATAACACCAAGTTACTGGTGCGTTTACATATTATCAATGTGCAACCAATTTGCAAGATACAACTCACACATCTCGGTTTCAAGAATATAAGATGTTATCGTCTCACCAATCACTCGTGATACAATCCATGGAGTGATCCAAGTGAGCGTGGGTTTAATCCAATGCTCAAATCATATTCGTAAGCACTCATGAACGTTGCAGCAAACATTTGCTTATGTCTAATACTTTTCTAGACAATCCACACACCAATTCACGACAGTCTTCATTCATACCTACTTCCAACATATGAACGACTGTGGCCCGTTCGAATAATTTGACTGTTCTAAACCAATTATATTATTCAGGAAGTCAAAACATGCAAATGTGAAACACAAGAATAATACTAATCCCATATGGCCTCAAACCTTTGAGTATAAATAAAACACCTTTTATTTATCACCATATTGATTACTCATTATTTGTCGTTTCGGGTAATCAACTTCTTACTTGAATTACAACACTTTTCCCATGCTCCTAGCATGCACACAATGTTTACCTATGGTTCTTACTTTGTGAAATAGATCACATTGAACACATTTCCAATCATTCTCATTTCACAACTCCAAATCCTTTTCATAAGTGAAAGAATATCAAATTCTTGCCACTTATAGAATATGCTAGATTCTAACATTTTATGCAATGATCTCTTTTGTAATGTCATTGCACCAAAGTCACTAAGACTATTGCCAATGATATTACAAAGTCTTCTATCAGAGATTGTTACAAGACAACCCCATAGATGTGATGTCTCTCACTCAAAGTACTTTCTTTGAACATCCTTTCGCATAGAAGTTTCTAATCTAGTCATAGATTTCTCAATATTCAATTCCCAATATGGACACACTTCCATATGTTCCATATGACAACTCATTCTTAATAGAATCTTATCTATTCGTAATGATGTCGATATGGTCCATCCAATATGGAAACATTTCCATATTTTCCAATACTATACTTCCAACTACTCACAAGCGACCAATCCTCGTCGAACTTGGATTGTCCTTTGATAGTTGTTTAATTATTTTAGTATAAACCGATTCTAGTCCTTTTTCCCTCTAAATGTGCTCGACATTTGGAAAATTTTAGAATGGTCAAACATTAAAGCATTTGCAATCGATCCAATACCCAAAGCGTACGGGACACGACGCATAATGTTTTATTTGCTATGTTCTCAAAATTCGAATTGTGAAGAGGGATGCCGTAATCATAATCGAAATTTTAAGAACACACTTTGTACCTTTGACTAAATTTTATTAAGATTTCTCAACCTAAACCTTTAGATTTGAAATGAAGCATAATATTCTCTCCCTTAATTATAGCAAAACAACTCTTCAACTATTGCGACTTTGCAAAGTATGACTCTTGTTTTCTATAATTAATATTGCTAACCTTGCAATACTTTCCTTAATAATCATACAATCATAACTTTTATGCTCCCACTATCTTGATGATTATTATAAAACATAACACTTATGCTCCCACTAGCTTCGACATGTATTCATAAACATCTTAACTTTCAGAAAAACAATGCTTATTGAATTTCTTAAGTTCATGTTTCTAATACTTAATGCTTTGATAATCTTTTATCAAGGCTTCTTTATACACCTTTGCCTTCGATAGTTCATATGTGTGTCTAAACAATTAAGACTAATTGCCAAACCTCACAATTCAAATTATGGAAAGGGATACCGTAACCATAATCGAATTCGAGAATGCAATTTTACAATCACTATCTTCTTAAAATCTTTCTTAGTGAAAGCATTTCCTCACAATCATTTTCATGAAGGAGGAAATCTTATGACACCTAGATTTAAACGGTGTATGTGTTCCTATCCATGTGAATTTGTTAAAACCAAAGTTTACGACAAATTCAAACTCATATGGATCGAACTTTTTTAATCTCGATTTCTTGCCTTATGGTAGCACACCTGCCCACCATGTCTTCCAAGCAGTTAAGCAGCTCACCTTTTCTTATCAATGTACTTTCCATTGATCAAGGTCCTTGCCTTATATGCATTCAAATGAGAACTCATAGGACTCACATGCATGATTAACTCGATTGGATCGACATAGAATCAAAATAATGTCAACACGATAGGTTGTAAACCTCAAATCGTGTGCTAGTGATGATCGATAAGGTTTATTTGATTTGTTCTTGAAACCTTTCAAGACCATTAAGACTCCCACTGACTCCTTGACATATAAGATTCTCTTGTCAAAAACCATTTCTTGACAAACAAACATTCAAGAGTTAGTGTAGCTTTTATCAAAACACTTCATAAATTGGTCCTAGTTGGTCTTTGTCTTATCCAAGACATCACAACTTTCCACATTTAATGAAAAGTTACAAACCTTCTTAATACCTTTCACTCAATGTCACAATCTTAACTTTAAGACTTGTTATTGGAACGAAGTATGATTGACTTATTGATTTAACCATTTCTTCAATTCTTGATTCCTCTTCTTAGACATACAATTGTACTAAGACTCACTTAGAGGATCAATTGAGATATGGTTCTTAATCATTAAGACCTATCATAAAGCATAAAAGGTACTCTCCCTTCTTCTTAGAATGGAGAACCTTTTATCTTTCTGCCTACTTGATTCTTCTTATTCGTTCTGCTATTGATCTAAACCCTTTAATCAATTCAGAATTACACTTAATATTGTAAGTATAATCATATTTACTAAACCTTTAGTAAATCATGACGAATATCTCGTTATTCTTATGGCGGACTTTGATCAACACACAACTTTGTGTACTCGATCTCCTAGTCCTTCACTCGACACTTTGTCAATGAATTAGTCTAATTTCCAAATACGAAATTTCTCATTCATCGTGCATCCACGTTGCATGATTCCAAGTTTCTGTCCAATTGAAGCTTGGGCGATGAGAAACTCTCCCTATTTGGTAAATTCTCGACTTTTCCATAAACACCATAAATAAGAATCATATCCATTGGTTGTAGAAATATGCAAACACCAATTTTTTCATAACGATTTCATTGCAAGGAAATAAACAAATAAATAAATAAGTCAAATGAAAATTTATTTTATTTATAAAAGCAGCAGAAAACATTTGTCCTTACAATGCAAAATCCATTGAAAACTATGTATTTCAAAAAAAAAATTCTAACAACTCTATCATAACTATCTAAGCTCAAAATCTAATCTTCAAGTCCATGCGATCAAGATCCATTCCTTGTGATTAGATTCATCTTGCTCTTTCACCAAGCTTCCTTTCTTTTCACCGATCCTATAAAACATTCAAATGCAATCTTATTACATTATGTATGAATAGGAACTTAATGGAGTTAGATAGTGGATTTTACCTGAAGGGCAGCCATACTCTTTGACTCTCCCATCTTCTGGACTCTTCAGGCTCTTTGGGCAGACTTGTATCCAACGCCCTTTCTTTTGGCAGCAAACGCAGGTCAGTTCTCCTAGAACGTCCTCGGAAGCATGGTTGGTTGACTTTCCCAACAAATACGCTCCATTGCTTCGCCAAATCATTTCTGATTCAGCAGCAATGAGCATGTAAGTTAGGTCAATGAGGTTGTCGTTATGATCCATCATATAATACTTTCTTTTGAACTCATTATATGATTCAGGAAGTGACTGCAAAACCCAATTCACAGCCAACTCATCTGGGAATGACACACCCAACATTATCAACCTATCAATGTGTGATTTCATTCCTAGAACGTGGGCACACACGGGTTTACCATCTTCATGTTTCATTTCCAATAGGGCTTTAATGATATTGAACCTTTCAATTCTTCGATCTTGTGGGTTGGGGAGAACAATAGGAGGAGGAGGAGGAAGTGAAGCATGATTTCTCGTTCCTCGATTGAATCATGGAATATCATCTTCATGTGGAAAGCTTGTTCCACGGGATTTGAGAAAACCACAGTTGTCGAACTTTGACATCTACAAAACGGGAGAAAATGAATTCAAGTTAGTTGATTGATTGAGTCCTTAGTAAATCACCCAAATGAGATACTAAGGCTAGGACCCAACACAATATTCTACAACTCGGGAGAGGGATGCCGTAACCCTAATTGCAGAATATTTGAAGGTAAGTGAATGACGATTCACTAATTTCCACCACGAAAAACGAAAAAGAATTTAAGTTTTAAATCTATGAAAACTCCTAGATCCTTTGAGATTCATTGAACTTTCAATGGCATGTTTAAATCTCGATATGCCCCACTTGTTTGTGACTGGGATGCCGAGGATCACAAAGCGGGTGTGAATAACCATGCAAACTTACATGGTGCCCTCACATGTTACACTCACCTATTCGATGTGCCGGTAAACCACACACGCTCCACCGAACTATGACAAACATTGAGTCACCCTTTGCTACCTTTGCTTAGACCTATTTAGTGTGCCGGTTAACCACACACGCTCCACTAACGTCGTCGCAAGGGCACAAAGTGTAATTTCATGGAATTGCATCAATTCAGTTTTGCCTAAGTAACTAAGATTGGGAATTATATGAAAACATTTAGTTACTTTTATACTTCATTATACTTATAAAGGAAGGTTTCGTCCTATCCTACCCGTTCGGCTAACGACCCTCCACTGGTCAAGAGTGCGGTGGGTAAGAGTGGATACCCATTTAATCACCATTTTATAGTCAATTTCCTTAAACACCCCTTATAGACCAGCTTCGTGAATGAGGCCTACTAACGGTAAGACTGACTTTTACTCATACATATATATAATGTTAGACTTTTAATGTTATATATAGTATAGGGTGTATTTTATACTTTCAAAATACTAGGTGGTCTAATTTAACAATTATACTTTTAATTCAATTAAATTGTAAACTTAAACTTTTATGGATTTATTAAACTTCTTTTAATTATACACCTTAATTAATCAATAAAACCATAAGGGTGTGATTTGAACTTTTTCAAAACAATACTAGAGTTTTAGAATTTAACATTCCTAATTAAACTTTTAATCAACTTTTAAATTCCAAAACTTGAGGGCAAGTTTTGAAACATTTCAACACATTAGGATTTAGAATTTAAATATACATCAAAATTAAACCATTTAATCAAAATTTAAATTCCAAAACTTGAGGGCAAGTTTTGAAACCTTTTTTCAAAACATTAGGGTTTCAACTATTTAAATTTCAAAACAACAAAAATTTTGGGGTTCAAATTTAAACTATAAAACATAAAGGGCCATATATGAAACTTTTCACAACAACAAGGATCAAATAACAAATAATTCAAATTAACATTTAATCACATAATTATCCATATTTGATGATTTCTTGCAAAATAATTTATCAATTTACTTAAAATAATTAATCAATTATCTTATAAGGAAACAATTATCCTATTAATTGATAAATATCTTCAATTAGATTAAAATTATAGTCAAATATATCATATAATCGGATTAATATTAATCTAACATGATAAGGTAATTATCCCAATGCAAAAACAACAAGAAATCCCGAGATAAGCACTGTCTGACGCACCGACTCGCCGAGTCACCCTCTTGAACTCACCGAGTAGGGCTGACTCGCTGAGTCCAAGAGTGACTCGCCGAGTCAGGTCGAACAATGAGGCCAAAACACAATTTTCAGTTACATCAAGCATCAATACAATAGAAACCAATCATGGCTCTGATACCAGTGATGGGTTTTGGTCATAAGACATCCTATGTGCTCATACAAACCCTAAAGCTTGGATCTAGGTTTCTCTATTGTACATACTTAGATTCCAAGACTATAAACCCTAATTCTAGCATATGGAAATCGGAATTCACATGTAATTAGGTTTAAGAACATACCTTGATTGTTATATAGCAATAACAATCCCAATTCCTCCTTGAATTGACTTTGGAAGGCTTAGAGTCACAAGTGTCACTCCTCTAATGGCTTACAAACACCAAGAGCAAATGGAGAAGGTATAAAGAGAGAGGAGAGGTGTTAGAATTCGTCCTTAGGACCTCTTGGGAAGGGTTCGACGAATTCCTAAGCCCTAGGGGGTTTATATAGGTGTAAAGATAGAGTTTCAGTCATTATCCTTATCTAGTTGCTTATCCACCAAGCAACCCATAAGATAATCCTTGAATCCTTATCATAGTCAAATTCTAAGTGATTATCACTTCAAATTCGTCCACCACATATATAAGATAATTCTTACCTTATTTTGTAACTATCACATAATTACAATTCAGCCCCTCTAGTTTAATTAATTACACTTGATCACAAAATTAATTCTTAATTAATTATTGACCAATATTAATTAAACAAATATGATTTCTCCTTTAATATATTATTTTTATAACATATTAATAAATCATAATAACCTCTCTCTCTCTATATTTATTTCTCCAATCAAGTTGCTTTGGTGAAGGCAACCCAAAAGGACCATGCACCATCGGGTCAAGTACATACCAAAATAGTTATGGACTTAGACACTAATCCAACAACTTCATATTAATATATTATAACTTATAATATATTAATAAACATATGTGTATAACTCTCATAAAATTATCCATAAATAGTTCGGGTGAAAGGGTCGGGTCAAGTATATACCAAATAAGTTATGGACTTAGACACCTTATCCAACAGACTCCCACTTGGATAAGTCTAATAACTATATTTGCATATGTTACTTCAGGAACCAACCAGCAATCGTAGCTCTCGAAAACTCTGTTGAACTATGAAGCGCCATTTTAGATAAGTGAACATATAATCCTCTGTTCTCATGATATCAGCCGGACAAATACATGGAACAACGTCGTACTTATTGTCCAGCAGTTTGTTTCCCGATTTTCGATTTGTTTGACAAAGAACTTAATCGAACACATCAATTTAGTTCTGACCGGCCGGTACATAGGTCACAACAAAATCATCGAGGGGCCCAGATATCGCTTCTATTTCTAGAAGGAACAGGTAAACTTCGAATCATATGCTTGTTCTACTACTTGTTGAATTGTACACAAAGGCACATTTTATAACATCAAGTTACTGATGCGTTTACGTGCAATCACTGCACAACCAACTCATAGGTAACAACTCATATCTCTAGGTTTGAAGATTTATATGATATTACCGTCTCACGATCACTCGAGATAAATTCCATGAAGTGATACAAGTGAGCGTGGGTTTATTCCAATACTCATAACTTATGAGCACTCATGAATGTTGTAGCAACCAATGCTATGACTAAACCCATTTAGCCATCTACAAACTCGATTCATGACAGTCTTGATTCATACCTACTTCCAACATATGAACGACTGTGGACTGTTTAAATAACTTAGTCATTCGGAAAGAATAACCTAGCTATTTTGGAAGTCAAAACATGCAAAGTGAAACACAATAATAATCGAATCCAATATGGTCTCAGAACCCTTTTGAATATAAATAGAACCACCTTTTATTTATCACCATATTGATTACACATTATTCATTGTATAATGTTTCAAACAATCAACTTAAGACTTGAATAAAAACAACAGTCGTCCCATGCTCCTAGCATGTACACTTTGTTTTTCTAAACAATAGTTATGCCATACTCCAAGTATGCACACTATGTTTGTCTATGATCCTTACATTGTGATGTAGATCAATTGAACATGATTCCAATGATACTCATTTCACAATCCCAAATCCTTATTGTAAATGTGAGAATCCCCGATTCCTATCATTTACCCAAAAAACTGTTAGATTTTAAACTTTTTTGCAATGTTCCTCTTGTAATGATTATGCACAAAGTCACCAAAACCTTGTCACCAGTCATTACAGAGTATTCCAAAGAAGGTCAACCTCTATGGAACGGAAGTCTCATATTCAAAGTACATTACTTTGAACATCCTTCTTGCATTAAGGTTTTCTAATCTTACATAGATTGAATAACTTCCACCTATGGAGACATTTCCATAGTCCCATTTTGACTATTACTTACGAACAAGAGTTACTACTTTTCAGAATATGTCAATATGGTCCTTTCCGACAACTTACATCATACTTCCAACTGTCCCTGAGCAACCAATCTTTGGCGAACCTCAGATTGTCCTAGACAACTGCTTAATCACTTTAGTCATATCCAGTTCTAGACTTTTCCCTTCTCAATGCCTTAAGCATTTGGAAAATTTAGAAAAGATGAATATTATAGTACATGCAATCGATCCTATATCTGAAGCATATGGGACACGATTCATGATGTTTGACATAAAGACATGATACTAGACCAGTCTTTTGCTACAATATTTTTTTATTTGCCATGTTTTCAAAATTTAACTATGAAGAGGGATGCCGTAATCATAATCGAATTTTGAAAACGCAATATATATAGAATTTCTTCAAGTTGAACCATTCCAACATAAAATTCATATATATATATATATATATATATATATATATATATATATATATATATATATATATATATTCTTGACTAAAGATGATTAAAATCTCAATCTAAGCAATATATATAGAATTTCTTCAAGTTGAACCATTCCAACATAAAATTCATATATATATATATATATATATATATATATATATATATATATATATATATATATTCTTGACTAAAGATGATTAAAATCTCAATCTAAGCTTTAGAATTGAAACGAAGTATAATTTCATCTCCCTTAATTATAGCAAAACAACTTTTCAACCCCTGCAACTTCACGAATTGAAACTTTGTTTTCTATAATTAACATTGCTAACTTGCAACACTAAACGTAATAATCATGCTCCCACTAACATGATGATTATCAGCATAACACTTATGCTCCCACTAGCTCTGACATATTTCCAGAAATCTGCCGGACTTCTGAAATTTAGATTCATACACCCTTTCTTAGATAGCTCACATGTGTGTCTAAGCAATTTCAAGAACTATGAAAAGGGATGCCGTAATCATAGTCTCAATTTCTTAGACCTTTATCATTTCTCACAAGTCCATGTTAGTGTGCCGGTTAACCACACACGCTCCACTAACGACTTTTGAAAATGCAAATAACACAATTGATATCTACGTAAAATCTACTTAGTGAAAGAATTTCCTCACCATCATTTTCATGAATCGGAGAGAAACCTTATGACACTTAGATTTTATAGTGTATGAGTTCCTATCCATGTGAATTTGTCAAAACCATAATCACAAGATAAGGTTAGTGACAAATTCAGCCTTACATGGATTAAACTTGTTCAGTCTTAGTTTCTTGTCACCTTGGTAGCACAAGGCCCACTAATGCTTCCAAGTTGAACTCTGATAACTCACATGCAAATTCAACTTATTTGAAGTAGGTACAGAAATAAGAATTATGTCAACACGATAGGTTGCAAACCTTAAGTCGTGTGCTAGTGATAAATAACAGGTTTTACTCTTGATTAAATCTTGAAATTCTTTCAGGATCTTTAAGGCTCCCACTATCCCCTTGACATATAAGTTTCTCCAGTCAAGAACCATTCCTTGACAAAACAAATATTCAAGGGACAATGCGGATTCTTATCAAGACTAACACTTCACACAATTGGTCTTAGTTGGTCTTTGTCTCATCCAAGACATCACAACTTACCAATCTCAAATGTACAAGAGTAGAAAACATTTTACTCTTACATTTGACTAGTGTTAATAAATCTTCCTTTATGTCACTCAAAGTTACAATCTTGGATTATGACTCTAAAAATTGTTTTGAAACGAAGTATGACTCATCTTCTTGATTTTAACCAATCCAACAATTCATGACCTCTCTTCTTAGCCATAACAATGCACTAAGACGTCCTTAGAGTATGAATTTGTGATATGGTTTCATAATCATTAAGATGATCATGAAATACGATACTAAAGTACTCTCCCATCCTTTCAGATTTGAGAAACTTTTATCTTTCTACCTAATTTGATTCTTCTCATTTGTTTTGTCATACATTGTAACCTTTCCAACGTTACAGAATTATACTTAACCTCATAAGTATAATCATATTTACTAATCCTTAGTAAATCATGACAAATCAATCTTTGTGGTGGACCTTGACCAGCGCACACCCAGTGTACCTAATTTCTTAGTCCTTCAATTGACTCACATATACATGTGATCAAAGAATTAGTCTTAATTTTCAAAGATGAAAATTCTCATTCATCATACAATACAACTTGTATGATTCCAAGTTTTTGTCCAATTGAAACTTGGGTGATGAAAACTTTCTTCATTCGGTAAATTCAGACACTACCACAAATGAAGGAATCAAATCCACTTTCCAATATTGCTATTACTGGAAACATATAAGCAAAAATTTTCCACAGATGCCATTGTAAGGATATTTTTAAAATAAATAAAATTAAAACCCCTTTTTTTTCTTTTTTTTTTTTTAAAACTTTGCGGAAAAACTTATCCTTACAATACACATGAAAACCTTGTTGTTATCTATTCATAAGCAATATATTATAACTCTTAAGCAACAACTCAAAATTCTGATTACCGAACCATGCGATCGAAACCCACCTTTGCAATCAGAATCAACATATACTTACTTTAAGCTTCCTATCTTTTCTTTGATTCTTAAAAACATCAGCATGTGACCCATTCACATTATGTAATAAGAATCTCCAAATAGGAACTTAATAGAGTTAGATAGTGGACTTTACCCGAAGTAGACTCAAACCTCTTGACTTGATCAACCTTATGACCTTTCAGGTGAATAGGGAAGCTTCGCAACCAATGCCCCTTCCTTTGGCAACAAAACACATGGACCCTTTGGTAATGGCACATGGGACTATCTCAAACTTAGCCTTTCTCTTTACCATTTGGTCAACCGAGTTGACTATAGCCGATCCCTTTCCATTGGGAAGAGAAATCATTTTCTAGATATCCAATGCTACCATTGTCAATGTCCATTTAAGACTTGGGAAGTTGTTCTTTTAATCAAATTTGCTTTACTAGTGTTCCAAATCATTGTTGATTCCACAACACCAAGCAAATAGATAACATCATTAAGGGTCATGTCATAGTCTGTCTCATAGTAGTCCCAAAGAGACTCACTATGTTACTAAGAAAGTGATTGAACATCCAACTTTCACGAGACTTTGACACCCAACTCTCCCGGCTTGTCAATATGTGACTTTATCTCCAATATGTGAGCACACATAGACTATGCTTGCCAATATGGATTGAGTGACTTTAAACTTTTCAAGAACTTATGGGTGAGGGAGAATAATTGGAGGAGGTGGAGGAAGTGAAGCATGATGTTGAGGGACACCATCTTCAAGAGATTTGGGAAGATCATAGTTGTCTGAACCAGACATCTATAATGGGAGAAAATCAAGTTAGTTGATTCAAAGTCCTTAATATAACACCCAATATGAAATATTAAGGCTAGGACCCAACACAATATTTTATAACTTGGAAGAGGGATGTCGTAATCCAAGCTATAAAATATTTGAAGGTAGGCGAATGACGATTCACCAATTTCCACCATGAAAAACGAAATAATTTATTAGGTTTTAATTGGATTTTAAATTCCTACATCTTTTAAGATTCATTTAACTTTTCAATGGCATGTTTCAATCTCGAGTGTGCCCTCTCAAATTTTGTGACTGGGATGCCGAGGATCACAAAACAAGGTGTGACTAACCATACCAATTCACTTGGTACCCTTAATATTATCACCCAATCAATGTGCCGGTTAACCACACACGCTCCATTGATCTATGACAAACATTAAGTCACCCTTCGTGATCCTTACTAGTCCAAGTTAGTGTGCCGGTTAACCACACACGCTCCACCAATGACTTGGTAAGGTACAAAGTGTGAATTCCATGGGCTAGCACCAAATTCACATTTTTTCCTAAAGTAACTAAGATTGGGAATTAAATAAAACATTTAGTTACTTTATAATATTCATTATACTTTTAATGAGAATTTAAAGTCATTGTCCTACCCGTTCGGCTAACGACCCTCCACCAGTCAAGCAAGCGGTGGGTGAGAGTGGACACCCATTAAGTTGCCATTTTATAGGCAACAACCTTATACCCATCTTATAGACCGGCTTCGTGAATGAGACCTACTAACGGTAAAACGACTTGTTCTTATACATATATAATAATTAACCATTAATCTTATAATAGTATAAGGGTAGAATTTTAACTTTTAAAACTTCTAGGGTATGGAATTAAAGTTTGTGTGAGACTTTACAAATTCCAAAACTTGAGGGCAAGTTTTGAACAATTCATAAACTTTTGGATATTCATAACTTATGAGCTTTAATTAAGTGTTTAAAACTTTTAATTAAGAGTCTCTTGGAAATCCATAACTTGAGGACAAGTTATGAATTCCATAAAAGCATTTATGGGAAAAACTCTTCAAGAAAATTTAACCTACAACTTCTTAAAAAACATTTAAAAGAAAAAACTTTTGGAATTCCATAACTTGAGGACAAATTATGAATTCTATTGAAACACATTAATATCAAGAATTAACTAACAAACAATTTGCAAATAATTCCTATGATCTAACAAAACTCATATGAACATGAACATCCACATCAACAATTTCAAGAATCATATGAACACATATAAACTTGAAATTTTGATTATAACTTTGAAATTGGTCCACCATCATCATTACCACATCAAAAAAACAGGTTTTATGAGTCCAAAACAGTTTAAGGTAATGAAACCAGACCAATTCCAGCACCAAAACTCGAAGATATGCTGTCTGGGGTTCCAACTCGTTGAGTGCATGAACCAAGTCGCCGAGTTGGATGAGTTTTGCCTTGGACTCGTCGAGTCCCTTCATGGACTCGGCGAGTCAGCTGTGCAGACAGCATAAAATCTTCGATTTTCAGCAATTTGCATCAAGTATTCAGGAAAACAAGTCTAGTCTCTGATACCACTGTTGGGTTTTGAGCAATCTAACACTTCCTAAGTGTGCATGCAACCCTAATAAACCTTGGATCTATGTTTTCTTCTAAAATACATGCAAATAATAATTTCCAAGGTTTCTTCCTAACTAGCATAGCATAAGGATTATGAATCATAAAAGTACTAGTAGAAATACATACCTTTTGATGATGGTTGATTGTTTGGAGTTTGAGAGCCAAGCACCAATAGTGTGAATGCCTCAAATGGAATCACAAATCACCACAAACACTTGGAAAACTTTGAGAGAGTGTATACACACATAGAAAATCGGCCACACACACCAAGCCACCCTAGTGGCTATTTCATGCAACATAAGCATGCTTATATAGTGTGCATGGTTAGGGTGAAACCCTAATAACCCATGACCTTTCCTTTTCCAAGGATCCATGGGTTAAAAGCTCCATGAATCATCCATGGACTTCCATATAAGCCTAGCCCATTAACAAATGAGTGTTAGCCCACACTATATAAAACCAATAGCCCACAATCTAATTAGTCTTCCTTTTTATCTCTAAATTAATTCATAATTAATTTAAGACTAAGACTAATTAAATAACATGACTTCATATTAATATATTATAACTTATAATATATTAATAAACATATGTGTATAACTCTCATAAAATTATCCATAAATAGTTCGGGTGAAGTGCAACCCTAATGGACCATGCCAGGTCGGGTCAAGTATATACCAAATAAGTTATGGACTTAGACACCTTATCCAACAGAGAGCTACACTCTTCTAAGGCTCCTTCACTGGTTAAATCTCAAATCTCTTCAAGGTTAATTGCACTCCCACTGTCATCTTTGAATATGAGCTCTCTCTCACGAAAGACTTCCCTTCGAGCTATAAAGATCATGTTCTCACTAGGTCTATAGAACAATTATCCAAAAGACTTCTATGGGTAACCAATAAAAATATACATCTCACTTCTAGGTTCTAGCTTGTAACGAGTCTCTCATCTAACGAGAGCTTCACATCCCCAAACTTTGATGTGGGCTAGCGAGGAAGCTTTCCCTGTCCACATCTCGCGAGGTGTTTTTGGCAACGGTTGTCTCTAAGGCATACCCCCAGAAAGAAATAAGAAGAATAGCTCGAATCATCATGGAATGAACCATGTCTAACAAGGTCAAAATATGCCTCTGAACCACATCATTAAGTTGTGGTGTCATAGGAGGAGTCAATTGTGAAACTATTCGACATTCCTTAAGATAGTCATGGAACTTGATACTAAGATACTCTCTGCCTCTGTCTGATCGGAGCATCTTTATCTTCCTGCCCAATTGATTCTTGATCTCGTGTTTAAACTCTTTGAACTTTTCAAAAGTTTCTAATTTATATTTGATTAAGTAGATATATCCATATATGCAATAATCATCTGTAATGTCATATAGAACTGGTTACCATCCCTTATGGTAGATATTAAGGGTCCATACACAACTATGTGTATGAGATGCAACAAACCTTCACCTCTTTCACAAGATCCTGTGAAAGGTGATTTTGTCATCTTATCCAAAAGAAAAAACTAACATTCATCATCTGACCTTAAGTCAAATGATTCCAACACTCCATCCTTTTGGAGTTGGGCGATGCATTTCTAGTTAATGTATCCAAAATGATAATGCAACAAGCACGCTTTATCTACACCATTAGATGAATCAATGTGAAATACAATATTTCCTAAGCTATCAACACAAATCATTGTTTCATACACACCATTACAAGATAAAACTTTAAAAATAAAAACACCATTTTTATAAGCTAAAATCGAACCATCATATCATCAAAGGAATATCGAAAACCATGTTTGAACAATGTTTCGCGTCATTTTTGACGAACAAAAACAAATACCATAAGTTCCAATCTTGGTAACCAGTGAAGATCGCCTGTTTCCCATGATCAAATTTATTCTTCCAAGCTCCACCTCCTCACTTTCTTTTAGCCCCTACAAATCAGAACAAATATGAAAACCACATCATGTATATGTTGGATTAGGTGTCTAAGAAAATAACTAAATTAGTATAATCTTGAATTATTAGCAAAGTTTTTTTTGGGTTGCCCTTAAGCCTAATAATTGATTGGATTGTTATTTGGAGAGAGTGATTGATTTATTAATTTATTATATGATTAATAAATTAATTAGAAATCAAAATAAAATATTTATTAATATATTATGAGAATAATATATTAATTAGAAATAGCATTGTTTAATTAAAAATAAATCAGAAATTACATGAAATTAATTTTGGGATTAATTAAAACTAAAGGACTAAACGCGACAATGTCCAAAAGTTAAACTTCGACCAATTCTAGAACCTCCCAAGAGGGGGGGGGGGGGGAATTCTAGAATGGTTATGGGGGTTTTCTTGGGCATTAAGGAATCCTAGGAGTTTTAGGGAGCAAGGAAAGGGATAAGGATTAACTAGGAAACTCTCCTTATCCTAGGTCCCTTAGTCACCTATATAAACCTCCATGAGGGTGAAGAATTGTGTTCATCCCTTATACAAGAGGTAGAAATGAAAATCCTTCCTCCTCTCCTCTCTCCTCTTTAGCCTCCAACTTGATAGTGTTTAGGTGTGAGCCATTAGTGACATGAGACTTCTGGTGTTTGCTTTCTAAAGCTAGATCAAGGAATCATTGTTTATTTACTACAATAAACATAAGGTAAGTATTTTCTAATAGCCTTTAGTATTTTTGAAAATAGGATTGTACTTGTAGGGTTCTTGATGTTCAATAGTTGTTTGCAAATCATAGTAAGAACATATATCCTTTAGGGTGTATGCAAACTTAGGGTTTATGTTTTTCCGCCAAAAATATGATTTTTGAAACATGTAAAACCCATCAGTATCAAGGACCCAAGAATGAGTAAGTTGTGAGTTACTAACTTGAATAGCGATTATACATGCCGATGATGGCGTGCACTTGCCATCCTTGATGTCTTGTAAGTATTTAGAGCAACTTCTTTTCTAATGTCCCTTTTCATTGCAATAGTATTAAGTGGCCTCATTGGGATCAAATACAACCGGAGTATCAACGTTGGGCTTTGCCTTCGGCCCACTACTAGACCCTCTAACATGGGCCTTTCCCTTCCAGGCTCATTGAGGATTAGCCTTCCTCTTCTTTCCGTTGTCCTATCCAATATAAAGTTCATCGGTGATTCAACAGTTTGCAACAAGTTTTGGAGTTGAGTCAATGTGGTCTATGTGTTGTATAAGTTAGGATGAAATGATCATAACTAGAAGGCAAAGAGTTGAAGAACATGTATATGTCCAACTCTTTGTTAAAACACATATTTATCTTTTCCAAACGCTCCACATATCTCTGCATTCTCTATACATGAGTGCACACATAGTCTCCTACCTTCAACTTTCATGCCATCAATACCTTGATGACCTCATACCTTTCTTGATGTGCTTTCTTGTGAAACTTTTCTACAAGATCCAAGCATGTCTAGTATGGCAAGTATTCCTCATAGGAATTTTGCAACTTAGGTACCATGGTTGCAACCATGATGCAAGCGACCTTCATTGCGTCATCATAGTGTTTCTTATAAGTAGAAAGCTCTTTAGGAGTAGCAGTTGACTCATCGATTTCAAGAAGAGGTTTTTTGAGGAAATATTATTTTCCCTCATATCGAAGAGTCATCTTGAGATTTCGCATGCAGTCCATGTAGTTTGGACTAACTAATTTCTTGTTGGAGAGGCTTGATAGTAGAGTGAACTTGTTGTTGTTGGTTGAGGTGTGAGCAACAGAAGCATCACCATTGGAAGTAGACATCTATAGGATAATAAAAGTTTTAGTTAGTTGATATAAATTCATTAATATTTTAACCCATAATAAATATTCAAGGCTAGGATCCAATATAATAATTCACAACTAAGAAAAAGCATGGTGTGATCTTATTGCAAATTTAAGAAGGTAGGTAAAACAATTCACCAATTTCAATCTTTGAAATTCCTAGATCTTTTGAGATTTCATCTAATCTTATCAATGGCATGTTTAATCTCAGATTATGCTCTTTTATTTGTGACTGTGATGCTAAGGATCACTAACAAGATGTGAATAACCTTGCAAACACGCTTGGCAACCTCGATGTCATTTATCATCTCTAATTAATATGCCGGTTAACCACATGCGCTCCATTAACAATGATAACTTTCGAGACGCCCATAAGTTCTCATTAAAGTCCCTATTAGTATGCCGGTTAACCACACACGCACCACTAATGACATATAAAGTATGATGTGCGTTCTCATGGATACGCCTACTTTTCACATTTTTCCTGAAATAACTAGATTGGGATTTTTAAAGAAGGTTCTAGTACTTTTATATCATTATACTTTTAATCAAATTATGTCCTATCAAACCCATTCGACTAACGACCCTCCACCATACAGGAGAGTGTTGGGTGAGAGTGGACACTCATTCAACAACCATGTTATAGGCCACTTCCTTAAACCCTCTTTATAACATGGTTTCGTGAATGAGGCCTACTATTAATGTGTCTGAATTTTTTTATACATATATTAATTAACTTTTAATAATATATATATATATATATATATATATATATATATATATATAAGGTGTCTTTTAAAACTATTCAAAATACAAAGATTAAATATTAATAATCTAAATTAAACATTTTAATTGATCAATATTAAACCAATTATGATTTATCTTTATCTTTTAATTAAAAAATTAATTAAATCATCTAAGGATTAAACAATTATTAAAATAATTCAAATTTAATCATAATCCAAACCCTTTTAATTTTGGAAAATTAGGGTTGGTTTTATCAGGTTTTTAGTATTTAAATTTTAATACTTTTAAAATAATAATTAAGGAAACAAGATAAAACCCTAACAGAACCCCCATTTTCGAAAATAAGCTTAGGGGATAAGGTTTTAAGAAACCTTAGCAAAATCGAAAATCCATGGCCATTAGGATTTAATTTCTATAAACCCTAATTTTGATCTATTCATTATTATGCACATTCAAATAGAAAACTATGGGTTTGATACCACTGATGAGTTTTATAGTTTATAATTAAAACATGTGGCGGCAAAACTTAATCCTTAAGTTCACATGCAACCTATTTGGATCTACGTTTTCTGTTGATATCAACAATATATGAACATCAAGAACCCTAAGGAAACCCTACTATAATAAAAAATAACAAGGGATTAGGGTTTATATACCTTTGGATTATTATTTAAAATAATCAACCAAATCCTTATTCAAAAAACTCTTAGAAAGCAAGCACCAGAAATCTGATGCCTCTGATGGTTTGTACCCAAAACCTAGCAAATAAGAGGACTTGAGGAGAGAGGAGAAGGAATGTGATTTTTAGATGTTCCTTTGGTAGAAGTGGTGGCCAAAAATGAGGAGCCAGCGGGCAAAACATTGCCCTCTCGTGAAACATCCTAGTAATCGTAGTAACAGACTCAATACCCTGCTTGAGGGTCAAGAACTCCTGGGCCAACCGTTCCCTTTCCACTGGGGGAACGTACTCATCTCGGAACATAGCGGTGAACCTCTCCCAGGTCACTGCGACAAGCTCTGCAGAAGTGAAGTGCGCTGTCATGAACTTCCACCAGTCCTTCGCTCCCAAGCAAAGCTGGTTCAGTGCGAACCGTACTCTTAGATGCTCTGGACACGAACATGTGTAGAAGCACCCCTCAATGTCAGAGATCCATCTCATCGCAGCTATCGGATCCTGAGTCCCATCAAACTCTGGTGGCTTCGTGTTGCTGAACTCTCGGAACAACAACGAGTCACCCCCAGCGGCCTGGCAGCAGCAACGGTTGCGGTGGCCGCAACAACAACATCATCAATAAGAGCGGCGTACCACTCATCAAAAGTCTCGATCAGAATGGTCTTGATAGACCCAAACATCTCCAGAATCTCAGCCCAGATGGCTGCAGCCACCTCCTCATGAATCAACCTGCGGATCTCCTCATCACTAACACCGCTGCTCTCAGGTGTATGGCGTGTCCCAACCATCATGTCTCTCTGAAATACAACATCAAAATATCAGATACCCGCTCGAGCATACTCGCACTCGATAACTCAACCCTACTTGCTCTTCAGTACCCTAAGGATTCTTACTTGGACTGCGCAATGATCTGGTGTTTCCAGTAGTACGGGCCCTTATACTACCGTCCACACTGTCACACCCCCAAACCAGAACGGCGGAAACGTTCGGGGGCGGAGGACGTCATATTCAGTATCATAACAGTTCATAGAAAGGAAAGTACACACCACCATACATATATAAAGGTTTCAAAAATGTTTACATCATTGTATTCATTACATGCTCAAAAGATAAATGTATAAACATCTTTCAAAAGAAATAATTAACGCCAGCGCGTTAATCCCCGAAAGTTGATTCCCAAACCTGCTTAACGGTTCCCTGAGAATACAAGTTATTTCAAAGAAAAAGTGTCAACAATTAAGTTGGTGAGTTCATAAGTGATTTAGAAACATTGAATGCCATCCAAAATGAGTGTATATTTTCCAAGAAAATCCCATATTTCCTTACAAAAGTGTGAGATGCATGAGAAAGTTGGTATTGAAAAACATAGATAGTTGAACCAAGAAAATCCCTTATTTTCCTAATAGTTGTTGGTTTAATGTCCAAGAATAACATTTTGAAGCAATCCACATGCTTTAGAAGAATTTTACACATAGATTTAAATAATAAACCTATCAGAAGATTTCAGTTTGTTAGATAATGAATAACTGTAGTAACTACTCATTCATTATTCAAAAGTACTATAATAGTTGTGTATCCGATGAGTTTTATAACCATACTAAACATAATATGCCTGTAGCGACGTTCTTCAGGCTTCGTAGCGTTATGACAAACTGTCACCCCAAAAGACGGATTGTAGCTAACAGTCAGGGCGCGGGATCATGACTTCTCGTATAGATCTATACACATTTGACACGTTCTCCGAACGGGAGACTCTGGTTATAGACAGGACTTGTAGCAATACCTTTTATCAAAAAGGCAGTGTTTGAAGATGTACACGTCTCATGGATTCTCAACTAAGTCTGTATTAAAGTGATAGTTTTGCATGCAAAGTTTATCCTTTTTCACAATGTTTGACAAACATGAATCATAAGGTTTTAGAATATATGAAACGGTTTAGCAACGAAAGATACTTTGGAGTTACTAAATACTTTGTATAAATCTATTGCATGCAAGGTATAACAAGAGTTTTCACATAGTAGAACTAAATCACAAGTGATTCATTTGATAAAAACGAGTAAAGTGAAATTCTATGAAATACACGATAATAACCGTATGTTTACTTGTATCCCCCCTAAAAGAGTATAGAAAGAATTTAAAAATGTATTTAAAGAGTGTTTGTAGGGGTATGAACTCCCCTGGAAGTTTGAAGACAGCGAGCTGGAAAACCAGGCAGAGTTTCGTCTCGGGAAGCGGATCTTTCTCGGGATTCTCGGGAATCTCGGGAGTAAAATTGACTCTCGAGACTTGAGTAAAAATGACCAGGGCTTCGGGTTTGAACGGGCATGGAAAACGAGGCAAAACGCAAGGGAAATGAGAAGAAATGAGCAAGTTTTTCGGAAACCCTCGCACTTCTACTGATAGGGGGTCTGAGAAGCCTCGGTACGCAGGGTGTACGCTCGTACGCAGCGCGTACACGTACGTCATGCATGAACGAGTCCTCGACTGCCTCGGCTTTGGATGGGACGGATCGGATGGGACGGGTCGGATGGGGCGGGTCGGTAGCTTCGCATAGGGGCGACGTGGACGGACCGAGACCAAGGCCTTCGGGTACGCGGGGCGTACGAGGGTACGCATCGCGTAACCCGGATGAGGACGCTGACTCCTCCTTCGGATAATACCGGGTTTTGATATAAATTTATATATAATTTATTTAATAAACTTCAAAAAATCATATCTTCTTCATACGAACTCCGTTTTCGATGGTCTTTATATCCACGCGTAGGTGAGACTACGCTCTACAACTTTCGTTTAGACTCCGCTGGCAAATTCCAAAATTATTTTTATTATTTATTTATAAAATGACGTGATTAAGGAATTTCTTTAAAAATTCATAACTTCTTTATCTGACGTTGGTTTTTTCCAGACTTTTCACCGCTGAAATACCATTGTCGAGACCTTCGATTCTCGTTTAGGTCATTCCGGCCAAAAGTCGCTCGATCTCCGATTCGAGTTTTTAGCTGTCTGCTGCTAAGACGAACTTGGAAAAATCTTAACTTCAATATACGAAGCCGGATTTGAGCGCTCTTTTTACGTACGATAATGGTTTAATGACATTTAAACATAGAGGGAATTTAAATAGAACTTTTTGGACATTTTATTATCAAAGTTAATTTTATTAACTCAAAAGTGGTTACAATACTTGACTTTTTAGGTCATTACAAAGAATTGAAATATCGGGTTGTTACATCATCTCCTCGTTAGAGGGAATTTCGTCCTGAAATTTTAAAACAAATAGAAGTATTAGGGACTGAGGAAGAGGTGCGGATACTTCTGTTGCATTTGGCCTTCCCGTTCCCATGTGAACTCGGGTCCTCTCTTAGCATTCCATCGAACCTTTACTATTGGAATGCGACTCTGTTTAGTTCGTTTAACATCCCTATCCATGATTTCGACGGGTTCTTCCACAAAGTTAAGATTTTCATTTAGCTCGATTTCATCGAGTGGAATTACAAGTGTTTCGTCGGACAAGCACTTTTTCAGGTTCGATACGTGGAATACTGGATGTAACTTGTTAAGCTCTATTGGAAGTTGGGGTTTGTAGGCCACTAGACCAACTCTCGAAATGATTTCGAAGGGTCCAATGTATCTAGGATTTAGCTTTCCACGATTTCCAAAGCGTATCATGCCCTTCCAGGGTGAGACCTTTAGTAGTACACGGTCGCCAATCTGGAATTCCAAGGGTTTACGTCTCTTGTCGGCATAGCTCTTTTTCCTATCCCTTGAGGACTTCAGTCGTTCTCGTATTTGCATTATCTTTTCAGTCGTTTTCCTGATGATCTCCGGACCAGTGAGGGTGCTATTAGGGACTAGACCTTTTGCCAATTGCGTGTCGCCCACTTCCGTCCAGCACAGAGGTGATCTGCACTTACAGCCGTAAAGGGCTTCGAATGGAGCGGTCTTGATACTAGTATGGTGACTATTGTTATAAGAGAACTCGACCAAAGGTAAGTGAACATCCCATGCCTTACCTAAGTCGATTACACATGCTCGCAACATGTCTTCCAAGGTTTGGATCGTCCTCTCACTCTGTCCGTCAGTTTGTGGGTGGTATGACGTACTCATGTCCAACCTTGTTCCCATGGATTTTTGCAATCATTGCCAGAATCTGGAAGTGAATCTGCTGTCTCTATCTGAGATGATGGACATCGGTACTCCATGAAGTCGTACGATCTCCCGGATGTAGGTTCTTGATAGTTTTTCCATCCTATCAGTTTCCTTGATCGGTAAGAAATGGGTTGACTTGGTTAATCTGTCGACGATTACCCAAATAGTATCTTGGCCACTCTGAGTTTTAGGCAGTTTGGTTATGAAGTCCATGGAAATCTGCTCCCATTTCCACTCAGGTATTTCAGGTTGTTGGAGTAGACCTGAGCGTTTCTGGTGTTCTATTTTTATTCTGGCGCAGGTTAAACACTTGCTCACATAAGTAGCAATCTCCGCTTTCATGTTTGGCCACCAGTAGAGTTGTTTGAGATCTAGATACATCTTGTCTGACCCTGGGTGTACGGAGTATGGGGTCCTGTGTGCGCGCTTATAACTACCTCTCTGAACCCACCAAACTTGGGTGTCCAGATCCGGTTCATGAGGTAGCGTGCTCCGTCACTCTTGATTTCTAAGTTCTTGTCCATTCCCCTAAGGGCCTCACCTGTCACGTTTTCGGGTTTCAAGGCCTCTATTTGAGCTTCCTTGACTTGCGCTGACAGGTGCGAATGGATCGACATGGCTAATGACTTCACTCTTCGTCCAGAGTACTCCATTCGACTAAGGGCATCGGCTACGACGTTTGCCTTTCCTGTATGATAGCGAATCTCACATTCGTAGTCGTTGAGCAATTCGACCCAACGTCGTTGTCTCATGTTTAACTCCTTCTGGTCGAAGATGTGTTGGAGGCTCTTGTGGTCTGTAAAGATAGTGCACTTGGTACCGTAAAGGTAGTGCCTCCAGATTTTAAGAGCGAAGACCACTGCTCCAAGTTTTAAGTCATGAGTGGTGTAATTGACCTCATGCGTTTTCAGTTGTCGTGAGGCATATGCAATAACCTTTCCCCTCTGCATTAGCACACAGCCCAACCCTTGCTTCGAAGCGTCGCAATACACTACAAAATCTTCGGTCCCTTCCGGAAGAGAAAGGATAGGTGCACTGCAGAGGGCTTGTTTCAATGTCTGAAACGCATCATCTTGCTCTTCTCCACAGTTGTAGGTCACACCTTTCTGGGTTAAAGCGGTAAGAGGCTTTGCGATGCTGGAGAAATTCTGGATGAACCTTCGATAATAACCAGCAAGACCGAGAAACTGGCGAATTTTGGTTGGTGTGGTTGGTGCAAACCAGTTTTCGATAGCCTTGATCTTTGACGGGTCCACGTGGATTCCTTCCTTGCTGACCACGTGACCGAGGAAGTCCACCTTTCTAATCCAAAACTCACATTTTGAGAATTTTGCATAAAGTCTCTCAGTTCGTAACGTCTCTAAGACTTGTCTCATGTGTTGACTATGTTCCTCTTTATTCTTTGAATAAATGAGTATATCGTCTATGAATACTATCACAAATTTATCCAAGAATGGACGACATACCCGATTCATTAGATCCATGAATACGGCCGGGACATTGGTTAGTCCGAATGGCATCACTACGAACTCGTGATGTCCGTATCTCGTCCGGAAGGCCGTCTTGGGAACATCACTCTCTAGGACTCACAGCTGGTGATATCCCGACCTCAAATCGATCTTGGAGAAGTAGTTGGCTCCTTGGAGTTGATCGAATAAGTCGTCGATTCGGGGTAGGGGGTATCGGTTCTTGATGGTAAGTTTGTTGAGTTCTCGGTAATCGACGCACATCTTGAACGATCCATCTTTCTTTTTCACGAACAACACGGGTGCTCCCCATGGCGAGAAGCTCGGCCTGATGAATCCTTTTCCAAGTAGTTCATTCAGTTGGCTGGATAGCTCCTGCATCTCTGCCGGGGCTAATCGATAGGGTGCTTTGGCTACTGGGGTAGCTCCGGGAATCAGATCGATTCTGAATTCGACTTGTCTTGCGGGTGGTATTCCTAGAAGGTCCTCGGGAAACACGTCGGGAAAATCACATACGTCGGGCACATCCTTGACGTCCTGGACTTCGCGTTTCACATCTACAACATGTGCTAAAAATGCGTGACACTCCTTGTGTAGGTACTTCTGAGCTTGGATACTTGAGATGATACTAAGATTGGTACTAGGTTTGTCGCACAAGACAAGGAAGGTTTCGCCGGTTGGCGGATTAAGGCGAACGGCCTTATCGTAACATAAAATGTCCGCACGATGTGAACTCAGCCAATCCATGCCAATGATGACATCGAAACTCTTAATCGAGACTGGCATGAGGTTGATTTGAAAGAGATTATCGTTTAAAGTTAGGGTGCAGTTTAAATATATCTCCTTAGTGCCTTCGGTTTTTCCGTTGGCCATTTCTACTATGAATGGTTCACTTAATGATTGTGGTATTGGTTTTAGCATGCCTTTAAAGTCGTGACTCACAAAACTCCTTTCCGCTCCACTATCAAACAAAATGCATGCATACGAGTTATCGAGAGGAAACGTACCCGTAACAACAGTAGGGTCCACAATGGCTTCATCTTGTCCCATTGTGAAAACTCGCCCCCTACCGCCGGTATTCCTGTTGTTTGCCTTCGGGCAGTCCCTGCGGTAGTGCCCTGTGCCTCCGCACTCAAAGCAGGCGCGGCTTATTCCGGTATTAGCAGTAGTGGCGGATTGTTGGGTTGGCTCTTTGCAATAGCGGGTTGTATGACCCTTCTTATTGCACCTGGTGCATTGAAGGTCACGGCAAAGACCGTGGTGGTGGAAGTTGCACTGGTTACATTTCGGTAGTTTTCCACTGTATGAACTTGTGGGGGCAGAGTTGGTAGGTACAGTAATAGCGTGGGTCGCTACCACTTGTTGTTTCTTGGGGTTCTCCTGGAGGGTTTGTCCCCTCCTCTTGTTCCAAGGCTTACTCTGGCCCTGAGCCTCCCTAGGTGGATTTGCGGTTGCTGCAATGGTACTCTGTTTCACTCCGTGGTCGATGAGACGTTGATCCAGGCGTTTAGCGCTGTTGTAAGTGATAGGGTTGGAAGCTAGGACATGCCCTTGAATCTGGGGTGACAACCCTCAAATGTACCTTTCGACTTTCTTTGATTCTGGGTTGACCATGGTAGGGCACAAAGCAGCGAGATCGTTGAACCTAGCGGTGTAGGCGACTAGATCAGATCCAGCCATTTTCAAATTCCAGAGCTCCTGTTCAAGCTTTTGCACTTCGCCCCTTGGGCAGTATTCTTCCAGTAGTAGAACATTCAGTTCTTCCCAACTCATGGCGTTAGCGACAGTGAGCGTCACCGAATTCACATGGCTTTTCCACCAAGTGAGGGCTCGATCTATGAAGGTGCAAGCAGCGAACTTAACCTTGCTTGTTTCTTGGCACGAGCAGATCTCGAAGATTGTTTCGGTCTTTTCGAACCATTGAATTAGTGCAATGACTCCTCCATTGCCATTAAAAGTCTTTGGTTTTGAGTTGGAGAACTCCTTGTAAGTACATTCCCTTACATGGCCCTGGCCGGTACCACGATTGGGATGATTCGTGCTGCTTCCTGTACCTCCATTTGCATTGGAGTTTATTTGAGAGAGGGCTGCTGCTACTGCTGCTGTGATAGCAGCCTGGACCATTGTCGGATCATAAGTTAGTGGTGGAGATGGTGGTGGGGTTGCGTTGGTACGTGCTAATCTACGAGGAGGCATTGCGCTGCCAAAAGAAAAATGACATATTATAAGTTTCGGTGGTTGCGAGTTGAATGATATTGAGTTAACTACCTTAAATAGATTAAGAATTTGGTTTGGCCAACACTGGGTTTTGAGCTTGATTCATTAATAACGTTTGAATGGATGTACTTATGAATTGAACGGACTACACATAATTAAAACAAGAAAGAGATATGCTCTATATATATTAAGCATATAGTTGTGTTACATCCGAGTTAGACAAAACTTTTTGACCTTTCTAAAGGTCTCCGATTACAGAAAGTTTTAAAGAAAAGAATATTCTTATCCGAAGTCCTAATTTATAACAAAATTTGAAATCCTGGCAAGCACTATTTGCGACGTAGGTTGCGCTTGGAACTTGACTCCGCATCTGATTGCTTCGATTCCATTAGACGCCTATCAAAAGTGGCTTGTTTCTCCCTTAACTCGGCTAGGGCTGCAATCATCTGTGCCTGAAATGCCTCAGATTGGAGTTGGGCATGGTCCTGAATTCCATCCAGCCTACGGATGTCGGAAGTGTGGACCTGCACTTCTACGTTGATCTCGCGGATCCGGTTGGCTTGAACTCCGGATTGATAGCATTGTTTGGCTAGTTTGCCAACCATGACCGGAAGTGCTCGGTCTGCCGATCCCCCGCCTCTGACATCATAAAAGTCTCGGCACATGCCGTAGGGAGGGCGCAAGCTTTGTTGTTGTTTCCAATGGTGGAGGTGACTTCCCCACACAGGAGTGGGTCCTTGGAAGTTCCTCACATGGACAGGAGGTTGTGGGTCCGGTGGATTGATAACCTCTGGCTCTGAATCCGTACCAGAGTCATCTCCCTCATCCAATTCTAGTCTTCTTCGGAATCTTCTTCGACCCATCCTCCATTACCTTGGTTGGGAAAGTAGGGGTCATTGGGGTGATGGAATCCAGCCATTTAGTCTGTACGGGAATAGGGTTAAGAATTGACTATAAGCTAGAGTACATGAAATTTACCCTTAAGTTTAATAGCTGATGACAACACAAAGACTCCCTTAGAATTATGTAATGATGTGCTTTTGGTAAGTTTTAAATTTGTTGTCCATTGCAGACACTCCTTGTCATACGTTAGTCGGCTCTTGGACAAATATAGTTGATCAGGCTATATTCTTCCCAGTTCCGATTACATGTCCCAAGGCATACCCGCACTGCACAACTTATTTATAATACTCCTATATTGTTTTAATTATGATACTGAACATGTTATTACTATGAAATGAATGAATGCCTACTTTACAAAAACTAAATAAATTTAATTTTAAAAGTGTGACTCTTACTCAGAGTGTTTTTGCCCAGTTGTGTTTATAGTTGTATACCAAAAATGGTTTTGATATACTTAATTAACTATAAACAATGCTCTGATACCAATCTGTCACACCCCCAAACCAGAACGGTGGAAACGTTCGGGGGCGGAGGACGTCATATTCAGTATCATAACAGTTCATAGAAAGGAAAGTACACACCACCATACATATATAAAGGTTTCAAAAATGTTTACATCATTGTATTCATTACATGCTCAAAAGATAAATGTATAAACATCTTTCAAAAGAAATAATTAACGCCAGCGCGTTAATCCCCAAAAGTTGATTCCCAAACCTGCTTAACGGTTCCCTGAGAATACAAGTTATTTCAAAGAAAAAGTGTCAACAATTAAGTTGGTGAGTTCATAAGTGATTTAGAAACATTGAATGCCATTCCAAAATGAGTGTATATTTTCCAAGAAAATCCCATATTTCCTTACAAAAGTGTGAGATGCATGAGAAAGTTGGTATTGAAAAATGTAGATAGTTGAACCAAGAAAATCCCTTATTTTCCTAATAGTTGTTTGTCTAATGTCCAAGAATAACATTTTGAAGCAATCCACATGCTTTAGAAGAATTTTACACATAGATTTAAATAATAAACCTATCAGAAGATTTCAGTTTGTTAGATAATGAATAACTGTAGTAACTACTCATTCATTATTCAAAAGTACTATAATAGTTGTGTATCCGATGAGTTTTATAACCATACTAAACATAATATGACTGTAGCGACGTTCTTCAGGCGTCGTAGCGTTATGACAAACTGTCACCCCAAAAGACGGACTGTAGCTAACAGTCAGGGCGCGGGATCATGACTTCCTGTATAGATCTATACACATTTGACACGTTCTCCGAACGGGAGACTCTGGTTATAGACAGGACTTGTAGCGATACCTTTTATCAAAAAGGCAGTGTTTGAAGATGTACACGTCTCATGGATTCTCAACTAAGTCTGTATTAAAGTGATAGTTTTGCATGCAAAGTTTATCCTTTTTCACAATGTTTGACAAACATGAATCATAAGTTTTTAGAATATATGAAACGGTTTAGCAACGAAAGATACTTTGGAGTTACTAAATACTTTGTATAAATCTATTGCATGTAAGGTATAACAAGAGTTTTCACATAGTAGAACTAAATCACAAGTGATTCATTTGATAAAAACGAGTAAAGTGAAATTCTATGAAATACACGATAGTAACCGTATGTTTACTTGTATCCCCCCCCCCCTAAAAGAGTATAGAAAGCATTTAAAAATGTATTTAAAGAGTGTTTGTAGGGGTATGAACTCACCTGGAAGTTTGAAGACAGCGAGCTGGAAAACCGGGCAGAGTTTCGTCTCGGGAAGCGGATCTTTCTCGGGATTCTCGGGAATCTCGGGAGTAAAATCGACTCTCGAGACTTGAGTAAAAATGACCAGGGCTTCGGGTTTGAACGGGCATGGAAAACGAGGCAAAACGCAAGGGAAATGAGAAGAAATGAGCAAGTTTTTCGGAAACCCTCGCACTTCTACTTATAGGGGGTCTGAGAAGCCTCGGTACGCGGGGCGTACGCTCGTACGTAGCGCGTACGCGTACGTCATGCATGAGCGAGTCCTCGACTGCCTCGGCTTCGGATGGGACGGATCGGATGGGACGGGTCGGATGGGGCGGGTCGGTAGCTTTGCATAGGGGCGACGTGGACGGACCGAGACCAAGGCCTTCGGGTACGCGGGGCGTACGAGGGTACGCATCGCGTAACCCGGATGAGGACGCTGACTCCTCCTTCGGATAATACCGGATTTTGATATAAATTTATATATAATTTATTTAATAAACTTCAAAAAATCATATCTTCTTCATACAAACTCCGTTTTCGATGGTCTTTATATCCACGCGTAGGTGAGATTACGCTCTACAACTTTCGTTTAGACTCCGCTGGCAAATTCCGAAATTATTTTTATTATTTATTTATAAAATGACGTGATTAAGGAATTTCTTTAAAAATTCATAACTTCTTTATCTGACGTCGGTTTTTGCCAGACTTTTCACCGCTGAAATACCATTGTCGAGACCTTCGATTCTCGTTTAGGTCATTCCGGCCAAAAGTCGCTCGATCTCCGATTCAAGTTTTTAGCTGTCTGCTGCTAAGCCGAACTTGGAAAAATCTTAACTTCAATATACGAAGCCGGATTTGGGGGCTCTTTTTACGTACGATCATGCTTTAATGACATTTAAACATAGAGGGAATTTAAATAGAACTTTTTGGACATTTTATTATCAAAGTTAATTTTATTAACTCAAAAGTGGTTACAATACTTGACTTTTTAGGTCATTACAAAGAGTTGAAATATCGGGTTGTTACACACACCGCATCAGTATTCACCCCAAGTCCTCCTCCTAGGATCCCAGATCACAAGTACTCTAACCTTGCTACGCATAGGCAACTCTCTAGCAGACCTCTCATACGCTCCTCGCTGCTACCTATTCACTCTCAAGCATCCCGTAGTAGCAGAAATCTCTTAGGCTAAGGCATCACAAATTAGGCCACTCTAGTCCTAATATGAATACCTAGCCTACTCTGGCATGCATAACATATCATAACGCATATCATAACACATAATGTAAGGGTATTTTGAGAAATCACCGTTCGGGCGTTGGCTGAATGTACACACTGCTCTACTCTGCTCGTCCCAAAATCTTTTAATCTTTTTAGAAAAATTGATTTATTGCGAAAATTCCTCAAATCCTCAGTTTGAATTCAGATACGCCCGAAGGTGCGTCCGAATCCATCAAACCAAGGCTCTGATACCAACTTGTAACGACGTAAATTTTCAAAACAATTTTTCATTTTTCAAACAACATAATTATCATTTAAACATTCTTAAATCTTATGTTCAACAATTGTCATCAAATAAACATATCCCAAGATCACAAATGAAATCCTTGGTTTGTGTGTACGGATCATGTCGGCGTCTTCCTACGATCATCACTAGTACCTTAAACACATAATACATAACACTGTAAGCATAAATGCCTAGTGAGTTCCCCAAAATACCACATGCAACACATATTAGCCACTCGATGCTATAACTCTGTATGACCCTCTGGTCAAATTGTCTCAGTGGGACCCTCCAGTCCCATAACTCTGTGGACCCTCTGGTCCTAACTCTGTGGACCCTTTCGGTCCGAACTCTATAAACCCTGAATCACATAAAGCACATAATCACATAGATATCACATCATATAATAGCATACAACATACTCTGTCACACAACTCTAATTACCACTCTAGGTAAAGTACAGTGAGCATACTCACCTCGGGTAACTCGGTAAATCTCGAACTCGGTAATACTGGTCTAGCGTCCACCCAATCACATGGAACAGTTACTCTAATCAATAAAACTCTCAAAGGCTATACTAAACCCTCTCTAAGTTCTCTCAGAAGGGTAAAAGACCATTTTACCCGTCCAATGGCTCAAAAGTCCAAAAATTGACTAGACCCTAAAAGTCAACGAAAGTCAACAGTCAACTTTCACCAGACTTGTCGAGTGCACATAGGTGACTCGGCGAGTCCAAGCGTGTCCTCTGGGTCTATATAAACCTCACTCGACTCGTCGAGCGAACCTTCCACTCGACGGGTCACCACTGGTCATGAATCGTGGGGCAACCCGACTCGAGTCGTCGAGTCCCCTTATGGACTCGGCGAGTTCCTTCCATGGCAACACTCAAACGACCTTCTGAGGTCAGATGTGCTTCTCCAACTAGTAGATCTAACCTGCTAGCACTCAAAATTCACATAAAGGTTCGAACTTTAGGCATCACACTATCATCTCTATATGCCAAAATAACCCTTTATATGATAACCTAGGCCCCAAAACTCATAAAGGATTGCATAAAGCTGAAAAATAGGGACTCTCTAGACCTCTCAAGGTCCAAATCTGAAAATATTATCACAAGGGAACATCACACACTAGATCTCTTACCAAAAGTGAAGAGAAGAAACCCTAGATTCATGAAATCTATTACTTAAATGAAGACAGACATGAATCCTTACCTCCCACAGCAGCTCTGAACAAAATGATGGAAGATTTGAGTCCCACAAGTCAGCCTAGCTTGAAATCCTTTCTTCCTTTTGCTAAAACACACCAAAGAATGATGAATTTTCCCTCCTCTTGCTCTACAAGCTTTCTCTCTGCTCTCTAGGGTTTCTCAGGGGTGTAGTGGCCGCAAATGACGGCCATAAAGGCTTTTAAATAGGGCACAAGCCCAAAGATTTAGGGTTTCTGCCGCCAACACAGACTTTTCGTGTCACCAAGCCGACTCGTCGAGTCCATTCATTAATCCAGTCAGCGAATCGCGATCCTACTCGACGAGTCTAGGCATCAACTCATCGAGTCCCTCTCTTTAAATCAAAATAAAAGGTTAAAATAAAATACCTGGGAATCTGGATGTTACATCGATGAGAGCCTGAACTGTGTAGATAGACCATTTGTGATTCTAGATAGAAAAACAAAGACTAAGCGCAACAAAGTGGCGAACCTGATAAAGGCACAATGGCAGCACCGGAAGGGCTCTGAGTGGATGTGGGAGTCTGAAGATGAGATGAGGGGACACTACCCATAGTTGTCTGCAGTAGTGGACTTCAAGGACGAAGTCTAATTCAAGTGGGGGAGAGTCGTAACATCCGTGTTCCAGGTAGTTTTCATTTTTGGCTTAAAGCTTAAAAAAATTTAATTTTAGTCCATACCCAGGGCATACCCCATAGGTACGCCATGCGTAACTCATTAAATGGGTGACGAGGCTCCTTTGAGTTCGTAGGGCGTACTCCAGTGGTATGTAAGGCGTACTTATGCAAGTATCGAACCCTGATTTTAAGGGTTTGGACCCTATTTAAAGAACCTTAAGCCTTAATACCCTCCTTATCTTCAGCCTCCACTCCCTCATTCCCTCATTTCGAAACCCTAACCCTTAAAATTTTGTTTTGGAGCTCTAGAGTGATTTTGGTACATTGTAGAAGAAGAAGAGTTGATTATTGGTATTTGATGAGCTTGGAGCATGTAGATCTAGAGTCTTCTTTCCATTTGCAAATTACTAGAGGTATAATTCTCACACATTTATGGTTATTTGGTTTTGATTTAGACTAGGGTTTAGTTTTGCATAACTTTTGGTCCATGGGTTGGTTCTTGTGAGTAAAAGCTACTCTAGGACTTAAGTTTGCTACTTTATGATGTTTTTTAAGGATTTTGAGCCATAAAAAGGAAGTCCTTGTTGTTATTTCTCACTCATGCAAGAGTTGGAGGTTATTTAATGGTTTTATGGACTTAAGGTTTGGTCTTGGGCTCTATTAAGCCATGAAAAAGCTTAAAATTGTCAACTTTATCATTTAATACCTTCCCAAGATTAAGATATGTGAGTTGGACTTTTGGTCTATAAGCACTAAGAGCTAAAAATTGGTTTTTGGACACCAGGGGTTTACGTAGGGTGTAACCCTAAAGTACGCATGACAAAGTGGTTCTTTGACTCGTACCCTTTCTGAGATATCGCAGTACGTAGGGCGTAATAAGGAGTACGCATGGCATACTCCCAGAAACCCATTTGGGCCATTTTTTGGGTCTTGGTTGTAACAATTAGTAAAAACTGGTCAGTGTTCGACGGTCAAACCACCGCGAATCACTAGGTATTAATGACCAATTGTGTGTAACTTTATGTTTATAATTTATATTAAATATATTATATTTATAATCTATTTTAGTACCATCCCATACTGATTAAATCGTCTATGATTGAAGATCGGATCAAAAGCCAACAAAAATTAAATCTATTTATGGCGTTAAAAATAATTTTTCTCATAAACTATATTTGAAGGTTATGGATAAGAAAAATGAATAGATTATGTTTTCCTGATTTCACGGATATAAAAAACATCCAAAACGAAGGTCGTATGAGAAAGTTACGCATCATTAAAGTTACAAAAATCAGTATTTATTTGATTTTCCTGAAACAAACCGTGCACGGCTTCGTTTGGAATAGCTACGAACCTTGAAAATCAACTTTGAGCATGTTTTTGAATTTAGACTATAATATATTATTTTATTATATTTTTATAATATTTTTATTCTTGACCAAAATCAGATTCGTAAAATCTATCGAATCCGACCCAATTAATCGCGAAACTTAAAACGTAAATTCACGGAGTTCGGTATACCGGAATTGAAATCCGTTTGTGCTTTTCAAATCACCATGACCATGAAAATTAACAGGCAATTTCATAAAAATATTACGGAGTCGGGATTAATGGCACGGGACTCGAGAAAACGAGATTTATATATATATATATATATATATATATATATATATATATATATATATATATATATATATTACAAATTTATTTCCTAAAATATCTAGTAAAAGTCAAATGTAGACTTTTGGATGACCGACTGAAGCTTCAAAACAAAGCTATTTGTTCATCCTCAACAAATGATCACTCTCTCACCCCTAATGTGCTTATATCTAAAGGAACTGAAATGGTGATCATGCATGAAAGCAAAAATTGTCACTTAAGTGGACAAGTATCAAACTTACATCGAGAATATAGTTAGACTACGAGGTGCCGATCTCTATCATCTATCATTAAGATGGTGGATTCATCTAGCAATTATGACAATCATTGAAATCCTTGAGTGTATGCTTAGGCATAAGCATATTTACACATCCCTAATGGTCAGGACGAATGAGCCATCCTGACATGAGTAATATGCTCTGAACTTGTATGATAGACTTTAGATATTATATGGAACACTCATTTTCGTAATTGAGCTTTTTCCTGCAACGATAGTTATCACACCATTGTCAAGATCATACCATTTGAAGCCTTTTATGGGCGAGAGTGTCAATCCTCGATATGTTGAACAATGATTGGAGTTATGCAACTGAACAAAGAGCATGCACATGATATGTTGCATTTTAACCCAAGACTGAATCAAGAAATCACAAAAACGATTGTGTGAACCGGGGCAAGATTTCAGATTGTACACGAATGACAAGAAAGTTATGGGAACAAAATATGTCGGTCTCTCGACTCCAAGATGGTGTCTGTGTAGCTTTTAAACGCCTACTCTTTTAGAGAAGTGATTCGGCTTAGAGAACAAATCAAGTTAAACCGCGACTCAAAGGACCTTCAAAAATTCTAACCTAATTTGGTCTTGTTATTTATATCAAATTATCTTAAGAACTAAACGACATGCACGACGCTCTTTCATATGCCAAATCTCATTCTAGGAAAAACCGCACTAATATTTCATGTTTGTGAAAGCGCACACGATTAAACTGTATATAAGATTCGACAACCTTTAAAACATTTAATTCGATCTTATTCCATATTCTCTATTTAATTGCGACTTGTGGTAAAGTCATATGTTGGACCAGTTATCTAACTTACAGTTACGTTGTAACACCCCGACTCCCAGGTATAAATTTTGAAGTTTTTATATTCATTATTAGAGACCAACTCAACGATTTGGATGCCCCAACTCGACGTGTAGAGACTGGTCAGGCCGCGTGGTTTGTGGAACCTACTTGACGAGTTGGAGGACCCCAACTCGACGGGTAGAGGTTGTGCATGAAAACCCTAATTTCTAGGGTTTGCACCCTATTTAAAGGACCTTAAGTCCTTCCCTCCAACCTCCTTACCACCTTTTCACGTCCAGAAGCAAAAACCTAATCGATCTAACTCTATTTTGAGTGTGTGTGTGTGTGTGAGGCTAAAAGTGTGTATTTGGTGCATTTCTTGAAGAGGTTTGAAGAGCTAGGAGCTTGGAACGAGAAGGGGCTTGTAGATCCAGCATCTACATCATTTTGGCATTCATCTGAAGGTAAAAAGTCATTACCTTGATCGTTATCTTACTAGATCTATTCATCCAAGAGTTTAGGGCCATTTCTAGCTTATCTTCGAAGCATTTCTGATTTTGAGCACGATTTGAAGTTGTAACTTCAAATATGGCCTCCTCTAGGCCCTCTTTGACATAAAGCCTCAAGCTTTATGAAGCTTTGGCCCTTCTCCTTACCCTAAACCTCTTCCTAAGGCTAGTTTTGAGTATTTTGGCTTTTTAAAGCCTTGCATGCATGTAAAGTTGGCAACTTTACGTGATAACTACACCCTAGGAGCCTAGATCTACAGTTTGGAGCCTTAGTTTCACTTAAAAGCACTTGAATGAGAAAAGGATTGAAGGAACTCGACGAGTTGGATGAAGGTTTCCCGCTTTCTAGGTTCTGCATGAACTTGACGAGTTAGCGAGATAACACGACGAGTTGGTTAGGGTTTTCTCGATATTTTGGATGCTGCATGGACTCGATGATTTACTTGGTAACTCGACGAGTTGACTGGGTTTTTTCACAACTTCCTGAGTTCTGAAGGAACTCGACGAGTCTGTAAGCTGCACTCGACGAGTTGGGTCAACATGGACTGTTGACCTTGACCGTTGACTTTGACTTTGACTTTGACTTTGACCAAGGGTTGACCAGTTTGACTTCTGCGGGTATTTTGGTAATTTAGGTATTTATGGAAGTGGATCATTGGTGGTTGTAGGTGTTGGTGTGTAGATCCGTGTTTTGGGAGTTTGATGTTTTCAGTTCCGTTTGACATTATGAGGTGAGTTGTCCTTACTATACTAACAGGGTCGAAGGCACCAATTCCGGCCCTTCTTTTTGGATTCTTATCCTGGTTATTGTATGATGATATGCTTAGTAACCTGTTAGGTCGTTATCCTGGTTTATAGGATGATGTTATGATTAGTGATCTGTTAGATCAGTTTGATTGTTTTATACGCTAGCATTTGTTATCTATGTGTTGATTGTATGATTGGGGGTGGGTTGAGGTGGATCAGCTTTGTTCTCACACCCCCGAATCGAGTAAATGGGTGAAACGTCCGAGGGTGGATGACATCATGTACAATATCATAACAATTGAATAATAGAGATCAAAGCAAACACAACCATCATAAATATAATTGATAAAGTTACATGGTTTGTATGTGTTACATGTTTCAAAAATCAATTACAATATGATGATATAAGACTTGATTGACGTCTTAGCGTCTCATCTTCAAAAGCTTGTTGTGACCTGTCTTAGTGATTCACTGAGAACACAAGTAGTTTTGAAAAAATGTCAACAATTAAGTTGGTGAGTTCATAAGCATTTTGTATGAGAAATAGGTGTCTTTGTTCCTTGAAAATGATAGTGTGTTCTTCCAAAAAAATCCAATATTTTCTTTTATATGTAATGTAGTCTTAAATGTTCCAAGACCAAAATGTATAAGTATTTTCCATACTTAAAATAGTAACATGTAGTTTTATACATATATAAAGCCATTTGAATATATGTTTCCAGAGATGTAAACTGTATTGTACTGGAAAATAATGTTTCTGTAATTGTATCTGTGTAAATCCTTTTAACGTATGTATGTGGAACTGCCATTTATACTGTAAAATAGTGAAGTGTAGAGTTATCTGAATGTAATCCTTTGAATACATGTTACCAAAAATGTAAACGGTATTGTATAGATAGTAGTGTAGCGTAGTTTTATCTAAATAAAACCATTCGAAGGTATGTATGTAAATAAAACGTATTGTTAATACCCAATTGTGAGTTATTATGACCATACTTAATGACTGATGGGTTGTTACGACGTTCTTCAGGAGTCGGAATGGTACGACATTTGTCACCCCAGACCTGCCGGTTTAACTGTAGCTAACAGTTTAGGTGCGAGATTGTCAGTCTCATATAGATCTATACACAAGTGTCACGCTCTCCCTACAGGAGACTCTGGTTATAATACAAGACTTTTGTTGGTACTTAGGTAAGTACTTTGAAGATATTATCTCACAAAGCTATATTAACAGTTTACGAATAGTGTAATGAAATCCCTTTTTCTTGTAATATTTGTATGTATTAGCTCTTCATAGGGTTTACATAGTGTGTAAAATGATTATTCTTTTAAATAATTATTTTATGTGACCTCAACATGGTAAAATAGTGTGTTTGTTCCATAAAATATATCTATTATAGTTTATATAAATGTTTTGTTGAAATAGTGAACCCTTTGTATGCTATTATCAAATTTGCCATGATAATAAAATGAAATGTAATAATTATATATGTTCGTTTATGTAATTATATCCCTTTTTGCTCGACATGTTACAAAAGGATTGAAGTTTTATTGTAATCAAATGTGTACCTATATGTAAATTTATATTTTGTGAAAATTTAAATGTAACGGTTTGTATTTTAACACAAGTTTTCTAGTGTTTTAGTTGTATCCCCCCCCCCCCTAAAAACATGGAAAGATCATAAAAACTATAGGGGTATGAACTCACATCGGGTGTGTTCTTGGCTGACTTACGAAATGAAAGAAAGTTCTTCAGGTTAGAACACGCGAAACTAGTCGTATCCTAATTTGTTTTAAACACATAATACATGTGCAAATTAGATAAACTAACAGTTTAAGTTTTAAATAATACTAGTTTGTGTAAGGTTACTTACAAGGTTTGAAGGAGTTTCCTGGGAAAGTTTGATGAGTTTATTGGGAAAGCATATGAATATTTGAAGATTGTATGAAGATGGTTTGAAGATTGGAAGAATTTCGTATGAACTTTTGAGAGCAAAAATGGTGTGAGTTTGGACGTATAATGAGGATTTGTGAATGGTATTTTTGGCCTACTATTTACATATGGAGGAAAATTGATGTGATAGATGCATTGTAATGTGTAATTTATCCCTTTGGAAGGTGTGCCATCGAATAAGGTTTGGGTTCTCGGTTTATCCTCCCACCGAAATCCTTTGATTTCGGTCTAAAATCTAAACCAGGATCATCTTGATTTCGTTCCATGTGGTTCTCGGTCTTGCATGGTTCTTGGTCTATGTGGGGTTCTTAGCTAAGAGGGTTCTCGGTCTAGGGAGAGATTCCGGTCCTAATGGGATTTCGGTCTAGCCATGGGATTTGATTCCCAAGACCAAAAATCCTTAAAGTGGGGTATAATTTATTATTAAATTTTAACTATTTGATTTTTGTTATACAATTGACTTTTATTTGACTTTCTTTGACTTTTATTGACTTTCCTTGACTTTTATTGACCCGAAATAGTCAGTTGTTACATTTGTGTTGTTGGCCAACATACACAGGGTGGCCCGGATAGACTGCAGGCCATGGGGGCATATTAGTCAGGTCGAAGGCTCGAAGAATGGTCCAGACAGGCTGAAAGGCTCGGTGAGGCGAACCAGACATGCTGAAGGTTCTAAGAGTGGGCCAGATAGACTAAGGGCCCTGTGAGAGCGGTCCAGTCATATTGTAGACTCTATATGCATGTTGTTTGTTATTATATGGTTATGGTTTATATGTCATTGGTATTTTGGGGAAACTCACTAAGCTTCGGGCTTACAGTGTTGGATTTTGTTTCAGGTATTTCGGATGATCTTGGGAAGGCGAAGGTGTGACCGTGCACCTCCTCGCGTTTTATGATTTGATTTCTGGGATACTCTGATATGAAACTATTTTGAAAACATTTTGTAATAAATGATGGTTTTTGAATGCTTGAAAAGTTTTAAATTTTCATGAATTTTATGGATGTTACATACGCGGCTTAAATAGACTTTAGAAAGATCATGTACGGATCAAACGAAATGAAAAGGCCACCAATTGTTTTATAATATTTTATCTACACGTTGAATTTCAGGATGAAATTCCTTTCAACGGGGGATAATGTAACAATTGGAAAAAAAATCGGTCAATGTTCGACGGTCAAACCACCACGAACCACTAGGTATTAATGACCAATTGTGTGTAACTTTATGTTTATAATTTATATTAAATATATTATATTTATAATTTCTTTTAGAACATCTCAAACTACTTAAACCGTCTATTGTTAAGATCGAATCAAAAGTCAACAAAAATTAAATCTATTTATGGCGTTAAAAATAAAAATTTTCATTAAGTATATTTGAAGGTTATGGATAAGAAAAATGAATACATTATGTTCTCCTGACTTCATGGATATAAAGAACATCCAAAACGGAGATGGTGTGAGAAAGTTACGCCTTTTTAAAGTTACAAAAATCAGTATTTATCTGATTTTCCTGAAACAAACCGTGCACAGCTTCGTTTGGAATAGCTACGAACCTTGAAAATCAATTTTGAGTTTTATTGTTAATTCAAACTATAATATATTATTTTATTATATTTTTATAATATTTTAATCTTGACCAAAATCAGATTCGTAAAATCTGTTGAATGCGACTCAATTAATCGTGAAACTTAAAACGTAAATTCACGGAGTTCAGTATAACGGAATCAAAATCCGCTTGCACTTCTGAAATCACCATGACCATGACAATCAACAGGCAATTTCATAAAATTATTATGGAGTTGGAATCGATGGCACGAGAATCGAGAAAACAAGATTTATATTACAAAATATCAAGGTTGTAAAAATCGCTCGACGTTAGCTAGTCGGTGGACTGGGCTTAAGGGATTAATCGGCTAGGCGGAGATTAATCGAGGACCATCAATTGCTAATTTGTTAGATTTTAAAAAATTAAATAGGACTAATATCATATAAAATTTCATAAATACCACTAATATCATAAGAAAATAGGTTAATATGATAAATACAACACTAAGCATACCTCAAATACTTTCTGTTGAGATATAATTTCTTCAAAGTGTTAAAATTTCACCGGATTTTACAGTTTCAGTCATTTTGTATGCATGGATTAATCGCTAGGCGCTCTCTAATCGGTCGAGTAGCGCTTAGGGATTAATCAGAGATTAATCGGGACCTAATCGGGATTTTTACAACATTGCAAAATATATATTACAAATTTATTTCCTAAATATCTAGTAAAAGTCAAAGGTAGACTTTTGGATGACCGACTGAAGCTTCAAAACAAGCTACCTGCTTATCCTCAAGAAATGGTCACTCTTTCACTACTCCCTCCCTCTCCCGTTTTCTACTTCACCGGAATTGAAGAAGGCTGTCGATGACCTTTTCACCGGCGATTGCAGCCTTCGATTCTCGTTCCTCCTCCAGTCGAAGAAGCACTGGCCAAACACCACATCTTCCTTTCAATTTTATTGCTGCCGATTTCGAAGGTAAACAACCCATTCTTTTGTGTTTTATGTCAGATGGTGGAGTGACAACCGAAAGCTGCCGGAGCAGCCCTCGTTGATGAAGAAACTGATGGCAGCCTCTCTCCTTCCTCCATTATTCATCTCGGCCAGAATAGCAATCCAAATACCCCTGTATTAATCACGTGAATTAAAAATGTTATGGAATTTGTTGGTTTCATGTTGGTTGAAACTTGGAAAATATTATATAAGCAGTCGTTATGCTGCCCAAATTCCGTCATAATAGACGATAGGAAATTTAGAAATCCATTAAGTCTTACGAATCTCAAATACTAAAAGGCTTCGATTAAATATTATTCCTAAACAAAAAAATTATAAGTATTCAAGAACCTTATAACGGGAAGTTTAGGATTAGGATGCCTAGACATATTGTTAGGATCCATCATACCCGCAGGGCGTTCTAAGTGAACTACGTTTGTTTCTAAAAGCTTTATGAGTTAGGATCATTTCCTAAGCTGCATGCGCTACGTTTGTAACGATGCTAAGACCGTACATCTTAGCGGAAAGTCCTCTGTGTAATAACCGTTAATTCGTGGAACGATAACATTGAGTAGAAGTCCAAGATCACATACTTATACGGGTTGACATCCCGCCACCGGTTGCTAGATACAACCATCGGCTGACGAGTCGAGTTTGGGCGTTGGCATTTCCTTCACTAATTTTTTTCATCACGTCGTCAAATACTTGGTGTGGGATTTCAACACAACCTTCCATTGTTGGTGCAGAGGCATTCGTCACAGTTCGATTATGACTTCATTACCGTATAGTATTGAAATAGGATAGTATACGGAGATTTTGTCCACTTATACTAGTTGAAAGAGACTATATGTAGTGGGATAGCTTGTGACTCAAAACGAAAAGTGTCAATACCAGAAATTAAGTCATATGATACTTAACTAATATCATGACATGACTGAAAGAGGTTTATTAACTTACAATTAATAAGTTATTTATACAAACCCTTTGTTCTTATACGAAAACATAATTTTTAGGTGGGAGGTGTTTGCCCCACTGGTTAAGTGTCGGTTCTCAAATTAAGTTAGATAATACTTAAATAATACTACGACACGACTTTTCAGGGTTTATAAATTTGAAATTTATGAGTTTTACATATAAACTATACAAACGCTTGTACAAGGTTTCAAGAGTAAATTCGACAATTTTATGCTTTCATAAAGAGTGATATGACTTTCTTTTATATATATTAGTATTCAAAATCCTTATATAAAATGCGTTTTGATCACGGGAACCGTAAAGTTTAATATAAGTTTGTTTTTCATATGTGTATTTTGCAAAACTTTGTACTTCTAGATTTAAACAAATGGTATTTATAAATGAGTCCAAATACACTCAATTATTTTATACTTTTGATAGAAAAGTACGTATTTATAAATGTTGGTCAACCAGATAAATTTTATTGAACACATTTGGTTTAAAAAGGTACTTTGTGTGAAAATTAAATCTGTAGAACTCACCAACAATGTTGTTGACGTATTTTAAATCCATGTATTTTCAGGTTATTTAGCAGGTTGGAAGTGTTCGCTCAGAATACTATCCATTAATTATATTATACAGTTTTAAACGCTAGATTGTTAGGCGTGTGTCATGATTTAGCAATGGTCATTGTCATTGTAAATTCTATTTTGGTAATAATAGAATATTATATTTGTACCGTTCAATGTATGTTCAACAACTGTGATCACTGATTTATGTCACGCACCTCGGCGGTTCCGTCGGGGGCTGGGGTGGGACATTGGGTCATTAGGGGTTTTGGGCCTTGCATAGTTGGGTCATGTATGGGAAAGGCAAAATGGTCTTTTTCCCTCGGTAAGTTAGAAGATAATTTAGACCATTGATTGTGGGTTATCACCCTGATTATTAATTAGGGTTCATTTGGGGTTATGTTCAGTGTAAGGAGTCGTGGTAGCAGCAGCTCGAGTGTGTGTGATTCAGTTATTTCAATTGGAGGTGAGTCTTCTCACTGTGCTTGTCTGTCGAAGGCGCCAATATCGGCCCACTGAATTGTGTATGTAGGATGCTAGCTGTCTTTATGACTGTTGCATATTTGTATGAATGGGTTGAAAGAAACCCAAGGGTTGGGCCCGTTATTGTTTGATCGGGTTGAAATAAACCCCAAGGTTGGACCCATATTTGTATGATCGGGTTGAAATAAACCCAGGGATGGGCCCATGATTGTATATTGGGTTGGAATATACCCCAAGGTTAGGCCGTATGTTTGGTATGTAGTACTTTGGGGAACACGCTAAACTCTGTGCTTAAAATTTATGTTTATGGTTTCAGGTACTTTCGGTATGAAAGGGAAGAGACCGGTGTGATGACACAACCCCTCATTATTCCACACTTATGGTTATTTGTACTCTGATGTTTTTGACATTTTGTATTGTGGTTGACCTTCAGACATCTGATGTATGGAACTAATGGTTAAAAAAATATCACTGTTTTTGGGTCGTTTCAAGCATTCTCAAAAATTTTAGTGAGGCCCATGAAAAGTGTTAGAGTATCCTAGATCGGTACGGAGTCCTACAATTGGCTATATGTTGGAGTCTGTATCTTTTTATAAGGGTTCTTTTGGAGAGTTAATGTGAGAATCCACGTATATCTTACATGTAAAAAAGCCCTTATGGAAAAAGAGGAGGAGTCCACCATATCATATAGCCACTTCTAGAGCTTTATCGTACTGGTGTGGGTTACACTAACACTCCCATCAGAGACGTAGGCTCGATGAAGTTAGACAATGATTTGTTAAACTACATGGGTGCGAATGGTGGTGCTGATACCATGTAAGATAGATATATAGTCCAAGATTGTATCTATAAAAAACCCATTATGGAATTAGGGGAACTTCAATATATATAACCACTTTTAGGATTGTATCACACACGATGTGGAATATACTAATATTTTTTTTTAGAATGACAAATCTGTTCCACTCCTAATTCCACATATGTCTTTAATGAGACTTGAACCCTCAACCTCTAGAAGGGAGGGCAACACTCGATATCGTTGGGCTAGAAGCCCTTTGGTACACTAATAGTTTCAATGCACGATAATTTGTATATCCATCATTATTCATTACCAAGCAAGCATTAAAGGATTTGTTTAATTCTTATAGAATAGTTTTGTCAACCAACTTAATCTAATATTATTAATCAGATTTCTAGATTTTAGGCAAATCAAGTACTAATAACCAGTGTTGTAAAAATCCCGACTAGGGCCCGATTAATCTCTGATTAATCCCTAGGCGCTACTCGACCGATAAGAGGGCGCCTAGCGATTAATCCCTACATACACAATGAGTGAAATAGTAGAACCTGATGAAATTTTAACACTTTGAAGAAGTTATATCTCACTAGAAACTATTTGAGTTATGATTAGTGTTGTATTAATCAAATTAACCTATTTTGTTATGATATTAGTGGTATTTATAAACTTTTATATGATATTAGTCATATTTAATTTTTAAAAATTCAACAAATTAGCAATTAATGGTCCCCGATTGATCTCCGTCTAGCCGATTAATCCCTTAACCCCAGTCCACCGACTAGCTAACGTCAAGCGATTTTTACAACCTTGCTAACAACCTATTAAGTTACCTTTAAACCCAAAACATTTGTACCTAGTTTAGATGGAGACACTGTTGGCGAGAGCTGGATAAGCTCTAATTTTCTAGATCATTATCAACCGGTTGTATTTCCTTGTTTGTAGCATATAGATTAGAAGTTTGTTATTTTGTATCTGTATAAATCCTTCTACTCTGTTTATTTATCATATATTGAAAATCTGGAAATCCTTTTCCTCCATACGTATTCTCTCAAGCTCTCACGGTATCAGAGCAAATCCTTTGAAAGTCTTGTAACAGATCGAAGCAACGGTGGAATCTGAAACTGGAGGTGGATCTGGTTCGAATGCACCAGTCGTTGTACAAAACATTCAAGATGCACCGTTCCCTTCTGGTGTCATTCTTGACGAAAATAATTATCCTTTGTGGTCTCAGTTAATGGAGATGCGCATAGGAGCTCGTAACAAATCCGGTTTTTTCACTGGATCCTCGGTTAAACCAACAACGAATGAGAAACTTATCGAATCATGGACCACGGATAACAACAAAGTGAAAAGTTGGCTCATTGATTCACTGAGTCCAACCCTAATGCGAAGATTCATCCGACTGAAAACGGCGGCTGAAATTTGGAGTGCTGTATCGAAAACCTTTTATGACGGGACAGATGAGACCCAACTCTTTGAACTAAACCGTAAATCCTTCAGCACTCTCCAGAACGGTAGACCTTTAGCAACTTACTACAATGAATTGGTTAGTCTCTTTCAAGAGATTGACACACATATGAATGATGAATCTGATAATGTTGAGGCAGCGGTGGCGGTAAACAAGGCGCTGTCAAGATTCAGGGTCCACATCTTTCTTGCCGGCTTGGATCCCGAGTTTAACCAGGTTCGAAGTGAATCTATTACAAAGGACCCTCCTCTTAGACTTGAGTCTTGCTATGCATATATTCGGAAGGATCAAAATCAAAGGAGTGCAATGGAGGCTGTACCCATTGAACCCGATAGCATGGTCCATGCTGCAACCCATAACAGACCCTTCAAGAATAAAGGTCCAAACGAAAAAGGCGGAAACAATTTCACATGCACTCACTGTGGAGAGACAGGCCACTCAAAATTAAGGTGTTACGAGATCATCGGTTATCCCGACTGGTGGGATTTTTCGAAGAAACCGAGGAAGAAGGTCGGGCAAGGACTAGCGGCGGCTGCACCTTCCTCTTCCAATAGTGAAGGTGCTTCGGTGGCAGCCCATACTTTCACAAATTCTGGTAAGTCTTATCCTAAACACACGAAAACTAGTAGTTGGTTAATCGATACGGGAGCCACCGATCATATGACAAACGATCCTAGTATCTTAACCACATCTTGTACATCAAAACAATCGAAAATTTATACAGCTAATGGAGATGTCGAAAGTGTAACTGCTGAGGGAACAGTAAAGGTCTCTAAATCCATGGAATTAGACTCCGTACTTGTTGTTCACTCCCTATCAACCAATTTACTTTCAATTAGCCAAGTTACTGAAGCTCTAAACTGTTATGTTATCTTCTGGCCAAATGATTGTGTGTTTCAGGACATGGTGACACATTAGATTCGTGGCTATGGTACTAGGAGGGGGATACTCTATTATTTGGAAGAAGATTGTAGGATTCAAGTGAATCACGTGGGAGTAGTAGAAGCAAATAAGTCCATGATTGTGCTATGGCACCGCCGCCTTGGACATCTTTCTTTTGAGCATCTTAGGAAATTAAAACCCAATTTGTTTTTTAATGTATCGAACAATTGTTTTAATTGTGATATATGTGAACTTTCAAAAAATAAAAGAATATCCTATAGTCCTAATACTCATAAAGTTACAATGGCTTTTATGGTAATTCACTCTGATGTGTGGGGGCGGCACCAATTGCTACTCCTAATGGTGCATGCTATTTTGTTACTTTCATAGATGAATGCACACGTATGATATGGGTATCACTTCTCAAACACAAAGGAGAAGTTTTTAATGCATTTGTAGAATTATATAATCATGTGAAAACGGAGTACAGGAGGGATATTCAAACTCTCCAATCGGATAATGGTGGGGAATACATGAGCCTTGATATGAAAAACTTTTGCAAACAAAACTCAATCCGCCATCAAACTTCATGTGCAAAAACACCACAACAAAATGGGTTAGCTGAACGGCGAAACAAATCTATACTAGAGATAGTACGTGCCTCACTCTTTGACATGAAAGTTCCTAGGAATTTTTGGGGAGAGGCGGTCCGATCTGTTGCCTACATTATGAACCGCACACCCTCGAGGGTGATCCAATTCGATACCCCTCTTAAAAGGCTTCATAATCTGCTAGAAACGGAACCAAAACTGAATTTGGAGCCACGTATCTTTGGGTGTACTGCATTTGTTCATCAAAACTCCGGTAAGCTTGAACCACGAGCTGCTCGATGCATGTTCATCGGATATGCGGAATACAAGAAAGGTTATAGATGCCTTGATCCCGACAATGGGAAAGTGTATGTGACCCGTGATGTATCATTCCACGAGACGGTACCTTATTTCTCGAATGTGGTATCACTTCAGGGGGGAGAGAAATAGTGATGAAGTGATCCCAAATAAGACACAAAACTCTAATTCTAGTAATGATGATGACGAAGTTGTATGTGTAACTAAACAGATACCACCGACACAAATGTTTGATGAATCAGTTGTGGAAACGAATCCTTTTCAAGGATTCGATGAAGGTTTTGAGACAGAGACGGGGGAAGGGAATGATACCGATGATGCCGTTTTTACAGATGTATCCAGCGATACAAACAATGGTAACAATAATATAATTGGTTCTGTTTTACAGGCACATGAGCAAGAACCGGAGGCGAGTGTAATACCTGATGGAGACGGCGACAACACTCAAAGACTCCCAGCACGAAGTACACATGGAAAACCAAAGAAAATGTATGAACCAGACCCAAATGCGAAAAAGAAATACCCGATCTCAAATTATGTTTCTCAACATAGGCTCGCGGAAGCACATGCTTGTTTGGTAGATAATTTGGCAAGCACCACTATTCCGGAAAATATTGAAGAAGCTTTAAAAGATGAGGGGTGGAGAAAAGCAGTGAATGAAGAGATGAAAGCACTTCAAATGAACCAAACATGGGATCTAGTAACTCTTCCTCATGGAAAAAGGACGGTGGGGTGTAGATGGGTTTTCACTGTGAAATTGGACTCGAATGGGAATGTGGTAAAACTCAAAGCTAGGTTGGTGGTGAAAGGGTATACACAGAAGTATGGAATCGATTATGGAGATACGTTTGCACCGGTGGCAAAGATGAACACAATTAGAATTCTCATTTCACTTGCGGTAAATGAAGATTGGCCGTTAAAGCAGTTTGATGTAAAGAACGCCTTCTTAAATGGCTATCTTGAAGAAGAAGTTTACATGGACCCTCCTCTGGGTGTTGATAGTCATGGAAAGGTGTGTAAGCTGAAGAAGGCCTTGTATGGGTTAAAGCAATCACCACGAGCATGGTTCAAACGGTTCTCTACCTTTATGAAGAAGATAGGTTATAGACAAAGTGATGCAGATCACACTTTGTTTATAAAGACCAAGCCCGGGAAAGTGACGGCCCTAATCATTTACGTGGACGATATGGTAGTAACAGGAAATGATAAAGAAGAAATTGAAAGGCTTCAGAAGATCTTGGCCACTGAATTTGAACTAAAGGACCTTGGAAGTTTGAAATACTTCTTAGGTATTGAAGTAGCAAGGTCTAAAAATGGAATATCAATGAATCAAAGGAAGTTTATTTTGGATCTTTTAACAGAAACCGGGATGTTGGATTGTAAACCCGTTGATACGCCTATTGAAGTGAATCATCACTTAGAGATGGTTCCTGATCAAGTGCCTGCTAACAAAGACCGTTATCAAAAGCTGGTAGGGAAGTTGATCTACTTATCTCACACATGACCTGACATAGCTTATGCTGTGTCAGTTGTAAGCAGGTTTATGCATGCTCCAAGTGAGAAACATATGCAAGCTGTTTTTCGAATCTTAAGATACCTAAAGTCATCTCCTGGTAGGGGGTTATTCTTTGGAAAACATCAAGACCATAATGTAAGTGGTTTTACAGATGCTGATTGGGCTGGCGATCGTAGTGATGGAAAGTCCACTTCCGGATATTTTACATTCGTTGGAGGAAATTTAGTTACTTGGAGAAGTAAGAAACAAAAGGTTGTCTCTAGGTCTAGTGCAGAAGCTGAGTTCAGAGGAATGGTTCATGGCACTTGTGAACTTTTGTGGATTAAACGCATCTTAAGGGATCCAAGGGTGTCTCTAAGGGCTCCAATGAAGTTGTATTGTGATAATGAATCAACGGTGAAGATTGCTAATAATCCAGTTCAACATGATAGAACTAAGCATGTGGAAATTGACAGACATTTCATCAAAGATCACTTGGAACGTAAGACAGTAAACTTCCACACGTAGGATCGGAAGATCAACTTGCAGACATGTTGACCAAAGCAGTGTGTGGAAGGATTTTTTGTAGCTCTCTTGACAAGCTGGGAATGGTAGATATCCATTCTCCACCTTGAGGGGGAGTGTTGGCGAGAGCTGGATAAGCTCTAATTTTCTAGATAATTATCAACCGGTTGTATTTCCTTGTTTGTAGCATATAGATTAGAAGTTTGTTATTTTGTATCTGTATAAATCCTTGTACTCTGTTTATTTATCATATATTGAAAATCTGGAAATCCTTTTCCTCCATACGTATTCTCTCAAGCTCTCAGACACCACGTTTTTACTATATAGTTGGACATACGAATCTCAGATGAAAGTTCTTTAAAGTTTATCAAATTTGCTTTTGATGTTTAGGATTCTCGATTTGGAAATTGTCTAATTAGAATTCACTTATAAAAAACGATTATGAAGATGAAGAAATCTTGATTCTTGAACGAGATAAGGAGTTTGAGGAATATGTTAAGTAGTTAACTTGACAAAATGCACTCGGAAAGTATGTGTTAAAGACATAACGTGATTTAATTGAAATGCTTTAAAAAGATCGAGATTAAGGATCAGATTGCTATAAATCAATTGTTTTGAGATTAAAATTGTAGAATCAAACTTTTGTATTAAACCTGCATATGCCAGCGATGAAATTTGGAATTATGTCTAAAAATAATTGGTGGCAAACATAAACACGTCGGTGTGTGAATAAGCTTGAACACGTTTGGTTAACCTTATTCAACAGATTAATGTTATTTGCATAAAGTATATAGCTATAAAAAAAAAACACACTATACAAATTTTAATTTTTGTTTTAATATGTATAGATTAATAAGTCTAAAGATAAAAATTAAATACAAAATATATTTACGGGATTAAATGAATATGCTATTAAGTAGAGGGGGATAAAATATAATACAACAACGTAATTAAGCAGCTGGATTTTTTTAAGGTATATTAACAAAAATGCTCATTATGTTAATAAATGACTAAATCTATTGTGTTTTGAAAAGATAGATTTTTTTACTTTCTAGGAATGAGTCATTCAAGACCAATTAAAATATAAAATATGTATGTTTTATGAGATGCGGTTTTCACATTTGTTTTGATATGCAGTAACTTAGGAAAAGTGAACAGATCGAGCATGAAAATTTGAACCTGGTCAAGGTGAAGACAAAAGTCGGTTCTTAGAAGGATTGAGACTTATGAGCTAATGTTTGATAATAGTGTTAGGGTTGATTTAAGCAATTGTTGTTATTCATCATAAATTACAAGGAACATAATTTTATTTAATGATTTATATAGACAAGGTTATCAGTATGGTTTTGATAATGACAATGGTGCAATTTTAGTTAATAAAAGTTTTGCATTTATTTTTAAAGATTTTCCATATAACGGTGTATATGAAACTATTGTGTGCGTCTTGGCAATTGAGTTTATAATATTGATTTTTCCAATGATTTGGACAAGGCATGCCTATGACATTGTCGTCATGGGCATATAAATAAGAAACACATTGTGCAACTCCAAAAGGGTGGAGTGTTGAAATGGTTTGACCTAAAGTCAGACGATCAGTGCAAGTCTTGTCTATTAGGCAAGATGATTAAGTCACCTTTCGTTAGATCTTTTGAAAGAGGTGAAAGATTGTTAGACCTAATACATACATATGTGATTCATTAACGGCTTCCATACTATTGGGGCTAGCATTCTAAGCAGGGCTCTTTAAGTACATTGTTATTTTCGATAATAACAATAAGGTATGTGGTTCAAACATTTGTGATTTTTCAATTTTTGCTAAGGTTATTTCATAGTTTCAAAGTATGTTGCTATTATGAGAAAATCCATAGAATTTTCTAGGTTGGATGTGCCCATAAGTTAGTTACGTGAAATTCTGCAAATACACTGAAGTAATATAGAAAACTCATATATATATATATATATATATATATATATATATATATATATATATATATATATATACAAAATTGTCACCTTGAGTCATGTCTTATAAACGATGTGCCTCATCACGACTCCTAAAAGTTTGAGGCTTGAGATCGCCGTTAAATCACGTTGAATGTTATTCAAAACATTGTAAAATATTGAAATGTTTTTTCAAAAACTCTATTTCTTTGGTTATTTCTTTAACATTAACTTAAAATGTGATTAATTTTGTTAATATCTCAAATAACTTATAAATAATAACACAATTATTCATATGTTATAATGACATTTAATGCTTTTACATACACAAAGGTTATTGATATGTCTTCATTAAGTATTAAGAAACTAGTTGTGAGACACATGTATTATATGAGTTAATTTAAAAAATAAATAAATATAAAGATTAAAATATTTGTAAACTTTGAATTTATAAGAAAATAAGAAAAATAATGAATTATTATATGAAACATCCCAAAAATACCACCCAAAAATTTCGATTTTTATTATAACAAAACCCATGAGACTGAGTATCACATAATAAAATCATAAGATGTGTGTTTCAAAACCATAATGAAATACTATGAGAAAAACTGTATCACAACTGTATCCAAACATATCAAGAAAACTAAATCAACTCCCAGGACAAATCTGAAGCTGTGGTGTGTGCGATGCCATCATCCCGAGCTCTTCCCTTTGCTTGCGGAAGTACCTGAAACCAAAACTGAAACTGTAAGCACAAAGCTTAGTGAGCTCCCCCAAACTACCACATACCACATAATGACAAATAAGCACATATTGGGCCTTGCCCACTGCATCGGGCCGAAGTCCGGGCTAACTGGGGCCTTGCCCCCTACATCGGACCGAAGTCCGAAGCTGACTGGGACCTCTGTCCCCTACATCGGACCGAAATCCGAAGCTGACTGGGATCTCCGTCCCCTACATCGGACCGAAGTCCGAAGCTGACTGGGATCTCCGTCCCCTACATCGGGCCGAAGTCCGAAGCTGACTGGGACCTCTATCCCCTACATCGGACCGAAGTCCGAAGCTGACTGGGACCTCTGTCCCTTACATCGGACCGAAGTCCGAAGCTGACTGAACATAGCATAAACATATCAACTAGCACAAACACATAAATCCTGTCCGAGCCACGGAGGCGTCAAACATACTAGCTACTGCATTGGACCGAAGTCCAGAAACTACGGCTAACTGAACGGGCCATCACTGGCCTTAGACCCGTTCCTACTGAAGGGAAACTCACCTCGTGAACTGGCTGCTGTGTGAATGGCTCTGGAAGCTAACTGCTGCTGCTCCAGTATCTTCCCGGCTACAAGTCCATAAACACACTCAATCAAATGCTAAACACTGCACTGGGTAAAATGACTCTTTTACCCTTGGTCAAAGACGACTCTCTCGGTCAAAGTCAACCCACAGTTGACCTGACTTGCCGAGTTGGGCCGCCAACTCGCCGAGTCTCTAGTCTCACTTCTCAACCCTACTCGTGGCTACTCGTCGAGTATGGCATCGACTCGACGAGTACTCTCTCGATCCAAGAACTCAGACAATCTTCATCCGACTCGCCGAGTCATATGAACAACTTGACGAGTTGTTCTTGAGCTAAGAAGATTGCCTTGGACTCGCCGAGTTGTATGAACAACTCGTCGAGTCTCTCCATTACTGAGTCTGCTCTCCAACTCACTGAGTCCACTCTACTACTCACAGGCTTCCACTCGTCATCACTCAAAAAAGGGAAAAACGGGACTCGCGACTTGACTCGCCAAGTTGTTCCTCCGACTCGCCGAGTCATATCCATGCAGCTACTCTACACTCGATTCTGCTTGAGTCCAGCGGCTGAAACTTATAGATCTGGGCTTCCTTAACTCGATTAGCACGTAAAGATTCTATCTTTACGTGCCCAATAGCGACCAAGAAGATAATAAGGTTCAAAAAGCATAATAAAGGCTAGATCTAGGGTTCTTATGCAAGGCATCTCCAAAAAGGCAACAGATCCGGGCTCGAGAACTCCTAAATGAACAGATCTAGGGATATCTTGTCCCATTAAGGCATCCATACAACTATAGGGCTTAGAAAATGCATCAAACTAGCCTTAGAAGAGTTCTAATGAAGATCTAAAGCATAAAACAGAAGGAATCCGAGAAATACCTCAATGAACTCTGATTTGCCCTTGGATCTATGCTCTACACCTCTTCTCTTTGCTCCTCTCTTCTTCTTCTTCTTCTTCAAGCCTTCAAAATCCACACAAAGCACTTAAAACAACAAGGAATGGATTAGGGTTTTCTCACAGCTCTCTGAGGGTGAAGGAGGCGAGTTTGGGGCACATAGCATTGCTTAAATAGTGAGCAACCCGGGGATTTAGGGTTTCTTCCAGGCAGGCAGACTCGCCGAGTCCCGAATATGGACTCGCCGAGTCGCCAACTAACACGTGCACGAAAACTCGACCCTACTCGACGAGTCAGGCCATAGACTCGCCTAGTCCCTCAATAAAACTTCTAAATAAATGTCACGAAAGCAACATACCAGAGACGGGGCGTTACATTATAATTGAAATGTTTTTTTATCTTTTGAATTTATAAATAATTTAAATAAATAAACAAAATAAAGTTATGAGCTTTAATTTGGAAAATTTAAAATAAAAATATAAGTTCATTAATGAAATTGATATCAATTTATTACTATATTTATTGTAATTATTGCACTAAAATATTATATGAAATTTAATAAAATAAAAACTAATAAAATAAAATGTGGAAAAAATTAATTTAGAATAACCACAAAATTACATTTAACAAATTAAACAAGATTGATAAAAAAAAAACCTTCATTATTAGAATATATATGTTATGAAAATATCTTTTTTAAAGGTTAAAAGGGTTCATGTCCGGCGAATAACTCATATGTAGTTGAAAAATATGTGTATATGTTTTGAAATGAAAAAAGCTTTTACATGAATAATAATAATTCATAAAAAAAACATTTATAGTAGATACTCTTGAAAAAGATAAAATTATTTAAAATTACTTTTGCTACATATAACTTTCTAAATTGTTTTATTCAAAATTCAAATGATATTTATAGTAATATGAATTTTAGAGTTATATTGAATAATCAATTCTTTATAAAATCCTACAAACATATACAACAACAAAAAACAAAACTGCACACCACCTTACCGGTTACCCAAATAAAACATACAAATGTATTTTTTTACAAGTGGCAATAGATAATTTAATTAGATTCAATTGAAAGACAAATGTACAAACAGATCAGCGAAGAATACAACAAATAACAGCAGCGGATTACATAGTTATTCTCTTTCATTGTTTCTTATTCTATCGTATATTCATTTTTATTATATTATATGAAAATAGGAAACATAAAAATATAAATATAAACGATAATCTTTTTGTTTTTGTTGTTATATATTTTGTCTTCATACATGATGCCAACACCGAATACGACACATCTCTCCCCCACCTTTTTCTCCTTTTCACACTTGCCCTCATATCTCCCACAACAAGACAACCCCCCAAACACCGCCGTGGAAAATGGCGGACAAGTCGTCGGACCTACCAAACATCCATCCTTCGCCACCGCAGATCAGCCGTACACAACATCAGATCTACTATTTCATACTACAAAATTACAAAAAAAACAAACAAATAGAAAAAAAACGAAATTCAAACGACGAATCAACGATTTCTTTGATCATTACAGTCAGATTTCCACGGATTTATATGCTTCGGTTATTGTAATTTAACTTTTCAAAGTAACGAATCGAGAGAAGAGACAGAGAGAGCTGGATCTCGTCTTTTCCCCAACGAGTTTTCACGGTGGTAGATTTCGCCGGAACGATCGCACGCGGTGGAGGTGGTGGTAGACACGGCCACGCAGACGATGATGTCGCGGCGGCGACGGTGGAAGAAGACGATGAAGTTGCGACGGAAATGGAAGGCTTAGATAACGGCAATAAGTAATTAGAATGGAGACATCGGAAGCCACCGAGTGCAAGGACCACCAAACGGAGCTGGTTACTACCGCATCCGATATTCGCCCAGTGTCTGGTGCAGATCAGCTCCCATAGCCTCTCATCCTGAGCCGTCCGGTGCCACTGCCGACTGACGCACGCCGCCGCGCCTAACGTCCTTGCATCGACATGCTTCAACACCTCATACAGCAAATTTTCGTCATTGAGAACAGCGGTGGCGCTGGCGGAAGAGGAGGAAGATGGCTTGATCTTCTTGTTGTTCATGTTCTTCCGATGGTGAAAATGATCAACAGGTAATGATCTCTTGAGCATGTTGATTTTTTTGTTGTGGATTTTGAGAGGAAAAATGAGGGTTTAAAAGATATGGGGGTATCCACCAGGTTTTGATGGTTAACGAAACGGACAACATGAGAAATGAATGCACTTTGGGTGTTTCGAGAAACTTACTATTATGTCCTTTCTTCATTTCTTTGTTGTTTTCTACATATTTGTCTGTTTCTGCCAAATGTCAAATTAACCATCGCTGGACAAACAAATATTACTTTTCCTTTTTTATTTATTTATTTGTAGGTTATTGTGTTATTTAGATTTAGAATTTAAACTAGATTTTATCATCAATAAAAAAAAATCAAAAATTACTTCATAGTTCATAGTCTCGTCACCCATTATGTCATGTGATATCAGCTTTTCATAAAAAAAAAAAAGTTATGATTTACAAAATCTTAAAAGAAGTATATTTGGTCATATGTGTCTCAACTAACTTGTTTGTTTTTATAATATATAATTATATATAATCATCAAAACTTTCTTTTAAAGCTTTGTATGATAAGTTTTTGTCTTGTAGCAAACAAATTCAAATGGGTTCCACTTTAGACAACATCGTTGTAAAACAAGGTTTGTTAATTATTTTTCTTATAATGGTGATTAATCTTATAAAATGGTCCACGCCATCATGAGTGAGGGATAAAATCAAACTTTACATGTTTGAACTGAAAATAAGAATACCACCACCATATGTTCCATTATTTTATTCATAATATTATATATTTAGTTTATTTATGGTCTTAAGGTAGAGGCAGGATATTGAAAAATAGTAAAAAGAAAAAGGAAACATCCATAAAAATAAATTTATGACGTTACATTTAATAAATTGTTCAAGTTTTCTACCCACAACATGCAATTAGTCAATTGCGAGTCGCAAAATACGCAAAACGTGGTCCTCGACCAGATTTAAATGCGTATCTTGTAACATTTTACTATACCGTGCAAATCGGTTTTGAATTTTACAACATGCAACTAGTCAATTGCGAGTTCCAAAATACACCAAACGTGGTCCTGGACCAGATTTAAATGCGTATCTTGTAACATTTTACTATACCGTGCAAATCGGTTTTGAATTTTCTCTAGTAATACAACCTTGCGACTCTGATAGTCATACAACAAGTCACAAAAGGCAACAAAAAAAAAACCCAATTTTCTTAACTAGTGTACTTAATCATCGATAGAAATAGGGTTTTGGAGAGTAAAACATCCTACAAGGCATTCAAAATGACTTTTGCAATGTAATGTGTACAATTTGGGTCCCTAAAATGAGTATATAGTATGAAATATGAGTTATAGATTGCCTAAACTTAGTATGAAGCATGAAATAGGACAAGTTAGACAACTATTTATGTTTAAATAATTTTGTGGAAGTAGATTATCTAAAATAATTAGGGATAATGACGTATTTTTTGATTTGTACACATTTAGTCACAGACTTTTATTTTCGTCCACATTTACCCCTTAAACTTGTTAAACTGTACATATTTAGTCCTTATGACTGACTACTCCAGGTTAGCCGATAAAAATGACTTAATAGGGTAATATATTTCTCACTTTGTACACATTTAGTCCTTAATATTTTTGTATGCATTTAGTCCTTAATATTTTTTTGTTGCAAAATAAGTCATTTTTGTTTTTATACTCATTTAGTAATTATGAATGATTTCTTTAGATTTTCTCACAACATCTTACGTGGGATAGCCATATGGTGGTGGGATAGGTTGAAGTGGTTCTGCTATATGTTGTAGGCCAACATACCTGGTGCGGGTCGGTTGTAAGGTGTAGGCACGAAAGCACGAGAAGAACGGTTGGGTTAAGGCGGCATGCCGACAAACCCTGGGTATTCCAGTCTGACGATTGATTGGACATGTTGCATGTTGGCATTCGAGTCCGATAACTGATTGAGTCAAGGTATTCCAATCTGAGGAGTGTGAGCTCGTTATGCATGATAATATGTTTGTTTTATCGAGTATTTTGGGGAAAACTCACTAAACTTTGTGCTTACCCAGTTGTTTATGTTTTTAGGTTCTATCGTTGACCGTAGGAAGGCGAATACATGATTGTGCACACTAATCAACAGTATTGAGGATTCTGTGGTTCTTATATTACTCTGATTTTCGATAAATGTATTTTGGAATAAACGATTTTTTTCTTAATAATGGATTTATAATTAGGGATTTTTGCCTTATTTAAAAATGAAAATTTTTTTGTTGTGAAAATGAGACGTTACACATAAACATCAACAGCCTCCCACACTTCATCAATGACTGTCTCATGTAAGATGTCGTGAAAAAAACCTAAAGAAATCATTCATAAGTACTGAATAAGTACAAAAACAAAAATGACTTATTTTGAAACAAAAAAATATTAAGGACTAAATGTGTACAAAATTATTAAGGACTAAATGTGTACAAAGATATTAAGGACTAAATGTGTACAAAATGAGAAATATATTACCCTTTTAAGTCATTTTTCCCGACTAACTTGGAGTAACCGGTCATAAGAACTGAATATGTACAGTTTAACAAGTTGAAGGGGTAAATGTGGACGAAAAAAACTCTGTGACCAAATGTGTACAAATTGAAAAATACATTACCTTTTTAAGTCATTATCCCAAATAATTATAAGGATTGAAATATGAGATCAGGTGCAATCTAAGCATTGTTGTAAATTTAGTGTTATGTAATACAAATTACTTGAAAGTCAGGAACAAGGTATTTAAAATGTATGTTTTCTCTAAAGGGTTGAAGTTCAAGTTTTGTTGTTGACAAAAAGATTAATTTATTAGTAAGATTTAGTGAATGTGTGTGTTAACCGTTCAAAAAAAATGTTGATTAAATTCAAGGTTCTAAATTGTTTGACATGCCCACAAGGTTAGACCTCAAACTTTAATAAATATGACGTTTTCCAAAGCATGACTTAACACGACAATGTTTGAACTGAAAATAAGAATACCACTACCATATGCTCCATTATTTTATTCATAATATTATATATTTAGTTTATTTATGGTACTAAGATAGAGGCATGATATTGAAAAATAAAAAGAAAAAGGAAACATCCATAAAAATAAATCTATGATGTTATATTTATATATTGTTCAAGTTTTCTACCCACAACATGCACCTAGTCAATTGCGAGTTGCGAAATACACAAAACGTGGTCTAGACCAGATTTAAATGCGTATCTTGTAACATTTCACCGTACCTTACAGATCGGTTTTGAATTTTCTCTAGTAATACAACCTCGCAACTCAGATAGTCATACAACAAGTCACAAAAGGCAACAAAAAAACGCAATTTTCTTAACTAGTGTACTTAATCATCGATAGCAATAGTTTTTTGGAGAGTAAAACAACCTACAAAGCATTCAAAACTCTTGCAAATGACATTTGCATTGTAATGTGTACAATTTGGGTCCCTAAAATGAGTATATAGCATGAAATATGAGTTGTAGATTGCTTAAACTTAGTATGAAGCATGAAATAGGACAAGTTAGACAAATTTTTCTGCTTTACTAATTTTGTGGAAGTAGATAGCCTAAAATAAGTATAAGGATTGAAATATAAGATATGCGGCAATCTAAGCATTGTTGTAAATTTTGAAAAGTGTTATATGATACAAATTACTTGAAAGTCGTCAGGACCAAGGTGTTTGAAAATGTATGCTCTCTCTAAAGGGTTGAAGGTTCAAGTCTTGTTGTTGACTAAAAGATTAGTTTATGAGTAAGATTTAGTGAGTGTGTGTGTTAACCGTTCAAAACAAAAATGTTGATTAAATTCAAGGTTCTAAATTGTGTGACCCACAAGGTTAGACCTCAAACTTTAAGAGATATGATGTTTCCAAAGCATGACTTAAGACGATAATGTTATATACAAAAAAAAAGAGATCATATAATTATAGATTAATAACAAATATTTCAAGCTTTTAGAAGTATTATATCAATGCCAAATATTAAAAAAATAAAAATAAAAAAATAAATAATTGACAAAATTCAATGGTTTCATACTCGATGAGATAAAGCTAAAAAAATACCTTTGAAAAAAAACTTGTGTCATGCCATAATGCACAGACGCACCTAGCCAAGCCTTTTTTGGAGACCACGCCAAACACTTAACTATGCTTTGTTTTCGACACATCATACCTATGTCTCGACACCATGGCGCCCCTTGACGCCACCATGACAAACCTTTTACAACCCTCGTTTCATCTTGAAAAGTGTGCAATTGTTTAGTTTTGAACACATGTTATATTTAGAGTATGTCCAAATGTTTAAAATGGGAAGTTTTGTGGTATATAGTGTGCAGTACAAAGTACAAAGAATTTATTACAAACTACAAACAATTTATTTTACTGTGGTGGTATAATGAATGGAGTCACACTAAAAGTTATAAAGATTTAAAAGTAAATAATAAGTTATATATATATATATATATATATATATATATATATATATATATATATAGGGTTAAGTTATTTTGTTTTTGTAAAGTATTGTGTGCTTGTGTAATGGATTCTAGGCCAATCATTTTTGATAATTTTAGAAAGTGATTTTCTTTTAAAATTAAATAGAATAAAATTCAATTTAATAGGGTTTCATTAATTAACTGGGCACGGAAGGGTATTATTGTACATTGCTTCTTCATTTTAATAGGAAACTGTCGATAATATGGCAAAGATCCACCGATGAACACAAATATCTCGCATAATATCAAATCAAGAACCCAGTGATTTCAGAGCTTTAAATGTGTTCTGACTTTTTGTAGATATTCTTCAAAATCGGAAGATTCTGTGAAGACTTTTGATATAAACATCGCCATTAAACCCTAGAAGACGGAATCGGCATTTAGGGGTTTCTATGAACGGTATTCTTGAAGAATGAGGAGTACAAGATCGAATTCATTCAAGTCGAAGTTCAAGAACACAGTAGAGACGGTCTTGAATCTTGAAGATGACACTGATGATTTCATTGCGAAGAAGGTGTCAATTTGAAGTAATTTCTTAAGAATAGTTAGTGATTATTAGATTTTGAATTGGTCCCCCCAAAAAAAATCTGACATAATAATTATTTATTGAGTTCAATGTCATTCTGCTAGCATATTTTTCGATGTCATATTTTAGCAACAGAGATGTTTATGTTCGATGTCATTTGTTCCAACTAAATGCAGTCAGTTGTAGGTTTTGGTTAGATTGGTATGTTGCATGTTCTACTTATCATATTTTATGGGTTTTCAATATGTTACTGTCTTTAGATTTATGATTTGAGAAAACCAACATTTGTTTACAAAATGATCTTCTACAAACATTATTTTGCAGTTCAAATATACATGTGAGTTTCATGCTTTTTTATATAGATAAGGGGTTTAGTAGCAGGGTATAATGATTTTGTATTCTATTAGAATGAGCTTTTGTATATGATTTTACATTCTGTTAGAATCAAATTCTTAGACATGGATATACTTGTAGAATTTGTTGTAGAATGGAACGAAGTATATGAGTGTGACATGTATAGTGGCTTATTTGTATTGAGCTGAAATTTATAATATTCTGATAGAATTCTAATTTGTAATATTCTATTAGAATTACAATTATATGAAATTTTTGCGTATTCTGTCATTTTGTCGACATTCTGTTTGAATGGCAACTTTTGGGTATATTATAGTGGTGTTAATGAAATAAATTTTAATTCTGTTAGAATAAAAAGAAGATAGTATATTTAAAAAAAAAACAAAGAGCAAAAACTGAGCAATACAATAAGAGAGCAAAAATGATTACCTGGAATCGATTTTTGTGATCTGTAAGTGGAGAACGTTTCAAAGGACTATATAAAGGATTAAATTAATGATAATCACAATCAGTCATAATCATTTCCTAATATAAAGCGATAACAATTAGACTAAATAAAAAATTTATATGACAGATTACATAATTATGCTTACATATTTAATTAATAATTTAATAATTTGCTAAATTGTGATTGGTGCATCAATGCACACAATACTTATCAAAAACATTTGAACCTAACTATATAGTGTGCAGTACAAAGTACAAAGAAATTACTACAAACTACAAACGGTTTATTTTACTGTAGTGGTATAATGAATGGAGTCACACTAAAAGTTATAAAGATTTAAAAGTAAATAATAAGTTTATATATATATATATATATATATATATATATATATATATATATATATATATATATATATATATATATATATATGATAAACCATTATTTGTCAATAGTAATAAATAATAAATAATTTGTTGCTTATATTTAATTTTAAGACTCTAAAGATTTTTGGGGGTGGAATTTAACTAATAATGTTAAATGCTGATTTTTCGGTGAAATTTACACGTAAGGTAATTGATGGCATGGTGTTACCTCATGCCATGGTTGAAACTAGATGTAATAGGTTGGTGTCGATCAAAGTGAATATTTTTAGTTGGAGAGCTATTCTTAATCATCATCCTATTAAAGATAACTTGATCTCTAGAGGTATTGATGTTCCTAGCTCTCTTTGTCCTATTTGTATAGATCAAGCGGAGAATGTTAATCATTTTTTTTTTGTTGAGTGTACGTAGGGCCGGTCCAGACGGTGGGCAACCCGGGCGACCGCCCAGGGCCCACGTCTTCAAGGGGCCCAAAATTTATGGGCTATGTTATTGCTAATTGAACACGTTTACAGTGAATAATAAATGATATTTTTTTAATCTTTATTATATTTGTCTTTAAGGGCCCCTTTTTTTCTTTTCGCCTCGGGCCCCGTATATGTTTGGACCGGCCCTGAGTGTACGCTTGCAAAAACTTCTATTCAGGTCAGTGGTGTGATGTTGACCTGTCTAAGTTACATTTACTGGATGAGATGTCTTTGTTCTTAGAGGCCATTCATTTAAGTATGAATAGGAAGGATATATTGGAAGCTATTATCTACACAAACTAGTAGTCATATGGAACTTCATAAATAAATGTGTGTTTGACCAATTTGAGACCTAGACAAGATAAGTCATTTGAAGATATTGTTGTTTTTTCTTTTAACTGGGTGGTCTATCGGAAGTTTAAATTGTCTACTCCGTGGAAATTATTGCTTCAAAACCCCATTTTGAACTTTATGATGTAATAGTTCCGTTTCACCTTTGGCTTCTTGCTAAGGTTTTTTTTGCTTTATATAAAAATCCAGCCGTTTAATAAAATAATAATAACTTGTTATTTTATATTTATTATATCAAAATACAATAAATAAAATCCAAACTTTATCTATCTTAAGACTTAACGTGAAGGTTAAATCGTATTTATCCGAATTTTATCTATCTCAAGACTCAACTTGAAGAGTAAATCGTATAACATTAATAATAATTTAGGTGTACGTTTGAACTATGACTCTTCTATGTGGAATTTCACATATGAATCATTAGGCTTCTATATAGAAATAAATAATATAAATTATTAGAGTTGGGAAAATAAAATTTGAAAATATTTTAATCTAACTTATTAACATATTAAGTTTAATTTCTTTTAATGTCAACTAGAAAAATAATTTTTATGTAACTAGTCAAGGGTGCGTATGATAAAACAAGCTGTTAATTAGTAGTTGTAGCTTTTATTTGTTATACGATTGTTTGATAAAATAGCTGAAAACTTTGTTAAATTACATTAAAAGACAATTGTTTAAAAAACAGATAAATATATGCATATATTTTTAGGGTGATTTTTGAAAATTGATTAAAAAAACTCAATAATTTTTTCTTAAATATTACATGAAGTAACTTATGAAGTAACTTTTAGATTTAGAATTTTTTTTTTCTTGTTTTAATTAAAAGTTAAACGTTTGCACTGTCAAACAAAGTTTTTTGTTTAAATCAATGTTTTGCTTAAAGCTAAAAACTTTAAAAACTCAGTGCCAAACACACCTTGAGATAGAGATACCGACGTCAATATAAAATTAGGAAAATTAAATCAAAATTTCCTTTAGTTTAATTAACAACAAATTATCAGTTTTTTTTAATCAAATTTTCATTACTTTCAAAATCCTAAATCTTAGGTTTCAAATTTAGATATCAAAATGAGAATTTCAGTTACATGTTTTTCTTATACAATTTGGTCTGTAGTCCCTTCATATCCCTAATATGCTCCTCACCAACTTTGTCGTTTTTCACATGTATTTTGTCCTCTTTTGACTTTGGAGTGTTGCTCACATTTAAGATTTTGACTAGCTACGCAAGATACCGATTTTGTAAAAAGTTAGAACAATAAAAACTTATTTAAAATCAAGTTTATATTAAGTTTATTTGACTTCGTATGTAAGTATCAAAATTTAAAATTTCGGAAGAAAAGGAACGCGAAGCTTTAGAATTAATTTAATAAAAAAACAACTAATATAAAGAGCAATTGCATATAAATAATATTACACCTCTGAAACTATTTTGTTGGGCTAACATTACATATTCAAGTGGGCTTAATTCCATAAATAGTTGGACTTGTAAATAAAACTGATATCTGACCTTTTCAGTTAAATGGTTTATGGTTGTTTCTAGAATTGTGATATTTAGAATCGTGATTTTCGGTTCAGAAAATAATTTAGAAAATTGTTCAGTTAATCTTAAAATCAGTACGGTTGATGGTTTGTTGGTTTCCATTTTTTTTGTTAATACTATAAACACCCCTAGTTATCAGAGACGAAGGTAAGGTTTTACAGTAGAAGTGTCATCGGAAAGTCAAAGGTTGCACTATAATAGAAAAAAAACCGAAAATTTTACACTGCGTCTGGAAAAAAAATCAGGGTTTGAATGGGCCACCATGTGCCCTATACTAAATCCGCCAATGCTAGTTATACTATACTTGATGAAACGCCAATTTCAAGATTCTATATGGGTTGATAGAATGATATGATATGGATGTTGTAAATCATTTTGTTGTGAACCTGACATCACTAGAAAAACTCTAAGGTCAGTTGTACTCCGGTATGAACCCGAGTTGATGGTATGTTGCTTAAGTTAGTAATAGTATAGTTGGAAGAATGCAATATAATGAAAAGTAAGTGTGAATAACTTATTGATTATTAGGTTGAAGTTGTGTTTGAGATGTTAACTGAAAAACAAATTAACTTGTAGCTCGTAAGCTAGCTTATCAAGAAGTTATTTTAACTAGTTTATAAACTACTATGTGTTCTCATTAAACAAAAAAATTTCAATAAGTTCAAGAAATAAACTAGTTTATATGCGACTAGCATAGCCTAAAGTGTGAAAGGTTTGAAATTGATACTTTGATATCAACAAAGTGGATATCACAACAAAGTGTATAAAAAGAAAGTTTGTTTTTCATATTTATGTTATTATTTTTATCGATGGTATATGTGCAAATTAAATGTTGTGAGTTTCGACGAGAAGCAGGGTGGTGACTGTTGGTCATGGGAAAAATGAAGCTAAGTCGTACACTTAATCACATTATATCGGAACTCACAAGAAAGGTGATACAACTACGTTAAAAAATGATTTGTAAAAGTAAAATAATGCTATGAACGTGTATAAACCATGATGTTCATTTATTGGTTAAGTAAGTTAAGTATGATATATGCATATATCTTAGATAATAATATAATATGATAGAATTCATAAAAATAACAATATGTAAGACAAGTGACAGAACTCTTTTGGGGTCTGGGGTAGGCCATGACCCCCTATAGCATAGGACAAATAAGTTGCAGCCTCTTTAATCATAAGAGGTTTTACACGCAAGAGGTCTTTTTTGTTCAAAGCCAACCAGAAATTTTTTTATTTTTAACTATTTAATAAGAATGTTAGTGTAGTTATAGGGAGAGTATACCCTATGGAGACTTATTTATTTTTTATTTTTTTTTTCGTTTCATTCATCGTTTATTTTAGTTTAATATTATTGGATTGGATTGTTTTTTTGACCATGAGTGATATAATATAAAATTTTAAACATATCCTTTTTACTTTTAATATATTTTATTTTTACTCCTTAATTATATTTTATTTTTAAATATTTTTCATTTATTTAACATCTTAATTATTCTTATCATAGTTTTTCATTTATGAGATGTTTGTATACTAATTTCTAATGATAACCTTAATTTAAAATATTTCATATTAATATATAATATGTTTGAAGACGACTAATTAAGTGATGAGATTTTATGAACACTTTTGATAGATGAGGATCAATAAGCTAAATTCACGTACTATTGAAAAAGTTTCACTATTAGAGGGCTCATTTAATTATAGGTAAAAAAAATATTAGAATAATAAGGTGACAAAAATATTAAATAATAAGAAATGTTTACTATTGGAGATGCCCTTAGGATAAATGTTATGTGATCAAATCATAACATTAACTCAGTGAAGAACGAGGAGGATTTGAAAACTAATCTTATAAGTATGTTTTCAAAAGAAAATGTTCGTGTAATCTAGTTGGTTGGTATAATCATCTTTTGGCCAAAGGTTTTATAAGTTTTCTAAGTTTCTCTTAAGAGAGAAGACATATCAGGGTTATAAAATCATTATTAGGTTCGAGTCTTGATAATAATAGTTTATTTCAAAAATTAATTCAAATTAAATATTTTTTTATATTTAACGGTTTAGTAGCTGACACGCACCCTTAATCTACACTTGAAATATGCATTTCGTCTCAAACGAGACTTGTACAACCGATATTCCGATCAATCACACCGATCTGGTGTCCGAGCCGATTGCGATTGGTCAGACGACAATTATTTCGCAAATCACAGGAACCAAACTACTCAAAAACAAAATTAACTGGCCAAAAGAATCCATTCAAATTTGTCCAAGACCAAATCCACAATAAATAAATAAATAAATAAAATCTTATTTAGGATTAGTTGTATAAGTCTGAAACTTTTTGGAGGTCATCTATAAATTTCTACAAACCACGTGGACCGAATTTTCAATTAACGTGTAGGTTTAAAAAATATCAAATTTTATACCGTTGAACAGAAAATAAAAAAAGCTGGGATTTTGCATCTTTGAATTGATTTGGATCCTCCATGTTAAATCTTTTTTTCTCCATAGTCCATGGTTTTGCACTTTTGCTTTAAAGTTTTAGTTTCTGACTTAGCTAATTTTAGTGCGCTTGTTACACCCTGTGTCTGAGTAGGACAAGAGTAATGAATTATTGTGCATGTAAAAGACGTGCCACAGAACACTCCATAAAATAAAACAAGATACTACATACAAATTCTATTAAAGAAGATAAATATGAAGGTGTCTTTTACTACCTGGTAGAAAACGAAATCAAAACGTAAACCATGATGTATATTATTAGTCAATCGTGCTTATCATCATAAAATAGTGCTTTTGACAAATTACAAGCTACCTCTTGGTGAAAATTCAGAAGTCGGATAAGTCGTCAACTACGGACAAAAAGATGTAGAAGATGATAAACTTCAAGTGTTAAGATGACTCATGTTTGATAATTTGATTAGAGTTAGATGAAAAATACAAACTTTATATAATTAAGATTTGGGTTGTTAGATAACCCAGTTATGTTAATATATAAAAAAGTTATATTTGGTAGGAGGGGAATGACCTTTATATTAATTTACAGATGAGAAAACTGTAAAAATGTTAATTGTGGTTATCCAAAAATTGGTATTTTGGTCTAAAAAGTTTTTGGCTAGCATCACTCATCCAAATTAAGATTTTTATTGCGGTTTTGGTCTTTGGTAATTGTGAAAATATTATTTTACCCTTGTCATTTTCTTTTTCTATTTCTTTTATTTACTTAATTATTTTGTTAATTAAAAAAAACAAAAAGAAATTAAACCTTCCACCTAATAACTCCACCCAACCAAAAATTCATCTTCTACTATACACTTCTCTTTCTTTCCTTATCCCGTCGGACAACATCAGACCATCGAAAATCAACACCATTATTGTTGGAAACCAACGCCAAATCGTCGATCGTCACCTTCTCGGTTCGTCTTCTCTACCAAAAACCATCTCCATAACCCCCATTTTCGACAGAAACCATCACCAACTTCGCCATTCTCATAGATCTTCTAGCGTCGTCGTCCTCATTTTCCGAAACCATAGTGCCACCGTCGATCCTACGAACATATCTGCTGCAACTCGACCTTGTACCCCATCGATCTTGTAAATGATGAACCTCAAACACCGCTGGAAAATCAAGGGAAAAACAAATCATTTTAGCCAGAGAAGAAGGTGGTATTCTTCAGTTTGAGCCGAAGAAGAATATAAGTTTGCCTAGATCTAACCCTCTCCGTATGTGCCTAGATCTAGCCCAATGTGGAAAAAACAAACAGTTTTCTTATTGCATGACCATTTTGCAGATTAGTCTTTATAGATTCTCACAATGCATGGTTTTTATGAAACATGAAGGCTTTTATGGGATGTTATTAGAAAATTTGTTTATAGTTTGTTTGTTTTTTCAATTAATTCGTGAAATCTTTATGCTCTCATGAGGCTCTTTACTTCCTGGTGTTGGGGTCGCAAACATGCCCTGTGATTTATGGTTGGGTTGTTTAAACCTGTGTTGGTTACGTCGAACAAGACTAGATAAAGATATTTCGACTTATCAAACTTTTCAAGAATGTTTTTTATGATTAGGTTGACGAGGACTTTTATGTCTTTTGCACATAACTAGGATGGTTATTTGACTGCCATATTGCACATACTTGGACAAAACAAAAAATTACAAATTTTATCCAATTAACATAATCTAAATATCAATCTAATTCTCACATAATACAATACATGTCATGATCAGCCACAACATGCATAGCAAACGAGGCCCAGATGCCTTAATTATGCATATACATGTTTTGATTTAGCCAATTTAGGACACAAGATATTGTCCAAAAGTATAAGCTTGGTATAATACTCGTGCAAACCAAAGCATCCAACTTTTGGACTCGGACCAAAACGTGGCCTTTTAACAATTTCTAACAGAATTTGACAAAATTATAACCGCACACACATAAAGTAACACTATGGCTTTAGATGTATAATATGTAGAAAATCAAAAGTTAAGCGTATGTATTTTGTAGTGACAAATTAAGACCATAAAATTGTAGGGTATGCAATATAATGTAGAATCAGTTCATGAATTATGTATCTGATTCCAGTTCCATCACTATTGATACGAGAAAATCACAACTCCTTAAAGTCTTAATGACCGCCTCCTTTTTTGCTAGGACCGGAGTATACTGCTTGTGTAGTTGCATATCCATCAATTTTATCATGAGAAAGCTGATGCTTGCCAGGAATAAAGTTTTGTACAGTCGATACAAACTTGGGAAATAGAACACGACCTTGATTTAAATGTCTCAATCCTTGGACCTCGACTTGACAAAGAAGAAACACAAAAATGACGATGATAACAATGACACTTTTGTTGGAAAACCGGGCAAAACCACCAATTATCTTCATTGTTGGTCCTCAAGGAACATAACTAGATGTATTCTTATATAGCTAGGGTCATAGTTTGGGTTTACATTTTGGATTTATTATGCGTACACAATCAAACAACGTGAGAAACGCAAGAATCTAATTATTATTATTTAAAACCCATATCACTTTCTCTATGGATTTGATACATAATGTAAGAATTGTGTTATTATTATAATCTTTACAATCAATTTTTAATAAAAAAAGACATAAAATAATATTATGATATTAATCGGTTTATTTGTAATAATATTATTTCATATAAAAAAAATAGAGCGTTCACTCGTTCTCATATATAAATGAATACCTAAAAGACATGTTAGGGTTTGTATTATTAATTTAATTTAGTATATGGTCCATATATAATCACGGATTCGTCAAACCTTACAAATAACATTGGCAACAACCACATGAAGAGCTAGTTTGGTTCACGTTCACCATTTGAATTGGCAACCTCCTTGTTTCTTCACATGTGAAAAACATATAGACTATCAGTTAAATATTTATATAAAGTTTTTTTTTTTTTTAATTTTTAAATTTTTTTTATGTAAGTTATATTTATTTTATCACACTTTTGTATATTTGTTATTTCATCCAATCTTATACAACTTACTAACATAAATGACTAAGTGCGGTTTGAAAATTAAAATATATAATTACGTACATAAAATAAGAATTGTATCTTTCTAACATCATTGATGATAAAAAGCCGCTAATATGTGATATCAAAATTATAATTTATGATATTGACAATTAGGGAATTAGGGGATGTTTAGGGGGTGTATGCTAAGTTTTTTAAAATGACTTATTAACTTTTTATTTTTCAAAAAATTAATAAGTTAAAAACAATGTTCGGTAAACACTAATTTTTTAAACAATTTTTTTTAAACCAAGAAATTGTGGTTTTTCCAAAAAAAACCAATAAACTGATTGAAAAACCCTCACAAACAGGCTCTTAAGTTGTCGATAATAGTTTTTGGTGGTAAGTCTTTGGGCAAATGTCATATTAGTTCATCGAACTTATCGTGTTTGTTTTAAAAGATCACCCAATTTTTTTTGTACATTAAGGGAATGAACTTTCGTTAAACCTGTTCAAAAAGTCACTTAGCCGACTATAACAAGTTTTAATCTCATTGTAGCCTCATTTCAGTTTCTTATACACAAATCTTTCAATCAATCGGAACCAGTACCTTTTAAATACATCTCTTCTTCAATGTCACTCCAAAAATGGTGAACACCATATCCAAAAAAAAAGAAAAAGAAAAAAAAGAACACCAAGAACAATCGGTCTACAACTTTAATAGATTCAAACGATGATATTTTGATTGAAATCCTTCTCTGACTTCATGTTACCTCTGTTCTGCAATTTAAATCTCTATCCAAACACTATCGTTCCCTTTTGAGTGACTCGTGTCTCACCCTCCTATATAAAAAATCTTCAATCTCTCCTTGCTTCTTTTATTAAAATATGTATATCCGATTTGATGTATTCAATCCCACCACTAGGCAATTTGTAATCATCCCATTGGTTCTTGGAGGCAAGGATGTTGGTAAAAATATATGTTTTTATAGGTCTGGCATTTCATCGAACAGATTGTGTCCACTTCAAAGTTGTTTGTGTTAATCTTGTTAAGCTTAAGGAGGACCTATTTCATATTCAAATCTATTCGTCTGAGACACGGAAATGGAAGATTTTAGATAAATCTATTTCCGCTCAACATAAAACTTACTTTAGCTATGGTGTTTATTGGAATCAAGCGATTTATTGGGTTCCCAACACTTTTAAGCTATCTCGCTTTAAGCTCGACACAAAAGAGTTTGCATTCTTGCCATTGACGGTGCCAGATGCAGCTTGTGGAGGTTATCAATTCGGGTATATGCCCATTTACTTTGGAGAGTCATCGAGGCCATCTTCATTTGGCGGATACCCCTGATGGCAGTCGAAACCATTTGCAATTAAACGTGTAGGAGATGTTGAAGGGTCATTCTGGTTGGTCAAAACAGTGGTCAAGACATACATTTTATAGGTTTACCCAGTATCAAGTCACATAAGGATGTTTTAAAACAGGAAAATGAGAGTTCATTCTCTTAATATACAAAAAAAAAAAGTGACCTTTTAAAACAAACACGATAAGTTTGATGGGCTAATATGACATTTGTCTAAGACTTTCTATATCATCAATTATTTTAGACAGTTAAAATTTACATGGGTATTGAATAAGAATTTCAAACTATATTCATGTACATTTCCAATCTGTGTAGAGAGATGGAGTATCCATGTATCCGCTAATGTGCATAACCATAACATGGGCTAACATTACTGCCATTGCTATTAGTATGTATATATTATGTATTTGTATAAGTCCGTTTTGTATAAGCCTTAGTTCAGCCCATTGTAATGTTGTATATGTCTATATATTGTGCTGAATAAATGAGAGTTTACTTAGGGAAAAAAATGATTTAATAGAGTAATGTATTTTTTATTTTGGTATACATTTAATATATATATATATATATATATATATATATATATATATATATATATATATTCATATTTTATCATTTAATTTGTTTTTTGTACACATTCGTTTCTTATAACTAGCTATTTCAGGTAAGCCGGAAAAATGACTTAATATGATAATATATTTATCGGTTTGTACATATTTAGTTCTCAATATTTTTTGTAGCAAAATAAGTCATTATGTTTTTAAACATTCAATCATTGTGATCGGTTTCTTTAGATTTTACTCACGATATTCTACGTGTGACAACCATTAATGACGTGTTTGAGATTGTTGATACTTATGGCCACCACGGCCTCAGCTGCTTGGTTGTTTTGATCATTTGGTTTGACTTAGGTCTTGTGCTCTGAACGTCGTAACTTATTCATTTGATCTTGCATTTTAACGATCTTTATATCCACACGTTTGTATTTGAGTCTACTACAAATTTTGTTTAGAATAGTCTTGTTAAAAAATATTATATTTTTACTTATTTCAAGAAACATATTACTTTATGTCCTCAATTGGCCAATTTTATCATTAGAAATCTTCAATCAGACAATTGAAACCATAAATCTTGTTAAAAGGTAATATATTTAAATAGTTGAATTGTGCTTAAGAAGATAAACTAACATGCACAAATTTCATAGATTGGCATTGTAACTCAAGGATCATTCTTAGGCAAGAGCATAAATTTATGTCCTCGATGGACAAATCCTCCATTAGCAGCGAAGTCGTAACCAAAGCTAATGAGAACAAAGCATCTCGGTGACTCTATGGATGGTTAGGCATATGTGAATAATTGTAGACAACGTGAAATTATGGATAGTTGTTAATTTAGATATTTTGGTATGGTACCCTTTAAAATACATTGTTATTTTAGCATTATAGTCTTTGGTTTAGAGAAATGGTGAATACGAGCCGATTTGATTATATTGTCATATCTTAGGGGCAATCGTAATTAAATGGTGAGGGTAGGGATGGCAATGGGTACGGGTATACCGGGTTTCGTGTTCCTCATCCCCATCTCCGAATCCCGATCCCCATCCCCATACCCGACCCCATCCCCATCGGGGACTAAAAATCTTTCTCCATCCCCATCCCCAATGGGTATCGGGGATCCCCAATGGGTAATCAGGGATTTTTCCCCGTTACAAAGTTTTGAACTTTTATGAAAAATAACTCATAATTATATATTAACCAACAAAACAAAAACTAACAGAACAATATAAAACGCTATAATCACTGAATGTCTTCAAACACGAACAATAACATTCAAGGTGACAAATAAAATCATTTTTTGCAAAAAAAAAAAGACATAAAAATTCTTCCCAAAACTATACGTTTGATTGTTAAAAAACCTTACTTTGTCTACTAAAAATTTGCTTATGCATTATTAAAAATAAAAACATAAGTAATTATATATATATATATATATATATATATATATATATATATATATATATATATATATATATATATCGGGTAACCATCGGGGCCGGTTTCGGGTACGGGTATGGGTACCCGACAGGTAGAACCATCCTCATCCCCATCCCCGCTTTTTATATTCGGGTAATACTCATCCCCGTCCCCATCCCCGGTCAATTCGGGGATTTACCCGGTCAAATCGGGTTAGGGTTTCGGGTACCCATCGGGTACGGGTTTTTTTGCCATCTCTAGGTGAGGGTTTAATAATTTAATTTTAGTTTAATTTTTGGTGAAAATATTTAGTGGTAGTAATTACAAAATTAATAGACATTTTAAAGTTTTTTGCATTTTTTAGGAACACATTATAAGCAATGAAAGAACATTGACATTTTAGCATATCAAGAAAGTAAACGGCAAGGAGGAGCTATATAACTAAAAAAACTTAGGACACAAAATTGTACATTTTTTTATAATAAGGGACTAGTTTTGTAAGTCACTCAATTTTTTTAGTATGTGCTGAATGTAATTATAATTCTGATTTTTATTAAGTTTTTATTTATGCACGTTTTATTAGTCAACAAGAATAAATCAAAGCCATGTAGGCTATGAAGTCCGGGTCTCATGCTAGGTGGAGTTAGTTGCATATTAGTCGTAGTTATAGTAGTTTAAATTGAACATGCATATGTACTGTGAGTTTTATCTCCTCTACATTATTAATTCACAAGAAAAGCTTCAAGCTTCAAAAAAAAAAATTCTCCTGTCCCAAATCTCTATTCTTTTACTGTTATATTGAATTGTGATTTGTGAAAAACCTACATTTGGTATCAGAGCGAAATCTGGGGGGCGTATGCCAAAGTATCAGTCCAAAGAAGATATGACGATCGACTCTGGTAGTGGAAATGGAAACGGTGAGAAAGAAGGAAATGTTACGCTGCACTATCCGATGTTGTCAAAAACCAACTATGGCGCATGGGCAATTAAAATGAGGGTTTTTATGTTGGCACAGGGTGTCTGGGACGCGGTGGAGCCTAGAACGCCAAATACCATTGTTGAAACAAAGAAAGACAACATGACCCTAGCCGCAATCTATTAGGGTATATCTGAGGATCTACTGATGGTGCTAGCTGAGAAGAAGACGGCAAAAGAGGCTTGGGAAGCACTAAAGGTTATGTTTGTAGGAGCAGACAGGGTGAAAACTGCACGAATTCAGACGTTGAAGACTGAATTTGAGGCTTTGAGTATGAAGGAATCAGAGAGTATTGACGAGTTTACCGCGAAGGTAACCAACACTGTCAGCACACTGAGAACGTTAGGAGATAAGATTGAAGAATCGCACGTGGTGAAGAAATTGCTTAGAGCTGTGTCGACCAAATTTCTCCAAATTGCATCAACACTTGAGCAATTTGGGGATTTGGAAACTATGCCCGTCGAAGAAGTGATCGGAAGACTCAAGGCTTATGAAGAACGTATGAAAGGCCATGGCGATAGTGATGACCGGAAACTATTGCTAACTCACCAAGAGTGGACAGAAAGAAACAAGAAGAAGGGGGAGAGTGATTCAAAGCAAAGACCGAATCGGGGAGGTTTCAGTGGACCTCGAGGTAGAGGCAGAGGTCGAGGAAGAACTAATGGTGGTCGTGGACGGGGAAGAACTGTCATGCATCATCAGAGAGATGTAAATCAGGGCACATCATCTGGTAGTTATGACAAAAGCAAAACTCAATGTTATAATTGCCAGCAATACGGACATTTCGCAGCAGAGTGCAAGAATCCAAGAAAAGAACGAAAATTAGAGAACAATCTGATTCAAGAGCATGAAGATGATGAACCTGCCCTGTTGTTAGCTAGTTTTGAAGATGGCGAGAAGGTGTTTTTAAATGAAGAAAAACTGAAACCTAAGTTACAATCCCATGGTGATATGAAGAGAAGATCACGTGTGTGGTACCTGGATTCCGGTGGGAGCAATCACACGACAGGGGACAAATCAAAATTCAGGAAATTGAATGAAACAGTGCAAGGCTTCGTGAAGTTTGGAAACGAGTCCAAAGTCAAAATTGAAGGGATAGGATCTATTGTCTTCAGGTGTAAGGATGGTCAGAAAAGAAAGCTAGACAAGGTATACTACATTCCTGATCTATGCAGTAATATCATAAGTATAAGGCAATTGGCAGAAGGTGGAGATGAAATAAAAATTAAGGATCCATTTCTATGGGTCCATGATTCGCATGGGAGTTTGTTAATGAAGGTTCGCAGATCTGCAAATAGGCTCTATAAAATAGAGTTGGAAGAAGCTGATGAAGTCTGTTTAAAGATTGATAAAGATGAAGCAATGTGGACTTGGCACAAACGTTTAGGGCACACAAACTTTATCTCTATAAAGCAAATGGCAGACAAGGGAATTGTAAAAGGAGTGTCAAAGCTAGAAATTCCAACATCTCCCTGTGAAGGATGTTTGGTTGGGAAACAGACAAGAAATCCTTTCCCTACTCAAACACAATTCAGAGCAAAGAAGAGGTTAGAATTGCTCCATGGTGATCTGTGTGGACCAGTCTCACCACCAACTCCCTCTGGAAACAGGTACTTCATGCTAATTGTGGATGACTTTAGCAGAGTGATGTGGGTGTACCTGATGAAGACAAAAGATGAAGCCTTACAGTTGTTCAAGAATTTTAGAAAGAAAGTTGAAACCGAGACAAGGGAGAAGGTGAAAGTTTTTAGAACAGACAAGGGAGGTGAATTCTTGTCAAATGAATTCACAAAATACTGCAAGGAGACCGGTTTGGAGAGACATTACACGTCTCCCTACTCTCCACAGCAAAACGGAGTTGTAGAGAGACGAAATAGAACTATACTGGAAATGGTACGGTGCAACCTGAAGACGATGACAATGCCAGATAGCCTATGGGGAGAGGCAGTATCACACTCTATTTATGTGTTAAACAGAGTGCAGACGAAAGCACTGGAAAACTCAACTCCTTATGAAGTGTGGACAAAGAGAAAACCACACATTGATCATCTCAGGGTTTTTGGGTGCGTAGCTCACATGAAGGTAGCTAAGGGACACTTAAAGAAACTTGAAGATAGGAGCAAGCCTCTGGTACATCTCGGAATTGAGAAGGGATCGAAAGCGTACAGGTTGTTAGATCTAGATACCGGAAAAATGTATGTTAGCCGGGATGTTGTGTTCGAAGAGAATAGAAAATGGACGTGGGAGAAGAGTGCTAAGATCAGGGCAACACCAGGGATGAGTTTTACGGTTGAAGGTTTCAATCTTGATGATGGAATGTACAATGATGAAGAAGATTGGGGAGAATGGATACCAGACACACCAGGTCAAGGAACGAACTTGTCTCCGATAAGTGAAGACCGGGTCAATTTCGACCAGTCAAACAACTCGGGTCAACCAGATGAAAGTCAAACGGATACCCCGATAAATTCCCCAGCAATCCCTAATTCTCCCATTAATCAAGATTCCCCAATTTCAGTATCAACTCCGAGTACAACCTCAAGTTCCACCGGCGGAGGTGCTCCAAAAAGATATCGACTCCTCACGGATCTCTATGAAGCAATAGATGAGGTTCATATACCCCCGGAAGAACTGCTATTGATTCAAAATGATGAGGAACCAACATCATACAAGGAAGCTAGTAAGAAGAAAGAGTGGCGAGATGCAATGAAGGTGGAATTAGATGCAATTGAGCGAAATAACACATGGATATTGGTCGATCTCCCACAAAATCGGAAGGTGATTGGCGTAAAGTGGGTGTTTAAAGTAAAAAGAGATCCGATGGGAAAGATTATCAAGCACAAAGCGAGATTAGTGGCGAGGGGATATGTGCAGAAACAGGGTATTGATTACGGCGAAGTGTTTGCACCTGTAGCTAAAATCGAAACAGTCAGATTGATTCTAGCCCTCGCAGCTACACATGGATGGAAGGTGCATCATCTAGACGTGAAGTCAGCGTTTTTGAATGGCGAGATAGAAGAGGAGGTCTATGTATCTCAACCAGAAGGCTATCAGAAGAAGGGCAAAACTCACAAAGTACTGAAGCTCTCTAAAGCCCTGTACGGACTCAAACAAGCTCCTAGAGCTTGGAACTCATGCCTAGACAAATACTTGAAAGGATTGGGATTCAAGCGGTGCCCTCAAGAATACTTAGTCTACACAAGGAAGAAGAAGGAGAGCACACTCATTGTTGGGGTTTATGTGGATGATCTTCTAGTCACAGGGAGCTCATCTTATGAAGTCAAGAAGTTTAAGATGGAAATGAGTGCAAAATTCGAAATGAGTGACCTGGGACTCTTGGCATACTATCTGGGAATTGAGGTATGTCAACAAGACCACTATATCACTTTAAAACAAGAGAGCTATGCTAGGAAACTCTTAGAAAAAACACGCATGCTTGACTGCAATCCTACTAAGTGTCCCATGGAGCACAAACTGTCACTGACCAAAGAAGGAAATGGGGAATTGGTGAACCCCACGGAGTATAGAAGCATTGTAGGTGGACTGAGGTACCTGACCCATACAAGACCAGACCTATCTTTTGCTGTGGGTGTTGTCAGTCGCTTCATGGAAACACCCACCATGGCCCATCTACAAGTTGTGAAAGGAATACTGAGATACATAAAAGGAACCATGGATCATGGGCTAACCTACACACAGGGAGAGAAGAAGATTGCAGTCACAGGGTTCTCAGATAGTAATCATGCAAAAGATGTAGAAGACAGGAGGAGTACAGGGGGTATGGTCTTCTATGTAAATGGGAACATGGTCACGTGGTCCTCACAGAAACAGAGGTGCGTAGCTCTGTCCTCTTGTGAGGCTGAGTTTATGGCTGCCACCATGACAGCATGCCAAGGTATCTGGTTAAGAAGGCTGCTAACAGAAATAACAGGTCAGAGAATCCCTCCTGTGAAGATGTTTGTTGATAATAAATCGGCTCTAGAACTGATGAAGAACCCAGTATTTCATGGGAGGAGCAAGCACATAGATGTGAGATTTCATTTCATCAGGGAGTGTGTCGAGAATGAGGAAATTGAAGTGGCTCATGTAGATGGGAAGGAACAAAAGGCAGACATGCTTACCAAGGCTTTAACCAGGGTGAAGCACGAAGAAATGTGCAGGATGATTGGCATCAAGAAAATTGAAAATCAGAATTAAGGGGGAAAATGTAATTATAATTCTGATTTTTATTAAGTTTTTATTTATGCACGTTTTATTAGTCAACAAGAATAAATCAAAGCCATGTAGGCTATGAAGTCCGGGTCTCATGCTAGGTGGAGTTAGTTGCATATTAGTCGTAGTTGTAGTAGTTTAAATTGAACATGCATATGTATTGTGAGTTTTATCTCCTCTACATTATTAATTCACAAGAAAAGCTTCAAGCTTCAAAAAAAAAAAAAAAAAAAAAATTCTCCTGTCGCAAATCTCTATTCTTTTACTGTTATATTGAATTGTGGTTTGTGAAAAACCTACACTGAACTGCTGATATAGATCCATACGCCTTTTGAATAAAATTTCACACTATCATTCCATTTTTAGGGTTTTGCATCCTTGACGACGCCCATCTAAAGAAATATATGTCGGCATATCCTTCGTTTCATTTCGTTGCATTTTCAGTCCTCCTAATTGACAACCATCTAAAGAGCCGTTTAGAAAAGTGCAAAAGAATGAAACAACTGGTATATATTGAGTAGACTGAAATGCATTTCTTTTAAATGCTTAGGGACCATTTCTGTAATTTACTCTAAATTCGATGGTGGTTGTAGAATTTCACCAATAGTATTCTAATTTGACGGTAGATGTGGATCGAAGTGGGACCTTTAATGCAGTAGAACTGTAGAAGTCATAGTCTGTTGGTGAAATGGAAGGCATGGTGCATGACAACAAAAAACTTTATTAAATTGATTCCCATTGAAATTTAACAAGCACTACGTAAGAACGTATAACGTATTATGGATTACTGAAATTATAATTTCAAGTTTGTTTGAGTTTTATTGAGTATTTTACGATTATGATTTTGAACTGTTGCTATTATAGTAGAAAAATAACCAATTAAATTAATAAGTGCTAAAAAGTTAGACTATTCCAACCAGATAGAATCTGTCAAAACTTAAAGAATTTCAATTTGATAGTTTTAAAATCGAAAATAAACGATATTATATTAAAGAAAATATTTCAACTGTATGTATCTAAATAAATTCTTCCGAAACTAAATTCAAAAAATTCCAATTTGATACTTTGAATATCGAAAATAAACTATTGTATACATATCAACGAGAATATTTCAATTAATGCACTGAGAATGTGTCTAAATCAATGGTCAAATGCTGATTACGTTGATCATCAGACCAGTTTTTCAAGGATTGTATTTGACTTGCTTTTGTAAGTAAGAATGGAAAGGATCGTCGTTTACTTAATAGGTTTAATTATGACAAATAGAACATTTATATGATATTTAAATGCTGAAATCGAGCTGGTAAAATTTTCTTTTCATTATCTAGTCTAGTATATATATAAAAGATAAAAGATAAATATGAGTGTTATTGTATTTTTAATATATTACTAGATTAAGCAATAAGACCCTAGATCGAGAAGCTGTATAATATAAACATATTTACTATATCGTGTAATTAAATCAACTAAATTAACACAAACTATCAAATTCGAAGATGTTATAATATGATGTGCAATATATTAAAGAAAAACTACAAGACATCCTTATCCTTACTAATAAATAAATCCTTACTAATAATAATTCTTACTAATAAATGAAAGTTTTTTTTTGCCACTTGTCATATTCTTCTTCATTTTGACACATGTAATTTTTCTAAGATTTTTAAAATTATTAATTTCCACTTGTCATTTTTTGAGGATTTCACATTTCTTAAAATAAAATTTTAATAAATTCTAATGGGTCATATATATATATATATATATATATATATATATATATATATATATATATATATATATATATATATATATATAAGGTTATCGTTCTATTAATTTGATAATATATTCTCAAAAATGCTCCAAACGATTTGATTTCTTTCATAAATGCCCAAAAGATTACATTTTGTATGGAAAAACATTATTTTATAAAATATTTAATGTTTACATAATTTTCATATTAAAATTTTACTTTTAATAAACCCGTATAATATACGGGTCTCACACCTAGTTATTATATATTTATTGGAATTTTTTAACAAGAGGGAAGGATACAAAGGGTGGAAAATCGGCATGGGGCGAGTAGAGAAAAAGGTTATAATGAAATGAATTTTTAATTAGATGCTAAATTGTTTTATTTATATCCTTACAAAGATATTCCTAACATAACTCATGTAACTCCTAATGATATGTAAACCAGAAATGCAACACTATAGGGATGGTTGCATTTCATAGAAAAACTCATTCTTCATTATGCAAGATTAGGGTTCCGAGTCATCCTCAACAAATTCTACCTTGAGATGAAGTGGATTTTCAGCAAAAGAACCTTCAAAACTTTATAACTAATATGAAAACCAATAGTGTTTTAACTCCCTATATATGGATAAATATCAACCAAACTTGAAGGTAGTTTAATTTGGATGTTGAAATCGTCTTTGTCATAACTAAATGTTGAATTTTCACCCTCTTGGATTTACCATGTTGAACAAGAGGAAACGTTATTAAAATTGTAAGCATAACATAACTTGTAGATGTACCGCCTTAGGTTTAGAAAAATCTATCAAAGTTCCTCAACTCAGTCATAATCATGATCCGGGTACCTTTTGTGATCTTCAAAACACCATCTCCATATGTATACGTATAAACCTTTTCATCAAGATGCTTAAGGAGATAGGGTTTCTCTTCATCTTAGGAATGAACCAGAAGTCGGTTAATTTCAAATCATGCCATCAAACATCTTGAAATAGATAGTGTCAGTACCTTCAATCTTGCATAATAGATACCAGGAACAAAACAACATTTTGAACTAGGTCTAAGGTGGTAGAAATTTCCAAATTATAAATCAATTATAAGGGGTTTATGTAGTATAGAATGAGTGTGTAGGAAAATCGATTTAGAAGAATCCATTAAAGGGTTTATGCCATCAACATCTAGAAATGGATAGGATCATGTTGTATTTTATGAAACTTATTTCCATTTTTTGCTTTGTTAAATCTCAAACTTCCTACGAATTTTTTGATACAACATGTGATCCCTCTCTAATCAATATTCAATTTTTTCAAGATTCTTCCTCTCACCCAACCAAAAACATGTCACCACCTCGGCTCTACTTACTAAACCAGTCCAACAGTCGGATTTGGCTACTGCATTATTTGGATCATGACACTCCACCCCTTTCCTTTTCATATGTTCCTATGAATCATCCTAGGGTTCCACACTGGTTACTATGATCAAATTCCAATCTATCCTAAAACACTACACCCAACTATCCACATATATGTCGCTCATATATGTATCCACACCATTTTTACTCATCCCATGTATATTCATTCTAAACATGGGTTTCACAAAACCCTCCAACATATTAATCTCGACATCAACGACTCTGACAACACGCAATATTCCTACCTTAAATCCATTTTATGATCCATTATGGCTTAAGGTTATGCAAGATGGATAAAGTGTGCTCATTAAACATGGCATGTAGATGCTTGTTCCCATAACTCACATGTTTATATTGTACAATCCACTTTGTTGATGAAAAAGAAACTACATGACGATGGCTCTCTTGATCGCTAGAAAGTAGGGTGAACTTGGGCGGGGTTAGGTCGGTTTTGGGGTAAAACTAAACCCAACCTACATATTTCAGTTTTGTCGGTTTATGGGTTCAACCCATGGGTTCATGGGCTTTGGGTTTAAACCCATGGGTTTTAGGTTTACACCCATTTTTCAGAAAATGTAAATAAACTAAAAAATTAATTCAAAAAATTTTCAAGCCATTTAAAAACACCAAAGTCAATTAAATAGCTCAAAGAAATATTAAAACTACCAAGTTTTGAAGTTTATAGCCAAAACATGAAAATCAAAGTAACATAGAAATAGTTGGGTTAAGTTTAGATCGGTTTCAAAACCGTTGGGTTGGGTCGGTTTCAATGGGTCGCTTTTGACAACCCAAACCCAACCTACACCGAAATATTCAGTTTTTAAAATTTTAAACTCAAACCCGATGGTTAGGATTCGGTTTTGGTTTTTTTCGGTTTTTAGGTTTTCGGTTTCGATCTTGCTCAACCCTACTAAAAAGTGTGTATTATTGCAAGATGGCAAGATTTAGTGCCTATGTGTTGATTTGGTATGAGACATTCAACATGGTTGTCAAACTACCCATCATCTATATGGCTCTCATCATTTATATTACTCGTATTTGGCTTATTTATCAGTGGGATACTGGCATGTGAATAATGTGTTTCCTAATACTGATCTTCATGAGACCATGTATATGTATAAGCCACAATCAAATTTATAGATTCCACATAACCAAACTATGTGTACCATATACAAAAATCCAAGTATGGGCTTAAGTAGGATCATGTTCTTGGTTCTGCCTCTTTAGTCAATTTGTGACTCATTTAGATCTTCACAATTAAGTTACCCTGGAGACAACAAAAAATTCGTAAGTTGATTGGCGGGAAGGGATCTCGAACCAACGCTCTGATGATAAAGTCAGAGAAGACTCTAAAAGAAGACCCTAAGAGTATGCCAAAAGTCAAATGAATGTTAATAGAATAGTGTGTTTCGTTTGTGTACCTTGTAAATCATCGCTTATTTATAGTCGATATTTAGGAGGATATGACCTCTTCTTGTACCGAGAAGGTCTTCCATCTTGTCGTATTAATGGTCGTATGCTCGAAGGTAAACTCATATGTACTTGTTAGCTGTTTGGCAGTTGTTTCTCGTTGGTCAAAGGATCTATCAGTCACGTATCACTATACAGGTTGTTTTCTTTGAGTCCCAATGTACTATAATACTGTTGTGACATCAATTCGTGTCGTAATCATTATTTTTTGTGGTTCAGTACTTGTACATAGTTCGATATGCATATGGTTCGGTATATACCTGGTTATACTCGGCTCAATATATACTTGGTTCGGTATAGTGAGGGTATATTCGTAAGCTCGAGCTAAACTATACCCTATTATTGTGATTCATCCCTATTTATTTATTATATGGGATATCGGTTGTGTATCTTCTTATTTACGAAGATGAAGTTGTTTCAACTGTAATCGCTTGTGTTCTTATGCAACAACTCATTAATTCCTTAACATAGAGTTTGCCATGATGTATCTTAGGCTACTAGATTTTTTTTGTGAACATTTGTATTTAGATCCTCTACCGATATGCTTTTATCTTGAAAAACATTAGCATCATCAATCGAGCTCATACATAAATTGGCCAATATTACAATTAGTATACATGTAAATCTTGGCCTTGATGGGTTGTCAATTCACAATCAGATACTATTTTATAGTCTTTTGGAGCGTTTTGATGCTTATTCTTACACACACCAATCTTCCAAATGTAGTCCAACAAATTTGTTTATATATGCACCAACCTTAATGTCCATATTTTGGTTATGTTAAATGCTTATACACAAACTTTTTAGTACATTCTATCTCGGTCTTCAAACTTTGGCCTAACACACATATAAGTTTACTGCTTACTTTAATGCAGATCAAGGTGGATGTTACTCGCTTCGTTGCTATATCGCCTAGGTATTGGGTTTACCTTGATGAAAATATTATTTCTTGGTTGTCTGAACATTAATCCATGATTTGTCAATCCAACGTTGAAGTGAAATACAATTTAATGTTATCTCCAAGACATGTTGTCTACACAATATTTTGCATGAATTGCATTCATCTATCATGAAGGCTATGATAACTTTAACAATGTCATGGCATTTACGTGTCCTCTAATCATGCTCAATATTATCGAACTCAACACATTAAAATCAATATTAATTTTGTTCGTGAAAAAATCACAATCGGTGAGTCTGTGTGTTTTTCTTTTATTTGTTCTTACATTTTAGATCCAATTTGAATTTTACCATGTTCAAATTGCATAAGGAAATAATATATAGCGAAATATTATGTTCCGACCTTTGTTCTTTCAGTCCAACCCATGGCCCGCTTTCTTTTATATATATATTGGCGAAACCCCGCGCATTGCGCATAAATTTAATTACATAGCTTAAATGTTATGAATATATGGCATTTAAAATAAGTTAAGAGCATTTAGTTATGAGGTTGTTGTATTAAACATTACACTATGATATATTTTTAATGTCCCTTACAAAAATGATGTTCGGGATTTGGATATGACATAATATCCTATTATGTGTATTGACTGATATTCTTTTGGATTGTTAAGTTGTCGATTTTGATGAAACATATTATAGATCAAGTTTGTGGCTAGAATTTGTCTTTTTATTGGATCTAAAAATTTGACTTTTTGTATTTAGTTAAAATGCATTATCATTTTCAGCTATATTGAGAATGTGATTGTTGATGTTTGTATTCGTATGTATGAATTGATTGTAAAAATGTATATTATGGAAAGAAATTTAAATAATTGTGTTATAATTAGACTTTAATGACTTTATGTATGATTTATGTAAGATAAATTAGATTTAAATAATGTTGAACATTGATAGTTGGTTAAGTAGTATAATTGGTAAATAATAATTTGTAGTATTTGGATAAATAAAAAAAGTCATCATTTACTTAATAACCTGTTTTTAGAAAGTTCATTTAAAAAATAAAAATAAATAATAAATGAAAATATCAAGTGATTTAAAAAATGGATATATTGTTGTGTTCAAAATAATATTTATAAAATATTAATAAAAAATATGCAATTTTGCATTGAATTTATTTTTTCTACTTTTTAAATATTAACTAATGCATGATTGAATATTAAGGTGAGAAGTTTAGACAATTTACAATTTTTCATTTCATATATTTAAATTCATAATATTTTTTAAGTTTTTATTCTCAACATTTATACTTTTGTCCATATTAGGATTGTATTTGAAAATTGTTAAAAGCAAACAATATTTTGTTGGATATATTACATATAACATAAGTTTTTCTATTTATTATATAATATGTTTGCTTTTATTAATCAATTTAATAAAGTAATTAATAATTATTATTAGAAAGCATTGGAAAATTATTGAGTTTCAATAGTAAAATTGACAAAATAGTTTGTATAATAAGTATTTTAATGTGATTCAACAAAATTATATATTTTGTAGCACATTAATATAATAAAAATTATAAAAATTAGTTGATTGTATTAAAGTTTTAATTTAATATTACAACTCTTCAAATTTCAAATAAAGGTTATTTAACATTAACCACTAAGTATAATTTATGTGTAATTGATACTTATGAGTTTTAATTTTCTTTAATCAATTAAATGGATAATATGATCATCTAATCTCTGGACAAAAAAAACTATGAAAAAAACCTCAAAACTTACATCATGGAACTTAATTATAATTGTCAAATATTTTGTATGTATTATTTATATAAAATAATTTGTATAAAAGTATAAGTTATTATATTCAACCGTATTAATAATTAAACGACCTATCTATAACGAACAATTATGGTTTAGGCATTTTGTTCACAACCCATTGCTATTTTTTATATTTTATTTGAATATTTTTGAATATTTTTATTCAAAATGGTTTGGGCATTTTAGCCTACAACCCATTGCCATTTTTATATATTACTTAAATATTTTTGAATCTTTTTTATTCAAAATCTTCATACTAACATGCCAAATCTCAAATTTGTAACATTCTGTTTCGATAAAATCATATTTTAGGATTGTGGACAATTAATGGATCAAATGGAGGCCTTGAGCTTCGATGGAATGTAGATTAGACTCTATTGGAAGTGTATGATGTTGGATAAGTGATTTAAACCCTGGATTGTTCGATGGAAGCTAAGGGATAAAATGGGAAGGGTTATGTTTCGGGCTTCATACATAAATTAAGGATTTTAATTTGAGATCTTGTTAGTCATAAGTATCAAGATAGAAGCGTAGAGCTCGTCGATACCTATCCGTAGATATAAGATCGTCGAAGACGAAGTTGGAACGAAGAATTTATGGTTATTGGAAGTTAAACTGGAAGAAGAGAGTTTGGTAGTATGTTAGGCATACACTAAGAGTACGTTGGGCGTACTGGTTGAGGAAGTCGCATTTTTAGGTATGTTTGGCGTAACTTTAGGCACGCTAGGCGTACCGCCGTAGACTAAAAACCTTATTTTCATGGTTTTGAGCCCTATTTAAGAACTCTAACCCCTTGGGGTCCTTCCTAACATCAACATCCACCTTCTTAAGCCTCAAACTCGAAACCATGGCCCCCTAGAACAAATCTTGAGCCTTTTTATGTGTTTTGGGTGCATTTTGGACGAAAGATAAGTCCAAGCTTGGTTATTGTTGAAGCTCAAGCTTGTGGATCCAGAGCTTACATTGCTTTTCTCAACTCCAGAAGGTATAAAGCTTGAATCTTGATGATGCATTTGTTAGATCTAGCTAGTTTTTGATGGGTTTTGAGCATTTCAACATCCTATGTGATCATGCAACCCTAATTACTTTGGATCTAAGTTTTTCTCTATTGAACTTGCAAATACAAACTCTAAAGCAATAACCCTATGAACTAGCATACAATTTTTGAAATTCACATATGAAATTAGGTTTATGAAGTTACCTTGCTTGTGATATAGTAATAACAAGTATAATTCTTGCTTGATCTTGACTTTGAAAGCCTGGTGCCCCAAGTGTTGCACCTCTAATGGAGTCACAAACACCCAATGCAAAGAATGACTTAGGAAAGAGGTGAAAATCGGCTACTCTGGGGTTTCATAAAGCTTAGGCCGAAAATCCCATAGTGGAGGGTTCCTTATATAGTTGTGTGGGCTGCTAGGGTTTTTGGAAGAAACCCTAATTCCTACTTAAGGCTTAAGCAGCCCATGGACCTCCACTTTAGATCACTTAGATGAAATCTATAGGGCTTCCCTATAGGATTTCGTCCACTCCACTCTATGGAGTCCATCGGCCCAGTTTTGCAACTATCAATGATTTGTGAAACCAATCCCTCAATTATTAATCAGTTCCTTTAATCCCAAAATTAGTATCAAATTAATTTCTGATTAATTACTAATTAATAATATGATTTCCAAATAATATATTAATCTTATAACATATTAATAAAATCATTCTGAGTACCAATTTATTATTCATATAACAAATCCTACTCTCTCTCTCTCTCTACTAGCCATCCTATCAAGTTGTATGAATGAAGGCAACCCAAAAGGACCATGCTCATAATCAAATTAAGTACATACAAAATATAGTTATGGGCTTAGACACCTAATCTAACAGTCTCCTACTTGGATAAGTCTAATAACTATAATTGCAAGTACGACTTAAGAATCTGATCAGCAATCGTAGCTTTCAAAAGCCGTTGTCGAACTCTGATCTTATGAATAATGTGTCATTTAGATAAGGGATCAAATATTCCTCCATTCTACAAGATATTGTATGGACATGAGACATTGATTATAATCATTCTCTCTATCCAATGTTTGTTTCCCGACTTCCGATTTATGACAACTGACTCAGACTATAATTGAACACATCAACTTAGTCCAGGCTTGGCCAAGTGCTTAGGTTGTCATCACTAAATCATCGAGGGGCCCACAGATATCACTTCCGTTAGGGAAAAAGGAACGGATAAACTTCGACTCATATGTTTGTACTATTTGCTCATCAAATCACACACAACACTACGTTTTATAACATCAAGTTACTGATGTGTTTACATATTATCAATGTGCAACCGACTCGTAAACAACAGCTCATATGTCTCCATTTCAAGAATATAAGATATTATCGTCTCACAATCACTTGTGATAAAATCCATGGAGTTATTCAAATCAATGTGGGTTTAATCCAATACTCAAATCCTATTTCAGGAGTACACACGAACACTGCAACAAACATTTGCTATGTATAAGTACTTAGACAATCTACAGTCAGATTCATGACAGTATTACCTCATTACTTACTTCCAAAGTATGATCGACTGTGGATGTTTGAATAACCTAGTTATTCGGGGAGTAAAACATGTGAAGTGAGACACAAGAATAATCCTATGCGTCTACCAATTACTTACTTCCAAAGTATGACAATATTATCCGGTTCAACTTTTGACCATTTTGTCCATGGTGTTACTTTGGTGAAATTCAACATTTCTGCTTTAAAAATGCAGATGACAAAATTATGGTGTTTTGTAGGTAAAAAAACTCAAACCCCATGTTCTTCTTGCTTCATCTGGAGTTGGAGGTGTGAAGAATTTTGAGGGATTGAAAATTACAACACGACAAGTGACATCAAATACTATTAGACTTTTAATTTTTGGATGCCAAAGTATGTTATTTTTGATAAAAAGGATTTCTCTTTTGGTTTTCTTACCACAAAAAAATGTTATATATATATATATATATATATATATATATATATATATATATATATATATATATATTATTCGCTAGGTGTAATATTTTAAAATTTCATATTCGGTGTTCGATTTAATGAACATCAATATAACTGAATAATATCTTTCCATTTTATCGATTTCTTTGGGGTTTCGTTTAGTTACTATTAATGTGTCAAATCTAGAATTTATGTTAAAAATAATTTTTCATTAAATTTATATACAAATACTAATGTGTTTCTAGCTATCCTTAGTGTTTTTTAGAACATTTTCAATTCACAATGATTTTATCAAAAAAAAAATATAATAAAAAAAAAGCTAAAATGGTTTTTTATGCAAGTGATCCAAGAAAATGATTTTAAAAAGATTGGTTAAATATATAAAATAATATTTAATATTTATGTCAATATCTAAATATTTCACAACTTATTAATATTATATTAGAAAATGGTAAATGTCAAAATTAAACGTTTTAATAAAAACATACATATGAAATAGCAAGCCATAACTTTTCAGCAATCTACAAATGTTTGAATATATTCATAATAATACATATCGATTCATGATACAAATGTCTCTAACCTTTCTAACATTTTCGGTATTATTATAACATTATAATATAATTAGTCATCTACTTCATTGATTAAAAACGATACATTTATATTTGAAGAATGATCTAACATCATGAAATATATATTAATGTTAACTGATAGTTACTTCAAGATCTTTCACGCCTACAATCTAACACAACAAAGCAATTGAAGTATCTAATTACAATATATGTAATTTAAAATTATTATGCAAAATAAAATTATAGAATTTAAAAAGAAAAAGTAGAAAAGACTTTGAGGCTATGAGTCATATCATTCCCGTTGAATATTTGATATTTTTCTTTTAAATCAATAAAATGGATTGATCCTTTGAATCTTTAATATATCCAAAGAAAATCATATAACTCATGACATATTTCACTATAAAACACTTTCATATGACAATTACAATCTTCTTCTCTATTTGTATGTATTCCATATAAAATAATCAGAAAGAGAAAAGAAGCAAGTATCAGTAACCAAACATGTGAAATAATGCTTTTATATATGTTAAATATTTCAATTAATTTATCAATTAAGTATAGCAAATTGAAAATGTGGAAGATTTCAAATAAATATGATATAAGAATGAAACATATGTTGAATTATATTAATCTAATTTAAATGTTTTCTTTTATAACATTTATAAAGATAAATATTTCAGATTTATTAAAATTGCCAATTAGTTTTACACAATAAATCTAATTATACAGCTCACAACTTCACATAACTTATTTTCTTTTCTCAGGTTTAGTTTGGTATTATTTGAAAGTTGAAACCAAAACCGAACAATTTTTTTTTTCAAACTTGAACCGATATTGTTTGATATTTAATTTTTAAAATTTAAATAGTATGTGTATTTACTATTTAGTTTATAATCCAATTTAGATTAACCTAATCTAAACCGGTTTAAATTGGGTTAGCTTGGATTTAGTTTAATTGTTTTATTAATATTTTGACTTAAGAACTCCGATTTATCCCCGTCCGGTTATATCTTTGCCGTTGGTCAAATATTCGTTTGATCATGGTGATGCAAGCATGTTTTTACAAGTATATATATGGCGTTATAGTGTGGCCTGTCCGGGGGTATAAAAGTCAAAATCAAACCACAGACCAATATACACCTATTTGGCTATTACTAGGTCCACACACCAAAATTTCTAACCGGAATGAACGGTCAACACAACATGCTTTGAATAATTTATTTTACCACTAACCGCCTTATACTATTCCACTTCTTGCAAAATCATCCCCTCAATGGAGTATTTGCTCTTACTCAAGGTTGATCCTCAAGTTAATAACTTAAATTCTGTAATTTAAACAAAATTCGAAGGTTTTGAATAGTGCACACCTACTTAAAGAGTTAGTGGTACCATATCGAACAATATTACTATATAGCACATTAACACTATTTATTTAGTTTTCTAATTGTGTATATCTTTTACATGATTTCTTAGCAAGAAAATACAAACAAGCTTAACTCATTAAGTCTAGGTGCCCGTCAAAGATGGGTTCTTCTAATTCTTATGTGACCCTAAACTCGTGGATTTGGTCAAGTGTTTATTTTTAGAATACATCATAATTAATAAAATATAGCTCACTGTAATAACTCTAAATTTGTGACAACAGCTTTGATAGACATTTATCACATAACTTTTTTTGAACGATAATTTGACTGGTTAGATGTTAGTCTTAATACTAAAATTGTTGTTAGTACCAAGGATCGAACCCTAACATCCCCATCCTCGCATACTAAGAGACTATATATTTGTTTGGTGGTGGAAAATTATTTTCATTTCCAAGAAATTATTTTCAGAAAATAGAGTTAGAGATTTTATTTTTCAACTTTTAATGGAAATTTTAACAAACACGTTTAGTTGGAACAGGTCGAGTTTTCATTTTCCATTTTATAAATTTAAAAAACTTTTGAAAACTGTAAAAATTACTTTTCTAATTTACATACAATTTGAAAAAAATGAAAATTTTTATTTTCTTAGAAAACTTGACGAACCAAACACGTTTTCAAATTTTTTGTTTTTTTTAAAAAATTTTCCACAACCAAATGCATCCTATGCTTCTACCAATTGGGTTATTCCCAATCGGCGACATTTATCACAGATTCCTGCAATAATAACCCTAAAACTTCTATTACAATACAGCTTGGTGATTTTTTTTTGTAGGTGTATGATGACCTTACAAGTTCAGTGTTCATATTTAGAATTGAAAATAATAGGAGGTAGCTAAATGTAAAAAACCCGTGTTGTACAAGTGGGAACAAGCCAAAGTCAAATTCTTCGGTAGTTATATCTTATATGACCGAAAGTTTCAAAAGCCCTTCACCGTCCTGACACGGTCTATTCCTCTTATATATAACACAACTCTCCATCTTCTCATTCTTCACTAACCTAAACACCTCCACCACCACCATTATCGCCGCTGCCACCACCATTTTCGATCCTCCTCCTTAAACCATTCGTTTCAAAAGCAATCAAATTAGCTTACGGAATCAAGGAAACTGATCAAAGATGGCAATGAGGGACAACTGTCTTGCTTTTGTTATCATCTTTTTGCTAATGATAACACAGCTTAGTGTCGTCCATGCCCGAAGTCTGGAACGGACACCCCTCACCACCACCACCACCATTGCAGCCACTGAGTGCGAACAAAGTGGTGGAGGGATGGCGGAATTCGGAGTTTCTTCAACCAACGACACCAGTAGCAGTCGAAGATTGAAGATGAGAACATTAGAATACATATTAGCTTCTGGGCCAAGCAAACGAGGACCAGGCCATTAGCTTACATAAAATTCCTTTTTTTTTCTCCAAATTTTCTTGGGTTTTTAGATTTTTTTATTGGAAACTGCGTGTATACATGTAAAGTGTAACCAAATTGCAGGATATATAATTTTAATCATACGATTTCGAAGTTCTTGTTTTTTTTGATGTTTGTGTTAGATGTATAAATCGCTCTAATTTGAAGGAATGTATATCTGCATGAATTTAATGGTTTGTAGGTAATAATGCACGGTGGCGTTAGGGCAGGAGGCAGCGGGAATTTGTCCTGCGCCACCACACATGACCGGAACGTAGTTCAAGTTTGAAATTACTTTTATATTAATTTGAGAAAAATATTAAATAATATTATGAGTTGAAATCAGACTTTTGTTCTTTCGTAAAAAATCTTTCTTTAAGACGCAATTCGATACAAAACTATTAATCGGAATATAAAGTTGCTTTATGGAAAAATAAGTAGATAAAATTGTTAACATATATATTCCGACTTTGTAGTTATGAAACATATGCTAGAGTTTCAATTGGTTGGATCAGATCTTAAGTTCCGTTCCCAGTTAAGTTTTACTTTTTGAGTTATATTATAGTATTGAATAAATATGAGGGGAAGTTAAATTCTAATGTGTATAATGTATTAATCCTTATGTTGGGTTATGTCCATTCAATATGCTCCGTAAGGTGTTGTAGGTGTGTGTGGTGTGTTTTGCATTTGAATCGTATGTGTGGAATTAATGGTTCATAAAATATCAGACATGTGAGTTTGAAATGGATTTTGTTTATGCGTTGGTTTGCTGCATATCTTCAAATCTTTTAAAAAAGGGTCGACATATATAAGACTTTCTAAACATGTTAATTTTTTAAATGCATGAAAAAACATGTTTTAAACTTTTGATTTAAAAAATTGAGTACAAATTGATATAATCAAGAAGTTGTAGAATATCAGATTTGTTCAAAAAAGCAGGGACCTTTATTTACTACAATAGTAAGTTCCAGTGAACAATTGTGTTGATTAGGCACACTTTGTCCCACGTAGAGATGTTATTCCATCGAGGTTTTCACTTATCTTTTTTTTTTTTTTTTTTTGTGGGTGGGGGGGGGGGGGGGGGGGGGGGGGGGGTTAGTTTAAATGGTTATTTAACTTCAAAAATATTTATAAAAAAAAAAAAATCAAACAAAATAAGGCTCTGTATAATCCATTTTATGTTTAACTGCTTTGGTTTGTTCGGTTTAGGGTTAAATCCGAAGAAGATATATCAAACTTCAATGGTTATTTCTCTTATCACATAATTTTAGATGATTATAATACTTTGTATCATTTTTTTATTATTATAAAAAATATTATTTTATAGTTAATATCAGGCACTTTAATTATTTTAAGCATGTATTTGTCTATAATTTAAGTATATAATTATAAAAGTTGACGTAAATTTATAACAAACTTGATATATGAACATAAGTTATAAGAAATGCGGTATATACGAATTATGGTTATAGTGTTAACTTGTTTTTTGGAATCATTTGAAAGATCCGGCAACCACCACGAGCCACCTCGGCCCGGCCCTGACATTTCGGAGACCTTGTGCAAAAACTAAAGTGAGACCCCATAAAAAAATTCTTGTAATATTATTAACTACATTTGTTACCACTAATTTAAAACATAAAGTTGCTAAAAAAACATCTAATAAATTCATTACCACAAAATAATGTCTTCACTCATTGATAATCAAATAAATCTGTAAAACTGTTATAAACAACTTTAAAAAAAAAGGAACACATTACTATTTTCTAAACATCGATCTTGTAGCATTTTTAGATGAAAATTCATATATGAGACTTTCATCTATGAGATTTTTTCTTACTATTTGGTGAGTTTATAAAAAATAAAAACGTTGTCTAAAATTTATAAAGAAAACAGATTTGCATTTTTTTTTTGATATAGATATTTTCCTTAAATTGTTGATAAATTTTAAATTTATGATTAGATTTTGATTTTGGTTGATTTTTTTTTCATAATTAAAATGAATCTAAAATTGGAACCAAATGTTATCGGGCTAATTTTATTTATTGGTAAAACATAACAATAGATTTCACAAAAATACCAATATTATAACTATAAATTATTCTAAAAATCGAAGGCCCCCCAAGATCGAAGGCCTGATGCGACCGCACCGCCAGCACCACCCCAAGGTCGCCACTGCCTCTATTCACATCTAAAAATTCTCACCAAACCAAACAAAAATCAAACCTTTAACCTGAAAACCAAATTTGAATCAAATCTAAAATTGAACCATAAAATTAAACCAAAACATTAAAACACAAACTTTTCTATCATTTTCCTTTAGTAACAAATCCAGAAATCTGAAAAGAGTCAGAAAACACAAACCACAAAATCAAATTTAAGAAACATGAAACCAGACACAAACCAAATCTTAAAACCCAGTGAAATTCAATCCAAGCATTTTGTTTGTGTAGAAATCGAGTAGTAGCGATGAATGCCTGTTTGTTGGCAACTTCAGACGCACATGTAATCACATTGTTGGCTTCACACGCACATTTATTAACCTCGTTGGCTTCGTGCCCTTCCTACCCCCACTCTGAAAAGTGGTGACTAGAGTGAAAAAACAAAATATATTGAAGAAACTTACATATTGAAAAAAAAAAATACAATATAAGTCATTTCAAGTTATTTCATGTCTAGAAAAATAAAACAAGAGAAATTAAATATTCTTTTACTTTTGTTCCTACAAATCCTCCTATTCAATTAAATGATGACATGTGTTATATTAATGTTGTAAAATATCATTCAATGAGCATTAAATGATACACATGTCACTATTCAATTGGATAGAAGGATTTGTAGCAAGAAATAATAGGAAGATATTTAATTTCCCATAAAACAAATTAAGCATTAGGATTGTTGGTCCGAATTAAATACAAAAGATATGGACAAAACTAGCATATCAAACAAAACACAAAACCAATAAAACTAAACTACATAATATACTCTTGTATCTATTGTCCATTTAAACGTTTTGTTGTTTAATGGGAAATGGACTTAACAAGGTAATTAACTTTTCAGTTTGTTCACATCTGGGTAACTATCTTTTTTTTGTACACATCTAGGTAACGAACTTTTTGGAAGTGTTCACATATGACCATTATGACCGGCTGTAGCAGGTTATATCCGGTCATAACCAGTCATAATGGTCATATGTAAACATTTTCAAAAAGTTCGTTACCTAGATGTGTACAAAAAAAGATAGTTACCCAGATGTGAACAAACCGAAAAGGTAACAGTAAAATACACGAATGATCTCTGTAGTTTGGGTAATTTGTGTGTTTGGTCCATAACTTATTTTTTAAACTTAGATGATCCCTACTATTTATTTTTGTTGTGCATTTGGTCCCTGTCCTACCTCAAAAGACTATTGTGCCCTTTTTATTTTTTTTTTCTTATTTATGTATTTATTTTTTATATATTAAAAAAAATTAATAGACCTCATATATCTGCATCTCTTCACCCTAAATCTGAAACCACATTTGAGAAATTTAAATTGGGTCCCACAATAATCTTTTGAGGTAGCACAGGGACCAAATACACAACAAAAATAAATAGTAAGGATCATCTAAGTTAAAAAATAAGTTATGGACCAAACGCACAAATTACCCAAACTACAGGGACCATTCGCGTATTTTACTGTTACCTTTTCGGTTTGTTCACATCTGGGTAACTATCTTTTTTTGAACACATCTAGGTAACGAACTTTTTAGAAGTGTTCACATATGACCATTATGACTGGTTATGACCGGATATAACCTGCTACAGCCGGTCATAATGGTCATATGTGAACACTTACAAAAAGTTTGTTACCTAAATGTGTACAAAAAAAAGATAGTTACCCAGATGTGAACAAACCGAAAAGTTAATTACCTTATTAAGTCCATTTCCCTTGTTTAATTATCATTATTTAAATGAGGCCTGGATAGTGAATTTCGTATACGGAGGAAGAGACGACGATACAGCGGAAACAGATGCCAGTAATGCCGCCGTGCAACTTGAGATGCAAGAAGCCCTCGATACCACCAATAAGCTGGAGAAGAGGAACATTTCCTTCAGTATTTGGCCGCCGTTGCAACACACACGCGATGTCGTCAGAAAGGGCCTTGTCGACACCCTTTCCACCACTTCGATCCTCTCTAAACGTTATGGCATTGTACCGACAGAAGAAGCCACCGCTGTCGCCGAACTTATAGAGGATGAGGCCTTCGTTGCTGCCTCCGCCTCCGCCTCCTCCGCCTCTGCTGAAGATGATAGCATCGAGGTCCTTCAGGCTTACTCGAAAGAGACAAGCAAACGGATGCTTGATCACATGAAATCCAGATCCGCTCCGCCGGAAACAACGTCGACGTTGGAGGAGGAGAGTTGTGTGACCACCGCCACTTCCGCTAATTCTGCTTCTAACGATGATGAAGGCTCTACGGTCGAAGTAGTTGAATCTCAAACTATTTGAAACTTGAAAGGTTAGGGTTTCATATTTGTAACTTGTTTTCAGATCTACAAATTTCTTGGGTTTTGGTTTTCATGAGGTTATATTCATCAAATTTTCAAAATTAGAATCAATTTCCATATCTATTTTCGATTTCGATGTTTGGATTTCTAAGATGTTTTTGAAAAAATTGTGCTGGTTCTCGACTTCAATTCTTATATGCTTATTTTGAGTCGACGAAATCCAGCTGTATCGTGCATTGAATCTGGAAATTGGCTCATCCATGGCTTCGCTAAATTAAGCTATCGTTCCTTAAAAAAGGTTAAGAAATTAGATTAAAGTTTCCAAAATTGGGATGCATGGATTTTCAATCTAAGTTGTTATCAGTCATATTTTCATGATGATCCATCTATGATTTCAGCTGATTAATTAGTGAATGGGAAATTGACTTATAGGGTAAATATTTTTTTGTTTAGTTCATATGTAGATGACTTCTTTGTTTTTGTATATATATCTAGGTAACATATATATCTATCTAGGTAACGATCTTGTTAAAAATGTTTACAAACGATCTTTATGACCGGGCGTAACAAACCGCAGCCGGTCATAATGGTCATATGTGAACATTTCTAGCAAATTCATTACCTGTACAAAAAAAGAAGTTACCTAAATGTGAGAAAAACGAAAATATACTTAGCTTGATAATTCAATTTCTTTTCTTTTTTGTTTTACCTTTTATTTTTGTTTTGGTATAAAGTTTAACATAAATGGTAAATATTTTTAAAACCATATCATTTTGATAACTATCTTTTTAAAATACATTAATTTTATTAAATATAAAAATTAAAATTTACTGTGTACATGTGTAAAAATTGAGAATACAGGCTGCACAACAATAAATATGGCAATCACTTGATCACCATCCACATTACAACCATCCACATTACACCGATAGTTGTGTCAGCCGAAACACTTGAGATTTGCATACTTGCAAAGCATGTTTAATTCGATAGAGAAAAACAAACAACAAGTCATGGACCAGAGAACTGTAATAGATGCTAAAATACTAGAGATTGAAATCAATAACACGAAGAAGAACATCATCTTCAATAAAGTTTGTTCCAGGTATTGTAGGAACTTGTTAGAAGGGTTAACTACAGCCGATCATAATGGCATTTCCAACAAGTACTTTACCTAGATGTGTACAAAACTAATGTGAACAAAATGAAAAAGTAACTATCTTGATAAGTCAATTACCCGAACTTTATTCATAACACCTTCAAGTCTATCTTGACGGGTCTTTTTTTTATTATTATTTATAAATTATGTTTCTTGAGACTTGATCTCGATATTTTGAGTAACGAGACTTGGTGGAAGATTAATATAGTCTATAAAATCACCATAAAGGTATGTTTGGTGAGACTTGGTGGAAGATTAATATAGTCTATAAAATCACCATAAAGGTATGTTTGGTTGGCTGCTAAGGAATAAAGAATAATCTATGTTATGTCACTGTCATTGTATTTGTGGAGGTTGTATGCTAATACTCATCAACAAACCATTTTCATAACATCATTACCTGTTCAAAGTTTCAAACATCATCTAATGGATATTCATCTAAATGACTATTTACATTCCAACAAACCATTTTCATAACATTCATCAATATTAACAAGTTCATCAATATTAACATGTGAGGAGTTAGAAGAAAAGCAAATTGTAAATAGGTAAACATTGGAATCTTAGTACATTAAATCGGATTCACTACTAGAAACATGAGTTTTAGAGACGGACGAATCCGTCGCAAATCCATCGCTAAAGATCATTTGTGACGGATCAACCACAGACTTACTCCATAGCCAATTAAAGGGTGGCTAATGACTTAGCGAGGGATTTAGCAACGGATTAGTTTTCTGTTGCGACGACCTTAGCCACAGAATACCCATCGCAAAATGGCACTTAATACTGCAATTTAGGACATTGGCGACAAAACCTAACAACAATATGCCGTAACTAATGCCTCGCAAACCTCTATATCGGTTTTTTTTTCAATGCCTTGCTAATCCCTCGCAAATTTTAGATGTGATTTCTTCTCTTTCCGTCGCTGATCTGTCGCAAATTTATCATGTGGATTTTTTTTCCATAGCTATTCCCTTGCAAATACATAATATCAGATTTTCATTTGTTGTGAATCTAAAAAAAATACCAAAAAATCAAATAATTACATAATCCAAAACAAATATTAACATTTAAATACAAAAAACATCCACTAATTATACATTCACAAACCAAACTTTAACATTAAAATCCCAAAAGAATCTAACCATCAACGTTTACCAAAACATCCATAAACATCAAATATCAAAGTTCAACGTTGATTGATGTTTGATTTTAAAGTATAATGTACCATAATTCTAAATTTCCTCCCATATTTTGCATTTTCGCACACATGTTCTTCGTTGCTTTGATATCTTGTGTCCAAAAGAATGATCAGAATGGAATTGGATTCCAATTCCCGTTCAATCCCATGGAATTAGGAGAACCAATTTCCATTTAGTTTTTCTAGCAATAGAAAAAGACTGGGTTGCATGATGTCTTCCTGCTTTTTGCTAGATTTAATGTCTTTGTTGGAAGCAATGCTATTCTGTTGATGAAAAAGATATTAGTGTCTACACATTTGAAACCAAATATGGGACCGGAATGGAATTAAATTCCGATTCCAACCAAAATGTAAATGATAATACATATTGATGAAAGAAAATATCGTGTTTGAAAATTGCTTGTTAGAAATTGTAATCTCTTAAGGACCATCATCCACACCAAAATTAACAGTAGATATTTTTAATTAGGAAGGAAGTTAAAGACTAACCTTCATGGTCTCTAGGTCTTTCCATAAGCCTTTGCTTAGACGGAATGGAATGGACAAGGTAATGAAATGAATCTAACCATCATTCCAAACACTACTTAAGAGAAAATAAATAAAGTAAATCCAAATACAATTTTACTTGATTAGAGCCATATGACTTTGGGACTTCTTCCTTACATTATTCCCCTGATCCCTTCCTGTATGATTAAAATAATCATTAAAAAAGATAAAATAATTTAAAGATAAAGTTACATTATTGAAAAGCAGTCAAACCTTGGTCAACACATAGAGAATTCGCTATGGAATTTTAGTACTACAAGACAACGCCTGCAAAATATATATTAAAGTTTTTAATCTTTCAAATCATATATTTTTTATTTACCGAAGAAATATATAAATTTAAAGAAAAAGTTTAATTATATGTGTGATATTTTCTGGGACGGACATGGACCAAATAATTGACTTTCCAACAACATTTGAAGAGATTTGAAATGTAATTCCTTTTTCATCTAACATTGTAAGTATTTGTCCTAAACTAAGAGATAGAGTACATACTCACTCACATGTTAGACAAGATAAGTAAATAGGAATGTGTTAGGGGTGTCAGACCCAACAAATAATAGGGGTACGATATACTCCAAAGTAACACTACTCTGTTGCACTAAAAAGTAGTACAAGGCAAGTAGGGTCGATCCACAGAGACACGGGACAATCAGTCTATACCCTTTTTGCGTAAGGTACTTGTTCACAAAAGATGAAAGAAAAAAGGGGGGTTTGATTGCAATGTTTAGAAAAATAAAGTAAATTCACAAGTAATTGGCTGAATGAGTAAATTAAATTCAGATATTATAAAGACTCCAACTTCATCTATGACAGTTCAACAATGTGAATCCAAGATGACAAGACTTTTGTTTCATTCTATCTAAGTTGGTACTTGAAAGTATTAACAAGCTCTAACACTTTCCATTCACCACAATAATTAACCAAAACAAGCTCTTTGATTAATCCTAACCTTACTAACCTAATCTAAACAAGCTCTTAGAATTAGATTGGAAGATTGCATGAAGCTTTATGTGAATGTTCCCAACAACACCCAATACTCCTCATAAGCTCGGGAGTGTAAAAGTGTATGAATAAGATTTACACTAAATTCATTCAATAGAGATCAATTTTAATGCTTGTTACTTGTTCAATTTCACAAAACAATTACGGATTTTGTAAAAGAGATAACTTGAATGACCTAACCCTAATTCAAATGGCCAATAAGAATCACAATTAGAATCAAACATTCGATTGAAGCAAAATCAAATTCATTAGATAGAAATTAAGAACAAACATCAAGTCATATGATTAGATTCACAACTAGAAAGTCAAAACATGAGTTGGAGAAATTAGAGTTCTAGCCACACATGACTAGAACAAAACCAGAAATCTAGAAGATGAAATCAAGAATTAAAATGCTTACAAATATGAAATCAAAATGTTTACAAATGTTTAACGGACAATCCTTGCTAAAAACTTCAACTCCTTCTCCCCAAAAATGCATTTTCTCTGCTCTGCTTACCCCCAAAATGACCTCATTCCCGTAATAAGAAAAGATGAAAAACTGCCAAAAAGACAGTTTTTTAAGTCGAACACGCCCCGTGTCGAAATAGAGCAAATCAACACGACCCGTGTTGATTGTAAACCAACCCTTCAATTCTCTATTCCAAATTTGAAGTACGATGCTCAAAAATGCCCAGCTAGCCCAACACGCCCTGTGTCCATATAGGCTAAATGAACACGGGTCGTGTTCATCATAGTCAAAAAAATTTGTTTGATAGTCAAACACGCCCCGTGTTGCCCTCTGAATGCTCGTCCAAACTTGATTTTTCTAATTCTTCCGATTCTTGCCCAATCGTCCCGCAATCTTCACCAACGCTCCCTAGCACCTCCAAAAGCACGCTCCAACCTCCGGTTCACCTGAAAATGACATGAAAGAGCGCAAATAAGGCTGTTCAAGAAATTAACCTAGATATGCTAAAATGAAATAAAAACAACGAAATTATGCTAAGGATATACATAGAAAAAGGGCTAAAAGTTGTGCAAAAAGGGTGCACAAAATGCACCCAACAGATCTCCCCAAGCTTAGACCTTTCTTGTCCTCAAGAAAGAACAAGAAACAGACGAAACATTGTGCACCCAACAGATCTCCCCAAGCTTAGACCTTTCTTGTCCTCAAGAAAGAACAAGAAACAGACGAAACATGACGATTTCTGGATGACAAAAAGAAACTTAGAACGAAAAGGGGATGAAGGATCCTAAAGGTTAAGAATGAATGCATGCAATGTAATGTCATGAAAATTTAAGGTATGTAGAAAATACACTTGAGAAACAAAATGAAGCAAAAGAAAAGAAGATTAAGAACAAACACAAAATATGTACTTTTGTAACTAAATAAAGGTACGATCAGACTTTACATCAATAAGGCTTCGATCATTGATACCTTGGCAACCATCCTGTTTCCTTCCACATATCACAGACTCTCAATGTGAGGAAGACTTGAAACGGTGTAACCCAATAATCCAACCAAAGTGTTATTTAATCTTTATACCTTACTAAGCTTTATGGGCAAAAATAACATAGTCCGGATCTCATGTCCCTAAGACTAGATGGCCAAGAATCAGAATCGACGCATCCTTAAGAACCCGTCACGGCGAATCAGCTTTCGCTGAAACAGTGAGCCCACCCGAAGGGGCCCAGCTCCTATGCTTTCACTTTTTCGAGAGCCACAAGTATCATCTCACACAGTTCTTCATTCACCAGATTTGACTTTAATTGGCTTTTGATTTGATTGAACTTTGATTTGTACTTCGTTTTGAACTTGCATTCTTCAATCTTCATTTTTGGAATTTCTTTAGATTTCTTCGTTTTCGCATTTGAGAATCTGCTTAGGGTACTAGATATGACAGTTGTACCCTTCCTTCTTTCTTGACTGTGTGGGTCTGATACTTAAGCTCTCTGTTACCGCGAGGGTAACGCGTGTCAACAAATAGGTCCGTGTTCTGTGGGTTCAGAGTTGCCGATAAAGATTCTTTTTAAACATTCAAAAGCAAATCATCCTAAAGCTGTTATTACCGCCCAAAAAACGTTTCAATATAAATTTCTTTTATTATCTAAGGCTAGGGTCTCGAATTACGGTGTTTGGGTCCCCTAGTTATGACAGCTGATTCTACACTTCCGGTAACTATCCAGTCGCCTCAGAATTCTTTCATTTCATGGAGTAATTGTATGTAAAGAGTGTCATCATCTCGTACACTTTTTTTTTTGAAAAACAAATTCAAGGAAAATGGAAATAAGAAAATAAAATAGAAAAGAGAAAATGAGAGATAATAAAATAGAATAAAAAAAACTTTGAAAAAAAATGAAGTAAAAATTTTGAAAATAAGAAAATGCATGCATGAGAATGAGTGAACCTATGAGAATGAGTACGATGCTCGGAGAGGGTGGAACAACCTAAAACGGAGGTGGAGGAGGAGGATAGTAGCTGGGGTTTCGGGTCCAAGCCCAGAAGTCCTCCTCCTGTTTGCGCTGACGCTCTTGATCCCCGGGCGTACTAAGTGGTGAAGGTGGAAAAATTCTGGGTCAGGCTGGCAATATCTTGCTGGTAGGTGTCGAGGCGGGTATGGATTGACTGGAATGCATCCATATACTGCTGATGATAAGGTGGGGGTGCAGCAAAATGGGATGAGCTGGCACCACCGGTGGGAGAAGCATGGTGGGGCTCCTCCTCCTCTTCATCATCATCACCATCTTCCGCGTTGTCTTCACTTTGCTCATCTACCTCGGTGGAGTATGAGTGGGGGAAGATGTATGGAATGATTTGTCAATCGGTCGTGTGAATGGGATTTCGGAAATCAAGAATGCCTTTATTTTCTGGTGTGATGAGGAGCTTTGGATCATGATTTTGACCCACGATCTAATGGTGTGTGCCATCGCTTGCCGAACGGAAGAGTCGCATGGACTCAAGGATAGTAGTGGTGAGATAAGGCTCACCCGGCAGTGGCTGATGGGGACCGAGGTATGGGGCTCGGATTTGGGCGCTCTTGGCGAGCATGCTGACAATACCCCGCAAACAATTTTTCCTGATCGGGATGTGCTCAGGCGGATGAGCTTGTGGCACACAAACCGACCATAATGAGGAATGAGGTTATTCTCGAGATGGGTCATTGCATAGAGGATTTTGAGCTCTAGCGCGCTGATGGTGCTTCGCTCCTCTCTAGGGGCGACGAGCGAAGCAATGATTCTATGGGCTACCTTCATCACGGGATGGATAAGTGATGAGGCTTTGGCAGCGCTAGAGACATATGGGTGTTGTTGGGTGAGTTGGGTCCACTATGTCAAGTCAAAGTATCCTTGAATTGGTCAGTGGGGCCAAATGTGTTTTCCGTTGGGGCCCCCACAATGGCATTGATTTGATCCAAAGAGATATCATAGTCTTGATTCATTAGACGGAAGTAGAGGATCCCATGGTCCAAATAAACTGAGGACAGAAACTCAGCTGTTGGGACTTTATAGCTCAATTCATGGACCCTCAACAAGCCGTGCCACCCTATGTTGCGAAACAGGGTTTTGACTTGATTGTAAACATACAACTCTTTTAGAGATGGGACATGCGCGAATTTTTGGATGGCATGACCCCGTTTAAGGAATAACTCAAGTTTACCCTGTTGAATTGGGCCAAGACATACGACACCGCAATGAGACGGGTCGGCTGGGGGTGTTGGGGACCTAGGTGGAGCTGATGGGGATCTAGATGGAGGTGATGGAGTCCTAGGCTTCCGACGGCGGGCGGATGATTTGGTCTGTCTTGGTCTTTTGGAAGATGCAGCTTCCATAGTCAAGTTTGGGACAAATTAAGAGTCAATAGGTCAAAATGTCAAAAAGTCAACTGTTGACGGGTCCAGTCAACTTCGAATTTGGCCACCAAAATTTCGTGGGAAATTTGGTTTTCAAAGGTTTCCTACTAAGAATCAAGTCCTAATAGACCACAATTTCAAGTAATTTGACTCAAGAACACAAAATCCAAAAGTTAAGAGTTGGAAAGAATTTACCGAATCGTGTGTTGGATTGTGTTGTTCTTGATGAAAAAGATCTTCCTTAACCTCCCCAAGTTTGCCCCTTTCAAGATTAAGACACTAAAACACCAAAATCAAATGAGATTGTCGGATCTAGGGTTTGTCAAAACCCCCAAATCCACCATTAAAATGCAAGAAAATGGTGTTTAAGATGGAGAAGATGAAGTGTAGATGATGAAAATCAAACCTTTTTGTAGATGGAAGCCAAAATCTTGAAGAAATCGAAAGGTTTTTTGATGAAAATCGGACCTAAGGTTTTTGTTGGGAGAGAGAGGCTGTTAGGAAATGAAAGTGGGGATAATGAGGTCAAGTCCCGATTTTTTTTCTTTAAAAAGGGTCGGAACTGCTGCGCGGACACGACCCGTGTCGCTGCAGGCCAAATTGACATGCCCCGTGTCGGGGGGGGGGGGGGGGTTATGCTGAGTTAAGGATGAACACGACCCGTGTTGGGTCTAGGCCAAAATAAACACGACCCGTGTTGCTCTCTGGAAGAATTTAGGGTACTTTTTGCACGGACACGACCCGTGTCCATTATAGGCCAAAACCAACACGACCTGTGGTGCTCTCTGGAAGAATTTGGGACTTTTTTTTCATGAACACGGCCCGTGTTCCATTAAGGCTAAGAGGGACACGACCCGTGTTGCTCTCTGGAAGAATTTGGGACTTTTTTTACATGAACACGGCCCGTGTTCCATTAAGGCTAAGAGGGACACGACCCGTGTTGCTTTCTGGAAGCTAATCCCCACTTTTTGAACTTGAAAATTTCTCACTCTTCGAAATGAAATGCTTTTGCATTCCTAGGTCCGTTTGCTGATTTTAAATTATGTTTAAATGCATTTGGAACATTGAAAACCAAAAACTCAAAGAAATGGAAATTGTTTTTAAATAAAAGACAGAAATACCCCCGGGTTGCCTCCCGGTTAGCTGCCCTTGTTTTAAGTCGTTGGCTCGACTTTTCCCTCATGTGTGTTTCAGTCTTGGTATGTGGGGTTCTCCAACTCGTCAACCTCTTCATTCTTCACCTCAAATCCTTCATAAAACAGCTTCAGCCTTTGACCATTGACTTTGAATGTTTTACCCGTTTGTTTGCTCGTGATTTCCACCGCACCATGGTCAAACACCCTTGTGACCACGAAAGGACCAACCCATCTCGATCTCAACTTTCCTGAAATTAGCTTGAATCTTGAGTGGTAAAGCAACACTTTTTGTCCTTGTGTAAAAGTCTTTCGGGAGATTGCCTTGTCATGGTATGCTTTTGTTTTCTCCTTATAGATCATGTTGCTTTCGTATGCATCATTATGAATCTTCTCTAGCTCTTGGATATCAAGTTTCCTTTTATTTCCCACCTCATCTTCACTCATGTTGAATTTCTTTACCGCCCAAAAAGCTTTATGTTCAAGCTTAACTGGAAGATGACATGCTTTACCAAACACAAGCCTATATGGGGACATACTAATGGGAATTTTAAAGGCGGTGCGGTATGCCCATAGGGCATCATCTAGCCTTAAGCTCCAATCTTTGCGGTTTGGGTTGACCGTTTTCTCCAAGATACTTTTGATTTGCCTGTTTGAGACTTCTGCTTGTCCATTGGTTTAAGGATGATAAGCTGTTGAGACTTTGTGTGTCACTCCATATTTCTTCAAAACAGCTTCTAGCATCCGATTGCAGAAATGGGTCCAGCGGTCACTTATGAGTGCCTTTGGTGTGCCAAACCGTGAGAAAATCTGTACCTTAAGGAAATCGACTACAACTTTGGAATCATTAGTACGGGTGGCCTTAGCCTCCACCCATTTTGACACATAGTCCACCGCTAACAAAATATAAGAACAACCAAAAGAGGGCAGAAATGGTCCCATAAAATCAATACCCCATACATCAAAAATCTCACATACTAGAATAGGGGTAAGGGGCATTTGATTTCTAGAGCTTAAAGATCCGGATTTTTGGCACTTTTCACAGTGTGCACAAAGCACATAGGAATCATGGAAAATAGAACGCCAAAAGAATCCACTATCTAAAACTTTTCTAGCTGTCCTTTGGGGTCCAAAGTGACCACAACAAGCATAAGAATGCAAAAAATTAAGGATAGATTGTACCTCTTTTTGCTCAACACACCTGCGAATTACTTGGTCCGCACAATACTTCCAAAGGTAAGGCTCGTCCCATATGTAGCGTTTGGCTTCCTTCTTGATTTTGTCTCTTTCCCAACGGGATGAATCTGGGGGAAATTGACTTGTGACCAAGTAATTGATGATATCTGCATACCATGGTGCTTCTTTGGCTACAAATAGATGCTCATCTGGAAATGTGTCACAAATTGGTATACCATCTTCGGCTGATACAATGCGACTTAGATGATCCGCAACCAGATTTTCCTTTCCACTCTTGTCTTTGATCTCAATATCGAACTCTTGCAAAAGCAGCATCCACCGTATTAACCTCGACTTTGAATCTTTCTTTGTAAGCAAGTGCTTTATGGCTGCATGGTCCGAATATATGATCACTTTAGTTCCAAGGAGGTATTGTCGGAACTTCTCTAAAGCAAAGACAATAGCAAGCAACTCTTTCTTTGTTGTGGTGTAGTTGCCTTGTGCCCTATCAGGGGTCTTTGATGCATAGTAAATGACATGATGTGCTCGGTCAACCTTTTGTCCCAAAACCGCCCCAACCGCGGTATTGCTAGCATCGCACATGATCTCAAATGGAAGATCCCAATTTGGCGGTTGAATAATGGGGGCGGATGTCAACAAATCTTTCAAAAGATCAAATGCCTTCTTACATTCATCACCAAACTCAAAATCGGCCTCCTTTTATAGAAGTTGACATATCGGCACCGTGATCTTGGAAAAATCCTTTATATACCACCGATAAAAACCTGCATGGCCAAGAAAAGAACGTACTTCCCGAACATTTGTCGGGTATGGTAAGCTCTTAATAACATCTGTTTTGGCCTTGTCAACTTCTAAACCTTTTTGGGACACCACATGTCCAAGTATCAAGCCCTTGTCAACCATAAAATGACATTTTTCATAATTAAGGACTAAGTTCGTGTCAATGCACCTTTGTAATATTTTGGTGAGATTTTGAAAACATTCATTAAATGAGTTTCCATAAACAGTAAAATCGTCCATGAAAACCTCTATGATATTTTCGACATATTCTGAAAATATGCTCACCATACATCTTTGGAAAGTCGCGGGTGCATTTCACAAGCCGAAGGGCATGCGTCTATACGCAAAGGTGCCGAAGGGACATGTGAATGTGGTTTTCTCTTGGTCTTCCGGGGCAACCGGAATTTGATGAAAACCAGAGAAACCATCAAGGCAGCAATAGTGGGATTTCCCGACCAATCGTTCAAACATCTGATCAATGAATGGCAAAGGGAAGTGGTCTTTGCGGGTGGAAGCATTCAACTTCCTATAATCGATACAAACTCTCCACCCGTTTTGCACACGGGTGGGTACCAATTCTCCCTCGGAGTTTTTGACAACGGTGACTCTGGCTTTTTTCGGGACTACTTGCACAAGACTCACCCACTTATAATCAGAAATGTGGTAGATTACACCTGCATCCAAGAGCTTCATGATCTCCTTTTTAACCACCTCCATCATAGGTGGATTCATCCTCCTTTGTGCTTCACGGGTTGGCTTGAAGTCCTCTTCCATCAGTATTTTGTGCATGCATAACGATGGGCTCAACCCTTTTATATCCGCAATGGTCCAACCAATAGCCTCCTTGTATTTCTTCAAAATTCCAACTAACTCTTTTTCTTCTTCTCGTGCCAGCTTGGTCGAAATTATCACTGGTAGTGTCTCTTCCTCTCCAAGATAAGCATACTTGAGATGGTCAGGAAGAGCCTTCAACTCAAGAGTTGGTGGTTGTACTATGAATGAGAGAAGTTTCGGATTGGAACTTTTTAGCTTCATGCGGGGTGGTTCGACTCTCATGGGTTGTGCTTTCTCCAAGGAATCAATTACTTCAATCAATTCTTCCTCCAATGTGTACTTGTCAACCAAATCCTTAATCCCTGTCTCATCAAAGTGTTTGCTCAAGATGGTGGCTAGCACATCTTGGCTTAACATCTCAAAACAATCATTAGTACATGAATCAATAACATCTATGAAGTTTAAAGAATGAATATCGCTAGGATAATGCATGGCTTCAAAGATATTAAAGTTAATCACCTCACAATCGAACTCCATTGACAAAGTATCATTGGCTACATCTATTTTTGTTTTTGAGGTACTCATAAAAGGTCTCCCCAAAAGGATGGAGCTCGATTGTGGGGTGTTTTCATCACCCATGTCTAAAACATAAAAGTCAGCGGGAAAAACAAGCTCATTAACTAGCACTAACACGTCCTCCAATACACCTTTCGGGTGTACCAAAGACCGGTCAGCCAGTTGAATGATAACTCTGGTTTTTGATAAAGGTCCAATTCCCATTGTCTTATAACTTGAATAGGGTAAGACATTAATTGATGCTCCAAGATCAAGCATGGCACGTGGTACAAAAAGGTTACCCATTTTACAAGGAACCGTGAAAACACCCGGGTCCTTGCATTTTTTTGGTAGCCGCTTTTGTAACACGGCTGAGAAATTTTCACCAACCTTCACAGTTTGATTTCCTTTAAGCTTTTTCTTAGATGTGCAAAGTTCCTTAAGGAACTTAGCATATCTAGGAATCTGTGTAATGGCATCTAAAAGAGGGATATTGATTTCAACCTTTCGAAACATGGCCATGATCTCGTCATCTTCCCTTTCTCTTTTGGTGCATGCCAGCCTTGAAGGAAATGGAGCTGGTGTGACTTTCACTTCGGATTCTATTAGCTTCCTAGACTTTGGAGTACTCTTCTTTTCCTCTTCTTTGACAGCTTCTTCCACCTCAATCTCTTTCTCTTCTTCTTCTTCATCCGGCATCTTTGGACTTTCATAACTTTTCCCACCTCTTAGGGTAATTGCACACACATTGTGTTTTGGGTTCTTCTCCGTTTGAGAGGGTAGCTTGCCTTGCGACTCCATCTTACTCATGGATTGAGCAAGTTGTGATACTTGTTGCTCCAAGCTTTTTATGCTTGTCTTGGTTTCTTGTTGAAAGCTTTGAGTTCTTGTGGCAAGGCTTTTTACTATGTTCTCTAAGGACATACTTGAAGAACTTGCTTGTGGAGGGGGTTGTTGTGGGTGCCTTGGTTGGTAATTTTGAGGTTGGAATGGTGGTCGTTGTTGATTTTGAGGAAATGGTGGTCTTGGTTGATATTGATGCGATTGATTTTGCGGATAATTCCCTTGTTGATTGCCTCCCCACCCTTGATTATTGTTCCATCGCTGATCACCTCTTGGTTACTCATAACCTCTCTAATTTGCCCCAGAATAGCCTCCCATGACTTTTGCTTCTTCATAATCTTCCTCTTGGAGTTGTGGGCACATATCGGTTGGATGCCCCACTTGGGTGCAAATACCGCATGGGCGGGGTGTGGGCTGCACACCTTTGTCTTTGGCCAACATCATGACTACTTTCGTGAGCTCGGACAATTGAGCTTCAATCTGCGGAGTTTGAACTTCTTTTACACCCTGGGGTGCATCCGTATACCATTCTTCGTCATGGCTTGAATGTTTGGAATCTTCAACCATATTCTTGATTAGATTTCGGATCTCAGTTGGGGTCTTATCGGGCAAAGATCCGCCACTAGAAGCATTGAGAAGTCTTCTTTCCATGGGGGTCATACCTTCAATGAAATACTGTAGGAGCTGATACTCGGTGATCCCGTGCTTTGGACAACGGGCGCAAAGCTTTTTAAATCTTTCCCAGTATGTGTGAAAAGCTTCTCTTTTGTGTTGCTTGATTCCGATAATTTCCCTCCGTAGGGCTGAAGCTTTCATTTCGGGAAAATACTTGTCCAAGAACAACCTCGCAAGGTCTACCCAAGTAGTCACCGTCCCCGGTGGGAGGTCATAGAGCCAGTCTTTGGCGGCGTCTTGCACTGCGAAGGGGAATTCCCTAAGCTTGATCTGATCATCTGTGACATTGTGTGGTTTCATACCCACACATACTACATGGAACTCGGTGAGGAACTTGTGAGGATCTTCATTCTCTAGGCCCCTAAATGTTGGGAGTAAGTGAATGAGCCCGGATTTGAGTTCCAAGTTGGTGGCAGCTGGGTATGTGATACAAAGAGGTTGTTGACTAACCTCTTGTCTTGACCACTGACGGAGAGTTTGTTCGGGTGGTGGGTTTGGAGGATCTTGATTCCCTCCAAGGTTGTGTGCTATGGCTTGAGAATTGGGTGTTGTTTCTGTAGGTGAACTGTTTAGGATATTATGAATAGGTGAAGAGGGTGGAGTGGTATTTATAGGTGAGGCTAGTTGTGGTGAGAGTGATGGGTTGTCTGTTTCTGATGTGGATACACTTGAGAGGGGTATGTCCTCCCAAATGTTGATGACCGGGGGATTGGATGATGAAGAAGTACCGGAAACCGGTTGCCTCTTACGAAGCTTGGCTTGCTTCCTTAACTTCTTTGCAGTCTTCTCTATCTCCGAATCAATTGGCAATGGCGTACCTGTACGAAAAGATCTAGGCATAAACAATTAGTAACACCGTCTCCCTGATAGCTTCATTTTATTTACTTCTTTTTATAGTTTATTTTAGCACATTTCATTCGCATTTTAGTTAACTTCCATGCATATTTTCCCCTTTGTTATTTTTATGACCATTTTGGGGTACTTTCTAGTTTCTTGAGCATCATTGCAGATTTTCTTGGAAACTAGCGGGGCGGCACTCTTGGGAGGCGATTGGGCTTGAAAGGAATTGGGGATTTCGAGCTTGATGGCTATGAACGTGACTCATGGGGTAGACTTGTCAATTGCTTGAAGGCTTGGAAGAATTGAGCTTTAAATTTGAAAGACGCAGGAGAATTCTTGAGTGTGCAAGATCAATATTTGGGAGTTTGCGGAAGTTTAGAGTGATGTGGATGGACAAATTGGGCTTTAATTGAAGAAACATTGAAGAAAAATGGGCTAGGAGTTGATTGGATTTGAACTGGGCCAATGGATTAGCTGTGGGGGCCCAAAACTTGAAGAAGCCCAAAATTACCCGTCAGAGCTCGCGGCCCGCGTAAGATTCCCCGCGGCCCGCGTGGATTCCTGACAAGGGCAATTTCGGGATTTTACTAAGAGCTCTATTTTGGGAAGTTTGGTGTGCCTCTTTAGCCTTATCTTGAAGGTCCGATTTTGAGACTTTCTCTCGGGAGTTTGGAGCACTTTTGGAGGCCAAGAACACTTGAAGAATATCTTCTTTTCATCTCTTGAATCTTGTCAAATGTTTGGTACAATCTTATCTAACTTTGTTCTTTTGAGTTTAGCCATGCTTGGCTAGACAAATCTTGGTTGACTTTTTGTTGAATCTTTTGAACTTTTGTTAGATGTTGAAGAATCCATGAACTTGTTCTTAAATCTTTATGGAAATGTTTTATGTTTTATCATATTATCACTACTAGTATGTTTTTATTCATGAGTTTAAATGTGTTTGTGGTGATTAGTTGGCTAATTTCTTGATTAAGTAAATGATCCTCAAATTAGCAAGCAACAAATGATTTTTGTGTTGTTTTTGCTTCACACAATCATAAAAACATTTCCTCCAACATGGTGGTGAAATCATTTAACCCCTCTTGGATTTGGTGACTTTTTGGTTCTTAATGCTAGTTGACTTTCACTAATTACATGCTATTTGGAATTAGTGACTTTGACTATGGAAATTGTTATGAGCTTCTCTATCCATTTCAACAATTAAGAAAACTCTAGGTAATCTCAAGCTCCTTGGATTACTATAGCCAAATTAAGGACTTAAATCAAAGTATTGCACCATTGGATTCTAATGTTATGTTCATCAAAAGTCAAAGTGAGGAAACTTTAAGTCAACCATCTCTCCCTTATTGATTTTACATCAAACTCTTATTTTTGTTGCATTTGTCTATTTAAGTCATAGTTAACTCTAGTTTGTTTCAAGTATTTCAAAACACCAAAACCCCCCATTTTATTTTTATTGTCATTTTACAAGTATTTTTACAAAGAGATTTTTCATAGAGTTATAAATTGAACCAATCTCCGTGGATTCGATACCTTTACCACTATACACTATTTTAGTGTGTAATATTTAGGGTTATTATTTGTGTTGGCCTCGACACCACCAAATTTTTGACGCCGTTGCCAGGGATTGGTTTATTTTTAATCAATTTATTTCTCTATGCCTAGATCTCATTGTGCAGGTACTCTAGTTTAAAACTAAAAAATTGAAGAAAAAAGTATGGTTCGGGAATGAACACTCCTTGTATTGGAGATAAACTTTCTGAGCTATCTCAGTTAGTTATGATGATTGAAAATGACCAAAGTGTGCAACCCTCGCCTCTTCTTTGTGATTTTTGTGCCCAAAATGGACAGCAATCCGACATGTGTCCATATTTACAAGGAGAATGGGAAGAAGTGCAAGAGAAGGGAAGCTACTACTGGTCAAACCAATGGAGTTATGATCAACCTCAACATGATCAATGGTGGGACAACAACCAAGTTTGGGGATACAACCAATACCAAAGCTCATACCAAGCTTGGAGTGACGACCAATACCAGCAACCTCCACAGTTCCAACATCCATATCCTTCATCTCCTCAACAACCTGAAATGCCAAGCATGTCCTTAGAGGACATTGTGAAGAGCATTGCCACATCTACCCAAAATTTCCAGGAAACAACGCAAGCTAGCCTCAAAAGCTTAGAGCAACAAATAACACAACTTGCTCAAACAATAAGTATATTGGAAGATCAAGACAAACTACCATCTGAAGAGAGCCCATGTGCCATTCCTTTGAAAGATGAGAAAAGTTTTGATGGCCCAAGAGTGTTATATGGAGAACAGGAAGAAGGCGTAGAAATGGAAGAGGCTATCAAGGAGGAAGAAAAAATTGAGAAAGATGTCAATGAAACTATAGAGGAAGTGTTCGGTGTTAACAAAAGAGAGGTTGATCCACCCACTACCATTGAGAAACTAACTCCAGTGGTAGATGAACCACAAGAGCTGGGAATGATAAATATGTCGGACCCTTTAAAGGATACATATGTCGAGAATGAAGACACCCAACCGGTCACCAACTTGACCACCATGTCAAAGATGGAAGAGTTGGCCACCTTACTAAACAAGTACAATAAATAATATGGTTTGATGCTTTCTATTATCAAAGGTCTAAGTCCGGTATGGTTCTCCCGTAAAAAGAAAGTCAAATACAAGAAAAGAGTCCCAATGGAGGTGTGGAAACTAAAAAATGTTGACACGGGGAAAATTTTCAATGTTAATGGACATCGGTTGAAACCTTTCTATGAAGGTTTTGATTCAAATGTCCAAGATGTCGTCCATTTGGATGCCCCAAAGTGTTAAAGTGAAGTTTGAAGGCGTCTCGCCAAAGACGTTAAAGAATGACATTTTTGGGAAGCATTGTGCTTTCGTCTTTTATAAACCTAAAATGATTTTGAAAGTTTTTTTTTTTTTTTTTTTTTTTTGAAAATGTTCATTTTTGAAAAATTTCAAGCTTTATTCTCACCTTTGGTCCAAACCTTTTATTGTGTTTTTGAAACCGGGACTTCGCGGGAATCATTTAAGCCAAAAATCAAGTTTTTTGAAAAATTTCAAATTTTAAGGTGCAGGAAGTCACGCGGCCCGCGGGAAAATCCACGCGGCCCGCATAAGGTCATGTGCGGCTTATGTGCGGCCCATTCCTTGCCCACGTAAAACAATCACCTCTAGCCCTGTTAAGCTCACGCGGCCGGCATGCGGGTTCCACGCGGCCCGCGGGGCTGGTTTCAACACTTAGTATTTTTGAGCTTCAGTTCACGCGGCCTTTATGCGGCCCGCATGTTTTGACCCAAAATTCTTTTGAACCTTCTGTGAACTCAAGAGAAAACCAAGAATGTTACACGCGGCCTCTAGGCGGCCCGCGCCCCGGCTGCACTCCACACAAAAACTCGATTTCCCAGAGATCTACCGGTCGGAATCCCGCGAGACCACCACCATTATTCACCATTTTCCCTCCTCTACAAACCCTTATGCTCTACCCAACCCTCCGATTTAGGTCATTTCCGCCCTTTCCTTAAGCATTGAGGACAATGCTTGTTCTTAAGCTTGGGGTGGGGCATTTTCCTTTCTTTTTAATTATTCATGCATTTTTCTTTAGCTAGGTTGCATAACATTATAGTATTAAGCTAATTTTCATTCATTTTTTTATTTATTTAAAATTCCAAAAAGATTTTATTTTCTTCTTTTTCACCTTTTATATTTTTGCATAACATTTAGCCTAAGGCATTAGCATTCATGCATTTTTGTTGTCTGTTTATTCTCACCTCTCTTGGATACCATGGAACAGGTTCATAGTTATTGTATCATTATTGGTCGAGGATCTTGTTGCTACCTCACCCATCGAACCGGGACCATTGGCCGCAGTTTGGGATTTCATACTTGGGATCAGATGCTGGTAGCTTAAAGGGGTAAGTGATCATGGCCAGGTAGTTTCATGAAAAATTATGCATACAATACTAACAACTGTAGGATATACTATAGCAATGGATGTTCTTAGCCTTGCGGTCACTACCGCCGAGAGGATCACACTTGATCATGTTTGAACTGTTAGGATGAAGCATTGGAGCTTGTCCCCGAGTAGAATCCATATCCGGTCTCTTTACATCACCATATCTTTTTGCGATTTTCTTAGAATTTTAGAGAGTCTTTTAGTCCACATTTGGACATTTTCAGTATCTTTGAAAAACCACAAGTTTGAAAAGGAGCTTATATTACATCTTTATGCTCCACACATGGTCATTTTCACACTTAGGCCATTCAGATTATATCATTACCCTTTCGATTCCACTTATACACCTTTGGGAACCAAATTTTGAGTCAAAGGGTTTCTTGTTAAAAATTTCGATAGTTAATACATTACCTTCAAGTAAAAAAAAATAAATTAATAAATAAAACAAAAAACAAAAAGAAGCATGCAAATTTTCAGTTGTAATCTCTTAAGGACATATTGATGTTTGAAAATTTTTCAGTTGTAATCTCATAAAAATGTAAATGATAATACATATTGATGAAAGAAAATATCGTGTTTGAAAATTGCTTGTTAGAAATTGTAATCTCTTAAGGACCATCATCCACACCAAAATTAACAGTAGATATTTTTAATTAGGAAGGAAGTTAAAGACTAACCTTCATGGTCTCTAGGTCTTTCCATAAGCCTTTGCTTAGACAGAATGGAATGGACAAGGTAATGGAATGAATCTAACCATCATTCCAAACACTACTTAAGAGAAAATAAATAAAGTAAATCCAAATTAAATTTTACTTTATTAGAGCCATATGACTTTGGGACTTCTTCCTTACATTATTCCCCTGATCCCTTCCGGTATGATTAAAATAATCATTAAAAAAGATAAAATAATTTAAAGATAAAGTTACATTATTGAAGAGCAGTCAAACCTTGGTCAACACATAGAGAATTCGCTATGGAATTTTAGTACTACAAGACAACGCCTGCAAAATATATATTAAAGTTTTTAATCTTTCAAATCATATATTTTTTATTTACCGAAGAAATATATAAATTTAAAGAAAAAGTTTAATTATATGTGTGATATTTTCTGGAATGGACATGGACCAAATAATCGACTTTCCAACAACATTTGAAGAGATTTGAAATGTAATTCCTTTTTCATCTAACATTGTAAGTATTTGTCCTAAACTAAGAGATAGAGTACATACTCACTCACATGTTAGACAAGATAAGTAAATAGGAATGTGTTAGGGGTGTCAGACCCAACAAATAATAGGGGTACGATATACTCCAAAGTAACACTACTTTGTTGCACTAAAAAGTAGTACAAGGCAAGTAGGGTCGATCCACAGAGACACGGGACAATCAGTCTATACCCTTTTTGCGTAAGGTACTTGTTCACAAAAGATGAAAGAAAAAAGGGGGGTTTGATTGCAATGTTTAGAAAAATAAAGTAAATTCACAAGTAATTGGCTGAATGAGTAAATTAAATTCAGATATTATAAAGACTCCAACTTCATGTATGACAGTTCAACAACGTGAATCCAAGATGACAAGACTTTTGTTTCATTCTATCTAAGTTGGTACTTGAAAGTGTTAACAAACTCTAACACTTTCCATTCACCACAATAATTAACCAAAACAAGCTCTTTGATTAATCCTAACCTTACTAACCTAATCTAAACAAGCTCTTAGAATTAGATTGGAAGATTGCATGAAGCTTTATGTGTTCCCAACAACACCCAATACTCCTCATAAGCTCGGGAGTGTAAAAGTGTATGAATAAGATTTACACTAAATTCATTCAATAGAGATCAATTTAATGCTTGTTACTTGTTCAATTTCACAAAACAATTACGGATTTTGTAAAAGAGATAACTTGAATGACCTAACCCTAATTCAAATGGCCAATAAGATCACAATTAGAATCAAACATTCGATTGAAGCAAAATCAAATTCATTAGATAGAAATTAAGAACAAACATCAAGTCATATGATTAGATTCACAACTAGAAAGTCAAAACATGAGTTGGAGAAATTAGAGTTCTAGCCACACATGACTAGAACAAAACCAGAAATCTAGAAGATGAAATCAAGAATTAAAATGCTTACAAATATGAAATCAAAATGTTTCCAAATGTTTAACGGACAATCCTTGCTAAAAACTTCAACTCCTTATCCCCAAAAATGCATTTTCTCTGCTCTGCTTACCCCCAAAATGACCTCATTCCTGTAATAAGAAAAGATGAAAAACTGCCAAAAAGACAGTTTTTTTAAGTCGAACACGCCCCGTGTCGAAATAGAGCAAATCAACACGACCCGTGTTGATTGTAAACCAACCCTTCAATTCTCTATTCCAAATTTGAAGTACGATGCTCAAAAATGCCCAGCTAGCCCAACACGCCCCGTGTCCATATAGGCTAAATGAACACGGGTCGTGTTCATCAAAGTCAAAAAATTTTGTTTGATTGTCAAACACGCCCCGTGTTGGATTCTAATGCAAACCCAACACGCCCCGTGTTTCCCTCTAAATGCTCGTCCAAACTTGATTTTTCTAATTCTTCTGATTCTTGCCCAATCGTCCCGCAATCTTCACCAACGCTCCCTAGCACCTCCAAAAGCATGCTCCAACCTCCGGTTCACCTGAAAATGACATGAAAGAGTGCAAATAAGGTTGTTCAAGAAATTAACCTAGATATGCTAAAATGAAATAAAAACAACGAAATTATGCTAAGGATATACATAGAAAAAGGGCTAAAAGTTGTGCAAAAAGGGTGCACAAAATGCACCCAACAGATCTCCCCAAGCTTAGACCTTTCTTGTCCTCAAGAAAGAACAAGAAACAGACGAAACATGACGATTTCTGGATGACAAAAAGAAACTTAGAACGAAAAGGGGATGAAGGATCCTAAAGGTTAAGAATGAATGCATGCAATGTAATGTCATGAAAATTTAAGGTATGTACAAAATACACTTGAGAAACAAAATGAAGCAAAAGAAAAGAAGATTAAGAACAAACACAAAATATGTACTTTTGTAACTAAATAAAGGTACGATCAGACTTTACATCATTAAGGCTTAGATCATTGATACCTTGGCAACCATCCTGTTTCCTTCCACATATCACAGACTCTCAATGTGAGGAAGACTCGAAACGGTGTAACCCAATAATCCAACCAAAGTTTTATTTAATCTTTATACCTTACTAAGCTTTATGGGCGAAATAACATAGTCCGGATCTCATGTCCTTAAGACTAGATGGCCAAGAATCAGAATCGACGCATCCTTAAGAACCCGTCACGGCGAATCAGCTTTCGCTGAAACAGTGAGCCCACCCGAAGGGGCCCAGCTCCTATGCTTTCACTTTTTCGAGAGCCACAAGTATCATCTCACACAGTTCTTCATTCACCAGATTTGACTTTAATTGGCTTTTGATTTGATTGAACTTTGATTTGTACTTCGTTTTGAACTTGCATTCTTCAATCTTCATTTTTGGAATTTCTTTAGATTTCTTCGTTTTCGCATTTGAGAATTTGCTTAGGGTACTAGATATGACAGTAGCTCATACCATCGTTATAGAAGGATATAGATGAAGAGAGAAGAATGTGAAGCTAGCATTTCTGAAAACACGAATTCTGGAGCTAGGGTGTCTTACATGTGGTGGTGGCGGCGGATGCGAAATGAACAACATTGACAATCATTGGTGTTTGTTGACGATGATGTGTTGATCCAAGACGGTAAAGGAGGTGACGAGTTCGACCAGATCTTCGTCATCTTTCCTTGTCTGAAGCGAAGGTGTTGCACCGGACAACAGGTGGCAGGAGGATGGCGGTGCTCCGACGAAAATGGCGGACCCTTCTGGTTTGCTGTCAAAAAACATCTCCGGCGAGGAATCCTCTCGTTGCCAGAAACCTCGGTCACCAGCAAAGCCACCAGAATCTGGTGGTGTTTCAATTTTATTAATGGGAGAGAGAAAGAGAGGGGATGGGGTGATAATACAAATAGATTTTTCTTTTTTCTTTTCTTTTTAGTTATTGTAATTATAAAAAATAGAAAATAAAAATATAAAGGGCAAAATAGTCATTTTATAAAAATTTAAAGGAAATTGGACTAAAGTGGCAAGAAATGAACACCTTTGGACCATTAATGCTAGTCCAAATCTGTTTGGCCCAAAGTGGCAATTTCGACCTAACCACAGGGACCATTCTTGCAATTTTGTCATATATATATATATATATATATATATATATATATATATATATATATATATATATATATATATATATATATATAACTTATGTTAGTATTTAATTAGTATTTGCTGATAACTTAAAGCAAAATGACAATCTATCACCACCTTGAGCTAATCGCTAATTAACAATTGGTAAACAAGACAAAATGTAGTCATCTCCATGAACAAAATCATTCCCAACTCCTTTGTATGCCCAACTACATGCTGCTTTTATTCCTTCACTTGCATATCTGTTGAAAGTAATCAAATTTATAAAAAAAAAAAATTGTTCATTTGTAATTGTTTTTTGCATCTATGTATTATATACGGTTTCACATACAAGTTGGGACAAGTATTCTGATTTCTGATGCACCTCTCCCTTGTTGGAACTTGATATGCCCATTCTTTCTGCCAAACAAAATGTATAAAAAATACTAATTAAAATCCCAAAAAAAAAACTTTCAAATTCTTAAACAAGTCATGTAAAGTTAATATGTAAAATACCATTATGTTGGTCTAAATAGCTTTGACTAGATTTTCAACATCAGAATCATAGAATATTTCTTCTGCAGTCTTAGTTATGTTGTCATCCCAAACCTGTATAACGTATTGTATGTATTTTTGATCATTAGTTTAACAAGAAATCTTAATTTAGATTACATATGAACATTGATCATGTTCCCACCTCTATCTGAAGTGAATCCTACATGTAGTGACCGTAACAGGGGCAATTTAGTCTTTTAACTTGTTAGATAATAAAGTCAAATTGGTTACTATCACATACTTGAGGAATATCTCCCATGAAATAAGAAAGAAAGAGCAGTGCTTTTATGAGATTATCTGCAAATATTTCATAATGTTTTTCATCTTCAAAGTTGATAAAATCTAGAAACAAAGAATTAGATGACGAAATTTGGGAATTTAATTACACTGAGATGTTTGTTTGCCAAAGTCGAGTACATGAGTGGTGTAGTTGTTAATTTCTTCGATGACACATCTTCCGGCCACTCCATGTATTGTTGTCGTTTTGAAATTGAGCCCCTTGTCAAATGCCTACACCCGGTACCAATCAATATCATACAATTTCATCTGCGAGAGCTTTAAATTGTAATAGCAAAAACAAAATGTATGTAAGCAGCAAGAAAACCCTAGGAAAATCAAAATTAAGGAGTTGAGGAAGGCAGAGCTTAGAAAAATGAGTTCTGATTTGATCTAAAATGAAAGAGAAGAAAGAGAGCTACATGAATATGGAACTTACAGACAACTAGAAACCAGAATAGGAAGGTTTACGATAACTGATGAATGACGACTCAACGAGGAAAGCAAATGGACCGAGAGGAAAGCAAGCGAGGATGTGATTTATAAGGTTTTCCTGTGCTTTTCAAGTATACTTCAAAGAGGGACGCGCAGGTGGACGATGGTGGAGGTGATTTTCCGGGCGGAGGAGGAATTTAAGTCGACAGAGGTCGATTAGGGTTTTTGGAGAAAATTGTTTAGAGTTTGGGAATGAAAATAAAAGCAGGGAAGGAAAAGAAAACGAGGGAAAGTAAAAATAAAGAAGAGTGGGGAATGAAAAAAAAGGAGGCGTCCATTTTCTGTGATCGATGATTGGCGAGGGATTAAAAAAAAGGTGTGTGATTTTTAATAGTCCGTCGTTGTTCCATCACTAAATTTTTTTAATTTGCGACCGATTAGTGAGTGCCCGTTTTTGTCGATAAATTCTTACAGTTCAGTCGTTAATCCCTCGATAATACATCTATAAAAGTCTATAAGTATTTTGGTCGAAATATTTATATGTGCCGTCGCTAATCCCTCTGTAAGCCGTCACTAATTAGCTACGGACAAAATCCGTAGCTGATTCCGTTGCTTATGGTCATGTTTCTAGTAGTGATTATTTGGCTTAATGAATTAAGTTATTTTGTCTATATAAGCAAAAACATCCCTCTACGATTGTTGTATTTAACATCGAATCATTAAGCCCAATAAGTAATAAACAGTCTCTAAGTATCGTTAAGCAATAATGCAAAAAATTGATAACATAAATTTAGGTAATGAGAGGTTGGACATAGGTCACAAAGGATTCGCCTTCTTTCGATTGCTTTATAGTATTGCCTAACTTCAAATTCGTCACCCTATCAATGAAAATCATTGATAAGTTTGAGTCGTATTTATTTGTTATTCTATTCTAGTATTCTACTGATTTATTTCCTACGTTTCATGCTTTAGATATGGAGGACCACACTTCATGCTTTAGATATGGAGGACCACACTGCATACACTATATTTATTAACATTCAATCTAGCTTAACATTTTTATTATTGAATATATTACATTTCTTCTCTATATAGACAACCTAATTAATCATTTCAATTCTTGTTAGCTTATTAGTAATCTAAATTATCTCAATCATTTATTATACGTTTTTTTAGATAAAAGATAATGTTTGTATATTTTTTCTGAAAAACAAATAAACCTAATTATTATAAAATAAGGTTTGTTAACAAAAGTATATTAATCGTGCAAATGAAGGAATGCCATATGGTGAAGAAATGGTTGCAAACTCAATCAATCGTTGTTCCTTGACCAACACTAGATTATGGTTGTATTTTAATGTTTTCTAGTTATTCATTAAAACGACATATTTTGTTTTAAAGTATGTCCACATGAACACTGTTTACTGTTTTTCATAAAATGACCATCTAATCCGTGAAAAAAGGCTTGCAAAATTGTGAGTTAATTTTTACTTACAAAAAAATTTAGGCTATGTTTGCCGTACTAACTGAAAAATTGTCTGACATCTGAAAAACTAGATGTTAATTGAAAGCTAACCGATAAAAAATTTTGTTGGTATTATAGCCAATAAAATTTTGTTGGTATTATAGCCGATAAACTAGTTTATCTGGAAAATATAAAGTGGCATAAAAGGGCATTTAGAAAAATATGATTTTTATAATTAATTAATGATATATTTGAATTTTTTTTAAAAAGCTTATGAAAGTTAGTCCAAGTTGTTTTTTTTTTAAATTGGTTTATAAACTACTTTTTGGTTTACCAAACATCACAATTTAAAAAAACTCTAAAAATAAACTAGATTATCAGTTAATTGTGGTGCGTCAAACACAACCTTAGAGTGTGTTTGAAACGAAGCTTTTTAAAAACTTTTAACTTTTATCTTTCAAGAAAAAGCTTAAAAAAATAATGTTTCCTTTGACAATAGACATTTTAGCTCTTATTTTAAATAAAAAGCTTCGAATCCAAAAGCTACTACTTCAATTAGCTTTTGTGAGTTTTTGGGTTTTAGTTTTTATCTAATTTTACACGTTTAAAAGCTAACAACTACTTTTGTCATACACTTAAACATAAATAAAAGTTACAGCTTCTAGCTTCCAACTACAAGATACTAGGTTTTAACCTCCAACTACGAACTAATTTTGCCAAACAAGACTTTACATTTTTTTTATGACAAAAATCAAGCTAAACTTTGCTGCGAATTTGATATTTAGCTAATGGTTTGCGTGATACCATGCATTTTTTTTTTGGCGAGTTGACTTTTTTGGATTTGTTTTTCTTTCAAAAATCACCTTGTTAAAAGAAGATTATAGTGATTTGTTCCATCTATGATCTAAGAGCATCCACAATGGTGAGTTTAATGGAAGAGTTGAATGATGTGTCATACCTACTTGTTATTCAATGGATACAACTCCACCATTGTGAAATGCCACCTTGGCATTCAATGGATTTGGAGTTCAATGACCATTGAACTCTTCAATGGGAAAAAAGAAAGTATTTAAATCTTTAAATAAATACTCTTTTAATATGTTCCATTGAATTTGTAGGGGGCGTTTGTTTTTTCTTTGAAGATCTGTGCGGTGTCTTCTGTCTGCGCGGCGCAGACCACGCGCAGACCTAGACGTCTGCAGTGTGTTTGTTTTTCTGAAGTGCGCAAACATAAAAACGTCTGCACGAGGTCTTCACCACACAGACTTGGGTCAGCCTCTTCTAAGGTCTGCGAATTGATTTTAACCTAAAAAAAAACGCGTCTCTTTCTTTTTCTTTTGTTTGCGCCTCCATCGTCAAAACATCCCAACCGATACCTTGACCACTCCATCTTCAATCGATCGTCAACCTCCGATTACCACCGCCGGTCGCCGCCATCCTCCGATTAGCACCGCTAGTCGCCGCCTTCGATCGTCCAGGCGAGTGGGCATCTCCGACAAACAACGACCAACAACGAACAGCAACAAAAAATCCATCTTCAATCGATCGTCAACCTCCGATTACCATCGCCGGTCGTCGCCATCCTCCGATTAGCAGCGCCAGTCGCCGCCTTTGATCGTCCAGGCGAGCAGGCACCTCCGACCAACAGCGAACAACAACAAAAAAGGTTTGTTTCGATCATTTTTTTTCCAATTCCAACATGAAATTGTTGATTACTATTGCTGGAAAACTCACTAATACACTAATTTGTTGATAAATTGTTGTTAATTGAGGATTATTCTTGCTTCAAATTGTTGGATTGTTGTTAATTGTTGATAAATGTTGCAGAAAATTCTAGTGCTTCAATTTGTTGTTAATTGTTGTTAAATGTTGTTAAAATTTGTTTTAAATTGTTCAATTTGTTGTTAAATGTTGATGAAAATTGTTATTTCATTGTTTTTTTTTTTTTTTTTTTTTTTGCTGAAATGGTTATAAATGTTGCTGAAAGTAATATTTTTTTTGCTGAAATTGGTGTTAGAATGTGTTGAATATGCTAAAAAATGTTTCAAATTGTTGAAATAGGAAGCTGTTTTTTTTTTGCTGAAATAGGAGGCTGAATATGCTGTGAATTGTGAATTGTTTATTGCTGTGAAAATTTGTGCTGAAAATGTGAAATAATGCAGTCAACTAACGATATCTAACAAGTCACGTGAAAATCACACTTTAGATGTGGAGTGTTTATTGTTTTTTGGTTTTGAAAAAACTCTTGATTGTTTCAAATCATTATTTTTTGTTGTAATGTGTATGATATGCAATACATTATGAAATCATATTTGTCAATTTGTGAATGCTACAATACCTTATGAAATTATTATTGTCTATGTTATATTGCTTATTAGAAATGGGAGAAAAACAACAATGGACCAATGAGCATTTAAAATGCTTATTAGATACTTGTATTGAAGAAGTAGAGAGTGTCGGTAGAAAAGGATTAAGTTTGCAGAAAGACTCATGGATAACGCTTGGAAGAGTTCTTAAGGAGAAATTTGGGTTTGAGTTGAGTCAAAAACAAATGAAAAACGCATATGACAATCTGAAAGCCAAATACACAGGATGGGTGTATTTAAAAAACAAAACTGGTAATATATACAACTCTCAAACAAACACTTTTAACTTAACAGCCGAGGAGTGGGATGATTTTAAGAAGGTATATACACATTTATATATTAAAAATTTACGTTTGAAGTTGCCAAATATTCTTATACTATTTTTTGTTACATTTGGGTTTAGGGGCATCCGAAGGCTGCTTCGTTAAGAACAATTCCACTGCCTTTTTCCAGATCTTTGTGCACGTCTTTTTGATGGAAATAATGCTACTGGTAATTTTAGGAGTTACTCAACCCAATCATCATCAGTAGCTGGAGCATCCTCTTGTCGTCTTCCACCACTTCAGATTACCGCCACCCCTTTTCATGCAATAGATGATGATGGTGATGACACTTCCCACCATGAGCCACCACCTTCTGCTGCTTCCCCTTATGCAGCTTCACCTTCTGCTGCTTCACCATCTGGTAACCCCAACAAAAGGGCTAAACCCTCAACTTCTATACCTCCTAGTGCCTCACCTTCTGTTGCTTCACCATCTGGTAACCCCAACAAAAGGGCTAAACCCTCAACTCCTATACCTCCTAGTGCCTCACCGTCTACTTCTTCACCTGATGGAACTTCTATTACTGGTGACGATTTAGCATTAGAAATGAAAAAAGCTCTACAAAGTTTGACTAAAGGGTATACGATCCCTCAATGTTTAGAGAAGTTAGAGGTGCTTCAGTTAGGCCCTACCGATCCTTTACGCTTTGTTGCATATCATATTTTTGGAGGGACCATGAACATGAGAGAGATGTGGATGCATTTGCCCGATGTTCCCGAGATTTTACGAGGATGGCTTGAGATGAAGGGTACAAGTTTAGGAGTTTTGAAGGATGGAAAGATTGTCCGATGATTTTTCTAGTGTTGAAACTATTTGTTAGGTCTTTTTGCCTTTGTTGGAACTATTTTATTAGGTCTTTTTGCCTTTCTTGGAACTATTTTTTTGTTATTTTGCTACTTGGAATATGGTTTATCTAATGTTTTTTTGGTACTTGAAATATGATTAATGTAATGTTTATTTGCTACGTCAAATATAGTTTATGTAATGTTTTTTAAAGTTCTAGTTTGTTGATTTTAGGTTCATAATGGATCACGATCAAAAGTTACTTCTCGTAATTCTTATGTACCTGTACATCCGTTTTTTTGGAAGAGGGGTGTGAAACGATTGCGGGATAATGATTCGGAAATGACAGGACATGAATACACATTGGAGTTGTTACACCGTAATTAATCGTTTACAATGTGTTGAAGTACTACGCATGTCCCGTGACTCTTTTGTACGACTATGTGCTCATTTTAGAGCAAATTACTCATTAAAGGACAACAAACATGTATCGGTTGAGGAAAAGATGGCCATGTTTTTTATGATGATCGGTCATAATCAACGTTACGTGATTATCAAGCGGAGATTTCAACACTCGAAGCAAACAATTCATAAATTTTTTTATGAAGTGTTGGAAAAAATGATGCTTTTCGCACAAGATGTTATACTACCAACTTCTTTTAATCCGAATCCAAACATTCCAGGACATAATAGGAGGCTACGACGGGTTTTCAAAGGGGCGGTTGGTGTACTTGATGACACTTTGATACATGATGTTGTCCCTACTAAGAAACAAGACTTATATAGAAGTAGGGGAAAGGGAGACTGCTACCAAAACGTATTGGCAATTTGTGACTTCAATATGATTTTCACATTTGTTGTGGCCGGGTGGGAAGGGGTAGCGCATGACTCTAGAATATTATCAGAAGCAATAACCGATCCACAATCATCATTCCCGTTTCCACCACCTGGTAAGTTTTTGTTTTTTTTTAAATACTTTTATCTTAGTTTGAAAATTGATTAGTGTTTTGCATTTTTTACAGACAAGTATTATCTTTGTGATGCCGCGTATGCACACACTCGAGGATTTATGGCCCCTTATCGTAATGTGAGGTATTGGCTTGGAGATTTTCGTCAAAGACGTGCATTGACCAATAAGGAAAAATTTAACCATGGACATGCAAAACTTCGAAATGTCACTGAGCGTGCTTTTGGTGTTTTGAAAGCACGCTTCCCTATATTGAAGAGAATGGCAACATTCCCGTTTGTGACACAAAGAAACATTGCCATGGCATGTTTCGCACTTCATAATTTTATAAGGAGAGAAGGAATGAGTGATGAGTATTTTGCACGATACGATGAACCCAATGTCTCGTTTCGAAATAACAATGTGGGCGTTGATGATGATGAAGACGGGATTCCAACACATGGTACTACAGCAGACCGTGAATATATGACTCAGTTACGGGATGAAATTGTTGATCAGTTGATGCACAATATAGATTGAATTGTTTTAAAAGAAATTGTTATTGTAAAACCAATTTTTTTTTTATTGTATGACTAATTTAGATGCATGAATTTTATTTTCAATGTTATAAGACTATTATTATTAAAATGTTGGTGTTGGAAAATCATTTTATGTTTGTAAAATCATTTTATTTAAAATTTCAGTTTATTTCAGCAGTCTGCAGACGTTAAAAAACAAACAGTCTTCTTATTGCAAACTGCAGACGTTTGGTCCACCTCTTCTACTGCAAAGGCTTGCAGATGTGGTCCGCAGACTGCAGATATTTTGGCTTCAGAAAAACAAACAGCACCGTAGAGTTTAATGCATTGTGGGATAAAAAGAATAGAGTTGTATGAATAGTGGATGATGACGTGTCACTCCATTGAACTTTATAGAGTTCAATGTATTCTGGATGCCCTAATAATGAAATGAGTTTTATTTGTGATATTACCGAAAATATGGATTATTGGGAATAGTCAATACTAGAAAAATTATCTCGTCATCTTACTATCTTAGTCAATAAATTTGTCTGAGAAACATTTTTTCTTGATGGAGAAGTAAAAAAGATAGCGTAATCAATGACATCACGTATCTTGCTTTTCTTGCAACCAGTGTTGTGAACCATTCAAGAAAACAGCTTAATTCAAACAGATCCTATCTGTATATTATAATATAATATCATATTCATATGCAGACAACCTCGTAATGGAGAGCCACAGTAGCCCCACATCTCCACCGTGATACACAAGCACTCTGTCTATCTCTCTTACTATATATATGTACGTGTGTATATATAAGTCCATATACACTGCAACACCTTAACGACACACGCACAGAGATAACTAATGGATCAAACTCATATTCTCCTCACTTCTTTTTCATCCTTGATCTTTCTTATCTATCTTTACAGGTTTCTTATACGCAGAAAGGTGAGAAATCCACCACCAAGTCCACCTTCTCTTCCAATAATCGGCCATCTTCATCTGATTACCAAAGGACCTGTTCATAGAGTGCTTGAGCAGCTTTCTTCCAAGTATGGTCCTGTTATGGCTCTTCGTTTTGGCAATCGCCCTGTGCTCGTAGTAACCTCTCCATCAGCTGTCGAAGAGTGTTTCACCAGAAACGACATCGTGTTAGCCAATAGACCACTTCTTCTAAGCGGCAAATATCTTGACTACGACCACACCACACTTGGTGCTGTACCTTACGGCCGTCTCTGGAGAGACCTCCGCCGTATTACCACCCTTGAACTCTTCTCAACAACCAGACTCAAGGCTTACATGGGAGTCCGACATGATGAAGCAAGATCATTAGTTAAGTCTCTGTTCCAAGATTCCGGAACTAAAGATTTCGCGAGAGTAGAAATGAGATCAAGAATTCAAGCTGTATCGTTTAATATAGTCATGAGGGTAGTCGCCGATAAACGGTTCTATGGAACGGAGGTGGCGGACTATAAAGAAGCTGAGAAGTTCAGGGATATAATAAGGGATGTATTCGAAATCAGTGGGGCATCAAATCCAGCTGACTTCATCCCTCTTTTAGAATGGATTGATATTCAGGGTTTGAATAAAAAGCTTTCGATGTTGCAAAAGGAAACCGATACCTTTTCACAAAGCCTGATAGAAGAACGTCGGAGCAAACGCCGGAATTCTTCTTCCGAGGAAGGAAAGCCCAAGACATTCATCGACGCTATGCTTTCTTTGCAGGAATCAGAACCAGAATACTACACCGATGATATAATCAAAGGCAATATACTGGTATGTAAGCTCAATCGCATTAATTAAATATATTCTTTCAGGTTAATTAATTTTTGTAACTTGATGGCATAATTAATCTTTTTGTGTAGACATTGCTACTCGCCGGAACAGACACATCGTCGGGAACAATAGAATGGGCAATGTCGCTTCTACTGAATCACACAAAAGAGTTGGAAAAAGCTAGAGAAGAGATCGATGAGCACATTGGACATGAACGTTTGGTAGAAGAGACCGATCTTCCAAATCTTCCATACATTCAATGCATCGTGAACGAATCTCTTAGACTGTTCCCGGTAGCACCATTGTTGGTGCCACACGAGCCTTCAGAAGACTGCACGATTGGAGGATTCGACGTGTCACGTGGCACGATGGTGTTGGTGAATGCATGGGGTATCCATAGGGACCCGAAAGTGTGGGAGGATCCGTTAAGTTTCAAGCCAGAGAGGTTTGAAGGAATGGGAAATGCAAATGAGGGGTATCGGTTTATTCCGTTTGGAATGGGACGTCGGCAGTGTCCTGGTTCAGGGCTTGCGAATAGGGTGGTGAGTTTGGCGTTGGCGTCGTTGATTCAGTGTTTTGAATGGAAAAGAGTTGGGGAAGAGCTGGTGGGTTTGTCGGAAGGGAAAGGTCTAACCATGCCTAAACAAGAGCCTTTGGAGGCAATGTGTAGAGGACGGCAAAGAATGAGTCTTGTTCTTAGTCAGCTATGAAAATGGTGTTTTGTTTTCATATACCTCAATATTAATATATTTTAATTTTAATTACCTTGTTTGTCTTTTATTTTAGTGATTATATGTCATTTCATAAACAATTTTATTTAAGACCATGTACTATTACATGTGTTTATTTAAAATAAAAATAAATATGAAAATTCTAAACATTTGAAAAAAAGTTTGAATTTATTAAAAAAAATTAGAAAAATATTGAATTATTAAAATTAAAATGATTTTTTATCTTTTAAATTTAAACAAATAATTTAGATAAATAAACAAAGGAAACTAATAAAATTTTAATTTTGAAATTTTGAAATTAGAAGGAAAGTCAATTATTAAAATTGATATGCATTTATTATTATATTTATTGCAATTATTACATTTAAGTATTATGTGAAATTTATTAACTGGAAAAAACCATAAAATATCATGTGGAAAAAATTTAATTGAAAATAATCACAAAATGACATATGGTCAAATCAATGTGAGTGTGACATGTGGCAAAAAAATTTTCATTTATTAGAATAGATTGTTAGAAAAAAAAATTGAAAATCTAAAATTATGGATATAAAAACTAAAGGTGTACACAGTGAAGTTCATAATCACTACATTTCTTAATATTTTATTATTTTCTTTCCTACAATATAATGCACTCTACAATGTTTAATAGAACACTACAAAAGTCAATTTGTAATATTTATTTAAGAATTAGAAAAATTCCATTGAAAAGTTTAATGGTTATTTAACTTTGAATCATTGAATGCGAATTTGAAATTTTAACTTTTTAACCGGATCAACACCAAATGGTTTAAGCAACCAGACCAATTTGAATTGGATTTCTCTTTCTAACAGCAAATTGGCTGGTGAAATACCGACAACCATCAATCAGTTATCGAATCTTACCATTTGAATCTCGGAAACAACTCATTTTCAGTTATGCTTGGGGATTGTAAAAGCTTGGTTTTGTTCTTCAGTCATATTAGCTACCATGTCAAAACCAGTTATTAGATTCATCATGTGGTTGAATGAATATTCTAGTGATTTCGTAACTCCTCCGACTAGCTACTCTAAACTCGGGTATGTTTTTTTAGGCCATAGTACATTTGATTTTGTATGTGTTTGTGTGTGTGTCGGGGGAGGGGGTATTTGTGTGTATAAATCAATATCATAATTGTTGCTTGGGTTTGTGAAGCAAAACTCACTTACCAGATTTCATCAAGTTTAATTTCCATGTTTTATTTTGATTTTGGTTAGATTTTCTAATTTGTACAGTGACGTAAATGCCAATTTTAGGTTAGGTTCTTATGTTTGATTTCAAATTTAATTATAAGGTTTGATTTTCATCTTTGATTTTGGTTGTTTGACAGCTTCGATTTCATGTTTTATTTTGGTGTGATATTATGTTTTCGTTTTTGGTTTAATAGTTTGATTTTAGGTTTGGTTTTGAGTTTTGATTTCAGTTTTTTTTATTTGGTGCAGGTGGTAACTATGATGGTTGTAGGAGGTGAATGGTAGTGTTGGTAGTGGTTGTCGGATATGAAGGACGGTGCCCAATGGTGGTTGTCAGCGGTGAAAGATAGTGCATGTTGGTGACTGTGGTGGTTGTCGGGTCTCTAAACAAGGAAGGGGAAGAGAGAGAGATAGAGAGAGAGAGAGAGAGAGTTTTGGCGACCTTTTTATTATTATTTAATTATTAAGATAATAAAATAAATATTAAAAAGCTAAAGGAATCAATAGGGGTAACATATTATTTTTAAGTGAGATTTTGACCAAAACCACAAAAAGATCCAAAATTAGACCACTGGTACAAGTCCAAACTTTTTTTTAACTAAAATTGTAGTTTTTTGTCAACCACATGAATCATTTTTGTAGTTTTCTCATATATATATATATATATATATATATATATATATATATATATATATATATATATATGTGCCCGTGCAAAACGGCGGTGATATATAGTTGTTTTTGGTGAATGGTTTCTTACGATGAAATAATTATTATATTTTATTATTAGTTACTATGTATTAAAAATTACCATTTTAAATAAAATATTTATATTTTTATATCTTATGTTTATATTGTCTGTTTATACTATTGACATAAATTAATTAATATTTTTGTTTAGTTTAAGAAATATAAATAATTTTATACACATGAATTTAATATTTTAATATTTTTATTTTGCTCCAAATTGAATTTCTTAATTACTTTCTTTAATTTAAATCTTCAAACTTTTGGCAAATTTAATAAATATATTATATGGTTTTTTTTAACCGACAAATATAATATATAATCTACTCCTAAATTAACACCTAAATTCAGCTACGTTCACGACGAGACTTGAACCTTCGACCTCAACGAAGGAGGGCACCACCTGATATTGTTAGACTAGAAGCCTTTTGGTGAAAACATATTATATGTGATTAAATTCATACATACTAAATGAACATAAAAATAAGCATGAAAACATAAAGAAATTGAAATTTATACCGACACATACACAAAAGTAAGTAAGTAATATTTTTTAAAGTTAAGGAACGAAAGTTTAAATAAATAAAATGTATTATATGTGACCCGACTCATACGTAGAAATAGTATATAAAAATAAGCACGAAAACATAAAAAATTAAATCGAAACGTAGACAAACTTGAATTTATACTAACACATACAAAAAACAAGAAAGTTTTTTTTAAAAATTTACGAACGAAAGTTCTAATTTTACATTGAAATGTTGACCTCCTCGAACATACCCACGCATACATAAAAATAAGCATGTAAAAATAGTTTGTTTAAGTTAACTGTAACATCTCAAAATCACGGTAAAAATTATCATTTTTTAAATTAAAAGAAATCATTGTTTTCAAACAAAACTCATATCAAAACAATGTAATTTTTTTATTCAATGTTGAAAAAAAAAACAGCAAATGCATAACAAAATGAAATGTGTCAATCTTAAACAAAAGGTCTATTAAAGTGATATGTGGCATAGAAAAAACTATTCTTATTTATTAAATAAGTTAGATTATTTAATGTATTCAATGAATGAGTGTATATAGGGGTCTTTGTTGGTTCGGCTTGATCCGATTTAATTAAATAAATCAAAATAGATTTCGATTTTCAAAACATAGATCCGAATAATCCAAACTAAATTCAAATCTGATATAATCCAACCAAATTATAATTTAATTGGATCTGTTTTTACAATTTGGTTTTTAAGAGGCGAGACATTTTAAAAAAATATAACTTAAATATTAGTCAACTCTATAAAAATAACTAAAAAAATTAGTTATGATATATAATTATAGATAACTATTAAGAAAAATTGATTATAGTTTAATATTTCATTGATAAAAAAAACTTTTGATAAAAAGTGCATATTAATGAATTATTTTGGATGAATCTTTCTAATACTTAAGAAATACTTTTGTAATTTTATAAATGATTAAAAATATATATAAAAGATAAATAATAAGTTGTTATTCGGTTTTTCTAGACTATTCGATTCTTATTTTATAAACCAAACCAATCCGAAATCAAAAATAATAATTCGGTTTAGCTTAAAATCAATTCAAAAATCTATATATCCAAACAAAATAGTTTAATTCAAATTGTTCGATTGAATAATTCGATTATAACCAAATAGTGAACAACCATAATATATATATATATATATATATATATATATATATATATATATATATATATATATATATATATATATTGATTTTTTATATGAGTGAACACCTATTTAATATGTATTTTTCTTTTATGAGAAATTAAATATTCTTTTATTTTTTTTTTCCTATCATCTTTCTACGTATTTAGAACTATAACAATTATCATATTTAATAAAATTTTAATATACTTGTTATGAAAAATCATTAAAATAAGATAGGATATTAATTTCTCGTTCTTTTATATATAGCAAAACCATAAATCGGTTTCGTAAAATAGTTGCTATTAGACCGGTCATCGTATCAACCCCATTTGAGCACCCAAAAAACTCTTTCGGGTTTTGCCCATTTGAGAATCATCTTCCCCCTTTTTAACCCCCCGTCACTCCAAAACCCTTCTTCCGCCCTTTCGAGCCCTGTCTAATTTTATCCCAATTCGAGCAATTACATCTGGAATAAATCGAATTAGGGCTTGAATGTTGATGATTTCGCAATGATTAACATCAATTCGCGAGAGTTGAACTATCTAGTGTACCGTTATCTACACGAATCAGGTCTGTTCTTACTCCACTTTATTATTTTTATGTTTTTTTTTTTTTTTTTCAGTTGTTGCTGAATTAAGAAAATGTGTTTCTCCTTTTCGGTTTGTTTTGCTTGGATTTTCAAAAATCGGGGGTCAATAGACTATTTTAGGCTCTAGGTCACTGAAAGTTAACTAATTTTATGATATTAGCGTTGTTGATTTTAGTGACATCTAGCATTTTAAAGAATTGGGATTTACAGGAGTACCATGGGGTTTAGGTTATGCTCAAAACACTCGTATGATTCACGACATACGGTGGGGTGGGGTAAAGCAGAGCGATTTTGAAATCTAACGGATTTATAAGACTACAACTACTGGGACTGATGATATAAATACAGAATTTTATAATTAGTTTCACTCTCTTGCGATCTCAAAGTTTGTGATTGACTTCTATTTTT